>NC_060144.1:10810073-11435073 GCF_021461385.2 Schistocerca piceifrons
CTGCCATTACTGCACACCTGCTATCATCCTCCGAAATTTTCCATGAACTTCTCATTTCACTGGGTACATGTGAATGGCATAACATCTAAATTGTGCATGTCTTCCTCTCACGGGGAGTCGAACTGTAATATATGATCGCACTCTGTTAGTTTTCACTTCTACTGATGCTGCGTGCTACTCTAAAAGGGTGGATTTCTTCTACTACGTTCCACAATTAGGCTTAACTCTGGGAATAGCTCACTCCATGCTTTAAGTAACCGCAACAAATACTGTTCGGCTGATAAAATACGATACTGCTATGACTTCCATTCTTCCTCTTGGCGTATCACAACGTTGGGAAAATATTACCCTCCTTCCTTCTTCAGGAGGCTGCCGCCACTAGCAAGCCGATGCATATAAAAGAAAAACAATAGAAAAAACCTTCATACTAACACAATTTATTCACTACAGTCCTACACAAACATATAAAAAATACAAGTCCTTGACAAACGCCGTTCATATTCATGACCTTAACGAATACTCTATGTATTGCACGGACTCAACCACATCTTCTTGTCTCTTCCTCCGATTCAATCTGCTCACGTTCTTTCACTCTACCGATGAAGTTACTGGAATCAACTCTGACTCTACCTGGAAAGGGCTGTAGATACTAAACACGTAGTATCGTCATTTCTGTTAGCAACTGAAGCCTCACGTTGACTGGCAAAATATTCTTCAACACTTGATAGGTTCCTTGATACGTTGTGATGCACTTCTTCGTCTGCCGTTTCGACATGTGGACTGGATAACATCACCCACGTTCTACTTCATAATGTGGTAAACACGTTTCACTGATTCATCCTGCTTTCCTAACGCCTTTGTATTCACTTTGTGTATTCGTTTCCATACTTCTCATACTGTGTTTTCAAATTTGCATACCGATTCCCCATTTTCACCTTTCCTCGCCTTTATAGAATCGAATGGTGATGACATTTTGTGACCGCACACTATCTCATATGGGGCAACCCAGTATTCGTGAGTTCTTTTGAATAGTACACTGACACTATATACCTTATAATGTATCCCAGTGACAGTGCTGCGCGCTTACCTGTTAACTTAATATTCTCCCAAATGTTGTATGTACCTTTTCCATTCTACCATTGGCCTACGGATGAAGAGGACTAGTTCTTAATCTCTTCATGTATAATAACTGCCTATGGTCCTTCAATAAGTCCAACATGAAATTCGCCCTGAGGTCTGTGATTATCGTACTTGGCACTTTAAATCCACTCGTTAACCATTGGCTGCGTGGCTGCGTGGCTGCCGCTGCCTGCTGGTTTGGCATCGTAACCATCTCCATATGCTGGTGTACAACTGAGCTGTCTTAGTAGCTCAATTACAATCACTTCAAATGGTTTTGATGCTTCTAGCAGCCTCCACAATGGCAGTACTGATCCACATCCACTTTCCTTCCTTTCCACCAACACCTCCTGACCATTCTCTGGTTTGTTGCTGTGCACCCTCCATGACCAAATTGTATGTAGCCATGTGACTCCTTTCATACCTCATCTTTAAACTTCGCTGGAACTAATATCGATAGCCCTCACTACTCGAGATTTTTTCTCGTGAAGATAACATTTAAAATACGCGAAACCATAAATGGGGCTCAACACCTGTTTCTCTGCCTCTGATTAGTTCTTCTCCGCTATATTCGGCTGTCATGATACCTATGCTATACGATGCTCCTCGCCCTCAATGTCATGTCTTAAGACACACCTACTCTGTAGCAATCAGCATGGGTTTCGAAAAAGACGATCGTGTGAAACCCAGTTCGCGCTATTCGTCCACGAGACTCAGAGGGCCATAGACACGGGTTCCCAGGTAGATGCTGCGTTTCTTGACTTCCACAAGGCGTTGGATGCAGTTCCCCACATTCGTTTAATGAACAAAGTAAGAGCATATGCCCTGTCAGACTAATTGTGTAATTGGATTGAAGAGTTCCTAGATAACAGAACGCAACATGTCATTCTCAAAGGAGAGAAGTCTTCCGAAATATGAGTGATTTCAAGTGTGCCGCAGGGGAGTGTTGTAGGACCGTTGCTATTCACAATATATACAAATGACCTTGTGGATAACATCGGAAGTTCACTGAGGCTTTTTGCGGATGATGCTGTAGTATATTGAGAGGTTGTAACAATGGAAAATTGTACTGAAATGCAGGATGATCTGCAATGAATTGACGCATGGTGCAGGGAATGGCAATTGAATCTCAATGTAGACAAGTGCAATGTGCTGCGAATACATAGAAAGAAAGATCCTTTATCATTTAGCTACAGTATAGCAGGTCAGCAGCTGGAAGCAGTTAATTCCATAAATTATCTGGGAGTGTCCGCTACTCGTGGTCTGACGGTAGCGTTCTCGCTTCTCGAGCACCGGGTCCCGGGTTCGATTCCCGGCGGGGTCAGGGGTTTTTCGTGCCTAGAGAAGACTGGGTGTTGTTGTGTCACCTGCATCATCATCATTCATCCCTATTACGGTCGGAGGAAGGCAATGGCAAACCACCTCCAATAGGACCTTGCCTAGTACGGCGGTGCGGGTCTCCCGCATCGTTACCCTACGGTCTGTCACGGAGTATGGGACTTCATCATCATCATCATCTGGGAGTAGGCATTAGGAGTGATTTAAAATGGAATTACCATATAAAATTAATCGTTACTAAAGCAGATGCCCAGTCTGGAGCCGCGCGACCGCTACGCTCGCAGGTTCGAATCCGGTCTCGGGCATGGATGTGTGTGATGTCTTTAGGTTAGTTGGGTTTAAGTAGTTCTAAGTTCTAGGGGACTGATGATCTCAGAAGTTAAGTCCCATAGTGCTGAGAGCCGTTTGAATCATTTTTGAAAGCAGATGCCAGACTGAGAGTCATTGGCAGAATCCTAAGGAAATGCAATCCGAAAACAAAGGAAGTAGGTTACAGCACACTTGATCGCCCACTGCTTGAATGCTGGTCACCGGTGTGGGATCCGTACCAGATAGGGTTGATAGAAGACATAGAGAAGATCGAACGGAGAGCAGCGCGCTTCGTTACAGGATCATTTAGTAACCGCGAAAGCGTTACGGAAATCTTAGATAAGCTCCAGTGGAAGACTCTGCAGGAGAGACGCTCAGTAGCTCGGTACGGGCATTTGTTGACGTTTCAAGAACATAACTTCACCGAGGAGTCAAGCAGTATATTGCTCCCTCCTACGTACATCTCGCCAAGAGACCGTGAGGATAAAATCAGAGAGATTAGAGCCCACAGAGAGGCATACCGACAATCTTTCTTTTCACGAACAGTGCGAGACTGCAACAGAAGGGAGAACCGATAGAGGTACTCAAAGTACCCTCCGCCACACACCGTCAGGTGGCTTGCGGAGTATGGGTTTAGATGTAGATGTAGATCCCCAAACATGATAAAATGCATCACACAAAAGGGTAAACTCGTTCTGAAAGTCTGAAAATATCGTAACCATGAATGACGTCAAAACTCACTTCAATTCTTCACACAAGTCTTCTGTAGTAATTTGAGACCAACACAAAAGTTTGCTATTCCTTAATCTTCTTAGGTACTGCGAACTCAGAGGAGCTCGTACTAGCCTCGGATCTGTCGATGCTCTGTCTTCATCATAACTTTTCTAACGCATAATGGGACTTCTCTGTGCTCAGTGTCAGACACGGAGCACGGAGACCTCAACCCATTAAAAACTTCCTTTAGACGCTGCTTTTGAGAATACGGTACTTTCTATCATGTGGGGTGCTGATAGAAACTCTCTATCCTCACTTGCTCTGGTGAGTACATCGAACCACAAGGAAACGAACACACATTCCTGTAAGTCCGCAATACACTGCGTTCATGATGTGAACCAAGCCCTAACAAGTCTAGGACATAACGAAGTCAGCGTAGCGATACAACAGCTCCAAATCAGTAACCACTTGAGACCAGAAACAAACTAAGCCTACTTGGCTGTGCAGTGGCACAGCCATCGTCCGTGGTGAGAGGTAATGCCTGAAATTTGTTATTCTCGACACACTCTTGACACTGTGCATCTCGGAATTTTGAATTATATAACAATTTCCGAAATGCAATGTCCCATGCGTCTAGCTCCAACTACCATTCCGTGTTCAAAATCTGTTGATTCCCGTCGTGTGTCAAGATGACGTCGGAAACGTTTCCACACGAATCACCAGTGCAGGTGACAGCCCCACCACCGCACTGCCCTTTACATACCCTGTGTGCGCGGTACTACCACCAACTGCGTGTGTCCATATCGCTACCCGCTGGATTATTGTTACCTCAGTGTATTCTGATTTGTAAGGCAATAGTCATGTATACAGAGCGGATGCAATATCGAAGGCAGCTCATCCACTAATACAACCATTCGCCTTTATGTGTTATAGCCACAAGGTTTTTATTTATCACTGGAATATTTTCAATTTTCACTTACCAGCTTTTCTTCTGTTTATGTCCGTACTAATAATAAAACTGTAACACTATCGTCTATGTCTTTTTGTCTGCTTGAACACGCTAATATTAGAAACTACTGGAAGAATTTTCATGGGTTTTGACAGGTAGCTTGACCGTAGGTTGAAGCAACATATAGGCTTCGTTTAATCAAAATCGGATTGCAGAGAAAAAGATAGCGTAATGTTATAAATGCGACCTCTGTTATTACACGAATTAGGAAAAATATTTACTCTTTGCAAAAACAATCTCTCTTTGATTTTTGAACTTTATATACGCGAAAATGCTTTTATTGACTGATATGTGCTACGTAATACGATTGGACGTAATGAATAGAATGATTATCGATTTTCAGTGTATTTAATCCATACTTATTAAATGCAGAAATAATCTTGTCTGCCTATGCCCCCCTTGTATGCACTTTCCGGCAGCAAAGCTGCGCATGCCGCCACATCGTGTGCTCGGACAGCGTGGCAAGGCACTGGGTGGGGCATACATCACGAACCGTGACTCCTAAACAGGCAGACACTTGAGGGCAGCTGACGATACTGCATGTACTTATTTACTCACAATTATTTATCACAACAAGTCTTTTGACATCAGTCGACGTTGGTGATATAATAATAAAAACTTGCTGTATTTTATACAATTCTGTAGGTTGTAAAGCTGGCATTCAGTTTGTTGATACAGCTTATGAATAATCACTATAAAATATTTCGACAAGTTCTCAGTTCATGTCCCTAATCATACTAGTTGAGATATTGTATACAAAGAAGCTTTTTAAGCCAAAATTAAAGTCCACGCATACGAAGTATCTTGCACAGTTATAAATAAATACACGCGAAACGCCAGGTTTCTGACCTAGTTTCCAATAACTCTCTTGATGCCAAATTGCTTTTCCCATGCAGCACAAATAGCAGTTTCAGCTTGTCTCCGTGTATATCAGAGATGAACGTAGGCAGTTGTCATGTAGATAACTGTAACCTAATGTAAATGTATAAATCAGTTTAATATTACTAAAGTTAGAATTGTAAAGCATTCTGACATATGGGTGCAAATTAGGTCCAGCGACGGTGTGCCAAACGGCTCGCGAGCCAGGTGTGAGCATCATGTGTGGTCTGAGGCGTGGCGTGTCTCAGCTTTGTTCGGTCCTTCTCGGTAGTATTCGGTTCAGTGTGACATGTGATGTGGTATGGCGGTGTGGCATTTGTCAGACCGCACAACTCTCTTCAGTTCGGTAGAATCGTGGTGTCAACGCTGTTTACATTTTGCTATTCGTTCGTGGAATGGGTACATTCACAAGCCCGGTGGTTGTTTGTACAAAGAGAGGCAGTGTAGCGACCTATCGTGACAAGCGTTTGAAACTGAATAGGAATAGCAGTAGAAAGGTACAAGAATTCCCTGTATCTATTACAAAGTCGCGCAATCAACGGGTACTGCAGATCTGCTGTAAAAAGACATTGTAGTAACACACAGAAAGAATATAAAGATTTAGTTGACTATGAAAGGGCAAACAACTACAATGATAGCAAGACAGGATTCATTGCTAGACACTGTACATCAAGAAGGACTTTGGGCTAATGTGAACTTCCTAGCAGATTAAAACTCTGTGCCGGACTGAGAGCCGAATTCGGGATCTTTGCTTTTCGCCGGCAAGTGTTCCGCCATCCTTTCTTTCCATTTTGTTCGGTACTGTTAGATGCGTTTGGTCTGGGCGGACGTCAGATGACATCTGTTCAAGTTGATGGTTGATTCCTTTACTCACTTTTTTTTATTACAGAGGGCAAGCAGTAGTGTGACCGACACGCTGAGCTACCGTGCCGGCTACCACCTGAGCTCCCCAAGCACGACCCACCAGCCGTCCTGGCAGCTCCACGTTGTGAAAATTTCATTCTGGAAACATCCTCCAGGCTGTAGCTAAGCCATGTCTCCGCAATATCCTTTCTTCCAGTAGTGCCAGTCTTGCAACGTTTGCAGGAGAGCTTCTGTGAGGTGTGGGAAGTAGGAGACGAGGTACTGCCGGAAGTGCAGCTGTGAGGACGGGTTGCGAGTCGTACTTGGGTAGCTCAGATGGTAAGTTGGACTTTGGCAGTGCTGCGGTGAAGACGCGCTGTTTGCGTTGCGCCGGCAGCGGTGGTCTCGCGGTTCTAGGCGCGCAGTCCGGAACCGCGCGACTGCTACGGTCGCAGGTTCGAATCCTGCCTCGGGCATGGATGTGTGTGATGGCCTTAGGTTAGTTAGGTTAAAGTAGTTCTAAGTTCTAGGGGACTGATGACCTCAGATGTTAAGTCCCATAGTGCTCAGAGCCATTTTTTGTTTGCGTTCCTGCCGCGGAGCGAGCGCTCGTGTTGTTTACATCGTACTCGGCCGTTTCGCGCGTGCCGTACTCAGCATATAGATCACTATGGCGCGCCAATGCAGAAAATCGACGCTCACATTTACGTTCCGCAACGAATTTGCACGACCCAAAGCAGTTGACGTGGAAAGATTCCTACAGAAGAGGCAAAAATCCAGGCGACAGACATTCTTGGCATTCACTTGTCCATTGTGAATAGCATCGTATATGTCAGGATCATCAAAGACGCAACATGTCAACGGATCCTTCAGGAGACGAAACAGGGCCTCCGTTTCTGCCATGCTGATGGCAATTTGGGGACTGTGACCGTCGATTACTCTGGCGTGGGACTCCGCACGATCAGACTTTTCGAACTTCCATTCGAACTACCGGCGCAGGACGTCATAGCACCGCTGCGCCCCTACGGCGCGGTGCATAATCATATTGGAGAAAAATGGGCGCAATTCCAGACATATCCTGTACGGAGTCCACCGGGTCTGAATAGAACTTAAAAGACATGTACCTTCATATCTGAATATCGGTGGTTGCTGTGCCATCGTCATCTACGACGGGCAACCGAAGACCTGCTCTGGTTGAGGGAGCGAGGGACACCTCAGATCCGAATGTATCCAACGTCGAATCACTCAGCTGCCGCCGGCTGACGCGGACCCGCCATCGCAGCCGACGCTGCTTCCTGTGACTTATGTAGCAGCCCTCAAGACCGCTACCACTTCACCACGACAGCCGATATTCACTGTTGGGTCGCCGCTCCATCAAAAATGCTCAAATGTGTGTGAAATCTTATGGGACTTAACTGCTAAGGTCATCAGTCCCTAAGCTTACACACTACTTAACCTAAATCATCCTAAGGATAAACACACACACCCATGCCCGAGGGAGGACTCGAACCGCCGGCGGGACCAGCCGCACATTCCATGGATGCAGCGCCCTAGACCGCTCGGCTAATCCCGCGCGGCGCCGCTCCATCCTCCAATACAGGGTGATGACGACTCATCCGTTCTACATGTTACGGATTCAACTCCGATGGCGCCGCCCCCGTCGACGGATGACGCGATACATGACGATAGCACGGCAATAAACTCGCTTATTGTGGCAACGGCGCCTTTGTGCTGAAACGCTCTCCGAAGCGACGGAAGCGGAGGCGTAGAGCAACTTCCGAATGGGATGCCACACAGTCTCCAGAGGACGACGACTCCACCTTCAATGACGACGCTACTACAGAGGCAGCCGCCATTTCCGGCAGTGTGGCACCACCGAGCGTAAATGAGGACAAATCACACATATCGACATTGGCGCAATCGGATGCCGATATGCAGGACAGACGCTGCCCACCACATTCTGGATTGCAGGCACCCATGCCGTGTCCTGAGAAAGCTAGGAAAGCTGATATTGCTGTGAGTTCTCCGGCGTGGGTGGATGACCACGACGACGACGGCACCATGCAAGTTACGCCGACAGGGCCCACGCCATTGGCGCCGGCTCTCCAGACACCACTGCAGGTGAGGTTTGGGGGGATGCGGAGTTGCCCATACAATCGGAAGCTCCATAGACAATTCCAGCCTCAATGGATAACTTAGCACCTGCGGTTCGACAATAAGCGTTTCGTGTCGCCACGATTAGCCTCAATACGATAAGAACGGCAGTGAAGATCCAGTTGCTGCGTGAGACGCTTCGATCTTCGGATTTTGACATTGCTCTGTTGCAAGATGTGTATATAGCGGCCCTACCCGTCTTCTACTGTTATGTGACATATGTGTCACCGGCGGACCGAAATGGCAGCGGTACGGCAATACTAGTGCGCGACGGAATTGCCATCGAAGAAGTGACTTACCTTCCGTCAGGGAGGGGGCTGGCGATCACAGCACTGGGCACCCGCATCGTTAACATTTACGCTCCATCAGGCACTGACCAACGCAGCGAGCGATCGCAGTTCTACTCGGGGGATATCGCCCCCCTCTTTATTAGTCGCTTCGATCAATATATCTTCGGCGGCGACTCCACCCCAAAGACCATGTCCCACATTTCTCGACTTGTCAAGAACTTCGGCTAATAATTCAAGATCTGCTTGGGAGAAAATGCATGGTGACCGTCCCGGACCCACATACCTTACTAGTCGCTCAGCCAGTCGCCTAGACCGCATTGATGTCTCACGAGCTCTAGCGCCGGGAGTATTGGACGCCGAACGTTGGCCGCTTGCCTTCTCCGATCATAGCGCTTTCATATGTACGGTCACTGTACAGCAGCAGCGGATATGGCGCAGACGTGGATCCTGGAAGCTGAATGTGGAACACCTTCAGGACCCGGAATGCCGTCAGATTATCGCCAGCACATGGACTGATTGCGAACGTCGTCTTCCCCGATATCCTTCGACTCTATCATGGTGGATGGAATGTGCAAAACCAGCGTTTCGGCGTGTGCTAACACAATATGGAAAAGACATCGCAGCGTGGCATCGACACACATTGAACTTGTATTGCACAATGCTCCACGAACACGCCACCCAACCACCGTCACCAGACCGACAAATGGAAAGCCGCCGAATTAAAGGTAAAATATTGTCTCTTACGAGACAACGTTTGGAGGGGGTCGTCGTGCGGTCGCGACGTCAAGACCGAGCGGGAGGAGAAAAGCCGTCTATGCATCACATCGAGCTCGACTGCCGCCGACGCCGACAGCAGCTGATCACGGACCTCATGTTGCCCGATTTGTGGGCTCTCTGCCGAAAGATCACAATGCTGATGCACGCACAACTGTTTCGGAGCACGTCATTCATCGTACATTGTTGAACACGGAGCTCTGCAGCAGACCACCCCTACACACGATGACCCAACGACGCCGTCAATTACGACTGCAGTGGGCACAGGACCATCGGGATTCGACTGTAGATCGGTGGAAACGTGTCGGCTCTTCGGGTGAATGACTCAGGCGGCGGTTGCAGAAACTTTTGCAGGTCGCTATCGCCGGTTTTACGAAGAGGTGATTACGGAGAAGCGGAGGATCACGACATACTGCAGCACGTGTCGCACACCCTCGACAATGCGGCATCGGCGTCGCTTTCAGCTGGACTTACACGGGACGACGTCGAGGACGCGCTTCACAAGGGAGCACTCAACAAGTCTCCCGGGCCAGACGGACTGCCGCCCGAGTTTTATCGGACTTCCCGCGATCTAATGATGCCCCGATGGATCACGAAGAACTGGTGACCCCGGTTCCCACGTGCCACTTGGATTCATGGAAGGTGTCCTCATACCGGCACACAAGCCTTCCGGAGGTCGGAGGGTCGAGGCCTACAGGCCAATTACATTGCTATACTCGGACTATACAATCTTCGCCCGAGTTCTCGCCGACCGCATAAAGAAGGTCCTGCCACCACTCCCATCCCTCGAGCAAACGACACAGGGCGGAGTGACCAACATGCAAACGGCAACCAGCGAATGCAGGGATCTAATAACCATCGCCTCATCGAGCTGCTCTGATCTCCATTGATTTCGACTACGCCTTCGACAGAGTTCACCACAAGTTCCTTCTGTCAGTTATGGCCCGCATGGGCTTCCCGCCTGACTTTCTAGACATCTTTCAGCACCTTTTCCGCGGAGCTGCATCCCGTGTACTGGTGAATGGACGGATTGTGGGTCCTTTGCCGATCCGACGTTCAGTTTGCCAAGGATGCCCACTCTCCATGATCCTTTACGCGATCGCACTAGAACCACTTGTCGGAGAGTTGAAAAACAGGCTCTCGGGCATGTCATGGAGGCATCACATCTTTCACTGCAGGATATATGCTGATGACCTTCTATTACATGTCCTGAGAAAACATGAAAAACTTCGATTTTCAGTAGTACCAAAACTGAACCGCTGATTCCAAGACGACTATGCGTAGTAAACAGTTGAAATTTTTACTATGTATGTCTAATATCTTAGTCCATTCCCGAGGTACAGAGGTCCACGGTTACCCTACCTGTACACGCTTGCAGGCGAAAACGTAGTTAAGAAAGTGCATAGCACGGAGAAATATGCTGTGGAGTGTGTCCGTTACCATAAGAATGGTTCTGACAGCCCAGGTAGTAGTAGTGAAGCAAATGAAAAATTTTTGTGCGCGTAAACTCTGGTCTGAGGTGTAAAATTAGTTGTGCGTTACTTCACTTTCACAAAAGTAATCAAAATTTTCCTGACACTAGTCCTTTTCATTCAAGTGAAATGCCCTGCTGTGGCAAGAAAAAGAAGGGAACCAACGGAAAAACGATCCTATCAGAGCACAAAAAAGGCAAATATGCTCGTCATCATCAAAACACTCTGGCTGAAAAGTGGAGTGCCAACTGCCTCATTCTACCTTCCTGAGCACCTTGAAATATTTTCCTGTAAATTTGGCATGCGAACACTTTCGCGCATTTTATACTAGAAAGAAGGACACCCTGGCAGAGGGAAAGAGATGGAAAAATAATAAGTACTGAAGATGATAGACATTGGTTGTGGTATAAAAATGGTTCAATTGGCTCTAAGCACTATGGGACTTAACATCTGAGGTCATCAGTCCCCTAGAGTTAGAACTACTTAAACCTAACTAACCTAAGGGCATCACACACATCCATGCCCGAGGCAGGAATCGAATCTGCGACCGTAGCAGCAGCGCGGTTCGAGACTGAAGCGCCTAGAACAGCTCGGCAACAGCGGCCGGCTACGTTGTGGTATAGAAAGAGGGAAGCTAACAATGGCAGTGTGAGAGAAAGAGAGAGATACTGGCAATGGAACATAGTTGACAATGACAGAACAGTGTTAGGAAAAGAGTGAAGGTGACAGTGCCAGTGGGAGAGGCATAAAGAGAAGGAGAAAGTAGAACTGATAATGTGAGACAGAGTCTATGACAATGAAAACGGGGAAAAGAGAGAGGGTGCCAATGAGAAGATTCAGCAGTACTGCGAAGGAATGAGTGAGGTAGTGGCAGTAAGACAGAACAAGACGAAGACAGCGACAACCAGAGGAGACTCGTAGTAGGACAGAACGAAGCAGGCTGTGGCTGTCTGACAGAATACTGTGCCAGTTGGAGAGACGCAAAGAGATAATGAGCTGGGCGGTATGAGTAAGTGAGAATGGGCAAGTGGGTTTGGGTGGGCCTGAGCGACTTAAAGGGATGGAGTAGTGTGTGCGAACGCTGTGGGAGTGCAAAGTGAATTTGTTACAAAAGGCACAAATATATTCGCATGCCACAACTTTTGAGAAACTTTTTAAAGGTGCTGTGGAAGGTAGGATGGTTGGTTCCCGACTTTTTTGTCAGAGTTTTTTTTAATTAATTTATTTATTTTTGAAACAGATGCATATTCGCCTCTTTTGTGCTCCGACAGCAGTATTTTTCCGCTGGTACATATAATACTGCAAAGTACGTCACGTGGCAAGCCTCGAATGATTCATCCGTTTAAAACCCGCTATTGTTGAAATTATGAAGGCAAAAGGAGTGCAGGAACGAAAATAAGAACATCAAGAAGCCATTGCAGACTTTGAATTTTAAGTGGACTGACTGCACACTGCCCTCAGTAAGACACTGCAAAGTGAGAAAGAACTAATTTCTGATTTGATGGGAACGTGCGTAAAAAGAAAATCGTATTATGGAAGGGATTAATTCTGAGATAAAATACCCTCCATTTTCCTAAGATCACTAGTGTTGAAGAAAACACGAGGTTTGAAGAATTGATTGTGGTCATGAAAGACTTACAAGAGTTTCCTAAACATTTTGAGTAGACTGCCAACCTTAATCTGTTTTGGATACCGTATGTCGTTTCAGTTGAAAGGGCCACCGTGCATGTGCAGATATAACTGATTGATCTGCAATGTCATTCCCGTTTTAAAGACAAATTCTTTTACGTTAAAGCTATCCAGGATATCAATTATATATTGTTTTCCTCGGGTAGCGTTTCTAGGTCTCCATAACGAGTTTACAAAAGAGCTAAAAGTATTTCGTCAACATACGTGTGTGAAAGACCTTTTTCTATTAAATGAAAATGATATGATCGTATGGCATTGTTGGCCGGGGGTTGTCCCATCCGGGTTCGGCCGCCAAGGTCAAGTCTTACTTCATTCGGCGCCAGCCACGTTGGGCGATTTATGGCCGATGATGAGGATGAAAGGATGATCAGGACAACACAACATCCCGTTCGCGAGCGAAAAAAATCTCCGACACGGCCGGGAATCGAACCTCGCCCCAGTGCACTGGAGAAAAGCACGTTACCGCCCAGCTAAGCAGGCGGACACCTTTACTCGGTTATGAAACCAAATAAAGCACAATCACACGGCAACCTCGACGCGAAAATCTGCAAAATTGTTCGCATTTGTCCATATGTCGAAAGTCTGTAAAGATAAAAATAATAACTCGTTTAGAGCGCCAAAAATAATTAAATAGTACCGAAAATTTGTTTTGTTTGTGGTCTGTGTTGTGGAATATACACTGATCAGCCAGAACAATATGACCACCAGCCTACTATCGATATAAACCCGTCCGGGCGATAGCAGCGTCACCTGGCCGGGAATAACTGCCAGTCAGACACACGCACGGTGCATGTAGTGTCACTGAGCGAGCTGTCCGTGTGTAGAGTGGAGAAGGTGCGCCATCTGTCTTGAGTTCGACCGAGGGCAGAGTGTGATGGCCTAGAGGCTCGACAGGAGCATTTCGGAAACTGCACGACTTGTTGGATGTGCCGTGGTGAGAGTCTACAACACATGGTGAAACCAAGGTAGTCCAGGAAAATAATCCCCAAACAATGTTCGTGCTGGCTAAAAAGTGCGAACATTTTTAATCGATGTTAGGCATCCCAACATGACGGCTATACCCTCCTCTGGGGGCCTGTCACGAGAGCGGGGTGTTACAGATGGAACTCTGACTAGATACATTGCTGGAATGCAAACAGCAGTAGACGTTGCACACTAAATTGAGTTCTGTGGCATATCATTTACCGACATGGAAAATGTTCAAGGGAAACCTTTAAGGAAGTGCAGTTCCTGAGGAAGAACCGAGTAGTGCTGCTACGAGCCGTGAAGTGTACAGTCGAGGTGAATGGTGAAGCAGTCCTGATACAGTTTTCCGTTGAGTTCCTTTCCATGTGAAGTCACCACAACAGTTCGAGTCATATTTCGCCTTTGAATTAGCCTCATAACCATTATCTCTCTTCGATGACGACGGAATAATGCAAAAGACCAGATAACCGGACCACTTTAAGCTATTCAATCCAGTCAGTGTTGAGATCACAAGCAGCACAGTCTTCGTCCTTGACGGTGTCTTCCCTTTACACCGCTTCGTGTGGAACACAGATGAAGTATTTTCTTCCGTCACTGAAAAGAACGTGAATTACGTCAAAAAATACATTGGGCCCAAATCACTGTAATGCTTGATTGCCACCCTGAGGACGGAGCTGAGAAAAGCATAAAATCTGCTGAAAATGCTCCAAGAGCACGCGCTATGTCATCCGCTACCGTTTTATTTAATGAAAGAATGTCATCAACTGTGACGAAAGAACGTTTCTTATTAAATGGACTTAATAAGAACCGTCTTATCTCAATGTTGTCAGAAAAATTACGTAGTGAAGGGTATCAGGTCAAGCAGGCTCTTTGGCATGCAGACTCCTTGATTGTTGGCGCAACCATGGAAAAGTCGAGGCAGTGAAGCAACCTCTTCATTGTGGGGGAAAATACCGATTTGTTGGCCGTGCTGACTCACCACACAGCTGGTAGCAGTGAATGGGAAGAAACTGTTAGCAATATCTTTCTTATGAAACCTGGAAAAGGCAAGCAAGACACATCCATTTACACTCTCAAAAGTTCTAAGCTCTCTGAAAAAGTCAAGAAACATATTATTTCTACACGCCTTCAGTGGCTGTGACACCAACTCTACATTTTTTCGTCAGGGCACACTAAAATTTATAGACACTTTTCAAAAGAACGCGAGCCTCTAACACGTCTCCTCAGACTTCACGGATCACAAAGCCACTGCTGATAAGGTGGATAACGTGTTCCGTTTGGCATGTCTGCCTTCCACCGAAGCCGCCGCTCGCCAGCATTCCCTCAAGGTCTGCTTGCAGGTTCACATCTGGGGGAACAATCAGCTGGATCCACTGAACTGGGCATGGAAGACCACAAAAAAGGGTCTGATCCCCATTAGTACCACCATCACCCCAGAAAATTCTCAACACAACATCCTGCATGTGCAGGAAGGGATGTCAAGCAACTTGTTCCTGTAGCAGAGTTCATATAGTGTTTCACTACATACAGCAATTACAAGGGGCTTTCCTGCCTTAATTGTCCAACAGAAGACGACACCTTCCTTGATTCGACACAGATTAACATCAGTGAGGAAGAAATAGATGTACATCCCATGCCAGGAGAGGAAAAAGAACTGGACTACGCTTCCTCCCCAGGACCATCTACCCCGAAACGCAGTAAAATATGAAAAAGAAATAAATTGGCAGTAATTACTGCACAATAACTGAGTAATAAATGTTTGTAAAACAATCTATCTCTCATCAGTTTTACATCGTAATTACAATATATTTCCATTAATAAAACATTTCATTTGATATGTCGTTTTTTTTTCACTTTTAAAACGTTTATTACCATTTAGGACTGCTAACTCTGCCACTGGATCTGTAGCTGTCTGTCTCCAGTTTTAAGACAAAAACAATTCATCATACAACGTCTCTCCTGCCAAATACGCAAAACGCCTACTTAAGGATGACATTTGTTGTATATGCCTAGACCCTGTGTGAATTGAGCTGGTCTAAGGATATGCCATGAGAGTTTGCTTGCAATGACTAAGGATGTCGAAGTGCATGTTGTGCAGTTAAGCATCCTATGCGTTTCTGTTATATGCGTTACTCGTTGCATTCTGTTTGCAGTATGTGATGTCCAAGACAGCTGGTATTTTAAAAATGAGTCAGCGTCATTCTCTTTGTCTAAAAACTTATTTTCTTCATCCTTTCTTTAGGGTGTTAAATGATTTACTCTGATTCTTGTATTACGTTTTAAATGTATGTTTCAGTTGATCTCTGTAGGGCACACAGAACTCTCTTGCTGGATATGTGAGTCAAGCCTCAGCGCACTGTGCATCTGCAGCGAGTACATTTCTGTGCTGGGTTTTTACGTCGTTAACATTCCAAATGTATTCGTGAGACTGCGAGCCCTCGGCTAGGGAGACAGCGATGCCTGTATGGAAGGAATTCGCACGGACTAGTGATCATGTTCATATAAAGTGGAAGCCTTTGCAGGCACTGCTCCCTCCACAACAACTGTTTGAATCGTAATTGTGTTTGGACGCTGCTAAGTGTGTGTCACAGGAATTCTTGCTTGGTTGTGAAATTTCTTGCTATTATTTTCATCTGGTCCTGTAAGTTTTGGTGTGTTCATTGCTCGACGTAAGCATTCTGTATACCGTTATAACTGTTTAAATGACAGTACTAATTAGGCTGACATTGAAATCACTTCTCTGTCACAGTATGTTTTGTAGTATAAATTTTCTTATTACAGCTTTGCTTTGTAGTTGTTTAGAACTGCCGTTCTGTGTAACTAGCTTAGGACAAAAATGATTTTGTCTGAAATTTTTAAACAACAATTGTGTTGAAATTCGCTGAATATAAATAAATTCTAAGAAAATTAATCATGACAGGACTCAAACCCAGAGACTTCTGGCTATAAATCTAGGACTTTGGATTCTGCCAGGATAGTTGCTACAAGTGAAATTGGGGTGGGAATGAGAGCAGATGTAGGCTGATAGGACAATTGGCCAGATGTGTAAGTAGACCTGGATAATTAGAGAGTTATCTACCTTGTCCCAGAAGACTCATTCTCTACCACTGGAGAGAGACGTGATTGGTATATTTGTTGAAATGATTTGTTTTTAACAACAATTGTGTTCCTATGCATCATACTGATCTGAAGATAACTTTTCGATACTGTGGAAATCAGGAATCTGACTGGATAAATGCGATTTTTCTGTGGAAAGTAAAAGTATTACAGCTGATAGAGTTGTGTACTGCTTTTGTTTCAGGCAAAGTGGGGATCACGCTCAACATTGACTGGGGAGAGCCAGCGACAAATTCCGCGGAAGACATCGCAGCCGCCGAAAGATCACTCCAGTTCACTGTAAGTCCTGCCATACTGCACAGATACGTGCATCATTTGGTGTGGTGCGTGGAGCTGGTGCGTGGAGCCTTTAGATCTCTTCCCTTTAACTACTCACTTCGCAAACGAAAAATACTGGTATGATAATTTAAAACTGTTGTTCATAATTTTTACATTTCTTGCAACTCACAACGATTAAAAAACAATTGAGACGTAGTGTCAGGGCTACATTTAGGATAGCCTATGATGTAGGCCCTAACAGGGGAAATTTTGCGATGACTAAAGCGCAAATACAGCAGATGAGATTAATGTCAATACAAATATCAATATTTCAGTTTATAAAATAGGGTATTATAACTAGAATTATACTTATTTATTGTCAAATGGAAGGTAACTATGGAATATATTAATGAAGCTTATTTTAGCTACATGTAATTGAAATTCAATACGTCTCCAAATAATCAACCTCAAAAGTAAAGTCTTCAGTAATCTTATTAGCTAATTTCTTTGTTCCTACATTTCATACTAATGAATCCACTTGCAATATCTACACATCTTAGTTGTCTTTAAAAACTCGTTTTTAATACTGAATGCAGCCAAATCGTTGAGACTGTCTTGATTCCGTTAACCATTCTTTTGAAACTCTTACCCGCATTACTAACTAAAGTTCCACGCGTTCGACCGGTCGCCTCTGGGAATTCGATAAGAGTCAGTGCTTGGTTTGAAAGGTAACTGGCAACTTAATTCGTATCAGCTGTCCTCTGGAAAATCCACATTAATAAAAACACACAAAACAATTACGCTCACGCCTTTACCGGTTATAAGAGGGTCAACGCCACCGAATTAAAACCATGACACTTGATTATTTAATTGTGATTCTGGCACCTATGGGGATGGGCCTAGGTAGCATTTGCGTAAATGTGGCCTAGCGTAGAGTTATCTCTAAGGATTTACCGGCGTGACTGATTAATGCTCTGCTTGCGGGTGTTGTTGTTTTCATTTAATTCACAATATTTCGACGACCACCCCAATCGGCTTCTTCACTTTCTGCAAGCTTTTATGTGTAGCTGCTGTCTAAACTCCAACCAGACTGTGAACGATTATTTATTCCATTTGTTATGGAAGTCATACTGCCTGTGGGCGACTTTCACTTCTTGTTTCCATTATGGGGAGGCTTTGGTTTTTGCACTTCGTTTATTACGCTTTGGAGGAACCAAATGGGTGTTTGTAACCGTACCTCTGACCGTATCGTTCTAGAAGATTTATTTTATACCGTGTGAGGCAATACTGACCTTACGATTTATCTTAGAAGATAGATTAAGGAAAGACAAACCTACGTTTCTAGCATTTGTAGACTTGGAGAAAGCTTTTGACAATGTTGACTGGAATACTCTCTTGCAAATTCTGAAGGTGGCAGGGGTAAAATACAGGGAGCAAAAGGCTATTTACAATTTGTACAGAAACCAGATGGCAGTTATAAGAGTCGAGGGACATGAAAGAGAAGCAGTGGTTGGGAAGAGAGTGAGAGAGGGTTGTAGCCTCTCCCCGATGTTATTCAATCTGTATATTGAGCAAGTAGTAAAGGAAACAAAAGAAAAATTCGGAGTAGGTATTAAAATCCATGGAGAAGAAATAAAAACTTTCAGGTTCGCCGATGACATAGTAATTCTGTCAGAGACAGCAAAGAACTTGGAGGAGCAGTTGAACAGAATGGACAGTGTCTTGGGGAGCAAAATAACTGATGCTGGTGGAAGTAGGGAGGATATAAAATGTATACTGGCAATGGCAAGGAAAGCGTTTCTTAAGAAGAGAAATTCGCTAACATCGAAAAAGTGTCAGGAAGTCGTTTGTGAAAGTATTTGTGTGGAGTGAAGCCATGTATGGAAGTGAAACATGGACGATAAATAGTTTGGACAAGAAGAGAATAGAAGCTTTCGAAATGTGTTGCTACAGAAGAATGCTGAAGATTAGCTGGGTAGATCACGTAACTAATGAGGATGTATTGAATAGAATTGGAGAGAAGAGGAGTTCGTGGCACAACTTGACTAGAAGAAGGGATCGGTTGGTAGGACATGATCTGAGGCATCAAGGGATCACCAATTTAGTATTGGAGGCAGCGTGAAGGGTAAAAAACGTAGAGGGAGACCGAGAGATGAATACACTAAGCAGATTCAGAACGATGTAGGTTGCAGTAAGTACTGGGAGATGATGGAGCTTGCACAGGATAGAGTAGCATGGAGAGTTGCATCAAACCAGTCTCAGGAATGAAGATCACAACAACAACAACAACAACAACAATGTGAGCAACGCCTTAGCAAGGACTAATTTTGGTTGGCACTTTTAATTCGTTGTTGAGGAAGAGTGGCATAAGCTTCTTTGCCAGCGCCTGTGATTTCGTTCCAAGGTTGTCCACATGTTTATAGGAGAACAAGTGTTGGTCCGAAAGTACCTCCTTAATTCGGCTATCAGCGAAATTTCGCATTTGCACAGCGGTTTTGGCCCCTTCGTATTTTAATTCATGATTATATTCGATGCAGTGCAGTCGCTTTGCTTGGTTGCTTTAGTAAGATGTGTTGCTTATGTTCGTTTCTGCTTGTTGGATGCCAGCCTACTGATCTTTTTGGAGGTAGTCAGCATAAAGCATATGAGCGAGTCTTGGTTTTCCTTTTTCTTTCTCAATCTCAGCCTCATTCTGAGACGGTGTCTTTGACTACGACGCTCGTTTAGTTTGACGATCTGAACGCCCATCCCTTCGGAAGGCTATTTGTCGGTTTTGTAATCCACCGGTGACACATTCTTGGTCAAGAATGTAGGAGCTCTAGCGACCGGAGTATTTAGCATAGATTTCTTTGTGACAGATGGTGAGGGCTCGATGCCCAGAGATAAATATGACTATACAGAATTCAAAGTGAGAAACTGTTTCTGAAAGTAATCAAGAAATTATATATACGCATTAAGTTAAAATAAATGAATACAATGAATCTGAAATTATGGTCATAGCATAGTTTAGAAGGTGATATCATTGCCATGAGCAGAAGTACTCGAAACTATCCAAGTCATTAACAAGCCAGCTTTGTGCTGTAATACAGAAGTTATCCTTCTCTAGCGACGGACACCTGGCAATCAAATATTGAAATGGCGGAAATGTAATTCAAACACTTAAAAATGTCTCACTGCGGATAGTGTAGAAATATAGTAAATATTCGCGGTAATATTACATGTTCCAGACAAATAAATGTGCGAGGGATGGAAGGAGATGAGATGGGCAGCAAGGCCAACTTCCGCACTGGTACGAATTGCGTCTGAAAAGTGACGAGCTCAGTTAAGGTTATTTGCACATTAATTAACGAAGAATACTATTACTACCGAAATAATATAACTGCAAAATAAATATGAATGTGACTGGTATGTCGAATTTCTGACAGTTGAAACGTAAGACCACTTTCGACAATTTTGATTCTGTTACTGTATTTACTTTCCGTGTCAGCTAGCAGAGAGTAACCTTACTCACACAAGTGTGTTGTGTAATATGGAGCCACGACTTTTAACGACTTCTTCACGTAAATGTCAGATTCACGCTTTACTTTTGCTACCCGAACAATCAGTTTACAGCTGCAGCTGGAGACATTTCTCTCAAATGCCCCTCTTCTGCGACCATTTGTTTCAATACGTTTGCTTAAATATTTTTCATAGAAGTCCAACTTAAGAGGGCTGTACTCGTTGCATCATTTCCTTGTGCAAAGCTGCTCGTATAGCATAACGCGCAGCGCACTAGCTTACGAAACAGGGAAGTGAACCACTTTCGAAGGAATCCGCGCAGCGGATTAACGGCCGTAGGGTGGTATGTTCATCGGCCTACATGTGGATTCTAGGCGGTTTTCCACACTCGTTTAGGGACATGCTCGGCTTTTTCCCAAATTTCACCTCAGAGAATGCGATACGCAAACAGTTAAAACACAATAATAACAGAACAATGTTTACACGATTCATAGAAGATTGCGCACATGTCTTCCCTGACTTAGATTACCTTGACGACTGTGGGGATGGGCATCCGGCCACAACTTTAAATAACGAAATAAAGTTTACGAAATCCTGAAAAGGCGGACACCTTACTAGATACAATAGACGCTAGCGAAAAGTAAGAAGTATTATATCGATGTGGTTACTGACCCATTTAAAAGAATGTAGCTCCACCTTGGGTTGAGGTGCGAGGGGCAGTGGCTGACCGATCAAACATAATAATACTGTACCGAGAGCAGCTATTTTGATATCGTTTTATTGGGCAACCAGTTTAGCCGTTCCAATCACGTCATCTTCAGGCCTGTCGCATGACTGACACCAGGTACCACTCGTGCATGTAGAGGACATGAAGATCGGGTACCTTGTCTTATACATGAACGAATGGTGTCATTCATGCGACAGGCCTAATAAAATAAGATCAAAGTAACGGCTCAGGTTACCTTCCATTAGGAAAGTGGGTGCACTCAGCGACTGTTATGTGGTTTATAAATTATAGAGCGCAGCAATCAGTTGTCCCTTTTTTTGCAGGTTTTATTACGCAAATCCAGATTTAGGCTAGTGTCTAGCCATTTGAATTCAAAGAACTGTGAGTGACGCCCGAACAACAGGGAACTAACATGCATCGAGATTAGAAAATAGTGCATTGAAAATGGCTAGACACTAGCCGAAATCTGAATTTGTGTAACAAAACCTGGAAAAAAAGGCCACCGATTCGTGCGCTCTATAATTTATAAAAGTAAAGGCTGTTGGTACGGTATTATTGTATTCATTTAACAAATGTTTACGGATGTCTAAGGTTTTTCTGGATCCTAAATGAAGAACCACCTGGGTATGATGACTTATTAAAACTGAAGTAATTCCATAAGCTGTAAATAAACTAAGTATACAGCGCTGTCCTGAGTGTCACCAAGGACGTCAAACATTAATAGCCGCTCGTACCTACAACTTGTCACGAAGATAACTGACGCATACAGGAAACAAATACAATTACTACGACTCGTTACCTGCGTGTAACACGAACTAATCTGGTCACGTTACTAGGTACAGTCACGTTCCACTTAAAAGTACAACGTGTTGTCACCTCACAGTGCGAGTGCAAAAAGCGATAGCGGAAAGTACTTTTGCGGGAGGTCGCAACAGTTTGCTGTTATCGGCACCGACGTAGCACATGACTGAGACATTGTCAGAAACAGTTCATTGACGGTATAGGTAATTGTGTTATTAGACAGAATTCTGCGATGTCAAGAACAGTACAATAAACACCAACCTTCAAACACTCGACTGCTGTTGTCGCACAGCACTGGACTATCAGGTTAGCAAAGAAGGTCTTTTGTCAAAAATTCTCTTGCCATTTCATCTGTGTCAATCTATTACTTAGTCGAGAAATCCGCCCTTTATATTTTAAATTATGCCGCTGAATCTACACTGATCAGCGAAAACATTACGACCAGTGCCCACCGCCACGTCGGATGCCGCCTCTCTGCGCGGCTGACATGTGACGCGGTGACACAAGTATGTAAGAGGACACGGACAGGGGATCACCCTAGTGAAGATATGGGCTGAAAAATGGGGAAATCCACTGAGATAAGCGACTCTGACAAAGAACGGATTATTATTGTGCAGAGCCTGTGAACGGTTATCTGGAAAACGGCGAAAATAGTCGAATGTTCACGTGCTACTGTTGTGAGCATCTAAGGAAAGAGGTAGAAGGACAGTGAAACTATCTCTAGGCGCTGAATTGTTGAACGTCCACGACTCTTTACAGAACGTCGGAGGCCTGTATTCTCTGTAAAGTAGGATAGATGGTGATCTGTGGCAGATCTTCCGAAAGCGCACAATACTGGTGCACGCACAAGTGCTTTAGAGCACACTGTTAGTCGTACATTGTTGAACGTGGAGCTCCGCAGCAGACCATCTCTACGTGTTCATATGTTGACCCAACGGCATCGTCAATTACGATTGCAGTTCTCGCGGGACCATGGGGATTCGACCGTCAATGAATGGAAACGTGTCGGCTCTTCGGCTGAATCACATTTTTGCAGCATTAGGTCGATGGTCGCCTCCACAAACGCCGTCCTTCAGGTCGACGGCGGCTCGAAACGTGGAGCGCGCTACCGACGCAGGCTGGCGGCAGCAGTATCATGCTCTGGGAGACGTTCTCCTGTGCTCGCAGGGGTCCTGCGGTATTAATCGAAGACACGCTGACTGCTGCGATCCACCTGCATCTCTTCACGCTTCGTGTCTTCCCCGTCTGCGATGTCGTCTTTCATCAGTTTAATTGTCCGTGTCTCGAGCCAGAACCGTGTGGTAGTGGTATGAGGAGCATTATAGAGCACGCACGTTGATGTCTCGGCGACCAAATTTGCTTGATGTAAATCCGCTGGAATCCATCTGGGTCGCTATCGGGCGCCATGACCGCGTACGTAAATCAGCGGCCCGTTATTTATGCGAATTACATGAGTCGTGTGTAGACATCTAATGCCACATACCTCCACAAAACTGTCAACAAAGTGTCGGATCCCTGACATGCAGAACCGGTAATGTATTTGCTCCAAAGCAGTTGGCCATAATGTTTCGGCCCACGAGTGTATATCTTTTTATTATGTCACACATTCATCCATTGACAGCCAACCATCCCTCCATATGTGGCGAGGAGAATGAAACGAAAAATACGGGAGAAAGAATGTAGTTGCAAAAGCTGGAGAAAGAATGTAGTTGCAAAAAGAGCATAATTCAGTTGATGTTTTGTCCGCTCCAGTAGATAACTACTCGGCGCGGCTCAGCCATGCGGCGGACGCGGGTTCAAGTCTCGGTGTTGTCAGGATTTTTCCTTCGTGGGAGTATTGGAACTGGGTGCAATCACCCTTGTAATGCTGATTAGTCAGTCTCATAATGCTAATTAAGGAGATACACTATCTAGTAGTGCAGCTCCAGTTCTCAACTAACAACGACCGGTGTGCTCGTCCAATGCTGCTCCATTCCGCATCCAGTGACGCCATTGGCGGAGGGTGACACGGCGATCTGTCGGTGCCCATGGGCCCGATAGATCCTGTGGGCAGAGTTCGCGTTTAAAATCAGATGTTTTACGAAAAAAAATGAAGCTTCAGAATTAAACCGACCAGTAGCCGATTTAGACGAACTATGGAGTCATACGTAACTCATGTGAATAAGTGGCAGTGTGCTAAGACTACTGTGAAACAACAGTGCCGGTCAACGTTTCATTGTTGTGAATGAAGAGCTTAGTTTCGAGTTCATTTCTTCTATATATAACAGGAAAGCTTCGGACTATCACGTAGAAATGGTCAGAAAAAAATTGCAATACGTAAAGGCGGGGGAAGCTATGCTTTACGCATTATTTAAGGAGCACCAGATTTCTCCTGTTTATTCTGCCAAAAAAACTGTGTAAGAAAGTGGGTTCCGTCCTATTGATGCCACACTATTTAGACCTGCATCCTATAGTAGTGGTCTGGAATCTTGCAAGGAATCAGATATTTGGTCGTAACAGGTCAAGCATCCCGCGCTCTAACCCGAAAAGCTAATGGCTGATGCTTTTGCCGCTAATAAATGAATGTCCCGTGTCACCTTGCTTTGTGAAAGCCTTTGAACGTAATGCTACTTCGACGACTTGCCTGTCAATTTCGATGCTTTAATATTCAAGCAGCATTTCAATTACAGTCACAAGGCCGACTGGACCTCCTTCCAGACCTCTCCAGGAGTAAAACGTGAGTTGGTCATTAGGAATGAAACACGGAACCTCGACGTTAACAGACCACGTGTTGTGTTTCCTTATGCTGCTGTAACATTACCTACCGTGAAATTAGACGACTAGAAAGGTCGTAAATCAAGACAAAAAAGTGTGGAGGAGAGAAATTTTTAACAAACGAGGGAACTGAAAACTCAACGAAGTCTGTCAGTGTAAATTCGAACGAAGAGTGGGCGTTATCATCCGTCACTGAAACAGCAGACATCACTGGGAAAAAGAGTTTTACGGACACAGCGAGCGAAGTGTCTTGAGCAGCCAAGAAGAGTTGTGGTAAACGTCTTATTTGTGTTCTCTTTGACAATATGCACTTGACTTAGTTGTGAGTAAAGATGCGTAACGTTTGACAGCACTCCACTTCTAACAATACTGGAGTGTACGGTGTCGCTACGTCACTTCCTGTCTCTCTGGCGCAAACACGGCGATGCTATCACCATGGCCAGCAAACGAGTTCGCGTTGCTGATTAACAGAGGACGTAATATGTTTGGATAACGTTTAAGCCCGCAGACGGACACATTAATCGCAACGCGACGAGTTAGCATTCTAGGAAGGTTATCGTGAAGGAAAGCGGGAGCGTCTGCAAGGAAGGTGAAGGTTGTGTTGCTAGTGTGGTGTCTACGCATACTGAGCGAAACACACTTCTAATCGAATGAACTGGTACTCTTCTTTACACACTGGCCTCCTATTTGGCAGAAATCGTGATAACATTCCTCCTCTTCTTTTTTGTCCCTTTCTCCTGCGCACTGAGTGCCTCGCAGCCTTTCCAACATCACATTTTGACTTGCTCGCCTGAGTACTTACTTTGGGTGTAGCTTATTTGCTGCTGCAAGACGTTTAACTGGGCGCTGTTTCAGCATCTTTGGGGTGGACATGGCTGATATACGCTGATGATCCCAAAAATTATGACCACTGCTCACCGCAAGATTGATTGGCACCTGGTGGCGCAGCGAACACTTGCCACCGTAAGGAAAACATACTGGAGTCCAAAACTCAAGCACGAAAGTATCTTTCGCGTTATGTGTCACTGCCAAGTAATATAGCACGACAGAGCTTGGACCATGTATAAAAAGAACTGCTACAGTATAGTACAGACGGTAAATGAAAGAAATACACGATGCTACGAACAGAAGTGACACTTTTATTCAAAGACGGTAAGTACACTGAAACCGCCGAAATTTTTCATGGACGCTGGACACTACGGCGGAACATAGTTGTGAACAGGGTGCGTGACCAGCACGGATGGCAGCGCCTGCTTCCATGCTGGCCACAGGGTTGGAGAGGATCCAGCAGCGCGGCTAGCCACTGCCGGATGGTGGATGGTGCACGTGGGAGTGGTGCGCTAGATCTGCCCCAAGCATCCCACTTGTGCTCGATAGGGTTGACAGAGCGAGGTGGCGCAGTGGTCAGCACACGGGACTCGCGTTCGCGAGGACGACCCTTCAAACCCACGTCTGGCCGTCCTGATTTAGGTTTTCCGTGATTCTCCTAAATAGCTTCAGGCAAACGCCGGGATGGTTCCTTTGAAAGGGCACTGCCGTCTCCCTTCCCCATCCTTCCCTAATCCGCTGGCACCGATGACCTCGCTGTTTGGTCCCCTCCTCCTCCCCACCCCCACCCCAAATCAAGCAACCAACCAACCTCGATGGGATTTAAGTTGGACGAAACGGGCAGGCCAGTCCATTCGCCGAGTATTCTCTCGTTCGCATATCTTCTCCACCTGCCCTATTGCTATCCATAATGAGCCGTGGTAAAATTTGCTGTTTTGAAGAGCGCGCCGCAGCGCGTAGTGTAAAGCAGTCGCTCTCCGTTTCTGGCGGTGGCGCCGCTGTGGAAATCGCAGCTTTGGTGTCTCCCTCTGGTGGAAAAGGGGAAAGGTTTCTTGTTCACGTGCATTGAAAGGGTGCTATGAGCTCACTAGGGGGTCAGTCAGTCGGAGGCAGTTGGTCAGCCAGGACAGTCTGTCTGTCTGGGCGAGTCTGGTCAGTTGGTCAGCCAAGTTAGTCTGGGTCTGTCTCTCGTCCGCATTGGTGAGTCCGAGTCGGTCAGTCGGAGTGAGTCTGGGGGCAGTCTGTCAGTCTCGGCGAGTCGGTCAGTTGGTCAGCCAGGTCAGTGTGGGGCAGTCAGTGTCTGTCTGTCGTCCAGAGTGCTAATATGTGATAGGCCGCCAGTCTGCTCGAGTTTGTTCAGGCAATGGACATTGGCGGTTGGATTGATCGGTAGGTCGGTCTCTTCCTGGGGTAGGGATGTCGGGTAGCTTGACAGCATGTTTCCTCTGCAGGGGTGGGTCCGACCGAGTGTATCGCTTAGTCAATGTCAGTCTGCCGTCTGGAGTGCCAGGGTGTCTGTCTTTCGGATCGACCCTTAAGGCCAGTTGGATCGATGTGTTGGTCGGTCGTGCACTGAGACACAAGATGCCTTGCCGTCTTCGGCTTCGGCGCATGCGAGGTCGCCACGTGAGTCCGGTTGTCCGCGCCGTCTAGAGAGGAGTAGTGGCTTCGCGGCCGACACGAGAGCAACAGGAGCCAACCCACGACATCAGTCTGGCCGGCGCGAGCTGCGACGCCGTGAGACGGGAGATCGGTGCGCCTTCCTGCGTCCGTTGAAGCGGCTGGCAGCTGGCGTTTCGGCAGAGCGTTTTGTGGGTGCTGCGCCAAGTCTTTGCCAGAAATCGCAGTTATTGGAAGTTAAGTGATTAGTGATATGTTGTCTCATTTACTTGTTAAATTCTACTTGTCTTCTTGGTCAGTCTCTCGTCACCAGCTTGCTCGTCTGTCTCTCGTCCGCACTTGTTAGGCAGTTAATGTCTGTCTGTCTGTCTGTCTGTCTGCCTGTCGGGCTGCCATACGTTAATAGCTGCCTCTGTCATGTTTGTCGGATTCGGTGTTAACGAATTTATTGCTTAAAAGCCGAATTCTTGAAATATGTTTTTATCTTGCCTATCATCTTGCAAGGTGGTATATGTGTAATGTAGAGCATGTTATACATTTTATGTAAGTCTGCGTTTTATGGGTTTTATTTAAATAGTCATTTTAGGTTATCAGGTTGTCATCCTTCCACTGCAAGAGTCCTTCTAAAAAATGCACTTTCGGTGGCAAATAATTTGAGTGTTGTACCATTTCCATCCCTCTTACGGGGTGCATAGTTTACGTGTTTGTGTGAGTTGTTAAATTTTTTTTGTTTAAAGTAATTTGGTGTGTTGCAGATTTGCACCAGTGTATTCTTTCAGAGGTTGTTGTGAGCGGTCATGACTATGGCCGTGTTGAAAGGGAGCAGGCAAGCTTCCCAGCACGAAGGCTCATACTGTCAATATTGTTCTTTCTGCCTCTAAATAAAATTGTAACTTGATATTTCGAGGGTGCTTTTCTGCTTATAATTTTAAATCTGTTTTTGAAAAAGCTTTTAGGAATAAAATTCACATTTGTTAAAAGTAATTTCATTTTCCATCAGTTACTTCCTGGCAACTACTTCCACGCTCACCTAGTGTGATTAAATGTGTTAATGTTCTTGATGAATCGCTAGTAAGTAAAGTAAATTCTTTAAGAAAAGACTTCGAAAGTAAATTTACCGTTCACATAAAAATGAAATCAGGTCCGAATGCAGCCCCGAGACGACAAAGGAGTACACGATCTCATTCTAGCAGAACACGCAACTCCACTCACAGTTTGTCCAGTCTCCTTATGTTCTTGTCGCAATTGCAAACAGTGCTGCCGATGTGCAAGTGTCAGCGGAAAATAATGTACCGGTTGTCGGGCAGCCGCCGTAGCACTGTGGAAGGCGAGTCCGCGTGCCTTGCACTTCTGTTAAACGTGGTTGCAGTTGCATCCGGCGTGCGGCGTAGATCCTTTCTTGAATTTTCACAATGTAGCTGCTATCTGCTGTTGTACTTGACCACCTCCTCTCCTTCCGGCAGCAGTGTCTGTGGTTCAGAAGCCTCACACCACGCAAATATGTTGTGAGCAATGCCAAACTCCTAGATTACACAAGGCACACTTCGGACATTTCCAGGTTGCCGGTGGTTCTTACCTGTGTGAGGTCATCCAGATATCGCTTCTGGGGCATGTTGTAATGAACACCACAGCAGTTCATCGCAACTAATCGCTGTTCGACGCACGCTGTCATTTCCCGTTCCTCTGACTGGCTCATTTTCCGGAGCCAGTCACATTTGGGGTCACAGTCACCCTAGTTCAAATGGCTCTGAGCACTATGGGACTTAACATCTGAGGTCATCAGTCCCCTAGAACTTAGAACTACTTAAACCTAACTAACCTAAGGACTTCACACACATCCATGCCCGAGACAGTATTCGAACCTGCGACCGTAGCGGTCGCCCGGTTCCAGACTGAAGCGCCTAGAACCGCTCGTCCACACCGGCCGGCCAGAGTCACCCTGGCCTCACACCATTTGACGTAGAGATTTCTCTGCAAGACTTGGAGTATCTTTGGAGACGTGCTCCCGCACGTCCATTCACTATCTGGTAGCTAAAATGTTTATGTATCTCATCCTTACGTTTTGAAGAGGGGAGCCGGATGGAGAAAGATTCTAGCGACGGTATGGACCGCAGATTATGGCCTGACGATGGGAACCAAAGTCTCAGAAATGGAAATGTGGCTTCCTGTTTGCATGCTACTGTATTAAGTATCTACGGAAAGTGGGCGACAAGGAATAGGACGTCCACATCTCATCCGAAAACACGGAGATCGAAGGCTTGTTTGCTCTGAAAAGCAGGATGGGCGGCGATCTCTGGCAGGTCTGACAACAGAGTGCAATGATACTGTAGGCACAAGTGTTTCTGAACACAGCGTTCAGCGCACATGTTGAAAACAAATCTTCGCAACAGACGCCCACTACATGTTCCCATGTTGACCCAACAGCATTGTAAACTACGATTGCGGTGGGCGTGGTATCATCCAAATTGGACTACGGATAAATGGGAAAGTATCACCTAGTCGAAAGAATCACGTTTCTTGTTACATCAGATCGTAGGTCGTGACCAGGTATGATATCCATCCGAACGGCTTCTCGTAACATGCAAGCCCTCGCGGACGCTGGGCTGTGAGCAGAGCGGCTTCTCGTAACGCGCATGGCGTTGCGGACGCTGGGATGTGGGAGTTGTATTGTGCCATGGAGAACCACCATCTGGGATTCTATGGGGTCTGCGGTAATAATCGAAGGCACCATGACAGCTGTGGGGCCGGCCAGGGTGGCCGAGCGGTTCTAGGCGCTACAGTCTGGAACCGCGCGACCCCTACGGTCGCAGGTTTGAATCCTGCCTCGAGCGTGGGTGTGTGTGATGTCCTTAGGTTAGTTAGGTTTAAGTAGTTCTAAGTTCTAGGGGACTGATGACCTCAGAAGTTAACTGTCGTGAGCCCTGACATGGTGAAGCTCAGCACTGGATATGTGTCTCATCAAATTTGGATTTTCGGGATGTTGCAATGTCGGTTTGAGATAAAACATATTGAAAGTTCTGGACTGAGGAACTCAGGCTATGTATTCATAAAACAGGGTTCGCACAGCAACTTCAGCAGACGCACGTTCCTACATGAAGTTTATTTAAACCAAAACATCAAGAGGAGACCAAGGTGGGGAGTCAGAAGTAGATTAGGTTTTATCATCAATCTTTGGTGTTGACACTGAAGGAATATCGGACGGACTAACAGAAATATCATTAAAATATATGCATTGGAAATATTGATATTTATTTATCTATTCTTCATTTAGTCTAACAGATTTTTGGCTGCAAGCCTCCTCTTACATAGGATCTGGATCCACAGCTGCAAAAAATTACAAAACACTCTCAGTTTCTACCTGTAGTTCTGGTTCATTTATGTACATATGGGAAATTACTATCAGAACAACTATAATTACCAATACAAAAGTGAAAAAATGCGGATGGTGTAACCGTTAAACAACTACAAAAATAAATCGAAACCATCTGGGAGATTGAACAAGTACCAGAAGAGTGGAAAATAGCGCATATTCTTCCGTTACATAAAAGGGGGCCAAAGAGGCGTAACCACTTGCCGTGGGATATCTCTCCTCTCAGTGGCGTACCGGTGTAAAAACCTGCTCAGCAGATTATAAAATCAAGTGGAGGAGAATACCAGGTTTAGAAGAGGAAGTTCTTGTATTAAACCTAAAGCTCTTAATCATATATCAGAACCTTCGAGTCCAAAATCTTTATGTAGATTTTAAAAAGCCTGTGACTCCGTCGATAAAGGTACCGTGTTGAGTGTCCTAGAACCACTTGGAGCTGACAATAAAGCAATGGCAATAATTAAGTAAACTTTCACTAATATACACTCCTGGAAATTGAAATAAGAACACCGTGAATTCATTGTCCCAGGAAGGGGAAACTTTATTGACACATTCCTGGGGTCAGATACATCACCTGATCACACTGACAGAACCACAGGCACATAGACACAGGCAACAGAGCATGCACAATGTCGGCACTAGTACAGTGTATATCCACCTTTCGCAGCAATGCAGGCTGCTATTCTCCCATGGAGACGATCGTAGAGATGCTGGATGTAGTCCTGTGGAACGGCTTGCCATGCCATTTCCACCTGGCGCCTCAGTTGGACCAGCGTTCGTGCTGCACGTGCAGACCGCGTGAGACGACGCTTCATCCAGTCCCAAACATGCTCAATGGGGGACAGATCCGGAGATCTTGCTGGCCAGGGTAGTTGACTTACACCTTCTAGAGCACGTTGGGTGGCACGGGATACATGCGGACGTGCATTGTCCTGTTGGAACAGCAAGTTCCCTTGCCGGTCTAGGAATGGTAGAACGATGGGTTCGATGACGGTTTGGATGTACCGTGCACTATTCAGTGTCCCCTCGACGATCACCAGTGGTGTACGGCCAGTGTAGGAGATCGCTCCCCACACCATGATGCCGGGTGTTGGCCCTGTGTGCCTCGGTCGTATGCAGTCCTGATTGTGGCGCTCACCTGCACGGCGCCAAACACGCATACGACCATCATTGGCACCAAGGCAGAAGCGACTCTCATCGCTGAAGACGACACGTCTCCATTCGTCCCTCCATTCACGCCTGTCGCGACACCACTGGAGGCGGGCTGCACGATGTTGGGGCGTGAGCGGAAGACGGCCTAACGGTGTGCGGGACCGTAGCCCAGCTTCATGGAGACGGTTGCGAATGGTCCTCGCCGATACCCCAGGAGCAACAGTGCCCCTAATTTGCTGGGAAGTGGCGGTGCGGTCCCCTACGGCACTGCGTAGGATCCTACGGTCTTGGCGTGCATCCGTGCGTCGCTGCGGTCCGGTCCCAGGTCGACGGGCACGTGCACCTTCCGCCGACCACTGGCGACAACATCGATGTACTGTGGAGACCTCACGCCCCACGTGTTGAGCAATTCGGCGGTACGTCCACCTGGCCTCCCGCATGCCCACTATACGCCCTCGCTCAAAGTCCGTCAACTGCACATACGGTTCACGTCCACGCTGTCGCGGCATGCTACCAGTGTTAAAGACTGCGATGGAGCTCCGTATGCCACGGCAAACTGGCTGACACTGACGGCGGCGGTGCACAAATGCTGCGCAGCTAGCGCCATTCGACGGTCAACACCGCGGTTCCTGGTGTGTCCGCTGTGCCGTGCGTGTGATCATTGCTTGTACAGCCCTCTCGCAGTGTCCGGAGCAAGTATGGTGGGTCTGACACACCAGTGTCAATGTGTTCTTTTTTCCATTTTCAGGAGTGTAATTTCCAAAGTTAAAATTTTAGGTGAAATATTAAAATCTTACCGAATTAAAACAGCCGTGAAGCAGGAGGATGGACTGTCTTCATTGTTATTCAATTCCATACTGGATACAGTAGAACGAGAATGGAGAGAAAGAACAGAGGAAGAGGCAATAAATGAAGTGAATCTTTGGAGAAAGAGAGGCAATCTTGAAATTGACTGCTTACTTCTGCTGAAGATTAATCTCTTTTAGCAGAGAACCGAAAAGGTGCAACGCAACAGATAAACATTCTCCAAGAGGTAGCAGAAGTCACTGGATTACAAATTTTATTGAGAAAACTGCATGCATGACGAACCTTAAAGGAAACATATGAACCAAAATATGGAAAAATTAAGTTTCAGAATTTAAATACTCGGGAGAGAAAATCCAGCTGAATGCGCTGGACAAATCAGCTAACATAAAAGGAGTCATAAAAATGGAAACGACATACCACTTAACAATGAACATGTGCAGTGATAACTTATTGTCCGTTAGCACAAAACTGAGACATTACATTATGGTTATTAAACTGGGAGTCTTTATGGTGGCAAAAGTCATAACTACAATCAGGGCGAAAGAGGTAAATAATTTATACGAGAAAGAAGAAGAATAACTGGAAAAATTTCGGATCCAAAGCATAGTACTGGGAGCAGGATATCTAGTAGCACCAAGGGGGTGAATGAAAAAGCTGGAAGACATTTTATATCCACTAAAAAAGACTGAATACAAAGGGGCTGACGAAAATAATACTCAACTTCTGTCGCAAAAATCCAGAAACCCAAGTTCGTGGTTTATAGAAGTTAAGAAAGATCTACAGAAGTCGGGAATAACAGTCAAGGAAATAGAAATCAGACATGAATTCAGGGAAATGGCATAAAGTGTTAAGGGCTTTCAAAAGAAAATACAAAAGAAGGCAGACGGAATAAACAGAGGGAAGAAGAGAAGAAGAGAGAGGGCAGAATGAAGAATTACTTTTAAAAAAAGAGAGAGAGAGAGAGAAATGTAAATCAGCTGTTTCATGTAGTACTGAGTTGGCCAAATTCGAATAATAATAATAAAAGACATTAAAAATAACAACAAAGAGAATCAAAACGGATACAGAGATTAGCGAACACAGGGCTGTCGTAGCGAGACTGAATAGTGTAACTCTCAAATACTCAAAAAATATACCTATTCAAAAAAGCACATAAAAATTCACTCGACGCTTTCCTAAGAGACGATCTCGTTCCCTTCCAAATTAACAACACGCCAGTAAGTGTAAAGCGAATGTGGCTTGAATTAAAAAAAAAAAGAAAAAAGAAAAATAGCCGGCCGGAGTGGCCGTGCGGTTCTAGGCGTTACAGTCTGGAACCGCGAGACCGCTACGGTCGCAGGTTCGAACCCTGCCTCGGGCATGGATGTGTGTGATGTCCTTAGGTTAGTTAGGTTTAAGTAGTATTAAGTTCTAGGGGACTAATGACCTCAGAAGTTGAGTCCCATAGTGCTCAGAGCCATTTGAACCATTTTTTTTAAATACTATCGACAGCGATTGAGAGATTTATACCAAATAAATTAACAAACGACAGAGATAATCCCCCTTGGTACATAAAACTGGTCTGAACACTGTTGCAGAAACAAAGAGAAAAGCGTGCAAAATTTAAACGAACTCATAATATCCGAAATTGGCAATCTCTTACAGAAGTTCGAAAATTAGCGCGGACTTCAATGCGAGATGCTTATAATAGTTTCTACGACAAAACCTTGTCTGGAACACTGGCAGAATATTCAAAGAGATTCTGGTCTTGTGTAAAATATGCTAGCGACAAGACACAGTTAATCCCTTCTCTGCGCGATAACAATGGATTTCCTGTCGATGACAGTGCTGCTAAAGGACTGGTAAACCATTTTTCTTGAATATGTCGATCAATATCTGACAACGTAACTGCTTCATGAGTCTGTGCATTGAACGTTAAATCCCACATTTCTGTTTTCAGAATTTCTAAGTCTTTAACAAGACACACATATAGCTTTCGATCTAGACGCTCATATAAAAAAAGAAACTCTGACTAAGGAATGGGTGTTATAAGAACGATGGGCATTACTCACCTGTCCTAAGGACCATGTAAGGGCGGAGGGAAAAATGAAATAAATCAGTAGGCTCTGTTTGGGTTCTGACGCAGTCCTAAATTCTCACTTATACGCCACTGATACGGTTATTTTACATCTAAGTTCAAATGGCATCCAATGGGCAATCTACATCTATGAAGGCTGTAGAGTACCAGTATCTTAATTCAGTATAAAAGGTTTGGTCTCTTTTTCGCAATCTAAAATAGTACTAAGGACGTCAATCATCTAGCATGAACTGTTACTAGAGGTTGTGATGCCGTGACTGAAGCCATAACATTCAGCCAGGTGCGTTGTACAATGCAGAAGTGCCTGAGGAAGAAGGCAAAGAAGCAAACAACGATAATATTTTACAAAACAATGGCGATTCCGGCTCTGTTATACGGAATCGTAAAGTAGACGCTCAGAAATCCGTTCTTTGAAACTGGATTCTTTTTTCGGTGAAAAGTAGACATGCGCAAGGAATTTAAGTATGCAACGTACTGAGGAAGGCAAGGGAGGTCATGGAACTATCTTACACATATGTGTTTCACATATGTTGACAAAATCGAGGTATCTACCGACAGATGGCAGATGGAAGACTAACGAAAATATGAGCACCTGAACAGGATGATTAGGAAAGCGTTGAAAGGACGTGATGAAATAGAGAAGAGAAAGATTCATGCATAGTTAATAAGAAAACTATAGCAAGATTCCTAGGAAATATAGTAACACAGAATTTCAAGTAGCTAGTTCCACAATATGCTACAGTTTGAGACTTCAGAACAGTGATATTGGTTTCCAGATATTGTATTCAGGTGAAATGAAGTTTAAATCCATGTCCGCCCATCCTGATCTAGATTCCTTTTCGATTTACTTCAGTAATTTGAGGTGAATGTCAGGATGATTGCTTCAGCAAGGCTGTGGCACACTACTTTCTGCAGCCTTGTCCAACGGAACCAGTGTTCAGTCCCTGCTGAATTCGATTATCGTGACGGCAGATTGAGTGTGCTACGTGTACACATATTTTGTGTGACACCAAAACTGCTTCCTTAATTGCTAGGACCTAGAGACTGGGAAAAAAGGGGCCCTGGTTGTAGTGTATTTTCATAACACGTGAGCCAATTACATATGTCTGTCTTTTGTTCATATTTGTGGTTGCTTTAATAGTCTTAGATTCTCATTTCTATTGACCAAATGAAATACTGCATTTATATCCATTGCCCATCGAGACAGTTTAGTGTGTGTATTGGGGGCGAGTGGAGGGGGGGGGGGATGAGAGGCCAATGGGGAAGGGGCCTAACAAGTTCAGCACTAATGTTTAAGTGATTCGTTGTATTAACTAAACTCGTTTAAAGTATTAACGAGTGCGTTAGTAGCCATCGTGTTTGAAGTCTGCGACGGTAGGAAAATGATAAAATAACATGAATGCTGCTTCTAAATTGTTTGTTTGCTTACCTCTTGAGCCACCACATGTGACTCTATGAATTCTTGATTAATATACTGAAGTTCCTGGGATTTAGAATGCGCGATTGGATTTTTGTGATCTGGTTAGGATAAGGTCTACGGGACAACCCAACGCATTTGCCGCGTCTACTCTGAAAATATTGTCGCAGAGCTCACATGCAGGGTGGTGGGAAATGATGTTCACAACTCAAGGGCACTCCTCAAGTCACCGTACAACACGCTTCCTTTTTTTTTAAGTTGTAAGTCTTCCTCACAGGGATGTACACTAATTCCAAATGCAGTGTTACTCAGTGAACTCTGCATAAACTATAACTCTCATACTTTCTGAATTCCTTTCTAAACATATATTTTTCAGTGTAGCAGAGATGACGCACTTTCTGTTTGTTGTTTCAAAACTTAATATTTTCGACATCAAACAGTATACAGTGTGTTAACTGTAATTTTGGCCAATTGCTAGAGCAGACTTTAGGGAGCAGAAGAAGCAAGCATGACCTCCACAAAGACCGCCACGAGTTCAGGAGCGATGTAGGGGAAGAGGTAACAAGCTACGGTTGCTTCCCACACAGCAGGGACATTAAACTGTGCTCCAGGCTTCCACAAAAGCCAAACAAACGCACAGAGGTAAAAATCGCTTAAATATTGTTCGTAATAAAAACTGAAGTCATATTATTTATTGACATGTTTAACAAAGGTCCCAACTGCAAGTATTTAATACAGTTACAACACGGGAAGGAAAAAAGTATGAAATACATTGAAGTACAAAACAGCAACACGGCAGTCAAAAATGGTTATCTTACACAGTGCTCTCAGCAAAGTAACAGTGGCTGCAACCAGAAACAAATGAGCAACGGCCGGACCCTTCTGACTTCTGGCGATTCTGGTCTCGTGAGCTGATCGGCAACTTACAGTTAACACACACTACGTTTGTTGGAACACGTGAGGCAATACTGACCTAACGAGTTATCTTAGAAGAAAGATTAAGGAAAGGCAAACCTACGTTTCTAGCATTTGTAGACTTAGAGAAAGCTTTTGACAATGTTGACTGGAATACTATCTTTCAAATTCTAAAGCTGGCACGTGTAAAATACAGGGAGCGAAAGGCTATGGTTCAAATGGCTCTGAGCACTATGGGACTTAACATCTGTGGTCATCAGTCCCCGAGAACTTAGAACTACTTAAACCTAACTAACCTAAGGACATCACACACATCCATGCCCGAGGCAGGATTCGAACGTGCGACCGTAGCGGTCACGCGGTTCCATACTGAAGTGCCTAGAACCGGGGAGCGAAAGGCTATTTACAATTTGTACAGAAACCAGATGGCAGTTATAAGAGTCGAGGGGCATGAAAGGGAAGCAGTGGTTGGGAAGGGAGTGAGACAGGGTTGTAGCCTCTCCCCGATGTTATTTAATCTCTATATTGAGGAAGTAGTAAAGGAAACAAAAGAAAAATTCGGAGTAGGTATTAAAATCCATGAAGAAGAAATAAAAACTTTGAGGTTCGCCGATGACATTGTAATTCCATCAAAGACAGCAAAGGACTTGGAAGAGCAGTTGAACGGAACGGACAGTGTCTTGAAAGGAGGATATAAGATGAACATGAACAAAAGCAAAACGAGGATAATGGAATGTAGTCGAATTAAGTCGGGTGATGCTGAGGGAATTAGATTAGAAAATGAGACGCTTAAAGTAGTAGATGACTTTTGCTATTTGAAGAGCAAAATAACTGATGGTGGTCGAAGTAGAGAGGATATAAAATGTAGACTGGCAATCGCAAGGAAAGTGTTTCTGAAGAACAGAAATTTGTTAACATCGAATATAGAGTTAAGTGTCAGGAAGTCGTTTCTGAAAGTATTTGTGTGGAGTGTAGCCATGTATGGAAGTGAAACATGGACGATAAATAGTTTGGACAAGAAGAGAATAGAAGCTTTCGAAATGTGGTGCTACAGAAGAATGCTGAAGATGGGTAGATCACATAACTAACGAGAAGGTATTGAATAGAATTGGGGAGAAGAGGAGCTTGTGGCACAACTTGACTAGAAGAAGGGACCGGTTGGTAGGACATGTTCTGAGACATCAAGGGATCACAAATTTAGCATTGGAGGGCAGCGTGGAGGGTAAAAATCGTAGAGGGAGACCAAGGGATGAATACATTAAGCAGATTGAGAAGGATGTAGGCTGCAGTAGGTACTGGGAGACGAAGAGGCTTGCTCAGGATAGGGTAGCACGGAGAGCTGCATCAAACCAGTCTCAGGACTGAAGAGCACAACAACAACAACGTTTGTCATAGCTACATCGGTCAAAGAATATTTCAGGAAAGGAGTGAGTCTCGCTGACACCCGTCTGCATTTCCGGTTTCAGGCCGGGATCTGGGCGCACCCCATCTACACGAAGCAAGGAGACTACCCAGAGGTGGTGCGCACGAGGGTGGACGCCAACAGCAAGGCGGAGGGCCGCCTGCGGACACGGCTGCCGCCGCTCACGCCGGAGGACATCAGCTACATCCGTGGTGAGACATCAACGGCCCCTTGCCGTTGCAATAACTGCAAGTATACGTTCAGAGCCCCAACACAAGTCAGTCGGCCCACAGATCGCTGTCTTACGAGTCCCCCTGTTAAAGACACCTGGAGACCATAGCTTCCTTCAAATCAGTCACACAAATTCTAGAAGATCGACCACGTTTCCTTAGTCTCTCCGGAATCCATCCCCTCACCAATTTTGAACAACTATTATCATCCATTCATTCTAAATGGCCATACCACAATACCTTCTACTAAAGTTACGTTATAGTTTCCTATCAGGTCCCGGCGAAGTGCAGCAGCAATAAGCAGGTAAACAAAACGGCAGTAGATGCAAATCGTTATTATGTGTTCACTATATCGGTGCGGATTGGTCACCATTTAGAGATACTTTTTCAGTAAATGTTCGTGGCTGTTTGGTGATGTACTATAGTAGTATGTCTATGTTCTTCTGGAACACTTTGAAGACGTACATACGCAACGAGGACACTTCCTACATCCGCACCGTACCCATCTGAATCATCGCGCTCTGGCCGTTGTCCAAGATCAGGCAGCCGACCAGGTGTGTCGTTTACGTACACTCACACACATACACATATGCACACATACACAAACACACACACACACACAATGTTTACAATTACAGTTTGCTTTTTGATCAAATATACTTTGATTTGTTTCTTTAAAGGTCTTTAAAGGACACACACACACACACACACACACACAGACACACACACACACACACACACACACACACACACACACACACACACACACAATGTTTACAATTACAGTTTTCTCTGTGATCAGTGCACACACACACACACACACACACACACACACACACACACACACACACAGACACACACACACGCACACAATGTTTACAATTACAGTTTTCTCTGTGCGTGTGTACAAGAGGTTAAAATTTGCATAATTTCTTACGAATTATCAGTTCAAGTATTATAAGGGTCGTTTTACGCCGGTTGAGGTGGAAAAAATCCCCTTGCGTGTGTCGTTTTTTCCAGTGTGTTGTGCAAGTGTAGGCTAGTTCGATTTGTGTTCCACGGAAATAGGTCGATCGGTCAACGACTAATAAAGTTCGGTTTAAGTACCACGGAGATAGTTCGTTATGTGTACGACGTCCTGTGTACCACGATTGATAAAGTCTGTCGCTATCCATCGACTTTACCAGAAGAGTGGCTGCGGCAAGGAAAACTGGAGAGATATGTAGCAGCCAGGATTCCTCACCCCTTACAGTAATGGGAACTAAGTCAAAAAGGTAGCAGGTAAGAGCTCGCCTGCGAGCTCGCAAATTTTGGAAATGGAAGACGTACCACCAATATCTGCATCTGAGAAACTGCACTTTACGTATTCTGGAAATTTCCGTTGACCAGTTTGCAGTGTATCCTTTGTCAAAGACTGCCTTCTGTTTGATAATACTGACATAAACACCAATTTTAAGTTTCCAAGGGCGTGGATCGATCATTTTTATTTTATTATACGCCTCCGCTGGCTGCATTTTAATTGTCCTGTGTTTCGAGTGCTTATGTTGCTTTGCGAATCCTTGTACGGTATTAATCGATTTGTAGGAGCCCTGAGCAATAAATTTTCTGAACATAAGACTCTTGAGAGTTCTGCTGAAACGTTCAACTACGGAAGCTTTCATATTTGAAAAAGTGGACTAGTGATTAATTCTGAGATGTTGCATTAACTTTTTGAAACTAGTATTGTAGATTTATTTCCCAAGATCAGTTTGTAAGTGTACTGGAACCCGCCTGCTTTCTCTGCAATTTTTTTTAAGCGCGTTTTCAACTGCAACACCGCCTTTAGTCTTCAGAGCAGCACCCTATGCGTATTTGGAATAAATCTCAACCACTGTTAATAAATATGTATATCCAGAATTCCATTTCGAATATGCAATCATATCAGTTAAGTATGCTTGATGGAGGCTGCCAAATCCTATTGTGATAACTGCCCACATAGGATACGTCCAGCTGGCCGCGCTGGCCGTGCGGTTCTAGGCGCTACAGTCCGGAAACGCGGGACTGCTACGGTCGCAGGTTCGAATCCTGCCTCGGGCATGGATGTGTGTGATGTCCTTAGCTAGGTTTAAGTAGTTCTAAGTTCTAGGGGACTGATGACCTAAGATGTTAAGTTCCATAGTGCTCAGAGCCATTTGAACCATTTTTTGAGGATACGTTCAACAGGCAGGACGATGAAGCTCATCAGCAATCGCACCTTGCATCTTTCTTTAATTTGATGCTTATTGAAAACATCTTCCCAGGCCCAGTTCAACGCCGTTGGCTACTCAACAAAAGGGGACCACTACTGTTGGTAATAACGTCTCTAGTCAGGTATTAGGGAAAATGGAATTAATGATGGACGACAAAATAAAAAAATCGCAAAGGCAATTACAATCTGTTCGGGAGGAAAACGAAGAAATGTGGGAGGAAAACAAACAAATTCAAGAGAAAATCAAAACTAAATTGAACACGTTAACAGATACTGTCAATAATTTGCGATCCGAGCTTACTGAGATGTTCTCTGAAAAACATGATCAGCTCAGAGAAGGATGTAAAGTCAAACGCGAAGAAATCGAAACGGAAACTCAAGAATTTCGGACCCACGTTGACAAAAAAATGCAAGCAAATAACTGAACTGTTTAGTAAAGCTCTTGAGAAAACACATGTGCAAAATGATGAGATCATTAAAACCAATAATACAAGCAAGAAGGTCAAAAATCGATGAGTATAATCGTTAACAGCGTACGGATCTATCACAAATTTAATTGAAATATCTACAAGTGACAGAAAACTACTAGTGGTCCACAGCAATAAGGGGTAAACAATATGAAAATTGTCAAGAAAAAAATTGGGAATATGAAAACGTACTTATTTTTCGTAAGTCAAATTAAAGTGGCACCTCCAGCACGTGACCAGATGAGAAGAAACGCCGATTCCAAGAACTATCCCACTGAAGATGCATTAAAGTAAAATGCAAGACACGTGTAAAGGAAATAAAATACACTGAAGCAAGAAAAGAGAATTTTTGTTTATAAAACGAATATCTCTTCGCGTCCACAGCGCGTGGTCGTGCGGTAGCGTTCTCGCTTCCCGCGTCCGGGTTCTCGGGTTCGATTCCCGGCGGGGTCAGAGATTGTCTCTGCCTCGTGATGACTGGGTGTTGTGTGATGTCCTTAGGATAGTTAGGTTTAAGTAGTTCTAAGTTCTAGGGGACTGATGACCATAGATGTTAAGTCCCATCGTGCTCAGAGCCATTTGAACCATTTATCTCTACGCAATGTTCGCTCGAAAACTCGTTGAAACTGATATGTGTTCACTGATAACAGAAATTCCTGTCAATTGTAGAGCTTCATAGGCACGTTGAACAGTCCGCGTTGATATACCAACAAATCTCGTCGTCGTAACTGCCGCCTGCTTCACGTCTGTTGTCCAGCGAGCTACGTTAATTTAAGTATTAGCTGTATTTTTCTTACTTGTCACTTCTTCTTCCGTGTGTTTTTGCTTTTAGGAAGCTTTAATTGTCGAGTGCTAGTAATAGTGTTCCATAGATTTCGTGTTTGTTTTGAATACAGTCAGAGAGAGTCCCTTTAGTCAACCATAGTGCCAGCAGTGCTAGTGTTTGTTTTCAATACAGTCCAGAGACAGGTAGTGCTATTTTCATTGTTTTCTACAAGAAGTGTCTAGCAACCACAGTTTAGTCAACTATCAGCCGCCTTTAGTGAATTAGCAGTGTAGTTAAAAGTTGATTAACTCTCTACAGTAAATTGATTTCTTAGGATGGATAGGATGTGTGACTGCTGTGTGCGGACACAGGAGGAGCTGGCCACTGTTCGAGAACAGCTGAACGTGTTGATGGCCGCGGTCAGCCGTCTTCAGGCTGCTGCCTCGGAGTGTAGCGGCAGTGGGCAGTCTGGTGCGTCGCATGGTACACCCCAGGTGTTACATGCTTCACCCACTGTCCCTGCTGTCGAGACATCTTCGCGGGTACCGGGCGCGGTTGGGCCACCCTCTCCCCAAGGGGAGTGGCGGGTTCAGCGACGTTCGCGGCGCACGAAGCGGAGGGTCAATGTGGAAGCTGGCCGTGTGGCATAACCCGCTATGCCTGTGAGTGGACATGTGGCCGCTCCTTCAGCGAGGTCCGAGCAGGCACACGGGGGGAGGGGTTTATTAGGTATTGGGAGCTACAATGTCAGGCGGGTGATAGAGCTCCTTAGGGAAATAGCGGAAAGGTCGGGGAAGAAGGCCAGTGTTCACTCTGTCTGCTTGCTGGAGGGTTTCATCCGAGATGTGGAGGAGGCCCTGCCGGCGGCGATAGAGAGCACTGGTTGCACCCGACTGCAAATTGTTGCTCATGTCGGCACCAATGACTCCTGCCGTCTGGGTTCAGAGGTCATCCTCAGTTCGTACAGGCGGTTGGCGGAATTGGTGAAGGCGGAAAGCCTCGCTCGCGGGGTGGAATCAGAGCTAACTATTTGTAGTATCGTTCCCAGAAGCGATCGCGGCCCTCTGGTTTGGAGCCGAGTAGAAGGCTTAAACCAAAGGATCAGACGATTCTGCGGAGATCTGGGGTGCAAATTTCTCGACCTCCGCTATCGGGTGGAGAAATGTTGGGTCCCCCTGAATAGGTCAGGCGTGCACTACACGCCGGAAGCGGCTACAAGGGTAGCGGAATACGTGTGGAGTGCACATGTGGGTTTTTTATGTTAGAGTATTCTCCCCCTAGGCCCGACAAGACGCCTCCTGAGACGCGGCAAGGTAGGAGTAGGCGAAATGCAGCAGGGAATAACAATATTAATGTGCTAATAGTAAACTGCAGGAGCGTCTATAGAAAGGTCCCAGAACTGCTCTCATTAATAAACGGTCACAATGCCCACATGGTACTAGGGACAGAAAGTTGGCTGAAACCAGACGTAAACAGTAATGAAATCCTAAACTCAGATTGGAATGTATACCGCAGAGACAGGCTGGACAGTGAAGGGGGAGGCGTGTTTATAGCGATGAGAAGTGTAATAGTATCGAAGGAAATTGACGTAAATCCGAAATGTGAAATAATTTTGGGTGAAGGTCACGGTTAAAGCAGGCTCAGACATGGTAATTGTATGTCTCTATAGGCCCCCTGGCTCATCAGCTGTTGTGGCCCAGCACCTGAAGGATAATTTGGAAAATATTTCGAGTAGATTTCCCCACCATGTTATAGTTCTGGGTGGAGATTTTAATTTTCCGGATATAGACTGGGAGACTCAAACGTTCATAACGGGTGGCAGGGACAAAGAATCCAGTGAAATTTTTTTAAGTGCGTTATCTGAAAACTACCCTGAGCAGTTAAACAGAGAACCGGCTCGTGGCGATAACATATTAGACCTTCTGGTGACAAACAGACCCGAACTATTTGAAACAGTTGACGCAGAACAGGTAATCACTGATCATAAAGCGGTTACTGCATCGATGATTTCAGCCGTAAATAGAAATATTAAAAAAGGTAGGAAGATTTTCTGTTTAGCAAAAGTGACAAAAAGCAGATTACAGAGTACCTGACGGCTCAACACGAAAGTTTTGTCTCAAGTACAGGTAGTGTTGAGGATCAGTGGACAAAGTTCAAAACCATCGTACAATATGCGTTAGATGAGTATGTGCCAAGCAAGATCGTAAGAGATGGAAAAGAGCCACCGTGGTACAACAAACGAGTTAGAAAACTGCTGCGGAAGCAAAGGGAACTTCACAGCAAAGATAAACATAGCCAAAGCCTTGCATACAAACAAAAATTACGTGAAGCCAGATGAAGTGTGAGGAGGGCTATGCGAGAGGCGTTCAATGAATCCGAAAGTAAAGTTCTATGTACTGACTTGGCAGAAAATCCTAAGAAATTTTGGTCTTATGTCAAAGCGGCAGGTGGATCAAAACAAAATGTTCAGACACTCTGTGACAAAAATGGTACTGAAACAGAGGATTAGAGACTAAAGGCCGAAATACTAAATGTCTTTTTCCAAAGCTGTTTCACAGAGGAAGACTGCACTGTAGTTCCTTTTCTAGACTGTCGCACAGATGACAAAATGGTAGATATCGAAGTAGACGACAGAGGGATAGAGAAACAATTAAAATCGCTCAAAAGAGGAAAGGCCGCTGGACCTGTTGGGATACCAGTTCGATTTTACACAGAGTACGCGAAGGAACTTGCCCCCCTTCTTGCAGCGGTGTACCGTAGGTCTCTAGAAGAGCTTAGCGTTCCAAAGGATTGGAAAAGGGCACAGGTCATCCCCGTTTTCAAGAAGGGACGTCGAACAGATGTGCAGAACTATAGACCTATATCTCTAACGTCGATCAGTTGTAGAATTTTGGAACACGTATTATGTTCGAGTAAAAAGACTTTTCTGGAGACTAGAAATCTACTCTGTAGGAATTGCATGGGTTTCGAAAAAGACGGTCGTGTGAAACCCAGCTCGCGCTATTCGTTCACGAGACTCAGAGGGCCATAGACACTGGTTCACTGGTAGATGCCGTGTTTCTTGACTTCCGCAAGGCGTTCGATACAGTTCCCCACAGTCGTTTAATGAACAAAGTAAGAGCATATGGACTATCAGACCAATTGTGTGATTGGATTGAAGAGTTCCTAGATAACAGAACGCAGCATGTCATTCTCAATGGAGAGAAGTCTTCCGAAGTAAGAGTGATTTCACGTGTGCCACAGGGGAGTGTCATGGGACCGTTGCTGTTCACAATATACATAAATGACCTTGTGGATGACATCGAAAGTTCACTGAGGCTTTTTGCGGATGATGCTGTGGTATATCGAGAGGTTGTAACAATGGAAAATTGTACTGAAATGCAGGAGGATCTGCAGCGAATTGACGCATGGTGCAGGGAATGGCAATTGAATCTCAATGTAGACAAGTGTAATGTGCTGCAAATACATAGAAAGATAGATCCCTTATCATTTAGCTACAAAATAGCAGGTCAGCAACTGGAAGCAGTTAATTCCATAAATTATCTGCGAGTACGCATTAGGAGTGATTTAAAATGGAATGATCATATAAAGTTGGTCGTTGGTAAAGCAGATGCCAGACTGAGATTCATTGGAAGAATCCTAAGGAAATGCAATCCGAAAACAAAGGAAGTAGCTTACAGTACGCTTGTTCGCCCACTGCTTGAATACTGCTCAGCAGTGTGGGATCCGTACCAGATAGGGTCGATAGAAGAGATAGACAAGATCCAACGGAGAGCAGCGCGCTTCGTTACAGGATCATTTAGTAATCGCGAAAGCGTTACGGAGATGATAGATAAACTCCAGTGGAAGACTCTACCGGAGAGACGCTCAGTAGCTCGGTACGGGCCTTTGTTGGAGTTTCGAGAACATACCTTCACCGAGGAGTCAAGCAGTATATTGCTCCCTCCTAGGTATATCGCGCGAAGAGACCATGAGGATAAAATCAGAGAGATTAGAGTCCACACAGAGGCATACCGACAATCCTTCTTTCCACAAACAATACGAGACTGGAATAGAAGGGAGAACCGATAGAGGTACTCAAGGTGCCCTCCGCCACACACCGTCAGGTGGCTTGCGGAGTATGGATGTAGATGTAGATGTAGAAATAGTATAGGCAAAAAAGGAGATATTCCATAGGTCTACATTAATTTTGGCTTATACAGATTTCATTACTGGTTATAAACTTTGCTTATATCCTCATAAAAAATGAGTGACTAAGAACGTAAAAATTGGTCGATTCACTTTCTTTCTTGGTTAAAACTACTTCAAATCATTTCAAAATGATTTCACTGGTCTTGTCAGTCCTCCACAGACGTTCGTTAATACACTTCCGAATTTTCTTCTAATAAATTTTTAAATTTTGCAACACATCTTTCACTCGTGGTATATAGAGGAAACGTTCTGAGCCACGTTTCTTGTATTATTCGTAAGTTATCGACCGTAATATGTAGCAAAACTTTTGACCGTAATCAAATGTTGGCTAATAATTCAAATACTATTATCAACTTGGCTAATAGAGCAGACTTTCCAGTTCTACAAACATAGTCATGGATATAGACTAACAGATTTAAAAAAATCACAACATTTCATACGTTTAGAATGAAATATTCTTTTTTTTAAAATTACAATTATTAAATCTCAGCGTAACTGCTCACCTCTGCCTCGCTCGTTGACTTGCAATAAACAAAATAAACACTAGTAGCATATGTAATTTGATTTAATAATTCGACCTTAGTACACTGAAGGCATTATTTATAAATGACACGAACTCACCTGACGTCACTCAGCTCTCCACGAACTTAGTTCACCGTAACGCTTGTCACACTACAAAAAATGGTTCAAATGGCTCTGAACACTGCTGAGGTCATCAGTCCCCTAGAACTTAGAACTACTTAAACCTAACTAACTTAAGGACATCACACACATTAAACCTAACTAACTTAAGGACATCACACACATCCATGCCCGAGTTAGAATTCGAACCTGCGACCGTAGTGGTCGCGCGGTTGCAGGCTGAAGCGCCCAGAACCGCTCGGCCACATCGGCCGGCTGGAAAGAGGACACTGAAGTCCTGTATGAGGGGGAAGACTTATTTATCTGATGTGATAGAACAACAAACAGGAGTAGATACAGAAGATATAGAGGATCCAGTCTTAGAATCAGAATTTAGAAGAGCTTTGGAAGCATTTGGAGAAGTGGCAACAAAACGACTATTCGCGCTGATGTGTAGAATGTTTGAGTCTGGCGACATTATATCTGACTTTCGGAAGAATGTCATTCATACAATTCTGAAGCGTGAAAGAGCTGACAAGTGCGGAAATTACTGCACAATCAGCTTCACAGCTCACGCATATAAGTTGCTGACAATAATAATACATAGAAGAACGGAAAAGGAAATTGAGGAGGTGTTAGATGACGATCAGTTTGGCTTCAGGAAAGGTGAAAGCACCAGAGAGTCACTTCTGGCGTTGCGGTTGATAATGGAAGCAAGGCTAAAGAAAAATCAAGACACGTTCTTTGGATTTGTCTGACTGGAAAATGCGTTCGACAATGCCAAATGGTGCAAGATGTTCGAAATCTTGAGAAGAATAAGGGTAAGGTATGGGGAAAGACGAGTAATATACAATATATTCAAGAACCAAGGGGGAATAATAAGAGTGAAAAACCAGGTACGAAATACATGGACTAAAAACGGCGCAAGACAGGGATGTAGTATTTCGCTCCTGCTATTCAATTTATACATCGAAAAAGCAATAGTGAAAATAAAAGAAACGTTGAAGAGCGGGATTAAAATGCAAGCTGAAAGGATGTCAGTGTTAAGATTCGCAGACGACATTACTATCCTCAGTGAAAGTGAAGAAAAATTACAGGACACGTCGAATGGAATGAACAGTCTAATGAGTACACGGTATGGATTGAGACTAAATCGAACAAGGGCGAAAGTAATGAGAAGCAACAGAAATTTGAATAGTGAGAAACTTAACATCAGAATAGGTGATAACGAATTAGATGAAGTTAAGGAATTCTGCTATCTAGGCAGAAAAATAACCCATGGCAGACGGAGCAAAAAGGACATCAGAACCAGGCTAGCGCTGGCAAAAAGGGCATTCCTGGCACGAGAAGTCTACTTGCCTCAATTTGAGAAACGAATTTGTTTGAACGTACACGTGGAGCACAGCATTGAATGGTGGTGAAAAATGGGCTATGGGAAAACCGAAACAGGAGAGAATCGAAGCATTTGAGATGACGTCGTACAGACGTATGTTGAAAATTAGGTGGACTGATAAGGCAAGGAATGAGGCGGTTCTGTGCAGAATCAGAAAGGAAAGGAGTGTGTGGAAAACACTGTTAAGAAGAAGGGACAGGAGGTTAGGTCCATTGTTAAGGCATCAGGGAATAACTTCCATGGTACTAGACGGAGCTGTAGAACGGAAAAACTGTAGGGGAAGACAGAGATTGAAACACATCCAACAAATAACTGATTACAAGTGCTATTCTGAGATGAAGAACTTGGCACAGGAGAGAAAGATGACTAAAAAAAAAAAATCTTACATGTCATTTTAGAGACAGGTTTAAGGTCGCAGGTTCGAATCCTGCCTCGGGCATGGATGTGTGTGATGTCCTTAGGTTAGTTAGATTTAAGTAGTTCTAAGTTCTAGGAGACTGATGACCTCAGATGTTAAGTCGCATATTGCTCAGAGCCATTTGAACCATTTTTTCTAGACTTTCCTCATTACTTGAAGAGGTTTCTTTGGCTACAAGGATGGCCATCGAAAGACAACTTTTAGTGTCCCATCTCGGCTGTTTTTGACAAGTATTCACTTGACTACATCGTGCACGATAATTTGGGTCTTATAGGCCATTTTAAAGTGCAGTCTACCAAGAAACAAAGCGAAGATGCGTGAAGTATAGTTTTAGCTTGCTGACGTACAAAAATGATATTTCACAATGGACCGATTAAAATAATTGTACTTACATGTAGGATGAGTCAAAAAGAACTTTACAAATTTGGAATGATATAGATTTATTGAGCAATTTACAGAATCGTTAGATGTGTTATTTTTCATATAAAACTGTCAAGCGTCATTTTGGTTTGATGCGACTAGCATTTGTGATGTGGTAAACATCCCACCGGTAATTAATTTCTTCTCACATTCGATGCAGCTAATTGGGCGTAACATGTGAAGTGGCAGCATAGATTCAGATTTTCAGGTCAATAATTTGTTTGGTAGGGGAGGAAGATACACACGTTCTTTAACGAAACCCCAAGAAAGGAATCGAGTGGTGTCAAGTCTGGGAAGCGAGTTGGCCATCCAGGTGGCATTTCACGGCCAATGCACCGGCGTGGGAAGCGACTGTCGAGGAAACATCAAACTTCCGTGAGAAAATGATGTGGTGCACCGTCTTTCCGGCTGTGAACCAGCCCATCTCAGTCATCTTCATCGATTTGTGGAATTAAAAAGTTTCCAAGCATATCCAGATATGAAACTTCCTGACAGATTAAAATTGTAAACATATCCAGATACACAACATCAGTTACAGTTTTCTCCATGAAGGAAAAATGACAATAAACTTTCAATTTGCTAAGAGCACAAAACATATTAACTTTGGGGCTGTTATTAACATGTTCGAGGGTTGCATGTCGATTTTCGCTGCCCTATATTTACGCTGAGGAGACGTTGCAGGGTTCGTTTCATGAAACCAAAACACACAGTGAGTACGCTCCGTACCATTTTAACTGTGCACTATGTGCCACTGATGGTGGCGAAATTGAGTGCTGACGCTCAACGGGAATCAAACTTGAGGCTGTTTGCTGCAAAATGACACGACTACCGATTCTGTAAGTTATCTCAATAAATTTCTGTAACATTCTACATTTGTAAAGTCCCTTTTGACTCACGCTGTACTGTTACTGAACGGAGGATATAGCCAGTCAGGAAGCGAGCACATATGGCGCAAGCCTTAGAATGAAAACCAGAAAATTTATTGCGTGCAGTAACAATCGGTTTCATCCCTAAAGCCACGTTATAGGACACTAAATGAGTTCACTTTCGTTGTCGGAAGCCAACTGTCAGTTCTGCCTACGCTGGAAACAGTTACAAGAAAGGTACAGCAATATGAATCAGTTTGTCCATAAATCGACACATAAGTCAGAGACGTAACGTACTATCTGCATATTAAAAGATCGAAATTGTAACAAAAAAAACGAAATCTAGAGAAAAGCGTGCCAAGACATCAAATGCGTCTGCATAATACGGTGAAATCCATTCAAAGGAAGGATGTATTTATTACAGTTTTGACGTAAAATAATGAGAAACATTGTTCTGCCATATAGTACATAATTAGAAACATACCTGTGAATACGTAACTACATATACGTGTTTATTTATTTTAGCTACAAAGCGACATTCTGAAGATAGTTTACATTCAAAGTCTGAATTAATACATGACTCGCCATGTAGCACATAAAAATAACTGTCTTGTCGCGTTTTCTTTACATATCGTTACGTTTGTATTTTGGTTACATATAGAGTCCTATAACATGGTTTTGGCTACGAAGATAACTGACTGTATGTCAGTAAGCCTACATATACCTTTTGTATCTTTGCTGTATTTGTTTCCAGACTGCAGTTGAAAGTGATCGGTAAGGCCGAAATTGGCCATTCGCGCAAGATATAATAAAGTAAGTACTTGTCAAAAACAGTCGAGGTGCAAAACTTCAAAATGTCTTTTAACAAATATGCGGCTGTGATACCCAACATGAAGGTAATGATAATGGTGGGTATGTTCTTCCCTCCATGTTCTAGTCGTCAGGTGACGCATCATGTACAACAGTCATTCTGTGAAACATGGATCGTCATGAAGGGTCACGTTTCTTAACCACTAACGTCCCTGGACCTTACCCCTTTAGATATTTGTTTGTGCGGATGGTTGAAAGGCGAAGAGAACAAAGTAAACACAAACGACAAATAGATCGTTCGGGTTATGAATAGTGCTGCTCTCGTAAAAGAACGCGACGACGACCACAGAAGAGCTACACACGGTGTCAAGGGAACTCGAAAGTGCACTGAAATCGTAGGTGGAATTTATGAGAAACAGCTTCGAACTTAATAATTTCTTTTTTTAACACTTTCTGTGAGTATCTATTTGTTGTACATTCCGACAGCAGTATCCGGATACCTATTAATAACTGGACACATAATAAATGGGATATTTTATTCAAATTAGCCTATAATAACATATAAAATGTTTACTATGCCTCTCGAAACTCCCTGAATAGAAGAACAAAGGGAGAAAGTTAAGGTAACTCTTGTTGCCACCAAGAGAAGAAAAAAAATGAATTTACATAGATGATGAATGTCGACCTCCACATAAAGAAAATGAAAAAAGAAGAAATTTTTTAAAAAGTATGGTATTCTAAGAGAAAGGCCAGTTCTAATACGTTTCGCCATTGTCAACAGTAAACTAAGCAAACAAATTTTTAGGGGGATGACCAAGGCAACCAGAGGGCTTAGAAAAAAACATTACATAGATGGATTTAACAAACACATGACACAAAATAAAATTACGTTTAGAGCTTCGATATAAACTTTAAAGGTTTGCATAAGAAGAACAGAAAAAAGTTCAGATCACAAGGGAAAAAAGTGAAATTGGAGAGAGCTACTTTTTTGATCTGAACACCGCTATAGGAAATGGATAGTGGGTAAACGGATGTCGATTTGGAGTAGATACGGGATCCAGTATCAGAATTTGACAAGCCTTTGAAAGACGTGCTGCCAAACAAAGCAGAAGCAACAGATAAATTTTTTTCGGAATTTCTAAAATCATTGCGGAGAATGGTAAGAAGCAGTTGGTCTAGTCAGTTTGCAGACCTACTGTCGGATTTTCGGAATAATATCATACATACGATTTTGAATATAGTAAAGGCAGGCAAACGCAGATCGCGTAATCAGCTTAATAGTTTATGTATAGGGCAAGGATCGAAGAATAAATGACGGAAATGAAAAGAAAGGTTCAGGAGCGGTACTGAAATTAAGACTGTAAGTATATAAATGGTAAAATGTTACGTCTATAGTAAGTTAACGACACCAGAAATGGTTTGGGCTATGACCCATTTTCTTTAGCTCGAATTTGAAATAACCGTTTTCGATCGCTTTCGTTGTGAACTAACGTGATACGCATTGTGACCTGAGTTTCTCCATATGCAGATTAATCACAAAATTCTCAGCTGCCTTAATAGGACGGTCTTGTGTCACAATTGTTTGCTTCATACGGCGCGCATTGTGATCATTGATAAGCCTGAAAAACTGTAAAAGATTCAGTGTCACGTCCTTTGCGTGTTGGCATCATTTTCAGGTTCCTACTTCCGATTTACTACGCACAAGCAGAACGCCGTAACGGCGGTCGCATCTCCCAGTACTTAACTCTAGGCAAAGCTGATAATAGGGGGGAAAAGTGACATGTGGTATTCTACGAAATATTCATTTATGTAAAGGAACTTGGAAGATCTTTTACAAAACGTAAAGTTTTTAGAATTGGCCTTTTGCGAATGTCATGTGGTCGGGGACGATCGCAGTGTGCTGAGGGCTGTCCATTATGGTTGCCAAGTTAATTAAAAATGATGTTCATAGTTCTGTGTATGCACTCCTGGAGTGTCTTGGCATTTGAGCTGATAAATACCACGATATTGTGTTTGTCTACGGCAAAGCTGTCTTCAGTTTCTTTTGTATCGCGTTATCTGATCTGTGGGCTATTTCTGTCATTTTTTGTGTGCTACCAGTCCTGTCAATCGTGTGGTGGGTGTGTACCATCTGTTTGTTGTTGTTGATGACTATGTTCTGTGTGACTGTGTTTGGATGTTGATGATATTGTTTGTTATCGTATTTTTCTTGTCTCTTTAACCTCAGAAAGAGTAGAATATAGACTGATGAGCCAAAATATTATAATCACTGTCCACAGCGAGGCAGGATGCCATCTGGTGGGGTTTGCGGGCACTTGACTCAGTGAGGAATGTATGCAAGAGAAGGAGCGACGAATGTCAAATCATTCTAACGCTGATACGAGTCGGAAATGGGAAAATCCACTGGTGTGTGTGTCTGAATTCCTAAGGGACTAAACTGCAAAGGTCATCGGTCCCTAGACTTACACACTACTTAAACTAACTTACGCTAAGAACAACACACACATCCATGCCCGAAGGAGGACTCGAACCTCCGACGGGAGGGGCCGCGCAGTCCGTAACATGGCGCCTCTAACCGCCCGGCCACTCCGCGCGGCGAAAATCCACTGGTATATGCGACTTTGACACAGAGCAGATAGTTATGACCCGGCGCCGGGTAAAGAGCATCTCGGAAACATCGAAGTTAGTAGACAACAAGGTGCTAGACGTCCACGTCTCTTCAGATAATATGGAGGCCAGCGCTGTCCCTTTGTGTAGCGCAACATTGGCGGCGATTTGTGAAAGACATTACAACAGAATACAATGCTGGTGTAGAAACACATGTTTCCAGGGCACATCGTTCAGTGTACACTGCTGAACATACGGCACAGCAGCAGACGATCCCTACACTTCCGCATGTTGGCTCAACCACATCGTTCATTACAACTACAGCTGGCACGGGATCATCGAGATTGGACTGTGGATCAGTCGAAACGTAAGGCTATGTCAGATGAACCATGTTCCTTGTTGCGCCATATTGACAGTCGCGACCGGATAAGCCGTCATCCAGCCAAATGGCTGCTCGAAACATGCACCATGCCACGTGTGCAGGCCATTGGGTGTAGTGGAAGCTGTGGAGGACATTCATCTGGGCTTCCATCGTTCCAGTGGTAGTAATCGAAGACACCATTACAGGTGTGGACTACGTCAACATTGTCGCGGACTATCCATCCATTCACAATCGCAAGACGCCGATGGCATCTCCCATCAGACTAACTGTCCATCTTACTAGTCCAGAAGCGCTTGGTAGTGAATTCAGATTGATGCCTTGGCCAGCAAATTTGGCTGATCTGTAACCGATGGAAAACATGTGGGACGCCGTAGGGCGCCAGATCCGCGCATACAAGCCACCGGCCATTAATTTACGAGACTCACGTGACCTCTGCAGAGACACCCGATGCCATCTATCTTCTGAAACCTAAGGAAGATTTGCCGAATCCTTGATACAGAATCGCTACCGTACGGCATTCCAGATCTGTCCCAAGTTCCTCTAAGTGGATGATCATAATGTTTTGGCTTATCAGTGTATGTAGGCCTAGTGTGCTCGTACAGTGGCCCACATTGCGAGTTAATGTACGATCTGCGGTGTGCCAGGTACGGCCGACTTCCTGTCGCTGAACCACTACACGACGTGGATGGTGTCCGCCGGGGAGAGCGGCAGCGTTCCATCCAAGGTGCGCGACTCGGGGGCCGTGACGTCGCCCGCCACCGACTTCCCGCTCTCTCTGGGCTCCACGTGGCTCAGGGTAAGCGCGCCGACGTCCACACCTCACCCAACCATCGCTGGAGCACTGCTAATCTACATCTGCGTGACTACTCTGAAATTCACACTCAAGTGCCTGCAGTCGGTTTATCGAACCGCCTGCAGACTGTTTCCCTATCGTTGCATTCTCTAAGAGCGTGTGGGGAACACTTCCGTACGAGCCCCGATTTCTATTATTTTATTATGATGATCATTTCTTCCTATTTAGAACGGGTCCCATGTAATACTTTCGCATTTCATTTAACGCGCTTGCTTTTCTAAGCTGTATCCCTTATACCAGCAGTCCCTAAACTACGACACGTGGCCGTATGTAGTCTGAATCAAGTATTCGTGCGGTCTGCGGTTCTCAGCCGTATTTTACGATGATACACTTCTCGGAACTAGCTGTAGAATCCAAAAACGTCAACTAACATATTTTTGTTGCTCAGTAACAAACAAAAGTACTTAACTGACGTTGATAAATTCGGCTGTGAGGTAAGGAAAACTTAACGCTTACGTCAAAAGCAGAGTGGTATTTAGCGCGGCCGCTGCGAGGTTAATAGACGTGCGAGGATTAATACTGGGCTACTCAAAAAGGAGGAACAGAATTCAAGCATTTATTGCTTCCAAGCAAAAAAATATAGAAACACAATTCCAATGTTTCTGGAAAGAGGAGAGTTCGAATTTTTAGGCATTGAATGTGAGCACCGTGTGTTACACGACAAATATCAAAACGGTGGCTCATTTCCTGCCACGCAGCTGGCCTCTCGTTATCGAACTGACAGCTTCAACAGTGCGATGTTGCAGACTTTCAAGAGTGTAAGGCACAGGGGTGATAAAATGCGGTAAACGCGGTAACCCCACAGATAAAAGTCAGAAGGTGTGGGGTCTGGATATCTCGGAGGTCATCGGCGATGACCTGGTTGTCATCATACCAGAACGTTGGATTTAAAGAGGGGAACAGAAGGTGAACTTCATCGCCGATGACCTCCGAGATCTCCAGACCCCACACCTTCTGACTTTTATCTGTGGGGTTACCGCGTTTACCGCATTTTATCACCCCTGTGCCTTACACTCTTGAAAGTCTGCAACATCGCACTGTTGAAGCTGTCAGTTCGATAACGAGAGGCCAGCTGCGTGGCAGGAAATGAGCCACCGTTTTGATATTTGTCGTGTAACACACGGTGCTCACATTCAATGCCTAAAAATTCGAACTTTCCTCTTTCCAGAAACATTGGAATTGTGTTTCTATGATTTGTAGTTTGAAAGCAATAAATGTTTGAAATCTGTTTCTTCTTTTTGAATTCCTCTATATTTTATTGTTTGTCTTTCAGTGCTGACATTTCAAGAGCGTGTGCAAGTAGCACCGGTCTGCTGATATGGCATGAAAGTCAAACTGAAGTAAGACGGATTCGAGAATGCTCATTACAGAGGAGATCATCTCCAAATATGGTCCAAGTTTCTAAGAAACAATATGAAATCAAATTAATGCTGTTGTAATACAATGCAGTGAGCAAAAGAAAAATGGCATCTAAAACATTTGTGATCGAGCTTCATATTGGAATTACTGTTATTGATTAATATTAATAATTTATATAGGTTGCCAATTAATAGTAATATCGGTAGGGGAAGGTGTAGTAAAGTAGCTGCCTATGTTTTGATCTGAAGAGCGCTTCTGACTGTCAAGAAGTGGTCACGCTAGTTCTAGCAGACATCGCCACTGTTGACAGTGATGTTCACAGAGGAATTTTATTTCGTTATTTCTTAGTAAGACCTGTTTTGGTTTTGAATCGTCGCTCGTCTACTATTCCTGTTACAGCACCCGTATGGAGAAAAATAATTTTTTGACCATATTGGTGTTTAAACAACGTCTTTTGGCCTAAAAATCTAATTCATTTCAGTCTCATAGTTTCTTCTGTGAACCGATGGGGCAAAGTGCCCACACTATTGGTCGGAAGAAGTGGCCAAAAAGAGTAGTGAGTCACACGCGTAATACAACACATAAAACTGACTTCTAAACACTTTTATACCCACAAAACTATCATCCGCCATTCTTTCCTTTGTAACAATTTTCAGTTAATAAAATTATATTACGTAAAACAGTTTCTGTTCTGTTATATTGAGCCTAATACAGAAGTCCGTTTGAAAACGGTCTGCTGTAGCCTCTTGGTGTTGTTTTAGACAGAAAGTCGTGAAGCTGCCTACAAAATGCGCCCGGAAATCAGAACAACAGACATGGGATCCTGTTGTGAAGGCACTGCCCATAGTACCCGTTTAGGTACGGAAAATTTGTCACTGTGTGGTTCCCCAGCAAAATCCTTGTAGTTCCAATATATTATTTTGCGGTCACTTAAAAATAATTGGTGTGATATCTTACGCTGAAGCGCCAAGGAAACTGGTATAGGCATGCGTATTTAAATATAGGGATATGTAAACACGCAGAGTATGGCGCTGCGGTCGGCAACGCTATATAAGGCAATAAGTGCCTGGCGCAGTTGTTAGCTCGGTTACTGCTACTACAGTGACAGTTTACCAAGATTCAAGTCAGTTTTAACATGGTGGTATAGTCGGCACACGAGCGATGGGAAACAGCATCTCCGAGGTAGCGATAAAGTGGGGATTTTCCCGTAAGACCATTTCACGAGTGTACCGTGAGTATCAAGAATCCTGTAAAACATAAAATCTACGACATCGCTGCGGCCGGAAAAAAAATCCTGCCAGAACGAGACGAATGACGATTGAAGAGAATCGTTCAACGTGAGAGAAGCGCAGCGCTTCCGCAAAATGCTGCAGATTTAACGCTGGGCCATCAACAAGTGCCGGCCGGAGTGGCAGTGCGGTTCTAGGCGCTACAGTCTGGAGCCGGGCGACCGCTACGGTAGCAGGTTCGAATCCTGCCTCGGGCATGGTTGTGTGTGATGTCCTTAGGTTAGTTAGGTTTAAGTAGTTCTAAGTTCTAGGCGACTGATGACCTCAGAAGTCCCATAGTCCTCAGAGCCATTTGAACCATCAACAAGTGTCACCGCGCGAACCATTCAAAAAAACGTCATCGATATGGGCTTTCGAAGCCGAAGGACCACTCGTGTACCCTTGACGAATGCACAACACAAAGCTTTATGTCTCGCCTGGGCCGGCAGCACCGACATTGGAGTGTTGATGACTGGAAATATGTTGTCCAGTCGCACGTGTCTCGTTTCAAACATTATTGAGCGGATGGACGTGTACGGATATGGAGACAACCTCATGAATCCATGGACCCTGAACGTCAGCAGCGGACTGTTCAAGCTCGTGGAGGCTGTGTAATGGTGTGGGGCGTGTGCAGTTGGAGTGCTATGGGACACCTGATACGTCGAGATACGTCTCTGACAGGTGGCGCCTACGTCAGCATCCTGTCTGATCATCTGCATCCATTCATGTCTATTGTGCATTCCGGCGGACTTGGGAAATTCCAGGAGGACAATGCGACACCCCACACGTCCAGAATTACTACAGAGTGGCCCCAGGAATACTCTTCTGAGTTTAAACACTTCCGCTGTCCACCAAACTCCTCAGAAATGAACATTATTGAGTAATCCGGGATGCCTTGCAACGTGCCGTTCAGAAGAGATCTCCACCCCGAGGTACTCTTACGTATTTATGCCACGGATTTATGGACCGCCCTGCAGGATTTATGGTGTCAATCCCATCCAGGTCTACTTCAGACATCAGTTGAGTCCAGGCCACGTCGTGTTGCGGCACTTATGCGTGCTCGCGAGGGCCCTACACGGTAATAGGCAGCTGTACCACTTTCTTTGACTCTTCAGTGTATAACATGCAGATTCAAAATATGTAAATGGCAAGCTTCCATCAATAACCAAGGTTTATTGAAAACTGAAGTTCTCTTTCACTTGCCACTCCAACTCCCTCCCCTCACCCCCTCCCCACTTCCTATGCAGCCCAATGTGTCGCCCTACAATGTCTCAGTATCGACTCCTACGCAAAAATGTTTGACGGCCACTGCCTTACAGCGTAAGTCGCACTTAGTATAAGAAGTCAGCGACATATAATAAATCCATGGAATGATGCAATAAAACGCACAGTAGCGAAATAAAAACCGTTAACATAACGTTACTCCCATTGTTACACGTTTGAAATTACACATAGGAAACAAATTATAAATTCTTAACAAATTAAATTGCTTACGATGGCGTATCCAACATCAGGAGGTTTGAACACAGGTAACACAGAAATAATTCTTAACTTTACTTTCCACTCAAGGACATAGGTCATGTACACAACTTTACATTTCATACACAGAACATGTCGTATTTTCCATATGCCTTACACAGCTGATATAACCATTTCACTCTTCCCTTATTTTTTTCATCTTAAAGTTTTCATCTATCTGTCTCTTTTTATAGGTATGTGCGCAAGTTTCTTGTTTTTTGCCTTTATTTTGGCTTTTATTTCCTTTCTATAAGCACTTGATGATAATTCCGTTGTAGGTTTAGGTCGTTTGGTATTTTTCTTGATAACCGCTGTTATACAGGGGATAGGAGATAAACTGTTCAAGTAAGCCTTTATTTGTTGACTTAATGTTGGCAACTGTTGCAATAGTGTGTTCTTGTTCACATTCGTGAGACATTGCAGAAGGTTCAGACTGACCATTGAGAGTTGTTGCAACGTTAGGTGCCCTTCCAGATTTTCGGGTTGTTGCTTCTGTTCCATCAGCCGATTTTAGTCTGACTGATCAACAGTATTACGGTAGTAGCTGCAAATTCCTCTTTTTGACGACATTTCTAGCACATGATCAGAAACGTGTTGCCTGAAAACCGTTTAGTGCTATGTACAACTGACTGGTGTACTTGGTGTGTTCTTGTTCACATTCGTGAGACATTGCAGAAGGTTCAGACTGACCATTGAGAGTTGTTGCAACGTTAGGTGCCCTTCCAGATTTTCAGGTTGTTGCTTCTGTTCCATCAGCCGATTTTAGTCTGACTGATCAACAGTATTACGGTAGTAGCTACAAATTCCTCTTTTTGACGACATTTCTATCACATGATCAGAAACGTGTTGCCTGAAAACCGTTTAGTGCTATGTACAACTGACTGGTGTACTTGCTGTGGAATCTTTCGAAAGCAATGGTGGTTTCTGTCTATTAAAACTTAATTTTGACGTCATGGATAGAGGAAACGCGTTTTTGACTACGCAAGTATCTACGAAGTAGTCTCACAACATTCTAGTATTTCACTGATAGGCATCGTTGACGTTCAGTTTTCAACAAAACAGTCAGCAATCATAAGAGAGAAACTTCCCCATTTCATTTCGGGAACAGCAGTCATGATCTAGTCCGAGTATTTTTATATTTCGCCACCAGCTCTATGTTAGATGAAATTTACAATCTTCGATTCCTACACCAGTCCACCCGTCACTTCCATCTTCCATAATACTCTCTTAGAAGTTTGAAAACATCGTTGAAGGATTAATTTCAGACCTAGATTATGTCTTTTATCAACAACTGTTGAACAGACATGCTGATAGAATGAAGTTTTCTTGTCGCTGAACAAAGGGAATCACCCTTACAATATAGTGTCCACTAACAAACCAATGGATCGTAAATAACTAACAAAAAGCTTTATGCAATACTTGAAGGTTCCACCAACATATATTGTGTGTTTGAAATATTATCGGACTTAACTGCTAAGGTCAGCAGTCCACCAACAAATATTGTGTCAGACTGACTAATTATTCTGAGGTTTCAGCTTCACAGAATATTACAAGCTCTTGTCAGCATCATTATGTAACAACAAATCCGCTCCATCTGCAGTTATCACAGTTAATATATTCAGAACAGCATGAACCCCCTGGGTACTTGTAAGTAATTTCGATGGAATTTTCCGCCTAACTTTGTAAATAGATTTACGAAAGCTGTCGACATTTTTAATGGGTATCTTTGCTGTGTTTTCTCCTTTAAGTTGCTTATATGTAAGTTTTATAGTCTCTCACATATCTGTTCCGTAGCTTTGACAGAATAGTTTCTGCGTCTGAATTTGATCACCGTCTATGACTGGTTGTGGACATCTTGACGCGAGCACATCGGTGTCTTCAAAGGTGACGGTGTTAATAAAATTTTGCAATTCTTAAGGCTCAACGTCCGTCGCGCTACAGTTTTTTCTGAAGCAGCATTTTCTTTACCGTTTTACAGACTGCAACAGCCATAGGGAACACGTTCACTGTGAAGCGATGTGCCTTAGACTGAAATCTGAGCCAACAGACTACCACTCAGAGGAGTCATGGAGGTCCGGGCCTACTATCTGCTGGTGCTTAGACTCGTTTGGGCGGCATGGGTCCTGCTAGCATACAGGCCAGTCTACTTACGAGGTCCTGCGCCTCGACTGAAACGATACTCCCAAGGCACGCAATTTGAACAGGTCTTTTGTAAGGAACGGTGTCAAAAGCCTTCTGTAAATCTAGAAATATGGAAAATATTTGATATTCCCTGCCGGCCGAAGTGGTCGTGCGGTTAAAGGCGCTGCAGTCTGTAACCGCAAGACCGCTACGGTCGCAGGTTCGAATCCTGCCTCGGGCATGGATGTTTGTGATGTCCTTAGGTTAGTTAGGTTTAACTAGTTCTAAGTTCTAGGGGACTAATGACCTCAGAAGTTGAGTCCCATAGTGCTCAGAGCCATTTGAACCATTTTTTTGATATTCCCTGTCGGTGTCACTCATTACTTCGCGCAAATAAAGAGATTGTTGTGTTTCACAAGAACGATATATTCTGAATCCGTGCTGACTGCGTCAGTAGACCGTTTTCTTCGAGGTAATTCATAATGTTCGAACACAAAATGTGTTTCAAAAACCATATGCGTTGCAAAATTCTACTGAAAATCGGCGTTTTTGATATGGGTCTGTAATTCATCGCATTGCTCCTGTCTCCTTTCCTGAGCGTTGGTGTAACCTACGTAACTTTCCAGTCTTTAGGTATGGAACTTTCGTCCAGTGAGTGGTTGTGTATTAATGCTAAGTATAGAGCTATTGTGACAGTATACTCTGAAAGGAGCCCAATTGGTATGCAGTTTGCACCAGAAGACTTGCTTTGTTTATTGATTTAAGCTGCTTCGCTACACCGAGGATATCTATTTCTAATTTACTCGTGTTGGCAGAAGTTCCTGGTTAGCACGCTGCAATATTTTATTCGTCTTCTTTGGTGAAGAAATTTTAGAGAAATAAGTTTAATAACTCCACATGAAGGTTTGTCTCGTGTTTTCCTCTTTGATACTGCTTTTCTGTTCAGAAAACTAGCCTTTTCCCTGCAGCTTCACCCACATATGTGTCCGTGTCCGAAACATATGTTGAACACACCTCCTCCTCGCGCCTCCATGTGTCCACTTATTCCTCTCTCTGTCTGCCCACCTCGTCCTCCAACCTCTGTCTCCTATTCCCCACTCTCTCTGTCTCTTCACCTTCTCCTCCCCCTCTTTGTCTATTTCCTCCACCTTCTCTCTCTAACCATATCTTTCTCCCCCTCTGTCTGACTGTATCCTCCTACCCCTGTCTCTCTCCACCTCCACTCTTCTTTTTCAATCTTCCCACTGCCCCTCTACACCTTTACCTACCTCATGCGTCTCCCCTTCCTCTCTCTTTCCTCCACCACCTCTCTCTGACCATCTACCCTCTATCCAAATCAACCTTGTCCCAGCCATGCTCTTCGGCACGAGAAGCCCTTGCAGTACAGTTCAGTAAAGCTGGCCAATACTACTCCACCATAATGCAGGTCAGGCTACATATCAGGTGCTTGAAACTCATTTATTTATCCCTGGTATACAGGCCACGAACCAAAGCAGACTGATAAAACAAGCCAATACAATGTAACACAATACATCCATCACGCAGGCAGGCACCCTTCATGTTGGGGCTGGGAAAACTTTTGTTACCCTAACATGTAGGCTGCCCTGCAAAGCAGGTTGACTTGGCACACTGATACCATTCCCACATAACATGCCTGTCATACAGGGTGACCTATATGCCATTACCTAAATAACATTTTTTTGTTCTTATCTTCCCTTCTATTGGAGCTAGGCAGTTATAAACCCCTCACTGCTAATACTATTGAGACCTGCTGTTCCTGTTTGGATGAAATTGCTCAAGGGATCTGGGAGGAGAACCCAGGCATACACACATACATACATACAGGATGAAAATTATTGAACTATATGAAAAAAACGTAAATTAGTTACAAACTATGGCATGCACACACATCATTCAAGATGTAAACATCACTACAGATATTTGGATTTAGGTTATGACATGTTCAATATACCTGCCATCATTGGCGATGATGTGGCGCAGACGAATAGCGATATTCTGCATGACCTGCTGAAGTGTCGGAACATCTATGCTGTCAGTGACCTCCTGAATGGCTCAACAATGATATCAGGGTTATCGTTGTACGTCCTGTCTTTAAGATAGTCCCACAAAAAGGAGTCGCATGTGTTCAGATGCGGAGAACGTGGCTGCCAATCGAGGTCCTGCCAGTGGCCTCTGGGTACCCCAGAGCCAGAATGCGGTCCCAGAAGTGTTCCTCCGGGACATCAGACACTCTCCTGCTTCGATGGGGTCGAGCTCCGTCTTACATGAACCACATCTTGTCGAAAACGGGGTCACTTTGGATAAAGGGGATGAAATCATCTTCGAAAACCTTCACGTACAGTTTGGTAGTCACTGTACCATCAAGGAATATCGCACCGATTATTCTGTGACTGGACATTTTACACCACACAGTCACCCATTAAGGGTGAAGAGACTTGTCGACCGCAAAAGGCGGATCCTCAATCCCCAAAATGCGCCAAATTTGCTTATTGACGAACCCATCCAAATGAAAATCGGCTTCGTCGCTAAACCAAACCTTGAATGCGCATAGCAATTTCCGTCATGCCACACTGCCAGCCGTGCTGTTTGAACGTCCTAATGCAAACCGTTCAGAAGCCATACGATTTTCTTTCATGTAATTCAATAATTTTCACCATTTACATACACTATGCTTTTTACACAGGGTGATTCCGCTGCCCCAATTGATCCCGTTTTATGCAAACCGTAATATTGCATCTGGCGTTAAAAATTCATATGCGAGATTTTCATATTCTCTCGCCTGCTATGTGCTAACTATTAGTCTTACAGAAAAAAATCAACTAGATCTTTTTGTAGGAAATATAATTTAATTAAATTTTGCACAGGGATAGGTTTTCACCTGAGGCTGTAGTTTTCGAGTTATTTAAAAAGAATATGCAAAAGTGACCTTCAAGTGCACCCTCATTCAGGCCCCAGCAGTCCGGATTTCCAGTATGTTGTTAATGGCACTCCCTCCAAAAACTACTCGAAAGGAATATATTGGCAAGAAGATTAAGAGGAAGTTCCGCACGCTGCACACTGCCAAATGTTTCCAGTAGAAAGGACAGCAGCAACTCCAACCGAATGTCACGGGAGGGGAGAGCGAGAACGAGAGGGAAAAGGACCGCTACATGAACCAAGGCGTGGCCTTCAGTGGATGACGACAATGAGGCTGCATTTATTACTTCAGCCCAAACAAGCTGGGGAATATTAGCATAAAGATGCATCATAGCACTGCCTGTTTTTATAATCGTACATGGATGGGCCTCCTCGGGCATTGAAATATGTCTTCACTATCAAGAAAGCCTTTTGTCTGCTGTCAAGCTCTCCTCTATCTTCCAAAAGCACAGTTATGCGTGCGCGATAGCCATTGGTTGATCCTTCAGATGTTTCAATTTCCAACAACCTTAGATTTATGTCTAAAAATTGATTCTTGGAAATTTTGTATGGTTACACTTGAAACATTCATAATAATGACATGTAAACATGGAGATCCTCCAACAACAGTCTACGAATTGGTATTGTTTCTTCACGAAGAGTACTTTAAAAACCAGTGTTCTCTGGTGGATTCATGCGACTCTGCTTCATGTCAGGTAAATGTTCATTTGACTTGGTCCTATCTTACTATAGGGTCATGGTGTCATCCCTAGGTTCCGGTAGCATTTTTCTGTGATTCTCCAATTCTTTTGGAAAGCGTGCCTCCCTATGGACACTCACTCAGAATGAATGATTATTCGTGGACGTTACAACGGCAGTAGAAAACAGTAACAGTAAGTTTATTATACGGATGCTGCGAGACATTACACAAGTATCGTAATCCACAGGTTGTGCCGGTGGGGCTGAGGAAGACTCTGAACTGGCTGTCAGTGAACTATCCCGGGTACCCAATAATCGTCACAGAAAACGGCTGCAGCGACGACGGCACTACGCTGGATGACAAACAGCGCGTAGCCTACATCAGGGTAAGTCCATCTGGCCCGCAGCGCGCCCAAGCTGTGCGAGCGAGCGAAGGTATAATAAATGTCACAAAGTTGTGAGACTGTAATAACACATTACAAGTTCTTTACTACAACAGGTAAAGGTGGAAACAAAGCTTGCTAGTAGTGTCACATTTCAATTACTTCCTACGCATAAATGCATACCGACTTTGTAAGATGTCTTTTGAATTTCCATTGCCTGCTTGACTGTGTGTGTGTGTGTGTGTGTGTGTGTGTGTGTGTGTGTGTGTTTCGAATTGGTGTTCCACATTTCAGTTGGGCCCCCATGCGAAGCACTCTTGTCATATGCAGCAAGAAGAAAGGCTGAGGATACTTACAAGACCACGTGCCAATTGGATTTTATTTATTTATTTATTTTTTGTATCTAGGTTACGTGAAGCTCAGAGTTCAGGCTCGCTTCCCAGCCAGAGCAAAATTCTAAAGAAAAGCTGCTGTTCCATCAGTATTTCCGTGAAGCGCAAAATACACGGGGATGAAAAAATTTATTTCTAACGCTCTGTTTTTAATTTAAACAATCTTTCATGAAAGAGTCCTAATTAAGGATTTATATTTGCAACGAAAACTAAATATTTGTATGCGATATGTAATTAGCAATAAGAAGACGCGCATTTTCCATAAAAATGACACATATTGTTACTCAGCATATATTAGATGAATTTTATGTTTAAATGACGTAGGTAACCGAAATGAAAAGAAAAATGAACAAAAAGTAATTATCGAAACGAGTTTCCAACCAGCGATTACTGGTCTCGAACGTTACTGATTTTTTCCAGCTTAATGTATTTTAAGCCTCAGGCAAATGTTAGTAAAACATGCATCGCTGTTTAAAAATTAGCGTCAGCTGGGAACCTATCTCAGGACCCAAAAGTGGCAAAAGATCATTCTACCACACAGTCACGTTCCTAGTCGAGAAAATCGCCCTAATTTAAAGGTATTTAAGATGGTCTTAAAACTTCACTGTCGATTTCCTTCAGAGTTTTTGTGAGTTGCTTCGAACAGATTTCAGGAACTGATATTTCAGTTGTGAATTTCACTTACCTTAAATATAAAAAATTACAAAAATCGGATTGCGTTGCGGTCTTCTTGTGAAATAAACCGTAATTCCTCTTGGTCCTCTCTTTTTATAGGACACAGATACAACATTAGCTACAATTTCTGTAAATGAAACAATATGCTAACTTCTAGCGTATCGGAAGGAGCTTAGGAAAAATATTTTAAGGGGACCACAACCTGCCAATCGAACCCATGTTAATTTAGGCAAGTATTTGACCCATTTCTGAAAAAACTATTTAATGCAATAATACTTTTACTGTATGTTACATGATGCTAATAGAGTCAACTGTACTAAAATCTACTTTATCCATTTTATAGTTTTTAAGAAATACTTTTTTTAAATTTACTAACAAAAAATATTAAGTTTTATCTGCATAAAATATTTTTTGTGAGCTTCCTAATGGGGGAATATTAATGAACGTATTACCAGAGGTGGCTTTCTATGTTATGCAGAGTCTCTGAAAATTTCATTCATTTACCTATGATATTTTCTGATATAATGTGGCATATGTACTGAAAATTTTATTTGGTGGGAAATTGAGTTCAAATAAAAACTTTTGAAATTTGTTACTTACAGTTAATTAATACTCTCCCGCTGCATATGATGACCCTTCTTTGGCCTCTAGCAGGTCTTCCAGCTTCTTTTTCACCTTCCTGAGTGTTTGTCTTACTTTCTTGGCCATATTAGATGCTGACCTGTCTGCATCGGCTATCCTCATTTTATCGCAATGTTGCAGCCCACCAGCATTAATTCCCAGCTTTTCCGGTACCCAACACTTTCCAGTATTACCACAATTGAATGTAATAACAGCATCATGAACTCCTAGTTTCACTGTATGCATTCCTACAAATACAGTTTTAGGAAGGCGGTTCCAAATTATGCTGGTGAAACATTCATTTGGGTTCTGTGTCTGCCCATACAGACATTTCCTTAGAAGGTCAGGACGAGCAAAGTCTGTGAAAATAGATTTAACTGCTGTAATAACAGCAGCAGGAAGAGAATTTTGGTGAGAATAAGATTCTCCAGTTGCCTGAGCCCTATTGTATTTGCACCACGAATTTTCCCCTGATGGACACAATCCATGACATGGCTTTTCATCAGTAGAGGACTTATGGAAGAATATGGCCCAAACATCTCTCTTCATTGCCTCCATATTTTCTTTATTTCTCCGAATTGGCTGCCCATAGTATACCTGCAAGTTTTCTATTTCAGATTTAGTTAACTGACCCTGTCCGGTCAACAATTTTCCATCTTCTAATTTTTTTTCTCTCATATAAACAGTTAGTTTTCTCAGCCTTGTTCCCAAACGTTTTTGAACATGGCCTACACATTCTATTTTGCTAATAATGGCATCTCCATATGGTTTAGAATTCACCACATTGTTTTATGCCTTACTGTCACCATAGCCCAAATATTTGGTGTACTGTACGCCACTTGTTTCTACAGAGCGATGAAATATTTGTTGCACTCCATGAATTTCCATACGACCACTTGTTCCTCTAAAATTAGCCACACGATTGTGTTCTTTATGTTCACTGGCTTTACAACAGTTGCAATATTTAGACATTATCTCCACATCCAACACTTTACCAGTGTCTACACTCGTGGCAGTCACTACTCCATTCAGAGAAGTATGTCCTCTTTTCTGCCAACTTCCATCAAGTGCAACTGCAATGTCCGAACATCCATTATTTTCTTCCACTGCTTCCAGTTTCATGTTTTCCTCACAGACCTCACATACAGCTTTCTCTAAAATTGCAGTCAGTTTTTCAAATTTATTTGGTGGTTGATGTAAGTTCATCACTGAACAAAATGTTCTTCCTGCAGTCATGCCTTTGCCAATGGACCGTAGGGCATAAACAAATCTACTATCGATTTCATAAGGGCCACATGCATCTGGTTTTGAAGAACTCGTAAATGAAATCACAGCTGAGCATTTCGTGCAAATTAAATCCAAAGCAATTGCTAGGCCTTTTCTCCCACTGACACTCTCACAAATTTTCATACTCTGTGACTCACCACTCTGTCTACATTGTACAAATTTAGAAATTACATCTGATAATATTCTCAAATCTGTAATAACGTTACTGCACCCGTTGCCACTTACAGGAAATTCGTTGTAACTCTCTTGAAATTGTGAGAGCTTCTTTGATGACGCACTTGTTGAAGAATTACAATTTGAAACATCGTTGCCAGGTGACATAACCTCTTGTACAGAAAGCTTTCTAAACTTGTTTCCTCTAAATTGTCGTTTCTTGAAAATGCCTTTACGTTTCGTCATCTTCAATAAAGACAACAAAACACACGTAAACAAGCACTGCAAACGTAAGTATAAAAACTACTCGCAATCACACTTGCACAAAACTAATCGCGTGTTTGAAAGCGTGTTGTTTACAAACAGCAGAAACAAAAGAATACCGACCGTTGCATTCCAAGGATAACCAAGACACTCGGGAGTAAAAAAAAAAAAAAAAAATCCCTGACGCGCAATGTAGGGGATATAAAGATCTAAAATATATGCAGAAAAGTGGGTGACAGAATAGTGGGCGTGGCACATAAACACACGTGGTAGGAAAAAATTTTTTTCAGCAAAATCCTTTTCAGAATACTTAAATAAAACCTTAATCTATCGAAATATGATAAAAACACAAAATCGATTTTTTTCGACCTGAACCACGGTCTGGTCCCCTCAAATGCCTGTTCGTCCTCATGCTTAAGCGAGCGGACTTTGAGGAAACAAGTAAAAGATAAGAGGCTTAATACAACGGCAGTCCTGGTGTGAAAGCCTCATTAGGGCTTGTAGCAGTAGCCAATTGCAGTCGCCTTCCATTCCAGTTTTGGCATAGTACTCGGATGTTTTTGCGAAAAGTTTCAGCTTACTTCACTTGAAACATCCCCTTAGAAAAAATTTATGATTGACTGTGCTGGTAAACCTCTTACGTTATTTGATTATCAAACAGCTGAGCAAAACCGAACGTACTCAGACATTTCTCTCTTTACTCATTCTGATCATCACTAAACTGACACACAATATTTTTAGCGAAACGCAATCTGACTTTCAATAATCCCTACAAAAGAATGTCCCTGACTAACAATAACCTATACCTTTCATGAATCACTTACCTCACAAAAATCTTCGTTACTCGAACTACTGCGATACAGCGAGCGCCAATACCGCCAGCTAAATAAAAGATTCTAACTACTGAAGGCACTAACTACTGATAGGCATAGTTAGCAACTGAAAGATTCTGATAGAGAACAAACAATGTATTTACTTTAACAATATTCAAAAGTCATCATGTATATATCAGTTCATGATATACAGTTTTACAAATTTACTCTTCCTGATGGACGCACGTCCGGATCGTCCGCTCTCATAATTCTACCATCTCTCTCCCCACATCCACCACTGCTGGCGGCTCACCTCCAACTGCGCAACGCTACGCGCTGTTCACATCCAACTGCCCAACACTACAATAGCAAATATTCCAGCAATGCAAACCAGCCACAGACTTCACACAGCACAGCCAGTGATTTTCATATAGAGCGCTACGTGGCGCTACCAGCATAAAATCCTAAACAGCCTACTTACACACTGAACTCGTATTTTCAAGACCTTTCTAATTCCATGAAAATTTATATAGTTCCATTAAAGAGAAGAATACAGACATGTTGAAATATTTCGGTTGCTACAGAAGTTAAGAGTATCACACATGCAACAGAACTACGTGTTGCCCTGCATTCTTCCGGCAGAGGAAAATAAAACTGGCATGGAAAAATTTCAGGCATAAAAGAGTAGGCAACTTAAATTACATCATCTGTCCCAGTCAGATGCTGTATGTTGAGTTGCCTATCTTAAGGTGCATGAAATATTTTTCAGGGCTACTTTTATTTCTTGCGTGCTGTATGATTTTCCCAAAACCTTGTTTTAAACTGTTGACAAAATGAAAGTGCTGCTACATGTTCCACAGCTCTGTGTATATGAAACCAACGTGGACATGAAGCTGTTACTATGGAGAATCACCAACTGACTGCGGCGCCGCTAGTAGCTGACAGTAGTTGACAAAGTGAAGGCTGAAACACTGATGTGCCAATACGGAAGATGATAAAGTTGATAAAGTGAAGACTGAAACACTGACTTCTGTCTTCCCAATTTATCCTGAGCTTCACAACTTCGTTTCCATGCTGAACTGCAGATGGCAAATGTAGGTACAGAGGAGTGTGAACTTGAAAATCAGCTGCAGTGTCTTGTTAGATGAAAGTGTGCAGGACCTAAAGAGGTATCTATTAGATTCTGCAATGTGTGCCAGTAATCGTCAATAGATCAGAACAGTCTATTGTATATTAGAGTACTTGAAAGGGAACTGTATTGTTCTGAATGAATTCAATGTCCTGGCAGCGGTTGCCAAATGAAACTCAACTGGCCTCTTGGTAAGCAGAGCGGAGGCTGAATAATATGAGTAATTTAAAATATTAAGCCCTGGAACCAGATACACAATTTTTCATATTTATCCGTGGGATTCACAAGACGACTGCATCAAAAGTACTCACTAGACAGAAAATTAATCAGCCATAAAGAAATCATAACAGTCATTATTTAATACCGTTTAATTCCATCCCTGGGCTTGATAACCACTTGGATTCGGTTAGGAAATGCGTCCACAAGGTTGTGCTGGTATGTCACATCCACTCGCTAAAAATTGGATCGCGCATTTCCACAAAACTGCGGCAACACTGATGTTGGCGTTTGCCTGCTGTTCAAATTTATCCCACAAATCTTCTGTGAGGTTCAAATCTGGAGACTTCGCAGGATGTTCTCTGTTAGAAGTGTGGATGGGCCTTCATCCACTGCCTGCAGCAATTCCTCTCGGGTTCGGAAGCGATTTTGACTCAAGCCGTGAAACACGTTTTCGGTACCTCTCAGTCAGCGTATTTTTCCGACCACAATTCTGACGTCGCATTTCGTGGCCACGTGTGTTACACCGCCGCTTGTAAGCAAGTTGACCAGTCTGCTACGAGACAGCAACAAATCCACAAACTTCACACAACGTACGGCCATGGGAGCGGCCAAACACGATTGCTCCTTTTTTGCCATTCTGTCACGTTCCTTCATTCTCCCATTTTTACGTACAAGTCCGTTTGAAGTCTGAACGTCTCACGGATCGCTACTGACTCGTGCTAAAGTAGAGGCAGTGCAGGCGCGGTTAAGCATGGGGCCCGATCGATGCGACGTCTGTAAGGACTTAACTATTAATCTGTGCGTGCACAGTGGGGTGGTTTTCTTGTCCGGTGAGCTTGCAAGACATACAGGAAAGATACACATACTAGCGGGTAGACCATCTCCCGAAGTTTTTAAGTGACATTATGGGTGCTCAATACGGAGACCGCTTGTGTCGCAGCAAACGTCAACACTATAGTCAAATTCTTGCCATACACATCGCAACACGTCATGGTCTGTATCAACGTTCGCATTAATTATCCTTCCTTGCAACTCTTCAAAACTGACAACTGAGGCAAGAACACATGATATTTGACATAACGCCATAACAACAAATCACATGGAATCAAATCACGTGACAATCGGGGCACTCAAGAAGAGGAAAGTCATGATGGGCAGGAAATCGAATCCAACCCTGACGCAGTTCGGCACTGTTGTAGTCACAGACGCCTGAAAGAAAGTATGGTGGAACACCATCTTGCCGCAAAATGAAGTCTTCACTGTCGTGTTGTTAAATGTGCCATCAGTCACCGCTACAGCATGTTCAGATACAAGAAACCAGCCTCAGTTTTCCCAGCAAAGAAAAATGGCCAATAATCTTTTGAGGAGAGCTTGGCACAAAAAACGTTGACTTTAGGAGAATCACAAATGTGTTCCACAATCTCGTGTGGATGTTCTGCGCGCGCGCATGTTATGACGGTTCATTTTTCCTGGCAAATCAAATTTAGCTTCGTCATTGAAAACCAGACTCCATGAAAACCGCCTTCCTCCAGTAGCTGCTGCTAGTGGTGAACGATGATCACTGTCCCGAGTAGACAGCTCATGTAACAACTGCGATCGGTACGGCTTCACACACGCCCAGACACGCCTAACCTGTAGTGCTGCGCCACGGCGAAACATGGAGGGACTGATAAGTGTCATTTTTCTTCATAACTTGTGGTTTTTGTGCAATCGTTTTCCGAAACCTTGCACGTATTTACGAATAATTCCGTAATACATTATTATATTTTTAGTGTAAATAGGTCATTTCTTGCAAGGACAACCCGTGCAAAGCACATGTCTGTGCTCTCTTTATTAAACGTCAAGATCTACATGAAAGAGTAATTGAAAAAGTAGCCACGCATTTGACTACAATAGTAATATTACCACTGGTTTGTCTTACAGTCCAAAGAAAACTTGAAACATTTGTGCCCCATTAGCTGTCCCCACAGATCTTGACTAGCTTCAAATCCCTCATTTTTCGCATATTCTGCTTAGTTTTGCAAAAACCACTGTTACTGGTATCTTTGAAAACATTTAGAATTCGTTTTTTTTTCTGCATACTTTTCTCAGCATTTAATTTCGATATATGGTTTTATACAGGAAGTTAGACGAAATGATAATATCAGCTGAATTTACCTTAGGATAAGACTATTTTTCAGTCACTAATTTAAATTTCTGTAGTGAATCACATAACGTTCTTTATATACTGAGGCGCCAAAGAAACTGGTATAGGTATGCGCATTCAAAGACAGAGGTATGTAAACAGGCGGAATACGATGCTGCGGTCGGCAACAACAAGTGTCTGGCGCAGTTGTTAGATCGGTTACTGCTGCTACAATGGAAGGTTATCAAGACTTAAGTGAGTTTGAACGTAGTGTTATGGTCGGCGCACGAGCGTTGCGACACAGCATCTCCGAGGCAGCGACGAAGTGGGGATTTTCCTGTACGACCATTTCACGAGTGAACCGTGAAATTCAGGAATCCGGTAAAACATCAAATCCCCAACATCGCTGCGGCCGGAAACAGATCCTGAAAGAACGGGACCAACGACGACTGAAGAGAATCGTTCAATGTGACAGAAGTGCAACCCTTCCGCAAATTCCCCCAGATTTCAATGCTGAGCCATCAACAAGTGTCAGCGTCCGAACCATTCAACGAAACATCATCGCTATCGACTTTCGGAGCCGAAGGCCCACTCGTGTACCCTTGCTGACTGCACGACACAAAGCTTTATGCCTTGCCTGGGCCCGTCAAAACCGACATTGGACTGTTGATGACTGGAAACATGTTGCCTGGTCGGACGTGTCGGATGTGTACGGGTATGGAGACAACCTCATGAATCCATTGACCCTGAATGTCAGCAGTGGACTGTTCAAGCTGGTGGAGGCTCTGTAATGGGGTGGGAAGCGTGCAGTTGGAGTTAAATGGGACCCCTGATACGTCTAGATACGACTCTGACAGGTGACACGTACGTAACCATCCCGTCTGATTACATGCATCCCGTCATATCCATTGTGAATTCCGACGGACTCGGACAGTTCCAACAGGACGATGCGACACCACACTCGTCCAGAATTACTACCATGTGGCTCCAGGAACACTCTTTCGAGTTTAAACACTTCCGCTGGCCATAAAACCCTCCAGACATGAACATTATTGAGCATATCTGCTACCCCTTGCAACGTGCTCTTCGGAAGACATCTCCCTCCCACCCCCCTACCCCCTTGTACTCTTACCGATTAATGGACAACTCTGCATAATTAATTGTATCCGTTCCTTCCAGCACTGCTTCAGATATTCGTCGAGTCCATGCCACGTCGTGTTTCGGCACTTCTGCGTGCTCACGGGGACCCTACACAATATTAAGCGAGTGTACCAGTTTCTTTTGCTGTTCAGTGTAGTACCATATGGAAATCCTTGCTTATTGATAGTATCATTATTTCTGGGCATAATCATAAATTACAATAAAATTAGCCGCCAGTGTGGCCGTGCGGTTCTAGGCGCTACAGTCTGGAGCCGAGAGACCGCTCCGGTCGCAGGTTCGAATCCTGCCTCGGGCATGGATGTGTGTGATGTCTTTAGGTTAGTTAGGTTTAATTAGTTCTAAGTTCTAGGCGACTGATGACATCAGAAGTTAAGTCGCATAGTGCTCAGAGCCATTTTTTTACAATAAAATTCATGGATATTCTGTGGACACTCAAATTCTCCTACTTCTAAAATTTAACCTATATCTGAATCATTTGGCTATGTTTATTACCTCAAACCAGTCCACAGACAGACATGACACATAAGAATGTGGTACCTAATACATCCTTGCCCACGTGTAGAGGTTATTAACATTGAGGAGAGGGGAGAGGGGTGAAGAGAGTGTGGGCAGTGTGTGGGAGGGAGACAGGAGGGTTGAGGGAGGGTCTGATCAGGAGTTAGCAAGAGAGGCGGATGTTGGTCAAGTTCAAGGTTAGACTTCATCCATAATGCGCAAGGATTCTTCTGGACTTGTTTCCGAGGCTACTCATTTAGTTGGCCACGTGCCACAGTCTGAGGAACGAGCTGGAGAGCGATCTTGGTCTAACCAACACTTTTCTCTCCTACATAAGTCGATTCTATTAAACACTGGTAAATATTTCTATCAGCGTAACCTGTATTTTGTGTATTGTGGAAACGTCACGCAGCTGACTGGAAAATGGAAATTTGTGGTAAGTTCCTATGGGACCAAACTGCTGAGGTCATCGGTCCCTAGGCTTACACACTTCTTAATCTAACTTACGCTGAGGACAGCACACACCCATGCCCGACGGAGGACTCAAACCTCCGACGGGAGGAGCCGCGAGAACCGTGGCAAGGCGCCTCACACCGCACTTCTACCCCGCGCGGGGCACATCTCATGTTCGTGGCTTTATGTAATCAGAATATATCTTATTGCGACACTTTTACCTATTCCTTTTTTTTTTTTTAAATTAGCAGTGGTGACTCTGTCAACGTCCCTCAGTCTTCTAATTAATCAAGAACACCCTGTTAATACGAATGCAGTTATCGCCCTCTGCGATCGGCACTGAACACGACATTAATTTAAATGCGAATGGCTTTTAATTTCACCTCTGCCCCCCCTCCTTCTCGCACAAAGCTGGTCAAGCTCTTTAGCAGACCACTGCCTGAGACATGAGTACTACTAGCAGGGAGGTGCTACAAGCCTTGAAAAGCTGCACATTTGGTTGCTGCAGTTACCTCGGCCCCTGTTGGCGTTAAGAGCTTTGTAACAGAGAGAATGTGAGCATTCCTACACTGCCTGTAGGAAAATCCTATCATCGCCAGAACAGTATCAGTTTGTTTGTCTATGTCATCATACTTCCCTCAAAATTAATAGAAGTATTCTGCAATGTAAGCCAACATTAGTGCATGAGTAGAACATTCCTTGACACATCTTGATCAAACTAACGCCACAATAAATACGAAAGTCACATTAAGTACAAAAGACCCTTACAAAGTCTTTTACAAATATAGGTCACGTATCCTTATAGCAGGAACCATAGCGGCACCTTTTACATGTTCACGAATACGTAGCCAATTTGTTCAGTTTCTTTTGTTTTACGCCTCCGTTACAGATGTATTTTCCTAACACAGTCTTCAAAAAAGTGCTACGCTGTTCATTGATTTCTCAACATAAGTTCCTGTAGATGCTGTCAATTCAGATTCTGATGTCTACGGTGATGTCTGGTTTCCATTTTGTGTGACGTAAGTTCCCTTTTTTTTCTGAAAAACTGGATGAGCATCTCTTCGTAACAAGTGACGCGTAAACTTCAGAAACAGGATAATATGTTAGAATGATCCGCTGCAGAGTTTTGGTGTAAGGTTCTCCAGGAAAAATATTATGGTGGCAAAGGATATTGTGAAATGACAGCAATGTCTTATTATTATTTACGTATGTGACATTTCTTTACCGAGCACCCATTCATCTTTCACTACGTCGAATCTAGTGCGATATACACTGCCTCTTTAAATAAGTTTGATTTAGCAATATGTCTAAACTGCTGCCCTTTCTCCAATGAATTTGCAGTCAGTTAATAATACGAATTACGAGTGCTGATGCGAGGGAAGCAGAAACTGGTAGTCTGAAATTTTCGTATTTCGAAACGCATACCTCCACGTCATTGAGAGCTAAATACTAGATCAAAAACAGAGTGAAAAAAAGTGACGAAGACTGGATTCGATCCCACAACCTTTCGGTTTTCAGTCCCTCACTCTGCCTATAAAAAATACACCAGATGCAAATTAAATTACAGTTGGTTGCGTTGTCCAGGCACTGCCGTTGTCTTGAGTAATGGCAGCTGTTCACTAGGTGGCAAGGAATCGTTTTCACAACTTAACTTTTATTCGTCATAATTTAGACAATTTGCACGTAATATTTATAATTTGTATACAGAGTGGGTAGGGATTGGGTACAGGTACTATGGGCATGGGCATGTACACAGAAATGTATTTTTCTTCTAATGTCCAACAAATAACTTTTTTACCGTTGAAAAAGAGAAATAGAATAGCATTAACTATTCAGACCCCCGTATCAAAAAAGTTCATGCAAAACATAAGTTTATGGTTTACGAGAAAACAACATGTACGAACATGATAATAAATGAAACTTCTCGACACCCTCTTAAAGCATAAAAGTGCCTAGTTTGTCTCCATGATAAGTAGACTTTTAAGTAGATAACTTATACTAGAAAATAAACAAGAAATTACATAATAAAAACCCAGAGCAGAGGCAAAAAAATATAAAGAATAAAAAGTACATCTCCATGGCACACCGATGTCAAGTGTCAGGCAAAACTGAGAGATATTTTCGGAAATCTAATATCTCACTTGCATTCGATACCTCTAACAATTTAGCATTCAAATTATTACATAAAATAGGAGATCATGCCAATAAATATAACCACACAGGTGTTCACAAATTATGATGTGGGAATTCACGTGGTTTTATATTGGACAGACAAGCCATTCATTTCTTACCAGGTTTAGGGAGCTTGCTGAAAACCATAACACCATTACCTTGGTGATCACTTAAGAGAATCCAAACACATTGTGGATAATATGCAGAATAACCTAAAATTTAATGCTATGACCCTGAAGTGAAAAAGCAGACATTATTGAAAAGTTTCATAAAAAAGACAAATAAATGATGTTCTTAATGATCAGTTGGATAAAAATTTCTTCAACCTTTTTGAAGATGTATTCTAATATGATACTTCTCATTAACACAGATAGTTTTATGCTTTCCCCTCTATCAGACATTAGTACTTTATATCCATATATGTTGATATTCCTCATTTTGAATGCCTATAAACTACTAATATTTGTGTAAAATTTGCACATGTAACAAACAGAAATGGAATAAAATGTAACATGTACATCTCCACATTTTCATTTATGATATTGCTGATGTATGGAACCCATTTTCTATAAAATTGGTATCTATTTGATCAGTTTCCTAGGAACGTATCTTCATACATGATAACCTCAACAGAGTATATGGCCTTTCAGAAAGGGACCTTACTTTCTAAAATAATATTCATTTTCTACTTCTCATATTGTGTACGTTAACATCTCCCATCTGTCATACAAATCTTTTCTTTGTCTTATGTCACCTGATACACAGGAACATTTATAACAGAAATACAGACTTACAAAACTTCACTATAATACATTCATGTTTACATTTATGTTTCATGTTGCTTCAGCTAGGTATAACATATATATAAGTAATACTTTTGGTGCTTATGCAAATATGGTGCATGAAACCACTTATTTCTTCTTCACCTTGAACAGTTAATCATGGTTTTATCCACCACCCACCACAACATATATCTTTATGGTCGGTGATTATTTCACATGAGTTTGCCTATTTAAAAAATGTTACATCTTGAATTAATCGATGTAACTTGGGCACAGTTGCCACATAATCTTATTATTGTGACAACTGGTAGGAAGTAAGATAAATTTAAATAAATTTTATCCCGTGAAGAGGTTTTATCTATGTATCTATCAACATATACCTATGTTTTCTCACAACTGTACTACACAACTCTTAAAAACATAGCCAAATTTTACTTATCTCTTTGTCCTTGTAAGACCCAATGTCACAAGTACCTTTGTAATAGAATATGATATTAGCAAAGTGTATTCTTTATTAAATATATGCAGTCCAATTTTTGTGCTCATACTACTTTTAGGTAGTAAGCTTATATATTTTGTCGTAAGATACCATATGATCAGCATGATGTAAGAAGTGTGAATTCTTATTCTCAGTGTTGTATTGTCCACTCCTTTTGTTTATATTTGTTTTTGTCACAAATAACTGCACAAGTGATGTGTTGTTTTAAGTGCATTGCTTTAAGCTATTTTATCATATTATATTGTATATACTTCATGATGTGTCAACTTCCATGCCTTGTACGTCACCATACAGTTTGTACTTGTGTTTTTGGTGCTTTTCTTCACGATAACCTATCTACATGGTTCTCATTTGAGCATGAAGTAAGCTTTGTTTGTATTTCAGTATGTTGTTGTTGTTGTGGTCTTCAGTCCTGAGACTGGTTTGATGCAGCTCTCCATGCTACTCTATCCTGTGCAAGCTTCTTCATCTCCCCGTACCTACTGCAACCTACATCCTTCTATATCTGCTTGGTATATTCATCTCTTGGTCTCCCTCTACGATTTTTACCCTCCACGCTGCCCTCCAATACTAAATTGGTGATGCCTTGATGCCTCAGAACATGTCCTACCAACCGATCCCTTCTTCTAGTCAAGTTGTGCCACAAACTCCTTTTCTCCCCAATTCTATTCAATACCTCCTCATTAGTTATGTGATCTACCCATCTAATCTTCAGCATACTTCTGTAGCACCACATTTCGAAAGCTTCTATTCCCTTCTTGTCCAAACTAGTTATCGTCCATGTTTCACTTCCATACATGGCTACACTACACACAAATACTTCCAGAAACGACTTCCTGACACTTAAATCTATACTCGATGTTAACAAATTTCTCTTCTTCAGAAACGCTTTTCTTGCGATTGCCAGTCTACATTTTATATCCTCTCCACTTCGACCATCATCAGGTTTTTTTGCTCCCCAAATAGCAAAACTCCTTTACTTCTTTAAGTGTCTCATTTCCTAATCTAATTCCCTCAGCATCACCCGACTTAATTCGACTACATTCCATTATCCTCGTTTTGCTATTGTTGATGTTCATCTTATATCCGTCTTTCAAGACACTATCCATTACGTTCAACTGCTCTTCTAAGTCCTTTGCTGTCTCTGACAGAATAACAATGTCATCGGCGAACCTCAAAGTTTTTATTTCTTCTCCATGCATTTTAATACCTACTCCGAATTTTTCTTTTGTTTCCTTCACTGCTTGCTTAGTATAATAAGTACTTAACATAGCTTTCTATTGAAAGGTATGTTTATTTCTTGTCATGTCATGAAACCTTTCTGACTTTGCTATGCCATTCTATAAAAAATATTTGTTCACATACATGTAGACAAGATATGTCATCAAGTTATACTATGCTCCACCACAATGCGTTCTATAAAACTGTTGTGTGTATTATTATATTACAATCATCCCACACTACCAATTTAAAGATCTGTGGAGACTCTGTATCTTAAATGATTGCACATTTATTTTTTTAATTTGTTGAGTGTTTTTGCTCTTAAATGATGTGACTTGTACGTTGGTACTTTTAATTGCACTCCTACAGGTACCTATTGCAAAAATAATATGCACTTCAAGTTGTCACCTTGCTGAGACCCTTATTATTAAATTTTTGCCCCTGTATGTTCTTACCTTAAAAACAGCAGTGTTCCTACCTACATTACATAAATAATACATACTTCATGTTTTGTTGTTATGGGTCACACACTCCCACTGATGTGGCAATTACTCTGATATGCATATCTGTATATTTTTTATGATGAGGTACAACTTGTTTCACACCTATATGTGCATAGCCCTCCACAACAGAATATTACTTGTTCCCTTCTATAGTAATTCCTTTTGAGTTCAAATCTGTCCAAGAAAAGGGTAGATTTATACCTGTCATGTTGAAATACACTTACTTTAAACTTCACCAGGGTAGTATATAATATATTCATTCTGTACTATTATAAATTGACAATTTGAATAATTATACCTCAATGCCTTAATTTTCTATAATGGATGGTTTAGACATACTTTATAGATTGATAGTATTTACTGAACCTATGAACTGGAAATTCTAGTTTTCCAGAATCCATGGTACATGTAGCCAATCTTTACCCCCCCCCCCCCCACCCACCAACCCACACACCTATACTTCAATGTTTTATTATTTCTAAAAATATATGATAGGTAAATATTCTATAGAGAGTGTAACTTGAGCCCACACAGCCTCCCTCACCCCCCTCCCCTCCCACTCCTTTTCTGCTGCTCCTGTACACTACAACTGGCAGTTGCCTGTGCTCCTGTCACATTTGCGCTGTGACCTCGATCATCCTGAACATAATTTTCAACATAAACAAATAAATACGGAAAATTTCAGCTGTACGACGATTATAGCCGTTATACTTTAGATGAACCACTGTTTTCAGTTTAATTATTCAGTGTAGTTATTCATTTTGATTATATGTGTTGGGGTTGGAATGTGGAGCCCTGCCTTTTGTGAATTCAGCGGTGCCAATTACGCCATTATTCCTTCTTTTCAGTGTTACTTGTCTGAACTTCTGAAGGCCATTAATGAGGACGGAATTGACGTATTTGGCTACATAGTATGGTCACTCATCGACAACTTCGAGTGGCAAGCAAGTTACACGTAAGTTGCAGGTTTCAACAAAACCTTTTTTTTTTACAAAAATTCGTCTTTTGCAACAAGAACGAAACGCTCGTAATGATTTTGTTGTCATAAATTAAAAAAAAGTAAAACTGAACACAAAATACAATAATGCAGCGATTGTGTTGTTTTAAAATGAACTCCACTGGTAAAATGTGATAAATTTCGGATTTTCATCTTCATGGACATGGTGCAGTATAAAATGATGTACTAATCTATTTAAATCGACATACACAGAATGCACAAAGTAAAACTGACCCGAAAAATACTTCATGCCCTTAACAAAGGCAACCCAACATATGTCATTTGTCCCAGATGCTGATGATTAAGTTCGGATGTCTGCCTTTAGGTGCATGAAATATCTTCCAGGCCACTTCTATTTTGTCCACTCCATACATTTCATAAGCTGCTGTACAGTGCTTAGTAGAAGACACGTTCTGCCCCATTCTCTTGGTGTAGAAAAATGACTTTCTATGAGCCTAGGTCTGTGCACAAATATCTCTTGCCTCATTCGTTCAACCACTACGTGAGATAGAAGCTAGAGGTAGTGGATGTACTGCGCGCTCTTCCCCAAGTAGGTGTCATGTACTGGTAGCTTTTGTTTGTTCTGCACCGTTAGTTGGTTTTCTCCTAAGAATGACTCTGAAGCGTTTCGTTGTTTACTCCTAAAATATAAGAACAGTGAAATCTAAATCAATTAATATGACATGTTTCTCAGCTGAGCAATAGACTAAAGCAAACGATAATGGCGAGTGCAGACATATGACTAGATGCATGCGGATCTAGCTCTTTCTAAGCACCATTCGCCTCAATGTTCATGCTAAACGTCTATAAAATACAGAAACTCTAGATCAATATATTAAATGAGTACTTTCTGTAGTAATGGATGAGTGTTTATTAAAGATGGGGAAAGTTTTTCTTCTCTCACAATAGATACTTACCACATTGTAAATGTATTCTGAACCATACTTAATTTCTGTTGCAGGAGCAAATTTGGACTGTACTATGTAGACTTCAACGACTCAGAGTTGCCGAGGACTGCGAAGTCTTCTGTTACTTTTCTCAAAGGCGTCATTGCAGCCAATGCCTTGTCGAGCCAATATTTTGCTACTGATACAGACCAGAAAAACTCAACTTGTAAGTAAATAAAATTCTCTCTCTCTCTCTCTCTCTCTTCATGGTAGATGATAACACATTCCATCTCTCCTCTTCTTCTTTTCTCGCCATGATCCGTTTTTCTGTTTTGCTTCGTATTCGAAATGAGTTCACTGAAAATGACATAATGTTTCTGACTGCTATCAACTTTAGTTCTTTTTCTGAAGTCTTCATTTGACTATCAAAGTCGTTGCTAATATGCATCTCTCCTATTTCTTAGACTAATTGCTATTCCATGACTGTAACTTTTGTTAGATTTGGGATTTGACCTGCGTTACTTACTATCTGAAAGACATTGACTGAAAGCTTTAGGTAAATTGTTCTTGAAAGTACACCTGATATAATGAAAGAGCCCACCCCAAGGTTATCCACCTTGCTTGTTTACAAATCTGATTACCTATACAACTTCTCAATGTGTGAGCTAAGTTGAGCTCACTGCTCAACCATCCTGATCTAATATCACTAGACATAGTATTAGGTACCCCACTTAAGGAGTATTCTGGTCGTTTTGGAACGTTGCAGATGATGTACAGCTGGTACAAGGTGCTCTTGTAACCCTCCACCGCTGACGTAAGTCGTGGAGTGAAGTACTGTTTATATGCTAGTTGGTTGTATGGGATCAGCCCACAACTATGGGTCACTATAAGGATGTGATAGAATCACAGCAAGGAGATGTCTTCATTGGAAGTGCCCATGATCGGATCTGCCCAGATAGCGGTGCATATTGATGTGCTGCTCCTGGGACATGGAGGTTCGCTAGTCCCAGACTGAACCTCCCCAATAGATTCACAACAAGGGTCGGTATTCAAGAGACTCAGGGTGTGTTTTTTTTTGGCGGTTTCCCACATCCCAAGAGGTGAATACTGGGCTGGTACCAAAAGTCCTGCCTCAGTTACACGATTTGCAAACGTTTAGAGAATTGCGCTCTCTCTGGAGCGTAGAACTTCTGTCCCATGGTGTGTGCGGCTGAGAAGAGAATTGAAACGAGCTAACATCCCAGCTGAAATTAATTAAATTAGTAGAAAAGCATGGACACTCCTGAGCAATTCAGGACATCAATCTACAACAGCAATGCGGAACCAAGGATAATACCCTCAGAAATGGCATTCCACATTAATACATGTGCTGGAAAAAATTTCTTGGATAGCAATACCGACATATAGACAAACCAAGAGCTAAACCAAATCGGTAATGATCTACAAGACACATAGTCTTCTGAGATCCCTTCTGTGAACAGGGGAGAAACGAGGTCAGGAAAACTCTAGAAACTGGAAAATAAGCAGGAATGACTGGAATATTTCCCAGTACTTATAAAATACCTAGGGAAGCAGGGAAGGACTTGGCTGAAACAATTTTATACAGATCACTGACGAATTTCCTGCTCAATTTAAAATTGCTCTGCCATCGGCAATCCTCAAATCAGGGAAGACCCTGGAAGATACTTCTAGCTATCGCCCAATCATATCGCTCAGTGTCAGCTTCAAAATACTTGAATGCCTCATTCTGAAAAGGATCAGAAAATAGAAAAAGTACCTCCTACATTTCAGGCTAGCTTCAGGAGTGAGTGAATCTACTGTAAGTGGTGCTGCTGTGAGTTGGTGTTGCCTGTAACATACACACAGAGGATGGCTATGAAGACAGCACTGAGCATAGAACATACTGATCGTAGACCATTAAAATGGACTTCCACAAGGATCTGCACTGGCCTCAGTAGTAGACCAGTGAGGTGCCAAACACAAATGGCAGAACGTTTTGCTGTGTGGACGACCTAGCAATTCTCACTAAAATCAAAACTCTAGAAGAAGGAGAATATATTTGTTGTGTATGACTTCGTAAACAGAAAATTTACTTCACCTGCATTTCTCAAAGTGTACGAAGCCTCAGTATAAATAATGCAGCAAGAAATAAAGTCCAGCCATCAGTGCCAACAAGGATGAGTCTCTCTGAACTAAAAGACAGACGCTGGAGTCAGAGCCGCTACTAGGCAGCGTCTGCATATTGTCACATAGGAATGAGGTTCCAAGTGTTTGTTGATTGTGTAGCTGGTGCCGGCTGTCGTGTATCACGGTGGGAAGCTTGTGGTACAGAGCCGCCAGAGGCATGGCTCAGTGGGTGCGCTCCATTGGGTCCACCGGACCCTGCGTGACAGCTGTCGGCATCTGACAGACACTTGCAATTCAGTTGCTAACTTCGTCGCCCATGCACTACTACTGAGACATGATACATTATTCTTTGCGGGTGTTTAGAGTCAATATTATAAAAGACGGAGATTCCTCAAAGCAACTAAGACATAAGCATGTGCGTTCCAGTTAAATAAGGGAATAGCTAAACGACAGGTTATCGTAAGGTTTTGCCATAAAAGTGTGACACACATTTCCCCCCCCATAAGCACCCTGGCATTACACTAGGCTATCCATTAGTTACAAGAAGCAGCTGAAAATTCGAGCCAGAAAGTCAAGACTCGGGAAGGAGTGGGGGGTGTTGATGCGTCATCCGTGCTGAGCACTGGAAAGGACACAATTGGAAAAGGATTATGGCACTACTGCATTTAAAGGGACACTTTTCTCAAGGTAACGAATATGCACTGTGGATTCTGGATTTAAAGAGCCACTTATAAGACTTCTGAGAAAACACCCTCCCCCATATCTGAGGCAGTTCTGCAATGTAATGTGTGACATGCCACCCCCACCACCACCACCATGGGCACCATTGCCACTTCTCAGGTGGTGGTCACGGAACTATAGTACCGGTGCCAAAATCGAGGTCACCCCTCTCCTTGCATTATCACAACACTGTGAAAGTTATAGACAAGATAACGAGGTCACAGCCCCCGTGAGCCAATAAGAAACTGGCTCTCCGCCATCCACCCAGCCCCATTTTCTCCCTAGAGCAATTCATCATTTGCGTTCTGAATCTCGCAGTGTAGGGATCAGGCTTCTTTTTCTTTGTAAATAATAACAGGCATACAACACAATTCTGTTTCATTAAGAAGAATTTTGTTACAGTATTTTCTTTGCAGTTTAATAGTAAACTCAGAGACAACTAGAGATATAAAAGAGCGAAACTATTTACATTACAGCATCAGTATATTACTACATTTCCCATTGGTTATTTACGTACCTTTTCTTTATCCTGTGCAGTATTTTTCTATACGCATACAAAAATGGTACGACTAACAGTAGGTGAAGAAAAAACCACAGTCACACAGATGTGCACATGGTCCACAGTATATATAAATGTGAGAACAGGATGGTGCCAATCACATCCTCACAGATAAACTGTTTGTTGTCATAGTGTGACAGACTAGCTTTCACCTGTGATACAGTATATACTACATGGTCTCACAATCGAAACGCTACTTGGCATACCTAGTGTTGAGGACATTCACCTCATCTTTCATCAGGTCAATAACTTTATTCATTTGAGGTGTAACTTTATACAGTTGATCATCCGCATGTCTAGACATGTGTAACATCATGTGGTTTATCATCTGTATGTGTAGACATCTCAAATGAGTTACTACTTCATATGGATCACAGCCTTTCAATCATTCAGTGAAAGTGTCTGCATCCATATAAAGTAATACTGAATCAGTGAGGTTTCCCAAATTCATAGTGGAGGTGGTGGATGTGTAATTTGGAAAGGACCACCACACACATACCGATACAGACAGGCTTTGTGAATCGTATCTCAGGAGCGACTCATCCTTGATGGTAGATAGTGGCCAACTTAAAATTTGCCCTGGCGGTATAACCTAGAGGGCCATAACGCCCACCACAATCGTAAACTAAATGATTTTTCACGATGATTTCTCAAATCTTGTATAGTTTTTCCAGAAAACTGAACTGCTCATTAACTAGAACAATTCTTTTCAGAAGTGACGTCTTTATACTCCTTTCACCAGAGTGACTGAAGGAGATGGCGCAAGACCCTAATAAGTTTTTTCCCCAAACTGAGACACTGCTGCAGGTTTCTGTAATATATGATTTTTTCTTTTTATCCTCCTGTGTCGTCATGAACTTGGGGATGGGCCCAGTGCATGAGACTAATAACTCAAGGTACAGGGGCAAGCCAATATGCACATCATGCAAGCAAGGTAGGATATATCATGTCTACCTTCACAGATATTCATTACCAGAATACGCAGCCACATCTTTGAATTTATCAGTATGGCGATTTATCGGACAGCCATCAGAAACTTCCAATCGGCAGAGATTGCTGCCTGAGATACCTATATAGGTTGTGTAACATCCAATAACAGAATGTAACTAACTCGTCAGAGGGTTTGTACACATCCTCGCTTATTCACGGATTATTCACTTTGGCATACTTGTGCAGATACTGGCAAAGTTCCCTGTGAATCCCATGTTCGAAAATCCGCACCATGTAAACATAGTTCAGTACTGAACTCATGTTCTTTTTAATGCTGCATCTCACGAAAGTGAGATCCGGAGTATATGTGTCTATGCATACACTCTGAAATTCCTTTAAAATGTGCGCAAACAGGTGTGTATCTGTTTCTATTCATAGTCGAGTGTATTCCCCTAAAGCAGGTACGTCGAACTCCTGTCAAACATTAACCACATGCCTATACTTCTCACCCATTATGCCAATCTCTGTAAATTTACTGGAGAATGTGGCTATCCCTGGCAATGTGGTTTTGATGGAGCCTCTCCTTCAAATCCAGGTGAAAATAAGGAAAGAACACCTATGCTGTCACAGACTGAAACTTTGCAGCATCAGGATTCCTTGCTCTAGGGATATGCATGTCCTCCTGACATACTGTCCCAGCAAGTTTTTGAAGAGGTGGAAGCACGAAAGTTAGTGAAGCCAGGAAGTGGAGAGTGATTTTGAATGTGAGACTTTTGGGGATAGACATTATCAGGCAGGACACTAACCTCATCAACTAACCTTATCAACTCTCAAACCGATGTCACCCAAGTGCTCGACAAGGAAGTGAGTATAATACCTGCCCAAATTATGAAAGAAAATGGATATGTGCAATGCCAGCTGGTATTTTAAGTTTCATGCATTGTGTTCTGCACCATAGAACTTCGCCATCAGATTACAGTGATCATTATGTGGAATTTCTGCTCTTCTATCCACCGGTAGCCAGCAAATATGACGATCAACTGCCTGCTTGTATAAGGCATCATTCTCCCATGATTCGCTCATGGGAATGTTGTGGTAAATCACATCAACATGCCATGTAAAATTTTCGAGATCAGTGAGCAATCACCTCTCAGAATTTGAACTGGTTAAGACTCGAGTCATATGGGCAAACAACCTGATACACAGTTGCTTATTGTATGTGTCGTTCTGTGAACAACAATGAGGGACAGTAGGATCACCTTCACAGTGTACCACAGCAACTAACAAAATCCGCATGTATGATAATGGAACTACTACTACTACTACTACTACTACGTGATCAGGTCCAGTGGACCGCACGCATCTACAAGTTTCCTAATGGTGGCCCCTCTTAAACTTTAAGAAGTCGTTTATCTCAGTAGTAATTTCCACACAGACTGGTTCTTGGCTAGAACAATCAATCAGATGCTTTTGTAAATACTCAAATCTTAGTAAATGAGTTGAGCTGTCTATAACAAAAGTGTCTTGCATTGATATGTTTTGACAGTTTGGTTAGAAAGTAGGTGGGACATGATTTTGAACCAGAATACGTTGGGCCTCACCCTCAGAGAATAGTAGAAAATGTACCTTTTTTGGACACTGATCGGCTACATTTGAAAAATAGAAGGGTTCAAGTACTTTGTGCTCAACGCCTTTGTTTTGCATAGTGCGCTTTTCAATTCATCATCATCATCATCTTCTCTTTCTGCCTTGCATTTATCTATATCCACGCCATTAGCATAAATTGAATAGTTTGGGTTCAGCTTCCCAAACTTCGGCAGGTTCTGGAGTTTAAAGGGGAATGAGATGTTGTTGAAGTTTAATGCTCGCAGATACAAGACGTCTGGTGTGTAGTTGTGAGCACAGCATTGTACTCGTGATTTCTGTTGTAAGGCTGAGGCGACAGACAAAGAAAATTCATTATCCTATTCAAGATTCTGCACATAATACAGGTGCTTTTAGCGGCAATATCTTTTGGAGGATGGATAAAACTGAGTCCCCTAGTTAGAAAGTAGGTGGGACATCAAGGAAGAATACATATCTGAGTGCATTATGGCCTTCCTTTCGTATATGTCGGAAAAATGACGTTCAAGGTAGAACTTGTGAATCACTTTGTTTTTGAGTTACCGTGTAACCTCGAAATATCACGTTAGTTTTCCCCTAATTGTAGACAATGGGTTTTTGCTCATCTCCTTTACTACCTTCTGTAGGGGGGGGGGGGGGGGGAGGTAGTGGGAGAGGTGCTTGAGTTTGCAACATAGGACCGTGACTGCACTTAACGGCGGAGTGCCCCTGTTCATTGATATTTCTTGGGAACGCACTTTCCAAGATAGGCAGCCACGCATTAAGAAAAGTCGTAGGGTGCTAGTAGCCTGCATTACAGTGATCTTGCAAGATCAGGTTCCCGACGCAATGGGAATTGATGTGTAAGGTTACTACGTCATTCATATCAGCTTCTTCAACCTCCAGCCCTAACACAGATGACATGGATATTATGTATGTGTACTGTATTTTATCTGGAAAGAAATTTTTCTCCTGAAGCCAGTATCTTATTAAAGTTATGTAATAGGTATTGAAGTTCTGTATCGAGACAGGTAATAACTAACTTACCTTTCTGGGGTGACGGAGTTAAAGGCCGCAGCCCTCTTTTAAGGTCCACTGCAAAACATGATTGGAATTTTGAGCATGAAAGACGTGCTTTATTGCCTTCCTGTTAGACATACTTTTTGGCAGTTGCAGCATCAAAGTTTGATACAATCTACGCCGCAGTGCGAAATGAAGTGTAAGGTTAAAATGTCATCCATATCAGCTTCTCCAAGCATCACGCCGTAATCATTAAAGAAAAAAAGATCTACCTCACCCAAAATAATTGGTAGACGATACTGGGATTTAAATTTTAGCATGCTCCAAATTAGTACGGGATGCCCATCACCAGTCATGGATCAACAGGAGACGTTCGTTTTGTGACACGTTTGGTTGGTGTGAAACTTGGCATCTAGAAATTATGCAAACTTGAGGCCAAATGAGGAAAGGAGGAAGAATATCGAATTGTGAACTGCAAGCAAAGGCAGATAACAGATAGATAGAACATGCAATTTTAAAAAATACAGCTGCAAGAAAGTGAACTAGAAGATAAATTCGTCACATGGAAGGTTTGTGACCACAATCCAAATGAGAAGTAGAGCGTTTAACACAAGATATCTAAAGAAAACATATGAACATAATAACACAGGGAGATCCAGAAATGTTGCAGGTAACTTAGAAGGTGCCTCGAGGAACAATTCGAGGATAGGGACCGATGTTCAGAAACGTTAACCGTCGATGCTATAGAGCTTGCCACTGGGCTGCTCTTCGGCAGCAAACGTGACTTAGTGCACTGACGGACCATAGGCGGGACGTCTCTCAATGTTGTTTGTTACCAGGTGTACCGGTATGAAATGAGGTTTTTTTTGTGAAAATGAAACACTAATTTTGAATTGAAAAGTACAAACATTTTATTCAAAGTACTGACCATTGCTTTCTATACATTTTGACCACCTTTCTGGCAATTTGTGGACACCACGCCAATAGAAATGTTCGTCTTTTGAAACAAACCAATCAGACACCCAATTTTCGACTTCTTCGTAGGAATCGAAGTGTTCCTCAGCCAATGCGTGTCCCATTGATGAAAACAAATGGTAGTCGGAAGGGACCAAGTCTGGTGAATACGGCGGGTGGGGTAGCAGTTCCCAGCCAAGTGTTTCGATTGTATTCTGAACCAGTTTTGCTTTGTGTGCAGGTGCATTGTCGTGTAAAAAAATTACTTTGCCATGTCTTCTGGCCCATTCTGGTCTTTTTTCGATCAATGCGTAGTTTAAATTGATCTTTTGCTGTCTGTAGCGATTAGTATTCACAGTTTCACCGGGTTTTAGAAGCTCATGATACACCACACCTTTCTGATCCCGCCAAACACAGAGCATTGTCTTTTTGCCGGATCGATCTGGTTTTGCGGTAGATGTTGATGGTTGTCCCGGAGTAACCCATGATTTTTCCCGTTTAGGATTCTTAAATTAAATCCATTTTTCATCGCCAGTAACAATTCGATGCAAAACTGATGTTCTTTCATGTCTTTGAAGCAAAATTTGACAAACGGTTTTTCGGTTTTCCATCTTTCATTCAATTCATGTGGCACCCATTTTCCATACTTTTGGATCTGTCCCATAGCTTTCAGACGGTCAGAAATTGTTTATTGTGCAACATTTATCATTGTTGCCATTTGCTTCTGACTCAAAGTATCATCTTCATCAAATATTGCTTGCAATTCGGCGTCTTCGAACGTTTTTGGTGGTCTTCCACGTTCTTCATATCTTACATCAAAACCATTATTTCTGAACCGTTGAAACCATCTTTTGCATGTTGCTTCTGATAGAGCATGATCACCATATGCCTCGACAAGCATTCGATGCGACTCTGCAGTACTCTTTTTCAAATGAAAACAAAAAAATCAATGCTTTCCGCAAATCATCACTTTCTGGTACAAAATTCGACATTGTTAAGAGGGTGAAAACATATGATGTTGTTTGTTCCATGACTTTATGTATAGTAAATATCTTTGACAGATGTCATACCAACCAAACAAAAAAAAAATATGGCTCTTTCACAACAAATGTTCCCTATCGACACATTTGTATCTTAACGCTCATTTCATACCGGTACGCCTGGTACTCAGTGACCATGACTATTGGCGCAGTCGCCATTGGAGAACTTAGAGCTAGCTGATGTTTAGAAAGGCCATGCGTCCTATGAATGTGACACACGAGTGCCTTAGTGGGTGATGATTTCGGACACAAATTTCCATCCACAGTTTATTTTTCTCCTGGGACCCTCTAGAATCTCCACTGTTTTTCGGTACAAAGGGGAGAAGTAAACTGCAGATGGAAACCCGTGTCCGAAGCCATCATCTGCCAAGACAATATTGCATAATCACAGGAGACGAGGCTGGTTCCATCTTTTCCACTGGCGACCACGCCAATCAGTCGCGATCATCGAATAAGGAACAACATTGCGAGACATTCCACCCAAGGTCCGTCAGCATACCAAGTCACGTTCGCTGCCGAAGGGGCGGCGTGGTGGGAGGCGCCGGGGGTCATGACCTGCACGCACTGCGGCGCCGTTCCACGACGTTTCCGGACAGGGGTTGCTGTCCTCGATTTGTTCCTCAAGACACCCTCTAGAACCCCTCGAAGTATGTCGCAACATTTCTGGGACACCCTGGATATGTGCTATCCTGTCTGCAGGTGAGAATGAATATATTAGCTGGAACGTAGGTAAAAGATCATTTCCAGACGTTGGTTGGAGCAAGACCATCTGTGGTACAAAAATGGGCACATCTGTTTCACTATTGTACGTATATTGATCGCACCAAAATATTAATATATTGTCACAACCAATATCCGGAGAAATAATAGCAGACACGATAAAAATCTTGCCAAGACTGGGAGACTGGAAGTAGACAGTATCCCCAATAATTTTACAAAACTTTCTGGTTAGTCATCGGAGGGAGAATCAGTGCCGGAGATATACTACTAATCAAACCGGAATAATCGCAACTGTCCCAAGAAAAACAGAATAACGGATTTCAGGCTAACAACGTTGTTACGTGTAGACTCGAAAACATACCTCGTGACACAGCAGCAAGATTACAATGAACCATTCCAAACATCTTCCGACCGAAGAGGAGGCGTAACGTACCCATCAAAAGTATCTTAGTTGTAATTTTTTCCTTAAGAGAGACACGGCCTTCTTATGACAGCGCCAGGCACAAACGTAGGGCTACTGAACATCGCTTTAGAGAAAACCTTCCATGAAGTCAGCCATCAGTGCCTAAGGGGTGTTTCATCATTTCGGATTTTCACAAGCAACAGCAGGTTTTGATTTGATTTTAACAGGGAAGCTAAAACACCTTAGGTCTAACCCGTCACTGCCCGCACCGAAACTACGTTTATTGTATCGCTCCCTGTATATCCAGTAAAGCCAACCAACGCCCTTAAATAGTGAAAGGAATCCCTTTACCAGTTTTTTATTAGACACAATTTCTTCAGGTCTAGTTGTCCCGAAGATTCTGTATCTTTTACTCTCCAATGCCATGCATTCGAAGATTAGGTGTGATGCAATTTCTTCACCCTCATCACAAATCCTACATTTAGGGTCCTCTTCCTTTACACCCACTGTGTGTAGGTAGTTTCTTTTGAAATTCCATGGCCGGTCATCAGTCCAGTCATGAGTTTGATTTCTTTCCTGTTCAATCCCAGGATTACAGAGCTTCTTTTAAAACATGGCTTGGGCATTATTACCTTACCATATTTTTGTTTATGGACCTTGGTCCAATATCCTGCGTGCTGTTTCCTAAGCCAATTCCGTAGTTCTAATGTGATCATAGCCTTGGTGTTTGTCAGGACAGGTTCCGGTCCAATAAATTGAGTTGTAGTCCCCGTCCTAGCCAATTGTTGGCTTGTTCATTGCCACAGATCCCTGAGTGGCCAGGGACCCACACTGAGTTTACCCTCTTGCTTCCCCCTAAATCCAACAGAGTCCTGTGGCATTCTGCAACAATCTTAGAGCTTGTTGCAGAAGCTGCCAATGATTTCAGGGCTTCCTGGTTGTGTGGATAGATGTAGATGCTACGGTCCTTGTAGCTCCTACGCATATTCTCCTCCACACATCCCCTGACTGCAGTAATTTCAGCTTGGAATACATTGTCCTAGAGAGATGATGCCCTCCAGTCTTGGCTGAACCCCGTACACCCCTGCCCCAACGCCTTGCTCTATTTTCGACACATCAGTGAACCAAACAATGTCCCACATACGGTGTCGAACTGTTTTTTCCCACTGCTCCCTGCTTCCAATTATTATATTGTAAGGCTTGTCGAAGCAGTTGGAAGTTATTATATAGTTGGCACGCATTTCCCCAGTCATTCCTATATTTACCTCACTCACTGTGTTAGTGTGTGATTCTGGATATCCGAATGAGACCCAGTTTGTGCCAGTTTTAAGTCTGTGTGCCCCAGCTGCTGCTTCCATCTTGACCCGAAGGTGTAGTGGAGCCATGTCCAGCATGTCTTCCATTCGAGCGTTTGGTGTGCTGCTAATTCCGCCTGTTATGGCTGAGCAGGGCAATCTCTGCACCTTAGCAAGGTCCTTAGCTGCAACCCGCTGTTCTACCTTCTTCCACTACACTACAGTCTGACCACTGTGGTGTATATCCAGTGCATACCCCTGGGGCTTAGGCCCCAGTTTTTGCCACAAGCCCTTCTAGTACTCACTAGAGTACTTTTTGCTTTGGAGCAGATACTCTTAATGTGAGGGGTCCATGTCAGCTTCTCATGTAAGGTTACCCCTAGATATTTCACTATCCCCTTCACAGGTAGAGTTTCATCGAAGAGCTTTAGATTCCAACTTGAGTGTTGAATATGTCTCTTCGTAAATGGCACCAATTTCACACAATGTCCGATCCTCTTTGTGCCATATTTCTGTGTCAGTAAATTTGCCAAGTATCACTATGACAAGGTCATCTGCGCATCCTTGGCAGAAGCATTGACTGGCATTTAATTTCTCAGTGAATTTGTTCACCACTAGATTCCACAATAGAGGGGACAAAACTTCTCCTTGTGGGCAGCCTCTAGTGGTGTTAATTAACATCTTTTCATTCATCATGGTAGCGTCTGCTTTCCTTCCGCTAAGCATGGCCCTGGTCCACCTGCATATAGTGGTTCCCAGGTCATGCATCACTGCTGCCCTTACCATGGAATCGAAGTCGTGTTACTGAAGTCCCCTCGATATCCAGGAAGATGCAGAGGGCTATTTCTTGGAAGTGAAGTGCTTTCTCCACATTCCCAATGAGTTGGTGGAGAGCTGACTTGCATGATTTACCTGCCTGATATGCGTGTTGGTTTGAATGTAGAGGCGTCCACCTTAGCCTCCTCTCCCCAACATATACATTAACCAGTTTTCCCAATGTTTTGAGAATTAAGGACAGTCTGATTGGTCTCATATCCCTAGCCTTGGTATGATCAGTTCTCCCTGGCTTTGGAATGAAGACAACCTTCACTGCCCTCCAAGCATTGGGAATGATTCCTACTGCTAGGCTAACCCTGAATAGCGCAACGCTACGCGCTGTTCACATCCAGCTGCCCAACACTACAATGGCAGACAACAATGCAAACTAGCCACAGACTGCACACAGCACAGCCGGTGATTTTCATACAGAGCGCTACGGAACGTTGCCAATAAGAAAACATAAACAGCCTACTTACATAGCCCCCATGCTCCACACAAAAAATTTTACAAATTGTTTTGGGCAGTGCCCAATACAAATTTGAAAAAAAATTTTCATAGTTACAATAACAAAGATATCAAATACACACAATTATTGATACAATGTTGGTCAAAAGCTAAAATTTTCTCACAGTCCATAAAGACAGTCCTGATCATTCATCACAGTAAAATTGCAGTGTTTTTCTCAAAGTCTGAGCAGTAAAAGAAAATGCACACGGAAGTAGTGGATGTCCATGCAGTCTTGAAGAAGTAATGTTGTCCTTCCAACGGAAAGACAGTGCTGACTCTTGACATGCAGACAGGTAATGGGCCACAACAGAGCAAACCCACAGCAGAGTGAGTCGAAGTTTTGAAGAATATTGGTAGGTAGGTCATCACAGAGCAGACCCACTGTAATCCTGGTAGAGAGTATGATATTGGTGGGCCACCAGAGGTGCAGACCCACTGCAGTCCTTGTAGAAATAATGGTGTTGGTGAGTCATCAAAGGTGTAGACCCACTGTAGTACTTGTAGAGATAGCTAGCAGCCATCCGTTGCGATTGTGCAGGTGCACAATCACCATCGAAGAGTCTTACAGAGAATATAGCAAGTCCATAAACCACCACTTGTGCACTCACAAAGTTTCTGGAATTGTCCTTAGAAGTCTTGCAGACAATATAGCAAGTCCATAAACCACCACTTGTACACTCACAAAAAATTTTTTTTTGAAATGTCCTTAGAACCAGCAATGCTGTTATCCAGTCCCTTGCTGAATTATCAACACACATGCAAGCACAAACAGTCCCAATTTCTCACATATTGTGCATTACTATGACCAACAAAAACGTGTGCAGTGAAATGTAACTTACAAGTTACTTAATTTGATGAACTGGTGTCAATTACAATTTTATAACATAAGAATACAATAACAAAGTTACAAAATACATCATTAAAGAACATAACAATACAGATAACATTTGTAGTAAAACAGACTTTACAAAAGAATAGAAATAAACATGTACATCAGTGATACAGGAATTATGACATAAGTAAATACATAAAAGATCAGAATAATTATTGAAACATCAACTTCACACATGAGCATTAAAACAGAACAGAATTAATAATGTCTAACATCTTTACAAAGTAAATAACATATTATTAATGCAAATTATATTTGAGGATAACAGTATTCCTCATCATAGTGCATGTAGCTGAGTATTAGAAAAATTCTACAACATAAGTCTTATCAGATAAACATATAAAGACAGGAAGAACGTAAATACACAAGGGTACACAAACACATAGTGGAATAACACAAGGAAAGGACAAGGTTTGTTTTACTGCAGTATTTTGCAAACAAAACTTTCTTTACTTCTCGGAGATCTCCCTTCGTTCTTCATTATTTCCAAAAAGTCCTATCTATACCTGCTTTCTGTACTTTTCTCGTACAGCCTCTCAGTGCATTTCTTCAAATTCATCGCAACTCATTCTCTTATAGGCTACCCCCTCTTAACCTAACTTAAATCTACTGAGCTCAGATGCTAAACTAAGGGACGAGGCAATGCAGCAGCACAGAACAATTAACACAAACAGCAATGACAAAAAAATGGAAATTTGCAAAGCAAGCTACAGTAAATCTAAATTACCAAGCAATGCAACATTACAACTAATATGAGCCAATGTGCAGCAACAAGAAAAATAAATCAGTAGTAAAACTAGCTTAACAGAGTAATACAAAGTGAAATTTAGTAGCACTATGCCTGGCAAACAGCAGCAGCAAATGCAATAACTTATATCTAAACATGACATAGCTCAAGCAGAAAAAATATTACACTAAAGACAACAATGCAGAGAAGGGAAATGTATATTCACATCTTAAAGTCTATGTAATTAAAGTGGTGCACCACAAGAAGTTATTCTACCAAAAAAATTGCCAAGTAGTTGAAAAGAAAATTCTGTATGCAATTCCTGTGAAGGGAAATGTCTTTTTATGCTCCTTCGTTTTTTTGAATAGATCATAAACTTATTTACTGGATCTGTAGGCATAAAATATTTATATTAGTACATCTATTAAATTTTATTTTAACCAATGCTGCTGCAGCTAGAAACTTGATATTAAACAAAGTGAGCAAACTCTCAACTAGAAAGACAATAGATGTAAAATGTTTCTCATCATTTCATTAGGCATTTTAGTAAATATCATAAATTAAGAGCTCCACAGTATAATCATATGTTTTCAAGTTTGAGCGTGTCGTATTTGCGATGCTTTCTACAAAGAAATGTCAATAGCGAGGATAATGGCCTCTTTTATTTTTTCACCTGTGCCTCTGAAAAGGCACACACTAATGGCGTTTTCTCCAGGCGTCTGACACAGCTGGCCGCTCAAGACGCATTACGTCAAAGTCACTTGGCTTTCTTACTGAAATATTTACGACACCAGTTTGCAATACAGTGACAGTCTCATATAAAAAATTTCACAGGTCTAGAATTTGCGTTACAAATCTGTAGAAACAAAATCCTGTAAATATAACAGTGTCCAAAAAATTTTCGTCGGCATTGTGGTACAATCACGCATTTACTCACATTTCATAACTCTTAAAGTACGATTCTTGGTTTCCAACATCCTTTTTCACAAGTCAGAGTCCCTAACCACTACTCATTATTCCTTACCTTATTCGTCGACACTTCTTCAATATTTCATCATAACAGATATGTAGCATACTCAGATAACTCATATAGCATCAGCTTATTGATCATAAACATTCCGCAACAGCATAATACACATAGTCATCGTAATAATAACGTCATAACACCTCAGTCGACTCTCAAAATCGTCGTAGCTTCCTCCAATAATTTCAAAACCTAAAAAGAATTCTCTGCTCATTTCAATAGTTTCATCTACCTCAAACGTACTTTAAAATCATGATCCCATACCAAATACTTCATTCAAAGCTCTTGTAGTGTCACAATGGTTCCGAAAAAATACGAACAGTTCACAAAGTACAGACAAAATATAATTTCGTAAGTGTGAAGTTATCCAACGGTGTAATTACGTAAACATCTGTCACTGATGTAGTAAAATAAATGTTTGTCTCTCTCAGTTAAATGATCAGGTAGCTGTGTATTTTGTGTTGGAGAAATATGGTACCGATGTGTAAAGTTGTATTAGCAAATACCATATTAGCTAGGGCTCCTTGTGCTTGCCAAACACATGGTACACAAAGTAGGCGTGTACCCCCCTGAGGATACCACTGCTGGCGGCTCACCTCCAACTACGCAACGCTACGCGCCGTTCACATCCAGCTACCCAACACTACAATGGCAGACAACAATGCACACAGCACAGCCAGTGATTTTCATACAGAGCGCTACGGAACGTTGCCAATAAGAAAACGTAAACAGCCTACTTACACTTCTTTGTTTGTCTGACTGCAAGATTGTAGTTGACAAGGGTCTCACGATATTTAGCCCATTGTCATTTATGTCTTGCAATATTAAACAGTCTCCATACCTGTTTTATTTGTATTTGTGCACTTTATGGTGATTGTGCAGTTGTCCTGATATGAAGGCACTATGGCAGAGGTAACAGCCTCTGCTACTTGTTCAAATTCTACTGGATTCCCTGTCGAGGTTTTAATTTCCGATAAGCCTAAATCAAGGTCCCTCCTATATGTCTCCCAGTCTGTTTTCATGCTATTCCTATAGGTCATGGTCTTTCTGATTCCCATTTAAACCTTGAATTTAATGTACATGTGGTCTGATGAGGATGGCTCCACCACCAAATGCCATTGTTTGACATAGCTGCCCATCATCATGGAACTAAATGTTAAGTCAATTACTTCTTCCCATCTGCTATTCCTGAATGTAGGTTAATTGTCCCTATTCAGGACCTCTAAGTTATTAGCTAAAAGGAATTCGAGAAGGTACTCACCTCTACTGTTGGTGTACTTGCTGCCCCACACTAGGTTGTGGATACTGGCGTCGCAGTTGGTCACCTTGTTAATGGCAAGTCTCTACCAGTCTCCTCAGCTCCAAGGGAGGAGGAGAGCTGTCTTCATAAGGGGGGTATGCTGAGGCCAAAACAATTTCCCTCGTGATACCTTCCTCTCATTTCTGCATTTTAATGGTCACTGAATCCCTAGAGCACAAATCATTCATTGGCATGAAAGAAATTCCATTTCTTACATAGATGCATGTTCTGGAGTTTCTTAGATTTCTAGCATAAATCAGCTAACCTCCAGTGCCACCGAGGCCCAATACACCCCCTTCATATAAATAGGGTTCTTGTATCTGGGCCACGTCCACTTCCTGCCTCCCCAGGCAATGGCAGAGGCCCCTTTACTGTGCTGAAAATTAATCTGCAACACCTCCAGTCTCTGTCTTGCTGCCATCTTTGAGGTCTTTGAGAAGGTGACCTATGAGAACCCTAAAACCAATTTCAGGTCCTGCTCCCGCATCGCCTTCAGGGACTTCTCTCCGACCTCCACTACCAGGTTTCGTCCTTCTGGTGCAACCTCCTGGTTGATCACTCTCCAATCTTCTGTGGAGACGTTTGGGTTCTGGGCTCCTATTTTCCTGAACAGTGTCTTAGTAGAGACTTCCTTAAGGATCTTTGGTACTTGCAGTATTAAGAAGCTCCGCTGCCATCTTAACCAGCACCTTTGCATCTTCCCATGGGGATATCAGGGGCACCTTGTCCCTGAGCCATTCCACCGTGTGCACCCCCTCACAGGCAAAAATGAGGGCACCCGGTCCAGATAGACTCCCCAGGAGTTGTGTCCTGGGCCAGCGTCCTCCCCCCCAATCTTTTCAAAGAGAGACATCTGTACCAATTCCTCCTGCTGCGAGGTGATGGCCACCAGTGGACAGCCTTCCTGGATAACTGCCATCCTAAAAACCGAGACTGCAGTACTATAGGTGGGTATCCCTATTTCTTGCCTCAGTTTTTTCTGGACTCGCTTATCCTGGGAGGATGGTCTTTGATTCCTCCCTTATCCGCTTGCTACCTGTCTTTGACGTAGTGGGGGTCTGCTTATCCCCTTCAACCTGAGACAGTTTCTTCCTGGGGCTCTTAGGTTCAAGTCCCTGTAATTCCCTCAACTTGTCTTTAGGAAGCCATTCTTTCCCTTCCTTTTTCCTCTGTTCCCTGAGTAGTTTCCTTCTCTGGGCCCCAGACAAGCCTTTGATCTTAATCTAGTCTAGCTTCTCGGTTACAATTCCCACTTCTGGCTCAGGTCTAGACCCTGATTCAGTAGTGGGAGTGCCTTCATCGGTACTGACCACGATGATTGGATATCTGAGGTCTCCGTTTGCCCCTCAGTTTGTTTTTCTATGTTTTCTTTAATCGTGTCCATATTGGTCCCACGACATTTGGGGATCTACAAGGTCCACACCACGAACACCTGTGCAGTGTAAGGCTACTTACTCAGGGAGGTCGCGCAGTATCCCTGAGGATCAGTTTGCGACACATCTTCCCAGGCGCTACGCACCCCTAGGTACTGATGGCATCACACCTTGGGTTGAGTCAGGGAATTGGGTTGGACTAGGAGTGGATAGGGAAGATGGGACGTTGTGGGACACTCTCAGTCTGGTCCATTGGCTGAGGTCTTTCCGGCAGTAGGTCCTCTACTTTCGGCGTAGCCCTCAGCTTCACGCGGGTACTCAAGCCTCTCCACTCGCACGGATAGTGCTTCGTCAAGGTGGTGTTCCCCAGAGAGGAACAGGAGGTTTACTACTAACAAAGAAATTCCAAATTTTTTCCTCCAAAGAAGTGGTAGAAAAATTTGCGCGTTCTTTGATAGCGAATAGTACAAGGATATTGAATATCCTTCAACGAACCGAACGCGTCAACACATTGACTCCAAAACTTTGTATTTTACACAAATCATACCACCGACAAAAAATATATAGCTCACAGAAAAAAATAATGCAGCGGTGGTGTCGCTGTTTGATTGCTAGTTATTCTACGCATTCTACTGTCCCTGTTAACACATCGCTAGAACTAATGTCGCACTACACTAATTTTATTGCGCTCTATCGAATGTGCTGCTAAAATCCCGCTTTAAAATTATTTTGTTTGTAACTGGAACCAGACCAAAGCTTTCCGTTGACAATGGTCGTCATATGAAAGATGTGATGAGCAGGATTTGTTTGAAATATTTGGGCTGACTCGAGCTACACATTCAAAAATCTATATTTCAAATACCTGCAAAACAACAGACAAAATAGGGCGACGACTCTCAGGCGGGACACTCTACACATAATCTCAAAGCTTCTGTACCAGTGACAGACTTCTATACGACTTCTTATTGTACTTTGGAACGAGTACCTAAGGTCGGCTTCGGCTTATTGAGATAACTGTAGGAAAGTGTAACTCATCTGTATGGAAGACATCGTACATAACACTTATACACCTTGAATACTGCTAGAATATTCGGAAATGCCACTGGATTGGTTTAAAGGAAGACAACGAAGCAATTCGGAGGATTTACTGCCTGTAGTTTCGATAAAGAAGCCAATATTACGGAAATGCTCCATAAACTGAAATGGGAATCCCGGGAAAGAAGAAGACGTTATTCTCAGGGAACACTATTGAGACAGTTGGGAGAACTGGATTTGCAACAGGCTGCACATCATTCTTAGTGACAGCAACGTATACCTCGCTTAAGGCCAGCGGAGGCTATATAAGAAAAATCAAGGCTCACTCAGAAGCATATAGACGGTTGATTTTCCCCCTTTCATTTTGTTTCAGACTTCTTAGTGGTTTGATGCGACCCGCCGCGATTTCGTCACCTGTACCAAATTTTTCATCTAAGAGTAACACTTGCAATCTACTACCTCAATTATTTGCTGGGTATGTTTGGACCTCTGTTTTCCCCTACAGTTTTTGTACACTATAGCTCCCTCTAGTACCATGGAAGCTATTCCATGATGTACTAACAGATGTCCTATCATCCCGTCCCTCCTTGTTGTCAGTCTTTTCCATACATTTCTTTCCTCGGCAATTCTGTGGAGGGCCTCCTCATTCCTTAGCTTATAAGTCCATGTTATTTTATAACATTAGTCTGTAACTCCACATCTCAAATGCTTCGTTTCTCTACTGTTTCCATTTTCCCACAGTCCGTGTTTTACTAGCATACGATGCTGTGCTCAAAACGCATATTCTCGGAAATTTGTTCCTCAAATTAAGGTCTATGTTTCGTATTAGTAGACTTGTCTTGGGAAAGGAACGCCCTTTTTCCCATTTGCTAGCTTGCGTTTCATGCCCTTGCTCGGTCCATCATAGATTATTTTGCTACCTATGTAGCAGAACTCCTTAACTTCGTAAGTTTCTCGCTGTTCTCATTTCTGATACTTCTCATTACTTTTACATTTCATCGAGCAACTCTCAATCCAGATTCTCAACTCATTTGACTGTTCATTCCACTCAACACATCTTACAACACTTCTTCGCTTTCACTGAGGATAGCAATGTCATCAGCGTATCGTTATCTCTGATATCCTTTCACCTTGAATTTTATTTCCACTCTTTCTTTTATTTTCGTCATGACTTCTTCCATGTTTGGATTGAACATCAGGGACGAAAGACTGCATCGCTCTCTTACACTCTTTTTAATCCGAGCATTTCGTTCTTTATGTCCCAGCCTTATTGTTCCTTCTTGCTTCTTGTACACGTTGTATATTACCCGTCTTTACCTATATCTTACCCCTATTTTTCTCAAAATTTTAAATATTTTGCATTATTATACGCCGTGGAACGCTTTTTCCAGGTCTTTCTTCCGAAAGTCTGATGGTACACACCAACTTGAATAGTCGTTGTGTTGCCGCTTCCTTCAATGATTTCAGAAATTGTGAAGGAATATTATCTCTCCCTTCTGCCCTATTTGATCTTAAGTCATTCAAATATGTTTTTAAATTCTACTAATGGATCCGCTGTCTCCTCCCTATTGACTCCTGTTTCTTTTTCTGTCACGTCACCAGACAGGTTTTCCCTCACACAGAGGTCTTCAGTGTTGTCTTTCCATCTATCTGCTGCCTCCTATGCATTTAACAATGGAATTCCGATTGCAGTCTTAATGTTACCCCCCTTGCTTTTAATTTCACCGAAGGTTGTTTGGACTTTTCTATATGCTGAGAAAAAAACATGGTTCAATGGCTCTCAGCACTATGGGACTCAACATCTGAGGTCATAAGTCACCTAGAACTTAGAACTACTTAAACCTAACTAACCTAAGGATATCACACACATCCATGCCCGAGGCAGGATTCGAACCTGCGACCGTAGCGGTCACGCAGTTCCAAACTGCAGCGCTTAGAACCGCACGGCCACACCGGCCGGCATATGCTGAGACAATCCTATCAACAACGATTTCATTTTCGATTTCGTCACATTTTTCGTGTAGCCGTTTTGCCGTAGCTTCCCTGTACTTCCTATTTATTTAATGCCTAAGTGACTTGTATTTCTGTATTTCCGAATTTACCTCAACAATTTTGTACTTTCTTGTTTTGTCGATTAACTAAAGTATTTCTTGTGTTACGCATAGTTCCTTCGCAATTATCTTCCTTCTACCTATGTTTTTGTTTCACGTCTCCATGTTTGCCCTTTTTAGAGCTGTTCACGGCTCTTCAAATGAACTGCCGTCTGAGCTACTCATTATCGCAGTGTCTACAGCCTTACAGAACGTCAAATATACATCTTCACTCGTTAGTGACTCTGTAGCCCACTTCTTTGCCCATTGATTCTTCCTGTCTCTTGAACTTCAGCGCATTCTTCATCATTATTAAATTGTGATCTGAGTCTATATCTGTCCCTGAATAAGACTTCCAATCAAATATCTGATTTCGGAATCTCTGCCGTACCGTGATATAATCTAACTCGAATCTTCCAGTATCTCCCGGTCTTTTCCAAGGATACCTTCTCCCATAGCTCCATTAGTGAGTGGAACACGATCAGATTTTAAATGACAGTCGTGGCAGAAGGGCCGTCTTCATTACTATATCTAAGTAATGAGTCTTTTCTACATTGCCGGCCGGAGTGGCCGAGCGGTTAAAGGCGCTACAGTCTGGAACCGCACGACCACTACGGTCGCAGGTTCGAATCCTGCCTCGGGCATGGATGTGTGTGATGTCCTTAGGTTAGTTAGGTTTAAGTAGTTCTAAGTTCTAGGTGACTTATGACCACAACAGTTGAGTCCCATAGTGCTCAGAGCCATTTGAACCATTTTCTACATTAACTGGCACTTTTTTGTACTGGCAATAGTGTTTTCTTTTTTAACTGTGCTCTGTCTTTCGACTGGAAGACAAAGCAGTCTTAATGCCTGGAGTAGAAGTTTGGATACTTTGTATCAGGTAGTTGTTATACTCTTGACAGGATAAAGGAAATCTATGTTATGCATTCAGTCTCACTTGGTACTCAACTTTTAGGGCTGGATGGGTGGTGTGATGTGGTAATATCTAAGCCTGCACTTTGCTCTACTTAATTACTATCTGTGTTTCATGTTTTGATGTCACTGTTAACAAATATTGATTAAAGGGCTATCGCAATAGTCTAATTTAGGACCGCTCTATCGAATGACCACATAAAATGATTCCACTCGTAGAGTAAAACAGTGCAGCAGTTTCCGCCACGTTACAGGCGTGATAAGCAGCACGTGTCTGAGCTGCCTGCAGATAAAAATTGCGAAAGTGCACTGACGAGTCAGAACATTACGACCACTGTGCGCCGCGACGTTGGATGACTCCTGGTGGTGCTGAGGACACGTGACGCGGTAGAAAAGTGTGTAAGCGGAGCAGACACGGACGGGGGATCACCCTAGCGAAGGTATGGGCTCCAGATGGGGAAATACATTGACTTCGAGAAAGAGAAGATTACTATTACGTACAGCATGCAAGCGGGAATCTCAAAAATGGCGAAGGTGGTAGGATGTTCACGTGCTGCTGTCCTGAGCACACGCGGAAAAAGGTAGGAGAGTAAAACTACGCGTAGTCGCTAAATGGTTGAACGTCCACGACTCTTCACAGAACGTGGGGTTCGGAGGCTTGTCTGCTCTGTAATGTTGGATATGTGGTAACCTGTGGCATCTCTGCCGAAAGAGCACGATGCTGATGCACGCACAAGTGTTTTGGAGCTCAGAGTTCACCGTACATTGTTGATCACGAAGCTCAGCAGCAGATCATAACTACGCCTTCACATGTTGACCCAATGACATCGTTAATTACGACTGCAGTGGGCACGGGCCATAGGGAAACGACCGTCGGTCAATGGAAACGTGTCGGCTCTTCGGGTGAATCATATTTTTGATACACTAGGTCGATGGTCGTCTGGTCGTCTCCACAAACGCTGCCATCGCGGTGAATGGCAACTGGAAACGTGCATCGCGCCACGGACCCAGGCTGGTAGCAGCGGTATTACGCTATGGGAGGCATTCTGCTGCGTCTGCAAGGGACCGAAGACAGGCTGACAGCTGCGATCCACTTGCGTCCCTTCATTCTTCATGTGTTGCCCGATAGCGATGTCATCTTTCGGCACTATAATTCTCCGTGTGTCTGAGAAAGAACTGTCCGGTAATGGTTCGAGAAGCATTATAGTGAACTCACGTTGATGTCTCGGCGACCAAATTCACTTGATGTAAATGCTACGGAATCCATCTATGTCGCTGCGGGGCGCCATTCATCGCTTACGCAAATCAGCGGCCCGTTATTTACGCGAATTACATGGCCCGTATGTAGACACGTAATGCCACATACCTCCACGTGCCTACCAACAAACTGTCGGATTCCTGATGCGCAGAATCAGTAAGGTATTTCGTTCCAAAGACCGACTAAGAAGCTATTAAGCAGGTGGTCAAAATGTTTTTCGGCTCATCAGTGTGTACTGAAATCCTGCAAGGCTACTTCATCAGAGCCATGCTGTTTCTGTCAGTGCTGGATGTGTGCCATCATTTTTTAAGACAACTGTGGAGTCTGGAACAAGAATGACGAGACTGTAGGTGTAAAAGGCGGAGGGTGGGGAACCTGTTTCTTGCTGGCCCAGGAAGACGTTACTGTGTCCTGTATCGTTATCGGGACCACAACACTGACCTTGGTGTGGTGTCGACCACCTGCCGCCGCAGGTGTCGCGTGTGTGGGAGGCGCTCTCTGTGCATAACGGGCGGAAGCGCCAGTGGTGGCCTGGCTGTTTTGACACTCGCACGGCCAGATCAGCATGCTGAGTCGACAACTGCCTCGTTATTGACACCGGGCCGCCGGTACCTTCCGCATTGTCGTAGGTTGCGGCCAACGGCTGGAGCGCAGAAATGACGAGCGTCAGCAGGGTGATGGGCGTCGAGCCCTGGCCGATCAGGCAGCGATCATCAGGTTGCGGCAGTGGCGACTGCAGCAGTGGTCGCCTCTGGTCTCCTCCCAGTATTTTTAAATAAAAGTTCATTCGTCTCCTATCGTTGCGGTGATTGCTCGCAGTGAACATTTAGCGAAGTCGTATTTGTGTGTGTGTCCTTTTTTTTCTGGGTCTACTAGGTGCAGTCTTATAGAGACGTCACACATTAATAACACAGGATACGTACTCTGTTGCATAGCGCAAATTGTTTTCTCGGAACTTGGCTGCATTTGTTAAAATACCATACTGCCCAACTTGTACATCGGTGTGTTTTGTTAAAGTAATGTGCTGCAGAGTGATGAAACATTTGATCGTATACTTACACATATGTTACACTGGAAGGATGGGCATTTGTAGAAATTGGTATAATTATAGGAAACAGCAACGAGAGGTGGGAATGCTTACAGTATATCTCGTAATTCCACTATTGTATAGTACACTACTGGCCATTGAAACTGCTACACCAAGAAGAAATGCATATGGTAAACGGATATTCATTGGACAAGTATATTATACTAGGACTGACATGTGATTCCATTTTCACGCAATTTGCGTGCATAAATCATGAGAAATCAGTACCCAGAACCACCACCTCTGGCCGTAATAACGACCTTGATACGCCTGGGCATTGACTCAAACAGAGCTTGGATGATGTGTACAGGTACAGCTGCCCATGCATCTTCAACACGAAACCACAGTTCATCAAGAGTAGTGACTGGCGTATTGTAACGAGCCAGTTGCTCGACCACCATTGACCAAACCTTTTCAATTGCTGAGAGATCTGGAGAATATGCTGGCCAGGGCAGCAGTCGAACATTTTCTGTATCCAGAAAGGCCCGTACAGGACCTGCAACATGCGGTCGTGTATTATCCTGTTGAAATGTAGGGTTTCGCAGGGATCGAGTGAAGGGTAGAGCTACGGGTCCTAACACATCTGAAATGTAACGTCCACTGTTCAAATTGCCGTCAATGTGAACAAGAGGTGACCGAAACATGTAACCAATGGCACCCCATACCATCACGCCGGGTGATACGCCAGTATGGCGATGATGAATACACGCTTCCAACGTGCGTTCCCAGCGATGTCGCCAAACACGGATGCGACCATCATGATGCTGTAAGCAGAACCTGGATTCATCCGAGAAAAGGACGTTTTGCCCTTCGTGCACCCAGGTTCGTCGTTGACTACACCATCGCAGGCGCTCCTGTCTGTGATGCAGCGTCATGGGTAACCGCAGCCATGGTCTCCGAGCTGATAGTCCATGCTGCTGCAATCGTCGTCGAACTGGTCATGCAGATGGTTGTTGTCTTGCAAACGTCCCCATCTGTTGACTCAGGGATCGAGACGTGGCTGCACGATCCGTTACAGCCATGCGGATAAGATGCCTGTCATCTCGACTGCTAGTGATACGAGGCCATTGGGATCCAGCACGGCGTTCCGTATTACCCTCCTGAAACCACCGATTCCATATTCTGCTAACAGTCATTGGATCTCGACCAACGCGAGCAGCAATGTCGGGATACGATAAACCGTAACCGCGATAGGCTACAATCTGACTTTTATCGAAGTCGGAATCGTGATGGTACGCATTTCTCCTTCTTACACGAGGCATCGCAACAACGTTTCAGCAGGAAACGCCAGTCAACTGCTGTTTGTGTATTAGAAATCGGTTGGAAACTTTCCTCATGTCAGCACGTTGTAGGTGTCGCCACCGGCGGCAACCTTGTGTGAATGCTCTGAAAAGCTGATGATTTGCATATCACAGCATCTTCTTCCTGTGGGTTAAATTTAGCGTCTGTAGCACGTCATCTTCGTGGTGTAGCAATTTTAATGGCGAGTAGTGTAGTTAAGTCAGACACTGTATGATCAAGCGCATTACGTTGTATTTTATGCCGCCGTTTACTAAGTACGATAACCCTGTTATATCCTCTCACTACAAAGTCTGGACCGAGAATAAGACAACTATAGTAAGTAATAATAGGGGCTTTGGGAGAGGGGGAGGACCTTGTCTCTTAGTGGCTCTGGAAGGCTACAACTCTCGCAGTGGTGGGTAGCCTCACCACTTGGTACCAGCATGGGTACTGTGGTCCGCTGACCAAACACAACTGCCCGAGATGCAGCTGCGATAGTGGTGGAGGGACGTGACGGGCCGCGATGCGCTGGAGGAGGGGGTTCCCGGAAGTCTCACTAGCAGCCCCTCAAATCCAGAACCCACAATGCATCTCAGCGACCTTGATATAAGCATCCCTTTAAATCCAGAACCCGCTATCCATCACAGCGACCTTGACATAACAGCTCTTTACATCCAGAACCCACATTACTATGCGTCCCTTTAAAACACATCCTTTTAAATCATGGGATAGGCCTTTAAGTTATGGGCCTTTAAACCCAAAAGTCTCACTGACCTACTATTTACATTATTATTGTAATTAATGTAGTAAAATATATTATATTTTCACTGCTGTTATAGCCATTGGCATCTGTGTCACGTTATAAGTTTTTTTTTTTTCTACACTCCTGGAAATGGAAAAAAGAACACATTGACACCGGTGTGTCAGACCCACCATACTTGCTCCGGACACTGCGAGAGGGCTGTACAAGCAATGATCACACGCACGGCACAGCGGACACACCAGGAACCGCGATGTTGGCCGTCGAATGGCGCTAGCTGCGCAGCATTTGTGCACCGCCGCCGTCAGTGTCAGCCAGTTTGCCGTGGCATACGGAGCTCCATCGCAGTCTTTAACACTGGTAGCATGCCGCGACAGCGTGGACGTGAACCGTATGTGCAGTTGACGGACTTTGAGCGAGGGCGTATAGTGGGCATGCGGGAGGCCGGGTGGACGTACCGCCGAATTGCTCAACACGTGGGGCGTGAGGTCTCCACAGTACATCGATGTTGTCGCCAGTGGTCGGCGGAAGGTGCACGTGCCCGTCGACCTGGGACCGGACTGCAGCGACGCACGGATGCACGCCAAGACCGTAGGATCCTACGCAGTGCCGTAGGGGACCGCACCGCCACTTCCCAGCAAATTAGGGACACTGTTGCTCCTGGGGTATCGGCGAGGACCATTCGCAACCGTCTCCATGAAGCTGGGCTACGGTCCCGCACACCGTTAGGCCGTCTTCCGCTCACGCCCCAACATCGTGCAGCCCGCCTCCAGTGGTGTCGCCTGTCGACAGGCGTGAATGGAGGGACGAATGGAGACGTGTCGTCTTCAGCGATGAGAGTCGCTTCTGCCTTGGTGCCAATGATGGTCGTATGCGTGTTTGGCGCCGTGCAGGTGAGCGCCACAATCAGGACTGCATACGACCGAGGCACACAGGGCCAACACCCGGCATCATGGTGTGGGGAGCGATCTCCTACACTGGCCGTACACCACTGGTGATCGTCGAGGGGACACTGAATAGTGCACGGTACATCCAAACCGTCATCGAACCCATCGTTCTACCATTCCTAGACCGGCAAGGGAACTTGCTGTTCCAACAGGACAATGCACGTCCGCATGTATCCCGTGCCACCCAACGTGCTCTAGAAGGTGTAAGTCAACTACCCTGGCCAGCAAGATCTCCGGATCTGTCCCCCATTGAGCATGTTTGGGACTGGATGAAGCGTCGTCTCACGCGGTCTGCACGTCCAGCACGAACGCTGGTCCAACTGAGGCGCCAGGTGGAAATGGCATGGCAAGCTGTTCCACAGGACTACATCCAGCATCTCTACGATCGTCTCCATGGGAGAATAGCAGCCTGCATTGCTGCGAAAGGTGGATATACACTGTACTAGTGCCGACATTGTGCATGCTCTGTTGCCTGTGTCTATGTGCCTGTGGTTCTGTCAGTGTGATCATGTGATGTATCTGACCCCAGGAATGTGTCAATAAAGTTTCCCCTTCCTGGGACAATGAATTCACGGTGTTCTTATTTCAATTTCCAGGAGTGTATTTTGGTATAAGAGACTCCTCGTCTCAGGGGGTTTCTTACGGAGTAGTGATTTGGTTATAATTTATTCGATTTGCTACCTAAATTATCTTTACTTATGTGAAAATAATTTTAAAACAGCGATAAACGAGTAACGTGCAATCATGGAAACAACCGTAATGGTGTGAAAATACTCTGATGTGGTAGCCGTCACTTTCCATACTGCTGTGTGTTACTGTCTATGTACAGTGCAGATATTTTCAGTGCAATAAAGATACAAAGAGAAATGGTGATAAGGAATCAAACGAAATACAATGTTTTTTAACGTGCAAACGGTGACCACTGGTCCCTTGTACCAAAATACTCAAAACGTATCCTCGGAGAACCTCCAGTCTTTTCAGTGGAGAGGCGGTTGGGCGATTATACAGCACGCAGTCCTGCCCTCTGCCTGCACATGCTTGCTGGTCTGTCCACTTCCAATAAACATCACTTGGCTTGACAACTGCAATGACCTTGTCGCCGATTTTATGTGAAACAAAATCTTTCTTCATTTTATACTGTTCCACATCTTGTGACCCTCATGAAATACATTACCTGAAGAAGAAAAATAAAATGTGGAACACCGAGAAAGGACAGAGGAAACGAAGTGAAGCTTCGAGGGTATACGATATTATTTTAATGCTTACAAAATCGAGTCAGATTTACAAAGAGCCCGTTTTCAGCGTGGCGTTACACCTCACCTGGTCTAGATACTTGCACAGATTCATTTGGGAAGGGGATCCGCGAGGTGACTGCCAAGGAGAAGCTGACAATGAGAAAGAGATAACGATAACATTCTATGAGTCGGGGCGTGGAATGTCGGAAGCTTGAACGTCGTAGGGAAGCTAGAAAATCTGAAAAGGGAAATGTAAAGGCTCAAGCTAGATATAGTGGAGGTGCAATGGAAAAAAGGGTGGCATAGGTTTCATTACGAGTAGGAAGGTAGGGCAGAGAATGTGTTACAGTGAAGAAAAATTTTGTTTAGTATTTTACTTTCGGATTTTTACAGCACTTCTTTCTTCAGAGGTAAGCTGGTCCGCAACTTCCGATATTGGCCTTTTATATTCAAGATAATGGCATAGGGACGCCGTCACGTCGGAGCTGGTCCCACACATTGGAGACGTAGATAGTTCATAGAGACAAGAGTCGTGTGTAAATGAGCTCTGTCCTGCTGAAGAGCTGCGCTGCGATAATGTCGCATGAGAGATAACACACACAAGAGGGCGCAGGGTGACCTGTAGTCTAGTCAATAGCTCCCTGCACCATGACCGTAGGCCTCTCTGAAACACTGGAGAAATGAGGCTTCTGCCCAGATTCCAGCAACAGTCGCCTGTGGTGGTCATCCAGGGTAATGCACCACTGGACACAGTACCATGCCCTTAATCAGCAGTCCACGTTGCCCAGTAGCGCCACCACTCTGCTCGCAGCCATTGCTAGTGGCAACCTGCGCATGAGACGGTAGTTCTCTGGCCGTCTGCTGCTACTCTCCGGCCAGTGGTGCAGGACGTCAAGGACTGCTACAAGGAATCCACTACTTGTTCTCGAGTGGCAGGGTCACAGTGTGTGCTCGGTGCAGAATGTGGGGATCCTCGCTTATGGCAGTCAGACGTGGTCTACCCAAAACTTGGCGACAAGTCTGCCTGCCCTCACGTTGCAACAAAACGCAACACCGGCCCACCGTCACATCCGAATGCCCCACAAATCTGCATTCGACCAGCTGGCCAAATGCAAATCCACACCGAGTTTCAGACTCTGCCAGGTGCTGATGACGCTGTCTCATACAACTACGCAGCACCTAAGTGTCCCTCACATTGATCATTCAACATCTGAGGCTTCTCACGGACCTTTTATACCCTAAGAGGAACGGTAACACTGAACACGAACGTCACTACTGCACTGTGGTCGCATTTCTGTCACGGAGAATTTCAGCTCCAATCATTTACATACCAGCCGATGCGGTGGTGTGTATGTGTATGAAGCTACGTTGACAGCCGACCAAGTGTTCTGGGTGCTTCACTTTTTTTTTTATCAGGCAGTGTATATTTCGGTATATTCGATATTCTAGTCATTTACTTGTGAGATCATGCACTTCTTCGTCAACAGTTGTCTTTTTAGCAATTATTAGAATTCCTTCTGTCTGTTCACACCAAAATTTCATAATTGTACTGCGTATTGATAGTTTTACAGACCAAAATTTTGTCTCGAAGGAAATATTGATGTAATTTAGTGATTGCATTCGAATTATTCAGAGTTGGTGCTCAAAATAAGCATAAATAACTTTCAGATTTTATCTTGTATTGAATTGTAGCTTTGCATGACTTTTCGTCATACTGATTGCATTGAGATGGTGTTTTCTGAATGTCTTCAGTGCATGAAGAAACCAAGCCATAAACTCAATAACCTATATTTTCCATTTGAAGTTTGTGTTTCCAGGTTTGTATCTTCCTTTTTGAGCTCGCATAGTACAGGGTGATTCAAAAAGAATACCACAACTTTAAAAATGTGTATTTAATGAAAGAAACATAATATAACCTTCTGTTATACATCATTACAAAGAGTATTTAAAAAGGTTTTTTTCACTCGAAAACAAGTTCAGAGATGTTCAATATGGCCCCCTCCAGACACACGAGCAATATCAACCCGATACTCCAACTCGTTCCACACTCTCTGAAGCATATCAGGCGTAACAGTTTGGATAGCTGCTGTTATTTCTCGTTTCAAATCATCAATGGTGGCTGGGAGAGGTGCCCGAAACACCATATCCTTAACATACCCCCATAAGAAAAAATCGCAGGGGGTAAGATCAGGGCTTCTTGGAGGCCAGTGATGACGTGCTCTGTCACGGGCTGCCTGGCGGCCGATCCATCGCCTCGGGTAGTTGACGTTCAGGTAGTTACGGACAGATAAGTGCCAATGTGGTGGCGCTCCATCCTGCTGAAATATGAATTGTTGTGCTTCTTGTTCGAGCTGAGGGAACAGCCAATTCTCTAACATCTCCAGATACTGTAGTCCAGTTACAGTAGCACCTTCGAAGAAAAAGGGACCAAAAACTTTATTGGCTGAAATGGCGAACAAATGTACAACTAAATGAAGCTTTATAGCTCCCTTAATTCGCCGACAGATAGTGCTTAGCTCTGCCTTTTGTCGTTGCAGAGTTTTAAATTCCTAAAGTTGTGGTGTTCTTTTTGAATCACCCTGTATATTTGTATCGCACCTAGGATGAGAATACCTTTGTCAGGATCAGGGAGTAGATCAGTATCGTTTGTTACGTGCTAATATCAGCATAAGATCGTATTGCAAAAATAGCACGAGAGTGACACCCACCTACTTGTTGCATTTGTAGATCTATTTCATACTAAAAAAGTAGTTTTGATGAGTGACATGTTTTTATACAGTTTATGAGCTGACCCTTCTAGCAAAAAATATGTTCCATCTATCATTTAATGCAAGTAATAGAGAATTTAAGAATCGCTAGAAAAGAACAAAAATTGCTGCCAAACATGCATTCTTTTGTAATTTGACTGAGTTTTTATTAATTTTGCTTTCTCATATTTGCTAGTATATTCTGTTACAACATACTTATTTTGTAGAAGAAACACCTAGAACTGTATAAATAAATGTTGACAGTTGTCTGTTTTAGGAAATCACATTTGTCAAATAGCCAAAACAGTTACATTAATAGCATAATATGAAATCAGAAGCAGCTGATTCTCCTGACCACAAAGGAACATAGCTGGTTTCCCATACAGCATATGCTTACAAATACCAACAATTCTATGTGGTTCTTATAGAATTACCAGTATTAGGACTTGCAGCAAGTTTGTGTTGTTAGTTGCGTTTTTGTAACCTTTTACCGGATTGTAAACTTTTATATCAATCTGTGGAAATCCTCCTCTATTGCGTCATCGACAGTATTGCAGTTGCAGGTTCTGCTTTACTCTGGTGAAAGTCTCTGCTGAAAGTACTAAACGTAGGCATTCCGCATATAAGAATTAAAAATATTTATTGTGATTGCGGTTTCGAGATTTAGTAATTTTCAGGTGTAGTGAAACGTTAAAACACAGCCTACTGAGTTTAAAAGTGACGTTATGGAACGTAGTTCCAAGTAGTCTGAATGCAAATGTATTGAGATTTTCACATTTCGTTTGGTTTTTTGATCTTACTTTTTTGAAAAATGACGTGGCTTAGAATCGTGTTGACCAATATTACGCGGTACAGAAGATTATTTGGAGATTTAATAATGGACTCAGAAATTCAGCTACGTTCCATAAATATGCGTCACTACATTCTTCGGTGCGAAGATACTCATGTGAGAATCAGTTTGTGTGTGTGAGCAACATTATTAATCTGTACAAGGTGAGAGGCATCATTTTTCGGACTCAAATGATTTTTGACTCATTTTCACTCACCTAAACTAATAGTGATCGGTGGCTTGAATCGTTGCATATAGACGGGCGAGCAAATAATCCAAAATGATTAATAATTGCTGCTTGAATAACTAAAAAAGTTGATTGGAAAGAATAACTGAAAGAAACTAGAAGGTAATTTTTAAATCTGTAGACATAACGTGGGTGAATTTTAACTGGTACCAATATCAACAGACCTTCAATGTCAATACATTTATGATCACTATTCAGATTTTTGAGCTACGCACTGTTTAACATTAGTTCTATTATGTGTAGTGCTGATTATGACAATGCAGACACAGGATCGCCCCCTCGCTGCTTGCGCAAATTCCTCTTGTCTGCTTCGAACCTCCTGATGCAGGATTCTCGGCGAGGGCGAAATGAACAGACGGGTGTGACTGATGTAAATACATTATCTTTGCCAGAAAACACCTCGTTACTTCACCTTTTGCTTTATATAGAAAAGAACGAAGAAAGAAAAATAATAATACGATTCATCACAGGCTCTCGAAACAAAGACCAAAGCGATTCCTCAACTTGGCTGTTCATCGGGATACAGGATTCGCCTTTGATTTTTTTTCTGAGTTATTTCCATGGCACCACGATAGTAGATCTGACAAGAATTTACAGAGTAAAATCACACTGACTGTGTAGACTTTTGCGCTGTTGCATCCGCTAGCATGGTTCACTGCCTGGGAAATAACGTCGGCCTCTTTGGTAACCGGCGCCGTCGAAGCAAGAGGTATGCCATGTTCACACCAAGTGGTATGTTATTCACACGGCCATAACAACAACGCTCAAATTCCTACATTGAATGAATTTTTTCTCTGTAAGTTCTTATCAGATTTGCAAAATATTAATGTCACTGAATTTTTCTGTTATTCCGCAAATGCAAAAACGATGCCTGAACTGGCTGCTTAGTTCAAATGGTTCAAATGGCTCTAAGCACTATGGAACTTAACATCTGAGGTCATCAGTCACCTAGACTTAGAACTACTCAAACTTAACTAACCTAAGGAGATCACATACATCCATGCCCGAGGCAGCATTCGAACCTGCGCCTGTAGCAGCAGCGCGGTTCCGGACTGAAGTGCCTAGAACCTCTAGCCCACAGCGACCGCCGGTGATTAGTGAGACAGCCATAAACGCCTTGCTTTTTCTTTCGTGATTCTATTATGCGGGTGAGATAAGAATTCAGGTATCTCCAATTAATTAAATTTTTTTGCAGGAAAGAAAACTCTGTAGAACTCCCAAGTCTAGTAGGTTGTTAAGATTAAGCCTGATGTTTAGTCATGTACGGTTCGTAACTGTGCAAAGATCCTTGGCGTGCCGTGGGGTTCACCTGAACAAATGTGTTTTGCTATTGCCTGTCTTTGATGCCTCGAAGCTGAGTAATGGATTTTTTGTGTTTTTGTAGGCTACGTCTGGCCGGATGAGCAGAAAAGTAAGTCTGTTCCAAGAAGTCATCGGAAGGTATCAGTTCCTCAGCAAGGACGAACAACACACCAGCGAGCAAATGAAATGCGAGGCAGAAATCGGGGCCGACAGGGTAAGCGTACAATTTTCAGCTTACAAAAAGTAGCTTTTTGATAATGTTTGTGTTATTTCATCATTTGATCTGGAAGGTATAAAATTTGTGGAATTGTAGATGTGTAAGCGACAATGCACTCCACGCAACTTTTTTGGGAAAATTTTACAGTCTGTTGAAGGCTAACTCAACACCTCAGGTTCTAAAGCTTTTTTAACTTTTCATGCGGCAAGGGTCTTACCACGGTACGCCTGCTGTAGGAGTCTCCTCCAGTTGTTCCTGTCAAGTGCACTGTTCATCCATTCATCGTAGCTGCGTCCTCCCGGATGTTTCGCTACCTAGTTCTGGATCTTCCCCCTTTCTCTCATTCCCTCTTTCGATCTGGGGGTAGCGTCTTTAATTAGTAATCAAAACGTGTTCGATCCCAGATGCGAACGTCGCTACCGATTAGATTTTTAACGGAAATCAACAATGGCGGCAGAAGACTTCTGGCATAAGAAGTCACCCATCATTCAGCGAACGACCTTGTCAAAGATGGCGCAGGAGCGGACAGAGATTCAGAGCACTCACATGCCCTCTGGGAAACTGCCCCTAAAAGACAGAGAATCGGCGATGATCAAGGGCATGAGGATGCAGAAGGCAATAGAAACCATTTCATTAAGGACACATAATGTTTATCCGCAGGACATGTGACCTGTAATTTAAAAAGTGTTGTGACGATCTCTCCATCGGCAAAAGATTCCGGACTGGTTCCCCATTCGGTTCTCCGGGATGGGACTGCCCAGGAGGAGGTGACCATGTGAAAAAGATTGAATAATTAACGAAAGGGCACTATTCGACGAACTGTGGCGTGGAATATAAGAAGTTTGAACGTGATAGGGAAGCTAGAAAATCTCAAAAGGGAAATGTTAATTCTCAGTCTAGATGCAATGAGGTTCAGTGAAGTGAAATGCAAAAAGACAAGTATTTCTGGTCAGATATGTATAGGGTAATATCTACAGCTGCAGAAAATGATATAACGGGAGTAACCAGACTACGATTCGTTATGAATAGGAAGGTAGGACAGAGTGTGTTTTACTGTGGACGGTTCACTGATAGAGTTGTTCCCGTCAGGATCGACAGCAAACCAACACCGACAACGATAGATCAGCTATACATGCCAAAGTCGCAAGCTGAATGTGAAGAGACAGAGAAAGTGTATGAGGGGGATAGTGAAGGGTAATGGGTACGCAAAGGGTGATGAGTATCGAATAGTTACAGTGGATTGGAATGTGGTTGCAGTAGAAGGCGTAGAAGAAAGAGTTACGGGAGAATATGGACTTGGTACTAGGAATGAGAGAGGAAGGAGTTCTGCAAAAAAATTGAGCCAGTGATAGCGAATGCTCCGTTCAAGAATCACAACACTAGAGGGTATACTTGGAAGAGACAGAGAGATATGGGAAGATTTCAGTTGCATTACATCATGGTCAGGCAGAGATTCGAAATCAGATATTTGATTGTAAAGCATACAAAGGAGCAGATATAGACTCAGATCACAATTTAGTAAAAACGAAGAGTAGGCTGAAATTTAAGGGACTAGTCAGGAAGAATTAATGCGCAAAGAAGAGGGGTACCGAAGTACTAAGGAATGAAGAAGTATGCTTGAAGTTCTCTGAGGCTATAAATACTGCGATAAGGAACCGCTCAATGGGCACTACAGTTGAAGAGGAATGGGCACCTCTAAAAACGGCAACCACAGAAGTAGGAAAGAAAAACATGCGTACAAAGAAGATTACTGCGAAGAAAACATGGGTAACAGAAGAAATATTTCAGTTGATAAATGAAAGAAGGATATACAAAAATGTTCAAGGAAACCGAGGAATACAGAAGTACAAGCATCTTAGGTATGAAATAAATAGATAAGAAGTGCTAGGAAGCTAAGACGAAATAGGTAAATAAAAATGTGAAGAAATCGAAAACTGAAATGACTGTCGGAAGAACTGACTCAGTATATAACAAAGTCAAAACAACTTTCGCTGAAATTAAAAGCAGGAGCGGTAAAAGTAAGTGAGCAATGGGAATATCACTGTTGAATGCAAAGGAGAGAGCGGGTAGGTGGAAAGAATACACTGAAGGCCTCTGTGAGGGGAACGACTTGTCTGAAGACGTGACGGAAGAAGAAACAGGCGTCTATATAGGAGAGACAGGTGATACCCAGTATTAGAATGAGAATTTAAAAGAGCTGTGAAAGACTTAAAATCAGATAACGCAGAAGTGGTAGATAACATTCCATCAGAAGTGGTTGGATTAAAAAGAGTGTAAGACAGGGATGTATCTTTCGCCCTACACCTCAAAGAAGCAATGACGGAAATTTAGAAAAAAGATTCAAGAATGGAATCAAAATTCAAGGTAAAGGATATAAATGATAAGATTCGCTGATGATATTCCTATCATCAGTGGCGGTGAAGAAGAATTACATGATCTGCTGCTGAACATACACATTCTAATGAGTACAGCATGTGGATAGAGAAATCGAAGGAAGACAAAAGTAATGAGAAGCAGTAGAAAGGAGAACAGTGAGAAAGTAAACACGACGATTGGTGGTGACTTAGGCAGGAAAATAACCCATGACGGACGGAGCAAGGAGGACGTAAAAATCAGACAAGCACTTGTGAAAATGGCATTCCTGGCCAAAACAGATCTACTAGTATCAAAGGTAGTCCTTAATTTGGGGAAGAAATTTCTGAGAATGTACGTTTGGAGCACAGAATTGTATGGTAGTGAAACATGGACAATCCAAACATTTGAGATGTGGTGTTATATACGAATGTTGAAAATCAGGTGGACTGATAAGCTAAGAAATGAGGAGGTTCTCCGCAGAATCGATGAGTAAAGGAATATATGGGAAACACTGACAGGAGGAAGGAACAGAATGGTTAGACACCAGTTCAGACATCAGGGAATAACCTTCGTAGTACTAAAGGGAGCTGTAGAGGTCAGAAACTGTAGAGGAGGACACAGATTGGAATACATCCAGCAAATAACTGAGGACGTAGGTTGCAAGTGTTATTCCGAGATGAAGCAGTTGGCACAGGAGAAGAATTCGTGGCGAGACGCTTCAAACCAGTCAGGAGACTGAAGCATAAAAGAAGAAAATGATATTCTGTGTGGTCCATTCTCTTAGGTGACGAGCGCAGCTCAGCCTTTTCTTCCTTTGTGCTTCGACGACTTTACAGTGTTTGTCCAACTCCTGTAGTTCACCACTTTATCTTATCCTCAATTCCATGTCATTGTCGTCAATTCTAGAGCCAAAAACTTTGTTTAGAGATTTCCTATAGAAATTTAACAGCACCTTTTCATTTTTCTTTCTAAATACCAATGCTTCTTTTCGGCCTAATGTTACCTGTGTAATAGTTGGCTAATACATGCGACTTTCGAAGGCATGTAACTGCTGTTTTCCTTAAAAAGCTGATATAACTGAAAATGCTAACATGCGTCTATTTCTATATCTATTCTGTTGAATATTAAAAAGATTCCGTAAGTAACTGAAGCGATTAGCTGTCTTGAAATCCATCTACCTTCAAAGATGCATCACTTCGCATTTTCTTAGTTATGACCAATTAATTCATCTTCATTCAGACGTAACTATTTTTTCTCAGCGAATTTGTAATAATTGTGCATCATTCTGATTAATTGTATTCTGGAATCACTTATTAAACCAACATCATCTGCCTAGGCAAGTCCAGTTGGATCCCTTGTGGATCAGTGTTAGTAAATTCTCTGTAGGTATCATGTAACACGACGTTAAATAAAATAGATGAAATAGATTTCGCATGTCTCAGTCTAGTACAGACATTAAAATTTTCAATTTCTCCTACAGGTGTCTTTATACGACATATTTTTCGTCTGTACACATTTTAACTAATCTGATTAACTTTGGGTACTTCAGATTCGCTCGCTACGTTAAGAAGTATCTGTCGTCATCGATCTTTTTGAAATCTATAATTGGTATGCGGACAGCTCAATTGAATTCCTTGCCCACCTGGCAATCTGATTTTCGTACGTTTTTGTATTTAAGGTACGAGACGTTCAGAACCCTGATATCAGACCCCCAGAGCATCTCCACGAGGTCGTACCTACGAACAAAGGCTACACAAAATAAAGGGAAGACTTTCACCACATTTTACGAAATGCCAACTAATTGGAACCTTGACACATATTTTTACGAGAATCAGAGTTGGACATGGATCAGGAAAAAGTTAGCAATTATCAACAGAACCAGTGAGAACGCCATAACAATACAGCAAATCACAAAACCGGATTGGAAACCATTCACAGACGCGAAAAACAACAGTTACGTTTGGTGCATCGTAATTTGTACCTACTACGTTCTATTGATGAAATGCCCATCACTCCAAGTATATATATATATATATATATATATATATATATATATAGTTCATCAAGGAACATCAAAGAATCTTAAAGAATAAACGAAGATACATTCTGGGACACCCTCAGGGAGACTATTGAAAAAATCCCAAGAAGAAAGGAGCTGATTATCATGGGAGATCTGAATGGAAAGGTAGGAATTAGATAATCCTGTAGAATAGTAGGAAAACATGGAGAGGACGAATATAATGACAATGGGGAACGATTTATTGCAATTTGTGAACAATCTGATCTAAAAATTACCAACACATTTTTCAAACATAAGGACATTCATAAATATACTTGGCAACAGAACACTAAAGAACTTCGTTCTATAATAGATTATATTATCATTAGGCAAACAAGTAGTTTCAAGGCAGTAGACGTCAGGTGTTATAGAGGATCCCAGTGTGGATCAGACCACTATCTATTAAAAATGAAGTCTTTCTGGCCATGGAAGAATGCAAGGAATGATACAAGTAACATAAATAAAACGAACCAGACTGAGAAAGATGAAAAGTTACCTTTTAATATTGGCAGCCTACAAGACGAAAGTATCAAAACACTCTTTGCGGCCAGGATAGAAAGGAAACTGGTTGAATCATTTGAAGGAAGTACAGATGACTATATAAAAAGTAATGTGAAAATCATAGCAACAGAGGTGTTGGGTAAAAAAGATAGCAACCACAAACGTGCATCAGAGTGGTGGTCAGAGGAACTAGAGGTCCTCGTCAGAGAAAAACGAAATGCATTCCTTCAATGGTTGAATGATAAATCAGAAGAAACAAGATCAATATACAAGGAAAAGAAGAATCAAGTGATGAAAAATTTAAGGATGGCAAAAAATGAAGCATGGGAAAGAACATGTGCCAAGGCGAATAGCAAATCAGGATTTGGGAGAGCAAAAGAAGCATGGTCAGTATTAAAAGGGCTTCGAAAGGATACAAAAAGCAAAACTAATCTCCAACTGATAACACAAAAGGAATGGGAAGAGTATTTCCAAAAATTATTAAATTAGGACAGAGAAGAATATGTAGAAGAAGGAACAGTGGAAGAAAAAGGACATGAAGATGATGAGATCCAGATTTTAGAAAGTGAAGTACTTCAGATTGAGAACAGGAAAGAATGGTGAATCACCGGGACCAGGCAATATCAGTCTGGAGTGTCTGAAATATGGCGGTGACAAAATTGTGAAACTGATAACACAGCTCTTCAACAAAATGATACATGGAGATTTAATACCCAGCGAGATGAAGCTGGGTTACATTAATACAATACTTAAGAAAGGAGATAGCAAAATTTGTTCAAACTATTGAGGAATTTGTGTTACACAGTAATGAGAATTTTTGCGAAAATAATTAAAAACAAACTGGAAAAAAATTTTAGAACCCAAGAAGAACAATGTGGATCCACGGCTGGGAGATCATATGTAGACCATATTTTCACATTACGACAGATTTTGGAGAAACATAGGGAAAATTCAAAAAATATAGGGCTGTCCCATGTCACCATCATTATTTAAAATCTATATAGATATTAGCCTTAGAACATGGTCTCGTAAATGTAATAGTATGGGATTAGGAATATGAGATGTTTATCTACATAATTTATTGATGGGGAGAATGCTAACTACATGTGCAATCAACTAGCAGTAGCATACAAAACTTGGGGTTTGAAGATTAATTACCAAAAAACCGAATACTTGACTAATGATTTAGATGAGCTATACATTGAAGGAAAGAAAATCAAAAAGATAAACACTTTTTGTTATTTGGGATCCATTTTAGAAATCGAGGAAAAATCAGAGTCAGAAATCAATAAAAGTATTAGTAGCGGACGGAGGGCCATTGGGATGCTTAACTCAGTCTTATGGAGCAGAACTAAAAAATTAATATACAAATCCATATTAGAGAGTGTGGTTCTGTATGGAACGGAGACCTGGACAATTAACATGAAGCACATTAAAAAATTACAAGGTCTAGAGATGGACTTCTGGAGATCGGCAAGAATCTCCAGGAAAGATAAGACAAGGAACACCGAAATAATAAGGAGAATGGAAATAAAAGAAAGAATATATGACATAATGGATAGGAAGAAATTACAGTGGTATGGGCATGTACGACGAATGGAGAAAACCAGAATACCAAAATTGATACTGGAGTGGGAACCGGGGAGGAGTAGAAGAAGAGGACGACCTATGACAACCTGGCTCCAAAATGTACAGCACACAATGAGGAGAATGGGCGCAGAGGAAGAGGACACACAAGATCGAAACACCTGGAGAAATATTTTGAAAAATATAGTTTAAGAACGTTTATTGTTTGTATTGTAATTTCCAAGTAAATTATTATGTTGTAGATAAGCCTCTGTAATGAGGAAAAGCTCAAAATAATAATAAAAATAACGAAGATTTAAGAAGTGGTACAATAACAAGAAGTGGTACAATAACTGGCGTTGCCAACACAATTTAATGGAAATTAAAAATCTTTATTTTGGAAAAACTGCTGTAGTATCTTTTTATGTGTAGCGTTGTGGTACCCTATCATTTACAATATTTCTATGTGTATTCTATTATCATGTAATGAATCTGCATTTTGTTCAATATAAGTTTGAAAAAAAAAAGAACTGGGTAGTGTCGGAGAATGATAGTTGAGTAATGAAGGGATCGCTGGTTCGGATCGCGCTGGAGTCTTTTTTTTTTCGTTTTATTGTTTTCGCTCAGTTTGGCTACCTGGATGATTTAAATACAAAATTCATAAAATATGTACTAATTAACGCATATCTTATCATCATTCCTTTTATGAAAGATGCACATCTTCTTCTTTCTAATTACGTATCACACACAGTGCACATATAAATTCTTAATTAACGATAGTTCGTAAAGAATGTTAAGAGCGACTGTTTAATTTAAAACCGTTTGAAATTTATTAACACTCTTTTATAAAATAACAACAATTGAGAATTTATATTTGCAATGAAAACTGGAATTTTGTGTGCCTTACGTAATGAGACACAAGAAGACATGCATTTTTCATAAAAAATGATGATTAGATAGGTGTTAATTAGCATATATTTAATGAATTTTATTTCTAAGCGATGTACGTATTCGAACTGAACGGGAAAAAGGAAAGGAAAGACCACAGATAGATTCGAACCAGCGATCCATTCATTACTTGACTATCATTCCCCGATGCTACCAAGATGACCACACAGCCCATTATGGACATTACCTTGACTTTAGTGAATCACGTATCATGGAAATTTTGAAAATCTATTTTCTCGAGAATGTTCGAGAGCTGCTGTGAAACGCTTTGGCACATTTAATTTGGGTTCACCTACCATAAATATAAAAAAAATTGAAAAAATAAAATTGCTGGGTGGTCTCTTCGTTTGAGTGAATACATGATAACATTTAGTTTTATGTTGCTATCCACAGAGGAAGGCGGGAGATTAAACCAACTCTGATGCAAAATATGTATTTAATACATTTATTTACTGAGAGTAAACGAAATCACTGAAAACACTACATCAAGCTTCCCATGCCTTTTTAGATGCATTCGCACACTCACATCCTAAAGAGTTCAAACTGTTCTTATTCTGCTTGAGGAAGAGTGACTTGAAATTAAGTCCGAAGCGGCTACACTCACATCCTAAAGGGTTAAAACTGTTCTTATTCTGCTTGAGCAAGAGTGACTTGAAAATAAGGCCGAAGCGGCTACAGACAGTCGGTGGTGGGAGCCAGAAAGGGGAAACCAGGGCAAATAATCTTCACAACATTTTTTTAATTTGTCTTATGAACCATAGCTACATATTATCACACTCTCGTCTTTTATGTTACAGGACATCAAGCTGCGGTTCGAAATTCTGGAACTCGATCACGGGCGTCTTAGCGTACTCTAAAAGGAGACTGCAGAAGAAGTTGCTTTGCTTCGACAGACGTATTTCATGTCTGTTACGTAACATTGTTTCAAGAACTGCAACCAAGACAGTTCCATCCTCACTAACCAGAACATGTAACGAATGTTCGTATGTTGTTAAAACTACTGTCTATGAATTGAAACTATGTCAGAACAGCCTTCTGAACTCTGATGAGTACGTAGTCACTATTTTCAAATTGTCTGGAAAATTAAAGCAACTCTTGCAAACTACAACAATACTTTTTATTACAATTTCGTACAATGTTGGATATAACATATGTAAACCAAAGTCAATTACTGCACGTCGTCCAGTATAAACAAGTACACTGTGTGATTAGATCTTATGCGCTGCCTGTAAGGTAATGGGATTAAAATAATTGCAGATATCATCGTAAATATTTGAGGTGCAGAAAGACAACGTCAAGTTACGGGCAGGAAAACGGTCGCCTCCAGTTAATGAAACACCCTCTGCACTCTACAGGTCACTGTAACTGTTGATGACTCTCGGCAAACTCATGACTGAGTACCGGTGCTGTTATAGTGTGAAACTCCTTCCACATTTCAATAAAAACACACGCCAGATCTATATATGAAGGTGGTATCTGTTCCCGAAAGAACAGATACCATTGCTGACCGTGCAGCTTCTCTGGAATTAAATCGACAGCCTAGCTGCAAACCGGCGTTGATATACATCATTGGGGACATGGTGAAAATGTGTGCCCCGACCGGGACTCGAACCCGGGATCTCCTGCTTACATGGCAGACGCTCTATCCATCTGGCGTCTGAAATATAAGCAGGAGATCCCGGGTTCGAGTCCCGGTCGGGGCACACATTTTCACCATGTCCTCAATGATGTATATCAACGCCGGTTTGCAGCTAGGCTGTCGATTTAACTATTATTTCACAGACCAGAACCATCGTCACATCTATTCCAGTGTCAAACCAGAAACGGACACAATTATATTTACTGCGTGCAGCGATGCCTGTAACCCTGAGCTAGTTGACAACATTTCACATAAGAAAGAAAGATCTTGATCTACTTCTATGTCCACTCAGTAGCATCAGCCGTAATTAAAATTAGCTGGTATACTTTCTCGTGTTTAGGAAAGTCATCGAAAGAATTAGCCAAAACTTTCAAATCTTGCAAATGTAAAACTTCATTTTGCATAAGACGTACCACAGCTCATATCTTATTCAACAGCAGGGATAAAGCAGATTTATTAAATAATTGTGGTGTTTATCAAATCACATGCACTCGCTGTAACAAACAGTATATTGGTCAAATAGGCAGAGCCATAGCAGTTACACCGACTGAAAATGGACATAGCTGGAGATTACTCGAGGCACACTCCCATTTACTGTACAAGTTCTGACTAAAGGTAGCCGATACGAACTGAAGGGAAGCATATGAGGGGAATACGATTAAGCATGTAGAACCTTGCATGTGGAACCTTTGAGAACTGTCACGACGTTGTAGACAAAAATATTTAAAACAGTTACGCTTGCACTTTTGTTTCACTTTTATTCAGTCGATCAGCCAGCTGCGCCATCAGTCAGCCTCTAGTGCAGAGGCCCAGCGACCAAAAGTAAATTTTGACAAGCCGAGATTACAGCAACGAATTAAAAAAATAGGAAATAGTTGGGGTACTATTTACTCAGAAATTTTCAAGGTACAAAAGGTGTTCAAATATCACTTGAGGGTACCGATACTCGACAAAGCGAAACGTAAAGGCTAGTGAGAACGCATTTTAGAAAAAAATTTCAAGAAGAAGATTTCAACTTGAGCCTACAGGACAATTTTAAACAAAATGTTTTCAATGTTATTCTATATACAGTTGTAAGAATCTTAACTGTAGAATATGTTGCCATAGACAACATTTGGTCTCACCTGTAACTATCTAAGGGTAGGCGATTGTGTACTATCAAAGGATGTAGGAAACATGGCGTCTTTTTAAAGAGTGGACATTAAAAAGCAGGATTTGAAAGAGGAGCAATTTAATAATATATTTCTAAACATAATGGTAGCCTCGTGCTTTCTGTCTGTTTCTGTTGACCAATAATAGCAGTCATTCAACGTCCTTGCAGGAGTTAAGAGTTGTTTGAGAACGTCATTGGAGCAAGAGCGGATTTTGGATTACCTATGATCTCAGAGTTAGCCCGCCCATTAGATTATAAAAGATTTCTCATCTAAAATGAGCTATAAACAAGGCATTATTTTGTAAAGTACTACATTTATGTAAACTGCAAACTTTAAAAGTAATTCTTAAAAGAGACGTAGTTTGATTTTTTGCTTTGAAATTATCTGACTACTATATCTAAAAAAATTGGGGTATGGGCCTAAAACGCTCACCTCCGGCCCAAAAATTCTAGCGCCTTCACTGCTTGTATTACAATAAGATTGTCGCATATTTTACTTTGCTTCCCGTTACAAACTTCAGTATCACATTCATACAACTTCTGTATTTTAATTTTGTGTGTTTCCATTATGTGCTGTGTTTGATAATACCGATCTCGTAAACTGTAATTTGGATGCATATCACAAGTGACGAGTGCTCAATTTGACATTTCTGACTTAATGATGCAACCAAAGAGTATTCATAGTATCATTGCATCTAATATCTGGTTCTGAACAGTAGTGCAACTGACATGATGACTCTTGTGTATACCATTATTTATGTTTGACGATGCTAGCGCTAATTTTGTGTTTAGCTTTCGATGCCAGTATGGCTCCAGTATATTGGGACATATTTTCGTAAAACAGATCTGATGATGCTCATTATAGACTGAAACCGGTAGTCTGATCATCGACGTGAAATAAACGAAATTTAATGTCCGATTTCCTACGCTCTAGTGCCTCTTGTGGATGCTAGTCGTTTCACGATAATAGCCTAATAATTCAAAAACCGGTTCGAAACATACAAATCTTTGTAAAACTAAAACGCGTTTTGTTTTTCCACCTTATATACGAAACTATTTTAGCAAGCAATGACAATAGAATGTGTCTAACAGCCACAGCTGGCCTAGAGACAGGTGCCTTCGTTTTCATGTATGGTGACTAGTCGTTAACTATTTACTAGCATGGTGAAAACATGCCAAAAATGCTGTGACTGATAAGTTCCCTTTATAGGCGTTCTTCACCCTCCGTTCTTGTCAGTTTGTGGATGTTGCATCATAGAATAAAGTCATTACTTTTCGTCATTGTAGTAATTCTCTATACCTAACACTTGTTTCAAGAATCATAAAAGAAGGCTGTATACATGGAAGAATCCTGGAGATACTAGAAGGTATCAGATTGATTTTATAATGGTAAGACAGACATTTAGGAACCAGGTTTTAAGTTGTAAGACATTTCCAGGGGCAGATGTGGACTCTGACCACAATCTATTGGTTATGAACTGTAGATAAAAACTGAAGAAACTGCAAAAAAGTGAGAATTTAAGGAGATGGGAACTGGATAAACTGACTAAATGAGAGGTTGTACGGAGTTTCAGGGAGAGCATAAGGGAACTATTGACACGAATGGGGGAAAGAAATACAGTAGAAGAAGAATGGGTAGCTCTGAGGGATGAAGTAGTGAAGGCAGCAGAGGATCAAGTAGGTAAAAAGACGAGGGCTAATAGAAATCCTTGGGTAACAGAAGAAATATTGAATTTAATTGATGAAAGGAGAAAATATAAAAATGCAGTAAATGAAGCAGGCAAAAAGGAATATTAACGTCTCAAAAATGAGATCGACAGGAAGTGCAAAATGGCTACGAAGGGATGGCTAGAGAACAAATGTAAGGATGTAGAGGCTTATTTCACTAGGGGTAAGATAGATACTGCCTACAGGAAAATTAAAGAGACCTTTGTATGAATATCAAGAGCTCAGATGGAAACCCAGTTCTAAGCAAAGAAGGGAAAGCAGAGAGGTGGAAGGAGTATATAGAGGGTCTATACAAGGGAGATGTACTTGAGGACAATATTATAGAAACGGAAGAGGATGTAGATGAAGATGAAATGGGAGATACGATACTGCGTGAAGAGTTTGACAGAGCACTGAAAGACATGAGTCGGAACAAGGCCCCAGGAGTAGATAACATTCCATTGGAACTACTGACGGCCTTGGGAGAGCCAGTCCTGACAAAACTCTACCATCTGGTGAGCAAGATGTATGAGACAGGTGAAATACCCTCAGACTTCAAGAAGAATATAATTATTCCAATCCCAAAGAAAGCAGGTGTTGACAGATGTGAAAATTACCGAAATATCAGTTTAATAAGTCACAGCTGCAAAATACTAACCCGAATTCTTTACAGACGAATGGAAAAACTGGTAGAAGCCGACCTCGGGGAAGATCAGTTTGGATTCCGCAGAAATGTTGGAACACGTGAGGCAATACTGACCCTGTGACTTATCTTAGAAGCTAGATTAAGAAAAGGCAAACCTACGTTTCTAGCATTTGTAGACTTAGAGAAAGCTTTTGACAATGTTGACTGGAATACTCTCTTTCAAATTCTGAAGGTGGTAGGGGTAAAATACAGGGAGCGAAAGGCTATTTACAATTTGTACAGAAACCAGATGGCAGTTATAAGAGTCGAGGGGCATGAAAGGGAAGCAGCGGTTGGGAAGGGAGTGAGACAGTGTTGTAGCCTGTCCCCGATGTTATTTAATCTGTATATTGAGCAAGCAGTGAAGGAAACAAAAGAAAGATTTGGAGTAGGTATTAAGATCCATGGACAAGAAATAAAAACGTTGAGGTTTGCCGATGACATTGTAATTCTGTCAGAGACAGCAAAGGACTTGCAAGAGCAGTTGAACGGAATGGACAGTGTCCTGAAAGGAGGGTATAAGATGAACATCAACAAAAGCAAAACGAGGATAATGGAATGTAGTCGAATTAAATCGGGTGATGCTGATGGAATTAGATTAGGAAATGAGATGCTTAAAGTGGTAAAGGAGTTTTGCTATTTAGGGAGCAAAATAACTGATGATGGCCGTAGTAGAGAGGATATAAAATGTAGACTGGCAATGGCAAGGAAAGCGTTTCTGAATAAGAGAAATTTGTTAACATCGAGTATAGATTTAAGTGTCAGGAAGTCGTTTCTGAAAGTATTTGTATGGAGTGTAGCCATGTATGGAAGTGAAACATGGACGATAAATAGTTTGGACGAGAAGAGAATAGAAGCTTCCGAAATGTGGTGCTACAGAGGTATGCTGAAGATTAGATGGGTAGATCACATAACTAATGAGTAGGTACTGAATAGGATTGGGGAGAAGAGGAGTTTGTGGCACAACTTGACAAGAAGAAGTGACCGGTTGGTAGGACATGTTCTGAGGCATGAAGGGATTACAAATTTAGCATTGGAGGGCGGCGTGGAGGGTAAAAATCGTAGAGGGAGACCAAGAGATGAATACACTAAGCAGATTCAGAAGGATATAGGCTGCAGTACGTACTGGGAGATGAAGAAGCTTGCACAGGATAGAGTAGCATGGAGAGCTGCATCAAACCAGTCTCAGGACTGAAGACAACAACAACAACAGTAATTCTCTGTTTTTTCTATTACCTTTAACAATGTGAAAGAGAAGATTGTCCACAGTAGGCTGTATAGTTATCCTTTATTTGTTGTGCTCTTGGTCAATTTAGACTCTATGTCATTTTCCAGTACTTATTCGTAAGCAATATGCTAAATGCTTTACAAGTTGTGGCATTCATTATGTTCATCTGTTCGTGGAATATAACATCTTCACTACAGACTGAGATCGAAAACATCGTACTAGAAGTAAACAACTGCTTCATCTTATGTGTAAACCACAACACTTCCACATTTAGGCTGTCAGAGGTAACTCACAGCTGTGGAGTTTGCCCAGAGCAGACGCAGGCAGCTAGAAGTCTGCTGGAACAAAATGATGTTTGAATGACTGCATGGCGGCGAACAAGAGCGAGAGGCCTCCAGGATGGGAGCTGACAGCAGGTGAAGCAGATCGTCCTCGTGGCACGCAAGGTGGTGAGCACTGAGTCCCGAGCATCGCACTCGACATGAACAGCAGCACCGCAGTTAGCAGTGGCTAAGTCCAGTGGGCGAGACATTTAGAACCATGTAGACTCATTGTTTGGTATACACAAACACTGCAGACTGTTAACGGTCTCTGCTGATAGCTAGTTACTAGCAAGCTGTATCGCCTCTAACCGAAAACAAGGAATATTTATAAGGGCCCGACCTACCCTTGTTTTGCTATGATACTGGTCTCTAACACAAAAGCCGCAACAGAATCATGGCCTGAGCGTGAAGTTATGAGGTTGTTCGCCCCGTGGTGGCTCCGTCATTCTGCTGTGTCGATGCTTCAGCGCCTCTGGTGGCCCTGTCTGGGCACAGGTTGAAGCAACCCCAGTACTCCTCATGACCGTAGTACCTGCAGCATCAGCAGGCAGCCCTTGCATAACTTGCTCTGTCAGTCCGATATTACTGGTTTGTCTGGGTCTTGGAATAACCGACTAAGGTGTCTTAGTTTTCCACAGCCACGCCAGGCGAATTATTTGCGGCGCAACAATATACTGCAATCCAAAAAATATCCCAGTTCTTGTTTTAAACATTACCGCGGAGTTTGCGTTTTTTTTAAAACTACACTGGTTGAGGTAATGAAAGTTTTATTGAGTGTAGCATAATGTCTAGCACACGAAAGTTAGTTTACTTTAAAAAATCAACATTATCATATTTAGTACACTTCCCACGGGCGTTTTTGCAGGTTCTTCTAGATATTGAATGAACCTAACTTTCACACAACGTAGGCTCGTAAAATCTGGTAATACACGTGAACCAACTTCTCAACCAGCTCAATTTTAGGTACAAAGCTATACTGGCGTAGCTCTTTTGATATTACGGACCGGAAGTACTCAACAGAGTTCATGTAACGTGAGTCTGATGGCTACCACAATCTCTGGATCATTCAGTCATTTTTGTGCAACCCTTCATCGATGGCATCTGGCTCTGTCATCTTGAGAAATTAGTAGTACAATGGTTGCAATGCTGAAATGGTACCTAGCTGTGTTCATTACTTCCTTTTCAAACATTTTACAGTATGAAGTGCCATTGATTGTACCTGTACATAGTTTTATCCTTCCATTACCTTTGGAACAAAAGCACCCCACACAATACTACATTCAGAGAACGTTTCGACTAGAATAACGCATAATTGTTCGGTTTCTCCCTTGTCTTAATCCAAAGTTTTAAGCCAGCATCACCATCATGTGCTTTAAACTTATTTTTGTCTTTCACAGTTTTCCGCAGGCTCTTTACAAACTCAATCCTGTCGCGACGCGTTTCTGTTAGTAAGAATAAATGTCTTTTAGTGAGTCTTCTTCGTGACATTAGTTTCCGAAAATTGTTCAAGGACTGTTTGACCTGAAATACTCTTCCCAAAATCTCTTCAGTTTTCGAAGATGTCCGATACGAACTCATTTTCCATTCTCTCGTAGCTAGACATGTACAGCTGGGACTTGCCTCGTCGTTACAACAACATTCATTTACTTATTTTATTTTATTTATTTATTTATACGTCTAGTTCCGTAGGATCAAATTGAGGAGCAAATCTCCAACGTCATGGAACGTGTCAGTACATGAAATTACCACATAAAAGTAACAACAAATAAAATAAAATGTTTACGAACCCAAAAAACGTCAAGCCGCAAGTTTAAGTAAGCGCAGTCAACAATGTAACATAGGAATCAGTTTAGTTTTACACAAAACTCCTCAACAGAATAGAAGGAGTGATCCATGAGGAAATTCTTCAGTTACGATTGGAAAGTGTGTGCATTTAACGAAGTGCGATCCAAATGCAGATTTTATTTCTGCCTAGTATGAAACGAATGAAAGCTGCTAATTCTTGGGATAAGCTGATATGTTAACAAGAAGCTACAGTAAAGAATATATATATTGAGAGGCCAATGTGAGAATACCCAGACTAGTGAACAAGGGTCGGCCAGATGTTCGTGAACTTACACCACTTATTGTCCGAACTGCCCGTTTCTGAGCCAAAAATACCCTTTGAGAATGGGAAGAGTTACCCCCAAATATAATGCCATACGATATAAGCGAATGAAAATAAGTAAAGTAGATCAATTTTCGTGTCGAACGATCAGTTACTTCAGATACCATTCGAACTGTAAACATGGCAGCATTAAGTCTTTGAACAATATCCTGAACGTGGACTTTCCACGACAGCTTACTATCCATCTGAACACCTAGAAATTTGAACTGCTCAGTTTCACTAATCATATACCCATTCTATGAAATTAAAACGTCGGGTTTTGTTGAGTTGTGTGTTAGAAACTGCAAAAACTGAGTGTTACTATGATTTAGCGTTAGTTTTCTACACACCAAGTATTTATGTCATGAACTGCACTATTTCAAACAGTACCAATGTTGCACAAAACATCCTTTATTACCAAGCTAGTATCATCAGCAAACAGAAATATTTTAGACTCACATGTAGTACTAGAGGGCGTCTCATCTGTATAAATAAGGAACAGGAATGGCCCCAACACTGATCCCTGGGGCAACCCCCACTTGACCATACCCCATGCAGACCCCACATCATAGCCCTTCTCAACGCTGTGATTAATGACCTGTTGTTAAAGTGAGAGGTGAACCAATTTTGAGCTACTCCCTGTATTCGATAAGGGTCCAGCTACTGAAGTAATATTTTGTGATCAACAAAATCGAACTCCTTAGTTAAATCCAACAATACGCCTAGCGTTCGAAATCTTTTGTTTAATCCATCCAGTACCTCAGAGAAAAGAGAATATAGCATTTTCAGTTGTTAAACTACTTTTAAAACCGAACTGTACATTTGATAGCAAATTATTTGATATAAAATTTTCAATTAACCTTACAAACACAGCCTTTTCAATAACTTTAGCAAATACTGATGACATAGAAATAGGTCTAAAATTGTCTACATTATCCCTTACTCCCTTTTTATAAAGCGGCTTTACTACTGAGTACTTTAATCGTTCAGGATTCTGACCATTCTTAAAGGAAAAATTACAATTATGGATAAGTACAGGGATAAAATGTGTAGCACAGTACTTAAATATTCTGCTAGGTGCTCCGTCAGATCAATGAGAGTCCTTAGTCTTAAGTGATTTAATTACCGACTCACTCTCTCCTTTGTCAGTATCACAGAGGAGTATTTCAGACATCAGTCTCGGAAAGGTATTTTCCAAGAGATTTAGATGATTCCAAGTAGAAACTAAGTTTTTGTTTAATTCAACAGCAGTGCTCAGAAAGTGGTTGTCAAATACCATACATGTATCTGACTTACCAGTACCAGAAATATTTTCACCAGAACTGACTTTATATCGTGACCTTGTGCTGCTGACCAGACAGTTCCTTCCATCCAGGCTGCCTTTTACTGCTTGTGTCCTGTTTAGAACGTTCTAATGGAACGAAACTTTCAAAGATCATGAGAAATGTGTTAATGAAAGAGTTATATTTGTCATCTATGTTATTAGCACTATAAACATCCTGCCACTCTTGTTCCTAAATGTGGGTTAAAAACCCTCTATTTCCATTGTATTAGCTCTTCTGCATAGTTTGTAATTATGTATAACCTTTGATTGAGTACAAAAACATTTTAGTGTTAAAATTTGCGCCGCATGATTGGATAAAATACAGTCTACATCAGATCATGTGAATGTAGAAGATCTTTCAATGTCCTTTTATTTCCACACTCACATATAACTAATTTTTGGTACTTCCAATGAAGTGAAGCAAGAAACCTCTCTAGCTTTAGAAGAAATGATCTGAAGTCAGAGTTAGAGGACCTACAAATAACAACAATTAGAAGTTTAGTTAAACTCAACTGGCTCTTCAACATCTGTGTAGCAGGCTTGTTATTCCATTATCTCTCTGTTTGTGGTCAATGAACAGTTTCCCTGCAGAGTCCTTATTTGTATCACCTGCGTCTTTTAGGGCTAACGCCATTTATTGCCCACTTTGTGAAATATTCCTCTTCTTTCTCATACCCTAAAACGAAAATTTTAGATTACATATCCTTCAGTTACCTGTTACAGATGTTCAAACCATAGTAAAGTCATAACAACAATGAGCATACAAAACGTCAATTTCAAACTTATTATCATTTGTTATCACTTCAAACCAAAGAAAAAGTCTTATTCACACTTCAGTAACTGTTAGTAGGCACGAAATGTCACAGGATGATATTGTTGCGCAGTGTAATGTCGTAATGGTAGGTTATTGGCACAGGCGCTTTATAAGACTGTTTAGAAATTGATAAATATTAAACAGCATGTCAACAAGGTTTTCCAGTTGTTCAGAGTTTACTCTGCATCCATTTTCAAATAAGCAAATATAATTATTTTTATGGAAATATGTTTTTAATTTACTTGATAAACGGTTTTTAAACGATTCTGACTGATGAAGCGTTCTAAAAATATCAACATTCAACATGGAGTAAAGTGCAGTGAATCGCCATATACGATCTTCCATAAAACTGGCCGTCAGTGTAGTATGAAACTGTATAAAAGGTAATAAATCAAAAACACCAGTTTCCTTTTGTTCTACAATATTACTTTTATTGTTAACCGGTTTTCGGCCTACAAGGCCATCATCAGACATTTACTGAGTATTACCACCATTGAATAAGCTCTAACGAAAGACACCACTGCAAAATATATAGTTGCCAATGCACTAAATAATGAAAACTTTGGTGGTAATACTCAGTAAATGTCTGAAGATGGCCTTGTAAGCCGAAAACCGCATAACAATAAAAGTAATATTGTAGAACAAAAGCAAACTGGTGCTTTTCATTTATTATAATGTTGTTCTACCAAGGACCGACGGAAGATTCTGTGAACGGTATAAAAGATAATTTCCGTTCTGACATACGGCTTGGTTGACGCCATAAGAGTATGATCACAGTTCATCATTTTAAAAGAAGCTAAAGGCGAGCGGTTACAGCCAGTTTATGGCAGACATTGGAGAGGATCTTCAGATTGATCGTAGTGATTTATGTGACAGCTACATCTGTGCGTCAGTGCTTGAGGCACTGTATTTTTGAATGATGGCATGGTTGCGACATTGATAGGAGCCGTATCGGATTGCATAAAATGTATGTTCTTATTTGCGATAATAAACAAAAATTGTATGAAGTTTTTGTTTGTTATACAATCCTGAATATCGTCCTCGACATCCGATGAAGCTGCGGATCTGTAAACCATGAAGGAACTACATAAACCATACAAGAGTTGCGTATTTGGGTGTTTATTTATGGCAGCTCGATTAAATGGCAGAAAATAAACATAGGTAGATTACTCTGCAAAAATCACTGCAGATAGAGTAATCTCCATTACTGAGGTTTAAACGAGTGACAGCACTAACATAACACAGACACACAAAATATACATAACAGAAAACACGTAAAAATGCACAACTACTCACGTGAACATTAATCGATGATTGCAATTTACACTCCTGAAAATGGAAAAAAGAACACATTGACACCGGTGTGTCAGACCCACCATACTTGCTCCGGACACTGCGAGAGGGCTGTACAAGCAATGATCACACGCACGGCACAGCGGACACACCAGGAACCGCGATGTTGGCCGTCGAATGGCGCTAGCTGCGCACAGCATTTGTGCACCGCCGCCGTCAGTGTCAGCCAGTTTGCCGTGGCATACGGAGCTCCATCGCAGTCTTTAACACTGGTAGCATGCCGCGACAGCGTGGACGTGAACCGTATGTGCAGTTGACGGACTTTGAGCGAGGGCGTATAGTGGGCATGCGGGAGGCCGGGTGGACGTACCGCCGAATTGCTCAACACGTGGGGCGTGAGGTCTCCACAGTACATCGATGTTGTCGCCAGTGGTCGGCGGAAGGTGCACGTGCCCGTCGACCTGGGACCGGACCGCAGCGACGCACGGATGCACGCCAAGACCGTAGGATCCTACGCAGTGCCGTAGGGGACCGCACCGCCACTTCCCAGCAAATTAGGGACACTGTTGCTCCTGGGGTATCGGCGAGGACCATTCGCAACCGTCTCCATGAAGCTGGGCTACGGTCCCGCACACCGTTAGGCCGTCATCCGCTCACGCCCCAACATCGTGTAGCCCGCCTCCAGTGGTGTCGCGACAGGCGTGAATGGAGGGACGAATGGAGACGTGTCGTCTTCAGCGATGAGAGTCGCTTCTGCCTTGGTGCCAATGATGGTCGTATGCGTGTTTGGCGCCGTGCAGGTGAGCGCCACAATCAGGACTGCATACGACCGAGGCACACAGGGCCAACACCCGGCATCATGGTGTGGCCGTACACCACTGGTGATCGTCGAGGGGACACTGAATAGTGCACGGTACATCCAAACCGTCATCGAACCCATCGTTCTACCATTCCTAGACCGGCAAGGGAACTTGCTGTTCCAACAGGACAATGCACGTCCGCATGTATCCCGTGCCACCAACGTGCTCTAGAAGGTGTAAGTCAACTACCCTGGCCAGCAAGATCTCCGGATCTGTCCCCCATTGAGCATGTTTGGGACTGGATGAAGCGTCGTCTCACGCGGTCTACACGTCCAGCACGAACGCTGGTCCAACTGAGGCGCCAGATGGAAATGGCATGGCAAGCCGTTCCACAGGACTACATCCAGCATCTCTACGATCGTCTCCATGGGAGAATAGCAGCCTGCATTGCTGCGAAAGTTGGATATACACTGTACTAGTGCCGACATTGTGCATGCACTGTTGCCTGTGTCTATGTGCCTGTGGTTCTGTCAGTGTGATCATGTGATGTATCTGACCCCAGGAATGTGTCAATAAAGTTTCCCCTTCCTGGGACAATGAATTCACGGTGTTCTTATATCAATTTCCAGGAGTGTATATCTTATTAAGAATGAATCTAATTAAAATTAGAAGTAATTAGAAAAGTCCATGAACAGATATTGTACTGGAACCCACGTTAAAACTGTACCTAACACCGTTAAGAAGTTGCATAAATAATCACATCATTGTAAATGTAATTATGTTGTTGTTGTTGTGGTCTTCAGTCCTGAGACTGGTTTGATGCAGCTCTCCATGCTACTCTATCCTGTGCAAGCTTCTTCATCTCCCAGTACGTACTGCAGCCTATATCCTTCTGAATCTGCTTAGTGTATTCATCTCTTGGTCTCCCTCTACGATTTTTACCCTCCACGCTGCCCTCCAATAGTAAATTGGTGATCCCTTCATGCCTTAGAACATGTCCTACCAACCGATCCCTTCTTCTAGTAAAGTTGTGTCACAAACTCCTCTTCTCCCCAATCCTATTCAGTACCTACTCATTAGTTATGTGATCTACCCATATAATCTTCAGCATTCTTCTGTAGCACCACATTTCGGAAGCTTCTATTCTCTTCTCGTCCAAACTATTTATCGTCCATGTTTCACTTCCATACATGGCTACACTCCATACAAATACTTTCAGAAACGACTTCCTGACACTTAAATCTATACTCGATGTTAACAAATTTCTCTTATTCAGAAACGCTTTCCTTGCCATTGCCAGTCTACATTTTATATCCTCTCTACTACGGCCATCATCAGTTATTTTGCTCCCTAAATAGCAAAACTCCTTTACCACTTTAAGCATCTCATTTCCTAATCTAATTCCATCAGCATCACCCGATTTAATTCGGCTACATTCCATTATCCTCGGTTTGTTTTTGTTGATGTTCATCTTATACCCTCCTTTCAAGACACTGTCCATTCCGTTCAACTGCTCTTCCTAGTCCTTTGCTGTCTCTGACAGAATTACAATGTCATCGGCGAACCTCAAAGTTTTTATTTCTTCTTCATGGATTTTAATACCTACTCCGAATTTTTCTTTTGTTTCCTTTACTGCTTGCTCAGTATACAGAATAACATCGGGGAGAGGCTACAACACTGTCTCACTCCCTTCCCAATCACTGCTTCCCTTCAAGCCCCTCGACTCTTATAACTGCCATCTGGTTTCTGTACAAATTGTAAATAGCCTTTCGTACCCTGTATTTTGCCCCTGCCACCTTCAGAATTTGAAAGCGATTATTCCAGTCAACATTGTCAAAAGCTTTCTCTAAGTCTACAAATGCTAGAAACGTAGGTTTGCCTTTTCTTAATCTAGCTTCTAAGATAAGTCGTAGCGTCCGTGTTGCCTCACGTGTTCCCATATTTCTACGGAATCCAAACTGATCTTCCCAGAGGTCGGCTTCTTCCGGTTTTTCCATTCGTCTGTAAAGAATTCGCGTTAGTATTTTGCAGCCGTGAATTATTAAACTGATACATCGGTAATTTTCACATCTGTCAACGCCTGTTTTCTTTGGGATTGGAATAATTATATTCTTCTTGAAGTCTGAGGGTATTTCACCTGTCTCATACATTTTGCTCACCAGATGGTAAAGTTTTGTCATGACTGGCTCTCCCAAGGCCATCAGTAGTTCTAATGGAATGTTATCTACTCCCGAGGCCTTGTTTCGACTTAGGTCTTTCAGTGCTCTATCGAATTCTTCACGCAGTATCATATCTCCCATTTCATCTTCATCTACATCCTCTTCCGTTTCTATAATATTGCCCTCAAGTACATTTCCCTTGTATAGACCCTCTATATACTCCTTCCACCTTTCTGCTTTCCCTTTTTTGCTTAGAACTGGGTTTCCATCTGAGCTCTTGATATTCACGCAAGTACCTGGTTCCTTCTCCAAAGGTCTCTTTAATTTTCCTGTAGGCAGTATCTATCTTACCCCTAGTGAGATAAGCCTCTACATCCTTACACTTGTCCTCTAGCCATGCCTGCTTTGCTATTTTGCACTTCCTGTCGATCTCATTTTTGAGACGTTTATATTCCTTTTTGCTGCTTCATTTATTGCATTTTTATATTTTCTCATTTCGCCAATTAAATTCAATATTTCTTCTGTCACCCAAGGATTTCTACTAGCCCTCGTCTTTTTACCTAATTGATCCTCTGCTCCCTTCACTACTTCATCCCTCAAAGCTACCCATTCTTCTTCTACTGTATTTCTTTCCCCTATTCTTGTCAGTTGTTCCCTTATGCTCTCCCTGAAACTCTGTACAACCTCTGGTTTAGTAGTTATCCAGGTACCATCTCCTTAAATTCCCACCTTTTTGCAGTTTCTTCAATTTTAATCTACTGTTCAGAGTCCACATCTGCCCCTGGAAATGTCCTACAATTTAAGACCTGGTTCCTAAATCTCTGTCTTACCATTATATAATCTATCCGAAACCTGTCAGTATCTCCAGGCTTCTTCCATGTACAAAACCTTCTTTTATGATTCTTGAACCAAGTGTTAGCTATTATTATGTTGGGCTCTGTGCAAAATTCCACCAGGCGGCTTCCTCTTTCATTTCTTACCCGCAATCTATATTCACCTACTACGTTTCCTTCTCTTCATTTTCCTACTATCGAATTCCAGTCACATATGACTATTAAATTTTCGTCCTCCTTCACTATCTGAATAATTTCTTTTATCTCATCATACATTTCTTCAATTTCTTCGTCATCTGCAGAGCTAGTTGGCATATAGATTTGTACTACTGTCGTAGGCGTGGGCTTCGTGTCTATCTTGGCCACAACAATGCGTTCGCTGTGCTGTTTGTAGTAGCTTACCCGCATTCCTATTGTTTTATTCATTCTTAAACCTACTCCTGCATTACCAGTATTTGATTTTGTATTTAGAACCCTGTATTCACCTGACCAAAAGTCTTGTTCCTCCTGCCACCGAACTTCACTAATTCCCGCTATATCCGACTTTAACCAGTCCATTTCCCTTTTTAAATTTTCTAACCTACCTGCCCGATTAAGGGATCTGACATTCCACGCTCCGATCCGAAGAACGCCAGTTTTCTTTCTCCTGATAACGACGTCTTCATGAGTAGTCCCCGCCCGGAGATCCGAATGGGGGACTATTTCACCTCCGGAATATTTTACCCAAGAGGACGCCATCATCGTTTATCCATTCAGTAAAGCTGCATGCCCTCGGGAAAAATTACGGCCGTAGTTTCCCATTACTTTCAGCCGTTCGCAGTTCCAGCACAGCAAGGCTGTTTTGGTTAATGTTACAAGGCCAGATCAGTCAATCATCCAGACTGTTGCCCCTGCAACTACTGAAAAGGCTGCTGCCCCTCTTCAGGAACCATACGTTTGTCTGGCCTCTCAACAGATACACCTCCGTTGTGGATGCACCTACGGTACGGCTATCTTTATCGCTGAGGCATGCAAGCCTCCCCACCATCGGCAAGGTCTATGGGTCTAATACGAATGTAATATAAATTTAATATAAAGTAAGCAAGCAAAATCAAACATTGTAAGTACCAAACAGGAACAGATCATGAATATTACGCAGTAATTCAAAATTAAGGAGTCCAGTACACAAAAAAGTCTAGTTTTATTCTCCATAAATCTTTTTACAAGATTAGTAGTAGGTTAGTGGTGGCTTGTTATTTCTCCTACGGCTATGGAGGAACAGTATTTAACTTAATTAGATTACATAGAAGTAGGATATTTTTACAGAGCCATGCAGAATGTGTTTACTAACTCACCTAGAGTAGCCGTTATATAACCTAACAAACATCAACTCACACAGCACTCTAACAAATAATATCGACATAAATTAGATCCAAATGGACTGAGCAAATCGAGTTTTCCCGAAGACGGGTGGTAATACTAAAATGGGTAGCACCGCATGTGCACTCTGGACTTTAAGCTCAATACCAAGTCCCTTTCCGCAGGTGGTGTTGGTAAAGGGGTGTCTATATCTACTCGTTCGTGTCCTCTTTTATTCTCTTGTTAAATTACTCCATAAATTTATGATTTCCTACTTCCAAATTCCTGTATTCTAGCTTACAAAATATTTGTAATTGCTGTAAGTAAATAAAAGATAGCACCAAAGTGCAGACAAAAAACTCCACGTAGCCCCACCTACAAGTGGTGCTGCATGGGCAACAGGGACTGTGCCCTCCTTTCTGCGTAATTGTTGTGGTGCAGAATTAATTTACTTATTTCGTATAAGTCAGTGCAGATTGCTACGTGTGCTTTGAAATACGCGCGCAGGCGTCGGTCGCAATCTATAGCAATGATAATGTAACGTACCAGTTTCAACTCTGAATATTAGTTTTGGAACGCCACGTATGTGACGTAATCTCAATATGCAGGCAAAAAGTTATTTATTATTAATGGAAATGTTACGCTCTCTTTCAACAAATGACAACGTAACGTAACCTGCAAGTAACCCATCGATAATATAGAGCATAAAATGATTTATTTTTCTCAGCAAATTAATCTAATGTTACACAGGAAGAAAGAATGGTACAAACACCTGCGTTTTATTGAAATAATTTTAAAGAATTTCTTTGACTTTATCTCTTTAAGAATTGACTTAACTTTTAATCCTTTGAACTAACTGAAAATATTTTAAATCAGAGGTGAAGTTTCACCTAAGCCTTGCGGTGTTAAATCTCTGAATAAGTTTCGTAAAAATATTAACTAACTTTAATGTTGAAAACTGAATGTAAAAATTCATAAAAGCACTTAGAATTAGTTTCCTTTGCGAGTGAAGCTCGCAAACACTGAAATATTCTTTAGTACACGTAATGACGGAGTCAGCGCTACCGAAACAGTCGAAGCCCGTTTAAAATAAATTTCACGTGGAAGGAGAAGTATTTTTGAAAGGAAACATAAGATACTTTCAATTAACAATGTATTGTAACTTTAAAGCTCATACAATTGTACAGACAGCGAGTTATACATACATCGACCCACAAGCGAGAGAGAACAAACAAGCAGAAAACAGAGAATAAAAGAGGGGCGAGCAACATGGCCCTTATGTATATATATCACACTTGAAGTTCCATCATTTCATGGAACATATTGAAATATCGTATTTTTTATCTCTGATATTAATGGAAAATATTTACAATATTTGTCACAAAATGTTATCAGACTTGACAAAAGTACTCATAATATTATAGGCATTATATTTTAGGTTTACATTACATTCATATCAGTTGAATAAATCGCGTCATACATTATGTAGGCTTCCAAGTGACGCCATAGGCCTCAAATGAGAATCTCATACAAACTAAACTGACAAGAGACGTATCAGATACCCCATGGTACACACACCAGGTCGGGACACTGCTGCGCAAGCAACGAAAAAGAATTGTAGATTTAAAAGAATGCGAAATCTCCAAGATTGGCGAAGTTTTACAGAAGTTCGAAATTTAGTGCGGACTCCAGTGCGAGATGTATGATAGCAATGGCTATGACAGTCCCACTGAAGTCAAGTTTTTAAACATGATTTTTCGGAATTTATTTCTCAAAGAAGACGTAGTAAATATTCTACAAATTGAATTGAGAAGAGCTACCAACGTGAGTAACTTTGCGGTAATTTTCTCGGTGTAGCGAAGCAACGTAAATCACTTATTAACTACTTATGGTCGGGGTTCATAGCCATTTAGAATTTTTTAAAGGAAATCATATTCGCCGCTGAATACAGAAATTATTTATTTCACTATTGAAATTTCGACCTCTGGGCCATTTTCAGTTCGTTTTTTTGCTTCAGCACATATCTGAAGTTATGTGTACCTGTATACTTGCCTGAGGATTTCAAAGTCTAATATGTGCTGAAACAAAATTACCAAATGTCCAAAGGCCGAAATAACAATAGTGGAATAAATAATTTCTACAGTCAAAGGCGAGTATTATGTCCTTTAGTAAATAGCTTAATAAAGGAAAGTCTTCGTGTCCACAATGTGTACGAATTACATTCCTTTCGGAATATGCTGATGTAATAGCTCCATGATTTGTAATCATACACAACCGTTCGCTCTACGAAAGCAACGTAGCCACGCACTAGGAAGTCGCACAGGTCACACTAATAGTCTAGAAAAGAAATAGGAGTAACCCGTTGAGCTAAAGACACATACCACAATTCGATCCGCAGTAGGAGCTTGGAATATTGTGTTCGATCATTGTGAATTACCTCAAAGAAAGCGATCTGTTGACACAGAGCACGAATTCAGAAAATACAGTTCCTGAGAAACACAAAAGGCCCTTTGTTCTCACGAAGTAATGAGCGCTTTCGACAGGAGATCTCAAATTAAATAAATATTTCGAGATTTCCAGAAGGCTTTTGACACCGTCTTCACAAGTCACTCTTAATCAGATTTCGTGAGTATAGAGTATCATCGCAGTCGTGTAACTGGATTCGTCGTTTCCTGTCAGGAAGGTCACATACTTCGTAATAACTGACCGAAAGACATCGAATAAAACAGAAGTGAAAACTGTCGTTCCTCAGGGAACTGTTATAGTACTTATGCTGTATCTAATCTGTTTACGTGATTCAGGAGATAATGTGAGCAGCTGTCTTAGATTGCAGATGGTATTACTGTTTACTGTCTAACAAGCCATCAGAAGACGAAAACCAATGAAAAATGATCTAGACAAGATATCAGTATGATGCGGAAAGTGGTAATCGATTCTAAATTGTGAAAAGTGTGAGGTCAAAAAGAATGCGTGAAATTTCAGGTACAAGATAGATCACACATAGAGGTTGTCATTTCGACTAAGTATTTAGGCATTACAATTACGAACATATTAATATTTGGGACGCCCACGCAGAAAAAGTTATGGGGAAGGCGAACCAAAGACTGAGCTTTGTTGGCAGAATACTCGGAAGAGCAACAAATGTACTAAAGGGACCTTTTACATAATGCTTATCCTTCCTATTCTGCAGTACCGATGCGCGGTATAGGGGCATTTTAGGATAGGATTGACGGAGGACATCGGTAAATTTCAAAGAAAGGCAACTCGTTTCACGAAATTTCAGTCACCAATGTCCTCCTCGGAATGTGAAAATGGAGATTAATGTAGTAGGAAAGCTATAGAATCTGAAATGAAAGAGACACTGCAACTAGTAAGGATTTGTGAGATGAAATGGAAGAAGGGCAAAGATTTTTGGTCGGACGAGCACAAGATTATAGGAAAATGATTTTTTAATTTCAAAGAATGTGTTTCGGATGTCAATACGGCGTTAGTATTAATGCTTGTACGTTGCTTACAGTCACTCGTTGTGCCGTCTCAGGTTAATGCTCTGCTTCTAAATTGACTCCTGTTTCTTCTTCTATCATACCAAACAAATCTTCCACCTCATAGAGGCTTTCAGTGTATTCTTTCCACCTATCCGCTCTCTCCTCTGCATTTAATAGTGGAATTCCCGTTGCACTTTTAATGTTATCACCCTTGCTTTTAATATCACAGAAGGTTGTTTTGACTTTCCTGTATGCTGAGTCTGTCCTTCCGACGATCATTTCTTTTCCGATGTCTTCACATTTTCCTGCAGCCATTTCGTCTTAGCTTCTGTGCACTTCCTATTTATTTCATTCCTCAGCGACACGTATTTCTGTATTCCTGAGCTTTCCGGAACCTCTTTGTAGTTCCTACTTTCATCAATCAAATGAAGTATTTCTTCTGTTACCCACGGTTTCTTCGCACTTACCTTCTTTGGACCTATCTTTTCCTTCCAAACTTCTGTGATGGACCTTTTTAGAGACGTTCATTCCTCTTCAGCTGTACTGCCTGCTGAGCGATGCTTTATTGCTGCATCTATAGCCTTAGAGAACTTCAAGCGTATCTCGTCATTCCTTAGTACTTCCGTATCCCACTTCTTTGTGTATTGATTCTTCCTGACTAATGTCTTAAACTTCAGCCTACTCTTCATAACTCCTATATTGTGATCTTAGTTTACACCTGCTCCTAGGTACGCCTTACAGTCCAGTATCTGATTTCGGAATCTCTGTCTTACCATGATGACAATCAAAGTCTAACTGAAATCTTCCCGTATCTCCCGGCCTTTTCCAAGTACACCTTCTCCTCTTGTGATTGTTGAACAGGGTATTCGCTATTACTAGCTGAAACTTATTACAGACCTCAACTAGTTTTTCTCCTGTCTCATTCCTTGTCCCAAGCCCATATTCTCCTGTAACCTTATCTTCTACTTCTTCCCCACATGACTATTAGATTTTCATATTCCTTTACATACTGGATTACCCTTTCAATATCCTCATACACTTTCTCTATCTGTTCATCTTCAGCTTGCGACGTCGGCATGTATACCTGAACTATCGTTGTCGGTGTTGGTTTGCTGTCGATTCTGATTAGAACAACCCGGTCACTGAACTGTTCACAGTAACACACCCTCTGCCCTACCTTCCTATTCATAACGAATCCTACGCCTGTTATACCATTTTCTGCTGCTGTTGATATTACCCGATACTCATCTGACCAGAAATCCTTTTCTTCCTTCCACTTCACTTCACTGACCCCTATTATATCTATATTGAGCCTTTGCATTTCCCTTTTCAGATTTTTTAGTTTCCCTACCACGTTCAAGCACATGACATTCCAAGACCCGACTCGTAGACCATTATCCTTCCGTTGATTTTTCAATCTTTTTCTCATGGTAACCTCCCCCTTGGCAGTCCCCTCCCGGAGATCCGAATGGGGGACTATTCCGGAATCTTTTGCCAATGGAGAGATCATCATGGTACTTCTTCAGTTACAGGCCACGTGTCCTGTGGATACACGTTACGTGTCTTGAATGCAGTGTTTTACATCGCCTTCTGCGTCCTCATGCCGTTGATCTTTGTTGATTCTTTCGACTTCAGGGGCGGTTTCCCTGTGCGCTTCTCCGTCCTCTGACAAGGCCGTTGAGGGAATGAGGGGTTCGAACCCGGGACCGAGAACGTTTATGAGTCAAAGATGGTACCCATAGGCCACGGGTGCTGTAGCTCCATGAAACTTGGATTAGACATAGAAATAGCTGTGCTACAGTGTAGCACAGAAGGTAACAGAAAGAAAAATGTAGCGAGGCGAACAGAAATGACTCTAATTACACTGAGGTAACCACGAATTATGTTGGTCCCCTGACATTATAAAAAGTAGGTCGTGATTCTTAATAGTTTGTGTGGTCCCCACGAACCGCAGTGAAAGCTGTGCAGCTTGCTGCCATGCTGGGTACACGGCTGACACGGAGTTCTCGTGGCAGGGCGTTCGGTTCCCCCATCAGTGCAGTTGACAACTGCTGGATGGTCGCTGACGCACTTGGACGTGCTGCTGCAGTACGTCCTCGCGCTGAATATCCTCCAGTTCCAAGAGCTGTTCCAAGTCCGCTGTTCCAAGGCCCTGGCAGAGGATTCACCAAACCACCTTCACAATAATTTTCTACTATTCCAATCTCGAACAGCGCGCGCAGAGAAAATGGACACCTATATCTTTCTGTGCGAGTTCTGCTTTCCATAATTTTATTGTGATGATCGTTTCTCCTTATGTAGTTCGGCGTCAACAAAATATTTTCCAATTCGGAGGAAAAAGTTGGTAACTGAAATTTCTTGGGAAGATCCCGTCGAAACGAAAATGTTTTAATGATGTACATCCCAAATCCTGTATCAAGTCAGTGACACTGTGGCCCCCATTTCGTGATAATGCAAAACGTGCTGCTCTCCTTGGAACTTTGTCGACGTACTCCGTTAAACCTATCTGGTAAGGATCCCAGATCACGCAGCAGTACTCCAAGAAAGGACGAACAAGTGTAGTTTAGCAGTCTCTTTCGTAGATCTGTTACATTTTCTAAGTGTTCTGCCAATAATGCGCAGTCTTTCGTTTGCCTTCTCCACAACATTTTCAATGTCTTCTTTCCAATATAAGTTGTTCGGTAATTGCTGTTTGATGCGGACGCGCATTGTCATCCACAAAAATGGAGTCAGGACATAATTCAACCCTGAATAGACGCACGTGGGGAAGAAGCACACTGTCACAATGACTGCTGAGTGTACCGTGTTCAAAGATGTGGAGGTGATTACGCCCATGCAACATAATACCTCCCTGCAGCATAATGCCTGGACCACTAAAACGACCACGTTCCGGCGTAGTGTTATCCTGGATTATTACAGCCTTGGAAACAGCAAAAGGAAAGGGGAAACTTGGGTTTCGTGGATAACAGCGTTATCACGGACTATTGGCAACGTACTATGAGAAGTGGTTTTATGATCTGTGGCTCACTTTTGCAAGGATGTTGGACATGTCGTGATATTACATAACTGCTGCATGAAGCCATTTACATACAAGATCTAGTTTGACAAGAATTAAGTAGGTGATCGGCTGGGCTTCGATAGTAGGAATCATCGGTGTGACAAAAAAACTCGTAGCGAGTTTCCCAAGGAAATGTAATGCGACCGCTTCTGTTCTCTATATACATAAATGATGTAACAGTTGTGTAAATAGCAGTCTGGAACTGTTAGATATTAACAGTGTAGTGTATAGGACAGTGTCGCCTTAGAGTGGCTGTAGGAGGTACGGGATGGCTTGCATAGAATTCTTATTTGATGTGATCAGTGGAAGGTTGCTTTAAATATGGAAATGTGAAAGTAAATAAAATGAATAAGAAAAGAAGTACTGTGGTGTTTGAACACAATTTGGTAGCGTGCTGCTTGACACAGCTACATGTACAAAAATATCTACGTGTAACGAAATGAAATGGAAAGAATATGTAAGATCGGTTGCGGGGAAGGTGAATGGTTGACTTCGGCTTATTGGCAGATTTTTATGAAAGTGGAGGTCAGATTAAACGGAAACATCGATGCACTTCAGAGTTGTGCTGTTAGATTTGGTGTTGGTACATTCGATAAACACATATGAGCCTGCTACACAGACTAATATGGGAATGCCTGAAGGGAAGAAGACGTTCTTTGCACAAAACAAATTTAGAGAATGTCATTTGCGACACACTGCAGAATGATCCTACTTCCACCAACATCTCGCATAAGAACATTAATGACCGATTAGAGAAATCAGGGCTGATACAGAAGTGTATAGACCGGCGTCGGCCATTGCGCGCAAAACTGCACGCATGCACAGTGTTGTGCATGCTTGCATGTCGAGGCTCGGTCTGTCTCGGCAATAACAGTACGTCAGGGCACTTCTTGATCCTTCTCGGAAATGCTCGGTAGGGCGCGACACTTGTTTTAGCAGTGCGATGCAGCGCCCTTTCATCTGAGATATGCTGCTGCAATTTTCAAACAGCACGAATTTCTTCAGTTTGGCAGAATCGTAATGTCAGTGTTGTTTATTGTTTGCTATTTGTTCATGGCGTAAAGGCGGTCCACAGGTCCATCGGCTGTTTACACAAAACACGGGCAGCACAGTAAGCTATCGTCACAAGCCTTTAAAAATTAATAAGTATCACAGAAAAGAAGGATGGGAACTTTCAATACGTATTATGCAGTCGCATTATCGATGGGTATCGGAAATTTGCTATGAAACCGCATTACAACACCGTAGGAATTAAATATTTAGTTGCCGTTGAAGCAGCCAAACATTACAATGGTTGACAGACGATTTGTAAGGAGTTCGTTGTTTTGTTCAGCAGATGCTTAATAAACATGGTCCGTAGTATACTGTAATATCATTTTTATTTAATCGTGCGATTCGTTACCAAGTGGTTGTAAGAAATTTGTGGTGGTGGTGGTTAGTGTTTAACGTCCCGTCGACAACGAGGTCATTAGAGACGGAGCGCAAGCTCTGGTTAGGGAAGGATTGGGAAGGAAATCGGCCGTGCCCTTTCAAAGGAACCATCCCGGCATTTGCCTGAAACGATTTAGGGAAATCACGGAAAACCTAAATCAGGATGGCTGGAGACGGGATTGAACCGTCGTCCTCCCGAATGCGAGTCCAGTGTGCTAACCACTGCGCCACCTCGCTCGGTCAAGAAATTTGTGCAATAATGTTTTATCTTAATGTAAGATGTGTAAAGTGTTATTTATACACGGCGATGTATGCAGACAATTGAGTGCTTTTCCATGCTGGTTTTACAGGTGCTTAACAATGACAAGTAGTGGAAATTAGCTAATCGCACGATGAAATAAAAATCACATTACAGCCTACTACGGACCATGTTTACTTTTACTTTGTCCTAAATTTGCAGCCATGGAACACTTGATGAAATTTCCTGAATTTACGCCGCGCTTTATTATCCAGTCAGCTGCAACAGTTTTTAATGGAAGTGAATGTAGAAGGCGGAGATGTTGTATGTTGAGGCGAACTATGTCGTTTAATTGAAGGAACATGCATGGAATGATTTTTCGAATGAAGATTCGCTGTTGTTGAATTTCCGAAGGAAAAAGAAAACCAGACATGATAGTTAGAATGTCTGGAATGGATATCACACAAAGCACTTTAGTTGTCATTACTGCACAGTGCCCACATTAAGATGTTGCAAGATGAGAAACAACTTGTTTCTGATTTCAAGTGGATGAATTTAGAAAGAAAATCACGTTTAGAAAAGGAGGACTTCCACCATTGTAAACTCACTGGACTTAAAGAAAACACAAGTGTTGAGGAATTCATTGTATAATTGAAAGAAGAACAAGAATAGTTTTCTAAACGTTACTATTACACATGTTTCTGAGCTGTTTCCGAGACTATTTGCCGTTTCAGTTGCGGATGCCTCCATGTATGCGCTGACAGAACTGATAGACCTGTAATGTAATTCCCATTTAAAGGCAAATCTTCTATGTGAAAAATGCCCAGGATTCTCCGTTGTTTTCCTGAAGAAGGGTTTCCACGAATCTATAACGAGGTCGCAAACATAATACAATGTTTCCAGAATGAGATTCTCACACTGGTACGGAGTGTGCGCTGATATGAAACTTCCTGGCAGATTAAAACTGTGTGCCGGACCGAGACTCGAACTCGGGACCTTTGCTTTTCGCGGGCAAGTGCTCTACCAACTGAGCTACCCAAGCACGACTCACGGCCCGTCCTCACAGCTTTACTTCTGCCAGTACCTCGTCTCCTACCTTCCAAACTTTACAGAAGCTCTCCTGCGAACCTTGCAGAACTAGCACTCCTGAAAGAAAGGATATTGCGGAGACATGGCTTAGCCACAGCCTGGGGGATGTTTCCAGAATGAGATTTTCACTCTGCAGCGGAGTGTGCGCTGATATGAAACTTCCTGGCAGATTAAAACTGTGTCTCGGTCCGGTACACAGTTTTGATCTGCCAGGAAGTTTCATGATACAATGTTTCGCTCAACATATGTGCCTATTATGATATTGTACAAGTAACGGATACTTGGGAATCTGAGTGACGAATATCTGCGAATTGTCTGCGTCTGTCTGTAGGCCCACGCTATATACCAGATATAAATTTTTATTATGTTTTCAATGCACCAAAAGTAAGTAATAATAAAAACATGTTTTGTTTGTGATCTGTGTTGTTGCGAAGCATGAAATACAATACCAAGCCACATGCAAGCTGTTCATTATCCCTTGTACGTCTACATTGCTAAGTGGGGCATTCCTGTTTCCCCTGCTGTTTGTCATCTTTTTGCTCTTCCCACACAGACAGGGTGGTGTGGTATTGGGGTAAGTGTGCACTCGTATGATGCAGAATTCTTAACTGTACCTGATACAGATAATCTTTTCTCTCTTTCCATTTGCGAGTGTAACAGGAAACGGAATGACTAACAGCAGTACAAGGTACCCTCCGTCATGTGCCATACGCTGGAATATGTAAGTGGAAGTCGAAATATATGTATCACCCTAGGATTTTTCTGATGTATTTTTGAGAACCCATGAAGAATGTGAATTAGGACGGTTGGATGGTAATTAGAGCTTCACTTCTCCCGACTACAAGCAAATCAATTGAAAACAGTGCAACCTCGTCTGGTTTACCCCTTGGGTACAAAGCTCTATCGTTTATACATTATTGAAAAGAATATATTTCATGTACAAAAGCAGATAATAAGTGAAATCACAACAGAGCATTAATTTATTGCGTTACCTGGATCGTAAATGAGATCTTTGACAGTGTGGTGGTAGTGCAAGATAAAAGGTAGAAGCTGAATAATAAATAAATAAATGTAAATGGCACAAATAGTAAAAAACAATAACACTAAAATGGAAAACCGTGCCTACATATCAGTTTACGTTAAGTAACAAACCCAGTGAATTAAAATTAGTACTTGACGACGCTACTTCAAGTGGCATTAAACATAGGAACTGATACAGAGACCAGTTAAAGAAAGAATTAACAGTTGTAACCACAGAATATGCGGAGTATATGAGCAGTATCAGCAAGATAAAAAGAAATGAATAAATGCAGAAAATGGAAGAATATGAGGGAACACACGGTAAATGTCATCTTTAACAGTGTGGTGGTACTGCAGTTTAAAAGGTAAAAGGTCCAACAATGAATAAATGTAGAGGGACCCAACAGGAAAAACATTAAAACTATTCTCAGAATCCATGTGTTTACAACAGTTTATATAAAATAAACACGCCAAATAAAATGAAATTAGTAGATGATGAGACAACTTCAAGAGATATTACACACGGAAAGTGACACAGAAATCAATTAAAAATCAATTAAAATCAATTAAAATAAAAAAATTAAGAACTGTAACAACATAATAATTGGAGTAATTAGGCAATTACAGTAAAAAAAAGGAAATCAATAAATACAGGAAAATGGAGGAATATAAAGGAACAGGCAATGTGAGAAGTAGTGGAAAACTGAGAAGAGTATGCGAAGTTTAGAAGATGGAAAGTGTTAAGCTTTCCTCTTTAAGATTAGATTAGAACGGTGGGCTAGATGTTTGTTGATTCGAAGGGGTTCCAGCAGATTGAATTTTTTGCCTTTGTTTGGTGACTAAAGGTAATGGGACTGGCTGATAGCTGTGGCATTCAGTCATTACTTGCGCAGTCAGAATTCTGCAACTCCATCTGAATTCATGTTCAGCAGCGTAGCTGCAATGTCTTTGCCTGACTGAGCAATATAAAACTTATCACAGTCATAATAAGAAGTTTCAGATGACTCACTGTTGGCCAGTAATTGGTTCTTATCTTTGCTGCTGAGAACACACTTAAATGTGGTGTTCATCACCTACTAGGAAATCCTACGGTTGCAGGGTTTCAGTGTTTTATTACAGCCTGTGATACCTCTTCTAGATATGGTACTGTGCACCTCTTCCTGCAGACAAGGGAAAGGCCAGCAGATAGGGTCTAGAGGAGGGGTACGATTTTCAGTTTTTTATTTCCTGTGAAAGATGTGACCAATCAAGACAGGGTTGTAGCCAATGGACAAGGCAATAAATTTTATTGGTCTAACTCTGCTCTGAAATCTTCTTTGTACATGTAAACAGATATGAGATGGTGTACCATTGAGTGGAAAGCTGCATGTTCGTGTTTTACTAGGTGTCGTGAACAAAAAGGTATTACTGCATCTGTGGTTGTAGTTTTTCTATTCATTTTGAAACAAAGTGCCTGTGTATTGATGTCGGTGGTGAGATACAAGAGGTGTGTTTGTTGCCAAGCTCCATTGTCTCTGGAATATTTGTATGTTGACTGTTTAGGTAGCACAAGGGTGTGTTTATCTGTCTTGCAGTGCCAGTCCATATATACAGCATATCATCAACATATCAGAACCAGTATTTAATATTTGCGCTCAAAGGTTCTTTCTTCAAAAACTTTTAAAATGGTGTATGGATATTTCAACGATAAGTGGACTAAGAATTAAAATCAAATCATTGTATTTCAAACTCAGTGGATATTTAAATAAAATAAAAGTTCTATCCGTCTCACACAGTGATGAATTAGTATCCTTTAATGTCTGCAGTTTGTTTTCAAACACTCCAGTAGGGGATCGAATTGGTATTGCGACACAGTTTAAGTGTATCTCTAATGTCAATCCAGTGGAAGTGAATGAGATGAGACTAGCCACCCAAACATGGTTAGGGCAAAGCAACTTCCACTTTAAGGGACCCTGTAGAAAAAGTCAGATTGCGTAGCTATAGGTTCCCTTCTTTGTCCTCTTTTAGTTGAAATACCCAAGTACCACTTTAAATATTTTTGAAAAAAGAACCTTTGAGTGCAAATATTAAATACTAGTTCTGATCTGTAATTAGATGATGTTCTGATCATGTGGACTGGCGCTACAAAACAGACCAACAAATTTTTGCGTACCTTTACAGTGAACAAGAAAATATTCCATTTACAACGGAGATTGACAACAAATCCATAAACTTTCTAGATCTCACCTTTGACATCAGTACGCAGACACCTTATTTCAGAATGTATAGAAAAACTACAACTATAGACACACGAATACCTTCTTGCTCACAACACCGAGTAATACACAAACTCGTAGTTTTTCACTCTGAGGTACACCGCATTGTATCTGTTCCCAAGTCCAAAGAAGATTTCAGAGTTGGATACAATAAAATTTACTGTCTCATCCAGTGCGTACCATGCTGTCACGATTGACCATATTTTGCATAGGAAACAAAAACTGATAATTATACTCCTCCACTATGCCCCATCTACTGTTCCTTCCACTGCCTACTGGAAGTGGTTACAGTCCCATATCTAGGAGAGGTATCACAGATTAGAGCAAAAACACTGAAATCTAGCAAATATAGGATTGTCTGCTATGTGTAGAACATCACGGCCCAATGTATTTTCAGTATCAAAGGTAAGAACCAATTACTAGCCAACAGTAGGTATACAAAAGATTTATTCTGATTGCGATCAGTTTTATATTGGTCAGTCAGGCAGAGATATAGCATTTGGGCTGTCTTAACATGAACGGAGATGGAAATTACAGAATTCTGACTACACATTTGCTGAGCGTGTACTGCCACACTCCCATGTCCTTCACTTAGCAAACAAAGACAAAAAATCAGTCTGCTGGAAACCCTGAAAATCAACAAACATATATCTCACAGCCGTGAACTAATCTTAAATGACCAAACACAGCTTAATACTTCCCCTCTTCTAAACTTTACATGGTCCTCTCAGTTTTCCATTACTGCCCACACTGCCTGTTTCTTCATATTCTTTCATTTTCCTGTATTTACTGATTTCTTTTATTTTATTGAGATTGTCTTTGCACTCCATATATTACTTTTTGCAATTGTGAATTCTTTCTTTTAATTAGTTTCTATATACTTTCCGTGTTTAAAACCTGTTTAAGTGTCCTTATCACTGCCTAATTTTATTTTAATTTATTGGGTTTGTTTGTTGAGATATACCGTTATGTAAGCACAGTTTTCCAGTTTAGTGTTAACGTACTTCCTGATTTTGCTTTCTTTATATTTATTTCTTGTTCAACTTTTTGCCTTTCAATTGCAGTATCGCCACACTGTCAAAGATGTCCTTTGCTGTGTGTTTGTGCCTCAGTCTAGATGCCGTTTACAGACATTGTAACTTCTTTAGCGACAACAGTCACTTGAAATCTGCTGATGGTCTTGGTTAACACAATAGATGAGTCCTTTAGAACATAAGCAGTATAGTGTTTCTCACTTGTTATAATGTTGTTCTACCAAGAACTGACGGAAGAATCAGTTTACATTACAAAAGCATGTCTACAGGTAAATGATTGCAATAAAGTGAAAACAGCCAAACGTGTGTGCATTCCTAAGGGACCAAACTGCTGAGGTCATCGGTCCCTAGACTTACACACTACTTAAACTAACTTAATCTAACTTATGCTAAGAACAACACACGCACACCCACGCCCGAGGGAGGACTCGATCCTCCGGCGGGAGGAGCTGCACAATCCGTGACATGGCGCCTCAAACAGCGCGGCCACTCCGCGCGGCAAAACAGCAACCAGCCGCTGTTAATAATGCCATTTATTCACGGTGGCTGACTAGTGTTTCCATTTTTTATAAGAATCAAAATATACTTTTACATCTCCATTGTTTCACCATGTCAGTTTTCAGCAAAGGAGCACACAAATAGTACGCACATTCCCAGAATGAATTTTGATTATGTAGTGCAGCAACCAGCCGCTGTTAATAATGCCATTTATTCACGGTGGCTGACTGGTGTTTCCATTTTTTTTATAAGAATCAAAATTTACATGTCCATTGTTTCACCATGTCAGTTTTCAGCAAAGGAGCACACAAATAATACGCACATTACCTGAATGAATTTTGGTTATGCAGTGGGGTGATTTCTGATGTGACACTTCCGCAGATTAAAACTGTGTACCGAACCAGGATTAGAACCTGACACCTTTTCCTTTAGCATGTAAGTACTCTACAGACTGCGCTATCAGAGCATGACCCTGCTGCGCAGCTTTACTTCTGCCAGTACCTTATCCACTGGATTCCAAACTCAGCCGAAGTTCTCCTGCGAAACTTGAGTGACTAATACTCATGGAAGAAAGGAGTGCTAGTTCCGCAAATTATGCAGGGGAACTTCGGTGAAGTTTGGAATGCAGCGGACGAGGCACTGGCGGAGGTAAAGCTGTGAAGTAGGGTCGTGAGTCGTACTCGGGAAGTTCAGTTGCTAAAGCACATGCATCCAGGAGGCAAGGCTCGCAGGGTCGGCACACAGTTTTAATCTTCCGGAAAGTTTTACACACGCTTTATTTCGTAGTGTAAAAAGTTTCTTCTAGATGTTTAATTAACTTTCCATCGGCATACCCTTGGCATGGTACACTATTATCAACTAACATCAGGATCAAGACTGTTACGGCGTAAAGTCAGGCGCCGGCAGGCCGGTCGGAAACTTTAGAGCAGAGGGGGCTGTGGAGAAGACATCAGCCAGTCGCACGCTGACCGACCGCTCTCCAGCACGACAACGCAACGGCAGCGGCCTCTATGTGAGGAGGACATAAGCGCCGCACAGACTGGTCGCGGAACACTTCCACTGCAGCATCAAGATTAAAGATGCATGTTCCCTCCCTCACGTTGTTGAATGTGCCGTCCCCCTCCATGCTGTTACCTCCCTCCTGCGTTTTCGTGTTATGCATCAATGGGAAGAGGAGTGGCTGGCAGTCAGTGACAATAAGCTGCGTCTGGTCAAGGCCAACACGCGGCCATGGCGTACGTCCTACCAGTCATGCAAGTGGGATGAGGTTCACCTCACTCGCCTCCGCATCGGGCACAGTCCCTTAGCACATGGTTTTTTACTCCGGCGGGAGGACCCCCCAATCTGCAGTGCTTGTGGCGTCCAGATTACTGTCCGCCACATTTTACTTGACTATCTTTTATTCTCTGACCAGAGGGCGGTGGTTTCCTTGCCACCGGATTTGCCCTCTGTTTTGCAAAACGACGCAACGACTTGGTTAAGGTCTTACGGTTTTGTGTCCTGTCCAATTTGTTGCCTCGGATTTTAGGGAGAGGGTTTTAATGTGCTGCTGGGTGACTAGCTCACCCAGATTTTAGGTAAGAGGTCCGCCAATCCCGAATACCTCCTTGTTTCCCTTCGGTTTCTGTCCTCCTTTCCTTGTGTTTCCTTTCCTTTTTTAGTGCGTTTCTTCTCCTCTTGTTTTGCCTCTGTATGTGAGGATTTGGAGCTGCGTCAGGTCTGTGTCTTTTGGCCGTTCTCCTTGTTCGCTGTTCGTCTTAGTCCCTTCACTGCATGTGTTCCTGTTTTTATGCGTTTGGCGCTGATGACCACGCTGTTTAGCGCCCGTAAACCTCAAACACACACACACACACACACACACACACACACACACACACACACACACACTTCAAGACCAGCAACTTAGGAATTGTATATACTGAAGGACATTGTTTATTTTGCATGTCGCCCATTGCTTGCAACACATCTGTATTTCTCAAAGTTAACTTTTGTCATTTATTTTCTGTAATATAGCTCATTAATACGATTTGCTAGTATGGTTGTCTAGCGATCCGAGAAAGCAGGTTTCCTTGGCACCCCACATCTGATGAGTAGGCAGGATACAACAAAGACAGCGGTGTTTGGCATCAATTTTGTGTACTTCAGTTTCCCATTTGCTTGTTTGACAAATTGCGTCTGTTTCCGTCCATGACAGGTGAGATGTTGCGCTTAGAAAAATTAATAAGATGCCACCTGTTCCATACCTTTGGTGTAAGGTATTCCACAAAAAAATTATACTGTGGAAGAATGTTGTGACATGACAGTAGGTTTTATTATTAGTTACGCAAGTTAAGTTTTTTTCCAAATCCCTAAATTGTGAAGTCTAGTTATTCCTAGACTGTATAAAATGTATTGCTTACCCCCAGCTACATTTTAGGGAACTTTCTAAATACATCATAGTCATCGTCATCAGCATCGTCTTCCTTGCAAGTACTAGGCCTCTTGACCTGTTATGGTCTTGCCATAGTTTCACTGGTCGAAACAGCAGTCTTAGATCGTTGGGGTGGTAGTGTATCATGGCTCTTTGGATATTTTTGGAGCTCATTCATTGTTGATGTTTTCTCTCTATAGGCAGTTTACTGCAAAAATTTATTTCTTGGTAGAACACGATTTTTTGTGTCCTATCCTCAAACTTTCTTGTTGAATTTCAGTTTAGTCTAGGTCTTGTTCCATAGTCACGATTCATGATGTTTGCCAAGTACTTATCAAACTTTTTATATGCATCAATGATTGACAAATGCATGCCATAGCATACATCTCCAATATATTAAACAGATCTTCACAGCAAGCCCAGTTATTCGCTTTGGTTATTATTCTTACCCGCCCTTTCTGTAGTTTAAAAACTGTATTAGTATTTTGTGGCTTTGTTTCGCAGAAAAGAACTCCATAGATAGTTATTGAGTGTTCTTAGGAATAAAATGTAACTGAAAGACATTGCCTGTTACACACACTGATGACTGGCCACTAAGAGCATGAGTTCAGCTCACAATAAGCATTCTTTCCTAGAAATTTTGCCATACTACCAGTGTCAATTTCTCTCTTCAATCTAAAATTCATCGCATTTGTTTCAGTAATGTTCAACGTAAGTTCTCTGCACATTCAGCAACAGTAAAATACCCTGACTGTTTCATTTACTTCCTCTTCAAGGAGCTGTAGTACTCTTTTAGTGATCGTAATGTTAATGTTATCGGAAAAGAGGATTTTTCCCCATGATTTGCACTGACAGGAAAGTCATCGATTTATACAAGTTACAGTATTTATACTATTAACATGTCGTAAGAAAATACTATATGTATTTTTTAGTTATTGTACGTTTACCGCAAGTTTAGCCTTATTTTAGGTTTGTGTTACCTCTTCTCTTTGCACCCTATCTGCTAGGTATGATCGGAACCAGTCATTAGTTACGTTTCGTCCATAGTTTAGGAGCTAGCGTAACACATCGGACGTCAACGAAATGAATAAAATATCAAGACACTAGATAAGATTAGATTCAGTTTTCGTTCCACAGACCCAAAAAATGAGATGATTCTCATGGGTGTGGAACATCTCAGAAAGTATAACATAAAACATTTGAATGCAATACTTAGTACCCTGATCATTTGTCAGGAGATTGTCGAAATAGGTGAACACAATGCGGTAAACTGGAGCACCTAATATTTACAGAATTAATTCGCTGTCAGAATAAAACATTGTTATGCACTATTAACAAATTTCTCATACACAAAATACCTAATCTTGATTGTTGTGAGCAAGTGTTGTCAAAACTGAAATCTAAGACCCATTTTTTTACTTAAGCTGGCTTAACAGTCTCTGTTAAGATATTCACCTACAGAGTAGAAGGAGTTGCCTATCAAAAAGTCTTTCACACTCTGTTTAAACCGTGCTTTATCTGAAACCCTGTTTTTGATGGTTGCTGGCAATTTATTGAAATGTGTGTTCCTGAATATTGAACCCCTCTTTGGACCAAGGTAAGTAATGTTAGGCCTTTATTTAGGTTGTTCTTATTCCTAGTATTGATATTATGTATTGAGCTATTGGTTGGAAATGAAGATGTATTACTTGCCACAAATTTCGTCAAGGAAAAAATTTACTGAGAAGCAGTGGTTTAGAACACAAAGCTCCTTGAACATGTTTCTACATGATGTTCTTGAATTTACACCACAAATGATTCCTATCACACGCTTTTGCACCCTAAAAACTTTTGCGCGGTTTGATGAGTTGAGCCAAAATACACTCCGGTGTGTCAGACCCACCATACTTGCTCCGGACACTGCGAGAGGGCTGTACAAGCAATGATCACACGCACGGCACAGCGGACACACCAGGAACCGCGGTGTTGGCCGTCGAATGGCGCTAGCTGCGCAGCATTTGTGCACCGCCGCCGTCAGTGTCAGCCAGTTTGCCGTGGCATACGGAGCTCCATCGCAGTCTTTAACACTGGTAGCATGCCGCGACAGCGTGGACGTGAACCGTATGTGCAGTTGACGGACTTTGAGCGAGGGCGTATAGTGGGCATGCGGGAGGCCGGGTGGACGTACCGCCGAATTGCTCAACACGTGGGGCGTGAGGTCTCCACAGTACATCGATGTTGTCGCCAGTGGTCGGCGGAAGGTGCACGTGCCCGTCGACCTGGGACCGGACCGCAGCGACGCACGGATGCACGCCAAGACCGTAGGATCCTACGCAGTGCCGTAGGGGACCGCACCGCCACTTCCCAGCAAATTAGGGACACTGTTGCTCCTGGGGTATCGGCGAGGACCATTCGCAACCGTCTCCATGAAGCTGGGCTACGGTCCCGCACACCGTTAGGCCGTCTTCCGCTCACGCCCCAACATCGTGCAGCTCGCCTCCAGTGGTGTCGCGACAGGCGCGAATGGAGGGACGAATGGAGACGTGTCGTCTTCAGCGATGAGAATCGCTTCTGCCTTGGTGCCAATGATGGTCGTATGCGTGTTTGGCGCCGTGCAGGTGAGCGCCACAATCAGGACTGCATACGACCGAGGCACACAGGGCCAACACCCGGCATCATGGTGTGGGGAGCGATCTTCTACACTGGCCGTACACCACTGGTGATCGTCGAGGGGACACTGAATAGTGCACGGTACATCCAAACCGTCATCGAACCCATCGTTCTACCATTCCTAGACCGGCAAGGGAACTTGCTGTTCCAACAGGACAATGCACGTCCGCATGTATCCCGTGCCACCCAACGTGCTCTAGAAGGTGTAAGCCAACTACCCTGGCCAGCAAGATCTCCGGATCTGTCCCCCATTGAGCATGTTTGGGACTGGATGAAGCGTCGTCTCACGCGGTCTGCACGTCCAGCACGAACGCTGGTCCAACTGAGGCGCCAGGTGGAAATGGCATGGCAAGCCGTTCCACAGGACTACATCCAGCATCTCTACGATCGTCTCCATGGGAGAATAGCAGCCTGCATTGCTGCGAAAGGTGGATATACACTGTACTAGTGCCGACATTGTGCATGCTCTGTTGCCTGTGTCTATGTGCCTGTGGTTCTGTCAGTGTGATCATGTGATGTATCTGACCCCAGGAATGTGTCAATAAAGTTTCCCCTTCCTGGGACAATGAATTCACGGTGTTCTTATTTCAATTTCCAGGAGTGTATAATCCAATATGACATACAGTGAAAGTAAGCAAAGTACGCAAGGTTTTTATATTTATATACCCTACATCTGACATCATTCTTACTGCAAATACAGACATGTTTAGGCGGTTAAGCAATTCTGTGGTATGCCCTTACCAACTGAATTTATAATCGAGTTGTAATCCCAGAAATTTAGCACTATCAACCTCTTCGATCTGCATATGTTATACAACTGCTGGTAGAAAGTCTCTTACAGGCTCTGAACTACATATAGTGGGTCTTCTCAAAGTTTAATGACAGTGAATTATTTTTAAACCACTTATTAATGTCACTGAAAATTTGATTAGCAGCTAATTCTAAATCCGTACTTGACTTGCTACTTTCTGCAATGTTTGTATCATCTGCAAATAAAACAAACTTAGAATCTCGGAATGTAACAGATGAGAGATCATAAATGTGCACGAGGAAAAGCAATGGAACCTTCAGGAACACCACTTGTAATTAAGTCCTAGTCAAATGAAGACTGACTGCTTACTGCACAGGTATTTCGCGACGACAGCATTTGTTACCTGTGAACTAGATAAGACTCAAACCATTTTGCAGCATTGCTGGTGACTCCATAATATTCTAATTTACTTAAGAGACTGCTGTGGTTCACACAGTCAAAGCCTTTAGACAGGTCACAGAAAATGCCAGTAGTCTCTAATTTGTTATCTAATGAATTAAGTACGTTCTCGCTGTAAGCGTAAATAGCTTTCTCTATATCAGAACCCTTAAGAAATCCAAACTGTGACTTGAAAAATATATTATTTGCCGTCAAATGCTTAAGGAGACGCTTGAACAAAACCTTTTCAAATATTTCTGAGAAATTCGTCAAAATCAATCCATTTATTTAGAATACGTGCAAGTTGCAACATGAGAAATACATAACTTTTTTAATGCTATGAGTCCATCGATGCAGCTGTGATTGATCAACTGCCGAATTGTCCTATATACAAACTGGTTCACTTGCTAGAAATTATAAAGCACAATCACTGGATTACTGTTAAGATTAGCGTTGTGCTATAACGATGTATTCTCGCTGCAAGACTTCCCAGATCTGGGGGTTTAGCTCGGAGTCTGGCGTCTTAACGAAACTTGCCAACGGAACAGTCGAATGCAGTGTGTAATGCGAAGACGACGTCCTCTGGTGGACATGACGGATATATCCGTCCACTGTCTGCCAATTCACAGTGGGTTGGACGGATATATTCGTCCGCTAGTAGCTAGTAGCTAGCGGGAATGACCGATTACCGGCCCGCCGTTTAAACGTATTAGTTGAACTTCATCCACTTGATGGCAATCCTTTGCAGGCAATACAGTGTATTCTGGGCTAGTTATAATATTTTCCACTCGAGCGCGCGACGCCAGTATGTGTCCTGTGAAGCAGCCCCAATAGCGTGCATTTTTCGTCCGGCCGCGCGGTCTTGGGCGCCTTGTCACGGTCCGTGCGGCTGCCCCCGTCGGAGGTTTGAGTCCTCCCTCGGGCATGGGTATGTATGTTGTCCATAGCGTAAGTTAGTTTAAGTTAGATTAAGTAGTATACAGTCTTAGGGACTGATGACCTCAGCAGTTTGGTCCCATAAGACCTTACACCAAATTTAATAATTATTATAAAAAAATTCGTCAATGTTTACCGCCTCGTTAGTGAGTGATCATTGGCGGTGGCGAAAAGAAGTCGTTTATCAGATTCAGAGGTAGAACAGTTGCTCTTAGAAAGTGGCGATAATTTTAGTGAGAGTTATGAAAGTTTTTAAGATATGGTTGTTGAGGTTAGTGAAACTGACTTCGATTCAGAAACATCTGTCGACGAGACACTACTGCAGCAGACGATACCTAGTGCATTTTCAGTTCATGATTAATATTTCTTCAATGGTAGTAGTAGTACAGTTGTGCCTCTAAAACAATATGATGCGATGAGCCGCTTTATGTGCAAAATAATAGCCGAAAAGATGAACTTAAATGCACAGCAGTTGATTGCTTCTCATCACAAATTAGCAGCAGGCTTCAGGGTTCGCAGGTGGCAGTTTCCTACAAAGGATAATGTTAAAACTCTTACTTTAATGCTCATACTTCAAAAATTCCTCACAAATGGAAACACAAGAAGTTTTATCAAATAGACTCATTTGGCACGCTTTTCTGCAGGTAACTGATGGGTCAAAAGCGGTTTCAACTTTTATTGTAATTCCTCCACTTTACCTCGTATCATCGAGTAAGCACTATTGGCAGCGTAAATCCAGATCATTACACGTACCAGAAAGGAACATAACCGTTGACGAATCGTTGTCGATCTGGAACGGATGGCTTGGTTGCAGGCAATTTATTCCATTGAAGCAGAGATTGGGCATCAAACTTTACGAACTGTGTGACAGCGGCTCTGGGTAGGTATGGGACTAGAAAGGTAGCCAGTATCCACATGAAACAATAACATATCGAACTGTTTTGGAACTTGCACATGATCTGCCCTGGAAAGGACACTTTTTTCTTGACAACTGGTGTACCAGTTCATCCATATTTGGTGGACAAGCTAACCAGAAATGACACAGACGCTGTCAGAATGATACGGTAAGACAAGAAGGAGTTCCCCTGACTTCGTAAAAAAGGAATAACTGAAGAAAGGAGAGTATATAACAGGATACAGAGGCTAGTAGATGTAATAAAATTGGACAAAAGAGACGTTACTGTCAGGATCTTCTACAGCGATACATTGTTAAATGTAAACTCGAAGAAGGGAATCGTTCGAAAGCCACATGTTGTCATTGATTACAACAAGAATATAGGAGGCGTGAATAGGCGCGGTTCTCAGTTACACACGTACGAGACGGCCAGGAATAGGTTGAAAAATACTATCAGACGCTTGCCCGCCCCTTGCTGGACACTGCATGCTTCACTGCATACATTCTGTACAAGAAGCACAGTGGCGAACAATGCAGAATGAGCTTTATTATTAGACTTGGCGAACAGTTGGCCATATGTACACCACAACAAGGTGCTTCAGCAGGACACCCACCTAAGAACACCGACAACAACACGCATTACACCCAGGTATTTCCCACACCTTCTGCAGCCCACAACGAAGGAAAGACTAACAAGAAGGTGTGCGGTGTGCATGACGAAAGGCCTTCGCAAAGAGACTTCATACTGGTGCGTGGAATGCTAAGTTTTTTTGAGTGTAGCATCTTGCTTTAAAATGTTTCACACTGAAAACGACTTGTAATATCATGAAAATGAATTTCTGCTAACTTCTGCAATATATTTTATTCATTCCTACACAATGTCAATTTAAATTTAAAAACGAAAACATAAAGGAAAAGCACGCAGCAGCACAGTGCCAGGGCGCTCTGGCGCATGTTACCCGCTGAGGAAGAGGCGCAAACGCGAACTGCCCTCTGAATAGAGGCGTACCGTCTCTCGCGGTGGCGTGGGTAGCGGTCGACAAAGACACCGTCCATACCGCAGGCTGTACCTCTTATCCCTAACGATTCCAAGCTATTTAGTAGAACCTCAAGATCAACAGTATCAAAAGCCTTGAACAGATCTAAGAACGAGCGTGTAAAATACTCGTAGTTCTCAAAAGCGTCAAGTATCACATTTGCAAATTTTAATATGATTGGTTCTGTAGTTCTACCAATCCAGAGCCCGAACTGTGACTCATTTCGAGGATTGTATTTATACAGATAACTCATTATTCTATCTTTCATACACTAACGCTGGAAGCTGAAGTGCCAGGGCCGGGACACGAACCCGGGACTTCTTTCTTACTTTGTGTGTGTGTGTGTGTGTGTGTGTGTGTGTGTGTGTGGTGTGTGTGTGTGTGTCCCTTCTCGCCTTACAGCCCAGACATTCTCTCACCTGCATTGCCTTTATCGGCCAGCTTCTAAGCTATATTTGCAAATAAATCATAACATTCTGTTTGGGAAAAAAAGGAGGAAAAGAATGGAATTCCATTGATGAGGAAGGAAAAATAAGCATTTTCTCCAATTTGTCATATGAGTAGAATTAACAAAAGTAAGTATTATTTGCAGTCCTCCCTAGCGCATAACCTGACCAAATATCTAACGAATTAAGCGTCAGCCGAAAAACCTACAAAGAACGGAACTCGTCTAGCTTCAAGGGGGAAACCAGATGGCGCTATGGTTGGCCCGCTAGATGGCGCTGCCATAGGTCAAACGGATATCAACTGCGTTTCTTTTATATATGGACCCCCATTTTTATTACATATTCGTGTAGTACTTAAAGAAATATGAATGTTTTAGTTGGACCACTTTTTTCGCTTCGTGATAGATGGCGCTGTAATAGTAACAAACGTATAAGTACGTGGTATCACGTAACATTCTGCCAGTGCGGATGATATTTGCTTCGTAATACGTTACCCGTGTCAAAATGGACCGTTTACCAATTGCAGAAAAGGTCGATATCGTGTTGATGTACGGCTGTTGTGATCAAAATGTCGAACGGGCGTGTGCTATGTATGCTGCTCGGTATCATCCAAGTGTCCGGACCGTTCGCCGAATAGTTACGTTATTTAACGAAACAGGAAGTGTTCAGCCACATGTGAAACGTCAACGATGATCTGCAACAAATTATGATGCCCAAGTATGTGTTTTAGCTACTGTCGCGGCTAATCCGCACATCAGTAGCAGACAAATTGCGCGAGAATCGGGAATCTCGAAACGTCGGTGTTGAGAATGTTACATCAACATCGATTGCACCCATACCATATTTCTATGCACCAGGAATTGCATGGCGACGACTTCGAACGTCGTGTACGGTTCTGCCACTGGGCACAAGAGAAATTACGGGACGATGACAGATTTTTTGCACGTGTTCTATTTAGCGCCGAAGCGTCATTCACCAACAGCGGTAACGTAAACCGGCATAATATGCACTACTGGGCAACGGAAAACCCGCGATGGCTGCGACAAGTGGAACATCAGCGACCTTGGCGGGTTAATGTATGGGGCAGCATTATGGCAGGAAGGATAATTGGCCCCCATTTTAACGATGACAGTCTAAATGGTGCAATGTATGCTGATTTCTAACGCAATTTTCTACCGATGTTACTACAAGATGTTTCACTGCATGACAGAATGGCGATGCACTTCCAGCATGATGGATGTCCGGCACATAGTTCGCGTGCGGTTGAAGCGCTATTGAATAGCATATTTCATTACAGGTGGATTGGTCGTCGAAGCGCAAAATCATAGCCCGCACGTTCACCGGATCTGACGTCCTCGGATTTCTTTCTGTGGGGAAAATTGAAGGTTATTTGCGATAGTGATCCACCGACAACGCCTTACAACATGCGTCAGCGCATTGTTAATGCATGTGCGAAAATGCGAACATTACGGAAGGCGGACTACTCGCTGTTGAGAGGAATGTTGTTAGACGTATTACTAAATGCATTGAGGTTGACGGACATCATTTAGGGCATTTATTGCATTAATGTGGTATTTACAGGTACTAAAGCTCTAACAGCATGCGTTCTCAAAAATGATAAGTTCACAAAGGTACATGTATCACATTGGAACAACCGAAATAAAATGTTCAAACGTCCTTTATTTTTATTTTAAAAACCTACCTGTTACCAACTGTTCGTCTAAAATTGTGAGCCGTATGTTTGTGACTATTACAGCGCCATCTGTCACAAAGCGAAAAAAGTGGTCCAACTAAAACATTCTGTTGTGGATTGGCAAGAGAGCCAACCCACTATGAGAGGAAGCCGAAAGGCACGCGTTTTAGCTCACGCAGGCTGGCGTGAGGTCTGGAACAGGACAAGGAAGTGAGACTAGCGAAAAAAGGACGTAGCTGTGGAATACTTAACTTTAATCCATAAATGTTGAACGTAGCTCTTGTCTGTACGTTCTTTACAATATCAATAGCAACTGATAATGGCGTCTTGCTAGGTCGTAGCAAATGACGTAGCTGAAGGCTATGCTAACTATCGTCTCGGCAAACGAGAGCGTAATTTGTCAGTGAACCATCGCTAGCAAAGTCGGCTGTACAACTGGGGCGAGTGCTAGGAAGTCTCTCTAGACCTGCCGTGTGGCGGCGCTCGGTCTGCAATCACTGATAGTGGCGACACGCGGGTCCGACGTATACTAACGGACCGCGGCCGATTTAAAGGCTACCACCTAGCAAGTGTGGTGTCTGGCGGTGACACCATACATTCATATTTCTTTACGTACTACACGAATATGTAATAAAAATGGTGGTTCCTATTTTAAAAAAACGCAGTTGATATCCGTTTAATCTATGGCAGCGCCATCTAGCGGGCCAACCATAGCGCCATCTGGTTTCCCCCTTCAAGCTAGACAAGTTAGTTTCGTTCGTTGTAGTGTTTTCGTTTGACGCTTATTTCGTGAGATATTTGGCCCGGTTCTTCTTGATATTTCTTGTTTCCAAAGTAGTAAACACAAAAATTTATATTACACGAATGTCTATCACTTCATTGTTGAATGCAACTTTCTCTCCTGTTCTGCGAGAGAAAGGAAACGTAAGAACATTAAATGGGAAATAAAACTGCCTTCTGCAATGGTAAGCGCCTGGAATAACATCTTAAAATTTCGACAATAACTAAAGTCTCAGGAAGCAAGTAGGATTCTTATATACAGATCAGTGGCAACCTCTAGTATCCGAAATACTGGATTTGAAGTATTTAACCGTTGATTATGATGTGGAGCATACTTCCAAATACTCTCCTGTAGTTAAGATGTTGTCTTATTTTAAGGTGTTCAATTTCGATATAATAGTAATAATCTAGGAAAGTAGGATGCCTATTCTGCATAATAAACGATGGTGTGTGGCCCACGATCCACGTTGCAGCGTTGTTTTTTGCTAGTGGATACCTCAGTTTTTGTAGCTGAATGATTTCTAAAAGGTCTACGCTATTAGGCGTCGTGCGGTCTTATCACCGACCATCTTTGAAAAAGAAATATTGCAATTTCTTCTGCATGTCCGCACGTAAGCCTATGAATTAGTGTATCTTCTCTTCTGCATGCGTCACAGTTGGCGTCGGATGAAGGCGTATCTTATGTAGCTTGTCAATCGTTGCTACTTTATAGTTGACTGTGAGATACCAGTCGGCTATAACGTGTGACGGTAACACGTCGCTGTGCACATCCCGCCATACTTTACTCCATGTTATATGTGGACATTTGTCTTCGAGACGATTCCTGTGGTTTGTTGTCATGAGAAGGTTATAATGTTTCCTATTTGTCAGACTGCTGGTATCGACGATGTTGTGTCGGATGTAGCTCAGTTCCATGTGTTGCATGTCGGAATAAAACGGAATGCCGGTGATATCAGCGGGTGGCTCAAGGCTATGAGCCTTCCATCGCTGGGTGAGGTTTGTGATGATACTGGTCCTCCGGGTACGAACGTCCTTCCTCATGCGATTTAGGAGCAGGATGACACATTTTTTGTGTACCTTAATGAGGTTAAGGCCACCTTTGGACGTAGGTAAAGTTAATGCATCAAATTGAAGTCTTAAAATGTGTCCTATAAAAAGAAGCCCGCATAGCGCTTGTTGGATACTCTTTGCTAGATGGTCGGATATAGGAAGAATTTGCGCCAAATAATTCATCTTGCTTGTAATGGCGATCCCTATGGTCTTAACTTTCTGTATTATGTTCAAATCACGGTCGGGGTGGAGTATCAAAACAGCCCGTAATTTGGTAAGCCTTTGTGACCAGTTCTGCGTCAGGAATTTGTCTGGGATGGCCTCAAAGGTAACACCGAGAGTTTTGTGACAATCCTTTACATTGCACCAGGTAACATGGGATACATCTCTGATATCGCCTCCGATGGGAAAAACTGTGGTTTTAGTTCTATTTAATATTGCTCCTGAAAGAAACGTGAATACTTGTAAAAGAGTTTCTGCTGACATAAGTTGTTGTGAGGATGAAACAGCTACGCATGTATCGTTAGCATCCGCAATACATGTGACAGTAACAGAATCGATGCTAAGCCCGATCCCACAGTGCACTAAGCTGTGCAGTAGCGGCTCTACTGCAATGGCGTACAAAATCATTGACAGAGGACATCCTTGTGGGATGGATTGCCCAATGGATACTTCTTTTGTAAAATGGCCATTAATGAGAAACCGGGAAGAGACATTCGTAGTAAGTTTGCGAATTAATTCTATGAGATGAGGTCCAAAACCTAGAGTCCCCATGCTTTTAAAGAGGAAGTCATGAGGTACACGGTCATAAACCTTACCAAAATCTAGAAAGATCAGAACGTCATTTCCTTTGGTTTCAGCATATGAACAGATGATGTCCCTCAAATCACAAGCAATTGAGATTGCACTTCGGCCTTGCACTGCACTGTATTGGTAATTACCTAAAACCTTGTGCATAGTGGTTTGCATCCGAAGCTTAATCGATCTGGTAACGATTTTGAAATCGGCGTTCAGGAGTGTGATGGGTTGCATGTTTTCTACCTTCCTGCTGGTGCCTTTTTTCGGCAAGGGAAAGATGATACCTTCCTTGAATGCCTTGGGTATTACTTCCAGGTGCCAGATTTCATTCGCTATCCCGAGGAGTGTCGGGCCGATAATGTTCCAGTAGCGGTGATAAAAGTCAGCGCTGAGACCGTCGGGTCCTGGTGATTTCCCTTTCTTTGCACTGTGGACAGCTAGTAGGATTTCGTCCTCCGTGAAAACAGATTCCAGATTTGCATTACGCTCGTGTGACAAGCGGCAGCTCAAGGTCCTCAGAAAATTGTCGCACAAGTGTTCACCAACTGGTTGCGTCTTGTAAAGTTCACTATAATAGTCGTAGACGTGCGAAATGATGTCACGTTGCTTCGCAACGGCATTCTCGGCGTCATCAACGACGACTTCAATTTCGCCGGTCTCAGGATGTGGTACAGAGAGGCCCGTTCTTCGGCGGCAACGTCTTGTGGGCTGGCTCGCACGGTGATTCCTTCCATTCGTTTGCGTTGCATCACCGTGATTTCGCTTTACATAGTTTGATCTTGACATCGATATCATGAGAAGGATTGGTAGTGCGACTGTACAGTTCTCTCAAACAGCGATAATAAAATTCCATAGTCTGTTTTTGCCAAAAGCTTTTTTGTCGGGAGTATGGCATGATAGTGAGGCGTAATTTGGGCTTAGCACACTGAATCCACCACTGTAGAACGCTAGCGTAACGACGTCGGTGCCACTGGAACTGTAGCCACGTTATGTTCACCTCCTCGTCAAGCTGGCCATCCTGCAGAAGGCTGACATTCAATTTCCAGTAGCCTTTGCCGCGGTAGATTTGCTGACGTAGGTTAAGGTGACACTGATATGCGTAATGGTCGGATATGTTGACCGGAGCTATGTCACAGTTCTCAGTGTGGCACTGGAGGGCATCGGACACAGAGATCCTATCCAGCCGACTGGCAGAATGACTGGTTACGAAGGTGTACGCTACCCGTTCACCGTGCAGTTTCTCCCACGTATCGTGAAGACGCAAGCCATGAATTAAGTGTAGAAGTTCTACACACCTGTTCGTGTTAGGACGTTGGTCTCTGTTGTTAAGTTGCAGTTCATGACATCCAGTCTTACAAATTTCAAAACTCCGCCATTTCTCTCCCCACATCCACCACTGCTGGCGGCTCAACTCCAACTGCGCAACGCTACGCGATGTTCACATCCAGCTGCCCAACACTACAATGGCAGACAACAATGCAAACTAGCCACAGACTGCACACAGCACAGCCAGTGATTTTCAAACAGAGCGCTCCGTAACGTTGCCAATAAGAAAACATAAACAGCCTACTTACATATCCCCCATGCTCCCCACAAAAAAATTTTACAAATTGTTTTGGGCAGTGGCCAATAATAATTTGATAAAATTTTTCATAATTACAATAACAAAGAAATCAAATAAACACACTTATTCATACAATGTTGGTCAAAAGCTAAAATTTTCTCACAGTCCATTAAGACAGTCCTGATCATTCATCACAGTAAAACTGCCGTTTCTTTTCTCAAAGTCTGGGCAGTAAAAGACAATGCACACGGAAATAGTGGATTTCCATGCAGTTTTGAAGAAGTAGTGTTGTCCTTCCAACGGAAAGACAGTGCTGACTCTTGACATGCTGACAGGTAATGGGCCACAACAGAGCAAACCCACAGCAGAGTCAGTCGAAGTTTTGAAGAATATTGGTAAGTAGGTCATCACAGAGCAGACCCACTGTAGTCCTGGTAGAGATTATGGTATTGGTGGGCCATCAAAGATGCAGACCCACTGTAGTCCATGTAGAGACGGCCAGCAGCCATCTGTTGCGACTGTGCAGGTGCACAATCACCATCGAAGAGTCTTGTGGAGAATATAGGAAGTCCATAAACTACCACTTGTCCACTCACAAAAAATTTGTTTGAAATGTCCTTAGAACCAGCAATGCTGTTATCCAGTCCCTTGCTGAATTATTAACACACGTGCAAACACTATCAGTCCCTACTTCTCACATATTGTCCATATACTATGACCAACAGAAACGTGTGCAGTGAAATGTAACTTACAAGTTACTTAATTTGATGAACTGGTGTCAATTACAATTTTATAACGTAAGAATACAATAACAAAGGTACAAAATACATCATCAAAGAACATAACAATACTGATAACATTTGTAGTAATACGGGCTTTACAAAAGAAACGAAATAACACATACATCAGTGTTACAGGAATTACGACATAAGTAAATACATAAAAGATCAGAATAACTTTTGAAACATCAACTTCGCACATGAGCATTAAAACAAAACAGAATAAATAATGTCTAAGCATATTTACAAGGTAAATAACATATTATCAGAAAAATTCTACAACATAAATCTTATTAGCTAGACACACACAGACAGGAAAAACACAAATTCACATAGTGTAAAAACACAAAAATACAGGACAGCGTTAGTTTTCAGTGTAACATTTGTTACTGCAGTCCAACACAAAACTTCATTCCATAGATCTTTCGTCTTATTTCAACATTTGTTTACACCAAAAAAATCCTATCCAAGCATGCTTTCTGTATTTATTTGTTCACATATTTCTTACCTCCTTATTTATTTTCCGTTATCTTACCTCATCATTTATTTCCAAGAAAATCCTACCTATACCTGCTTTCTGTACTTTTTTCGTATAACTTCTCAATGCATTTCTTCCAATTCATCGCAACTCATTCTCTTATATAGTCTAACCCCTCTTAAGATAACTTAAATCTACTGAGCTCAGATGCTAAACTAAGGGACGAGGCAATGCAGCAGCATAAAACAATTAATACAAACAGCAATGATAAAAAATACAAATGGCAAAGCAAGCAGCATAAATTAGCAAAGCAAATGCAATATTAGAACTAATATAAGGCAATGTGCAGCAAACAAGAAAAATAAATCAGTAGTAAAACTAGATTAACAGAGTAATACAAAATGAAATTTAATAACACTATGCCTGGCAAACAGCAGCAGCAAATGCAATAACTGATATCTAAACATGACATAGCTCAAGCAGGAAAAATAGTACACTAAAGTAAACAATGCAGATAAGGGAAGTGTATATTCACATCTTAATATCTATGTCATTAAAGTGGTGCACCACAACTTATTCTACAAAATAAATTACCAAGTACTTGAAAAGAAAATTATGAATGCAGTTTCTGTTAAGGTAAATGTCTTTTTGTGCTCCCTTATTTTTTTGAAAAAATTTATTATTTACTCGATCTGTAGACACAAAATATTTATATTAGTACATCTATAAAATTTTATTTTAACCAATGCTGCAGTGCAGCTAGAAACTAGATATTAAACGAAATGAGCAAATATATACAAAGCAATGTGTGAAACGTCATTCACTAGGCAAATGGCGTCTCCAAAGCCAGTAAAAAAATCTCTCAACTAGAAAGACAATAGATGTAAAAATGTTTCTCGTCATTTCATTAGGCAATTTAGTAAATATCATAAATTAAGAGCTCCACAGTGTAATCATATGTTTTCAAGTTCGACCGTGTCGTTTTTGCGATGCTTTCTACAAAAGAATGTCAATAGCGAGGATAATGGCCTCTTTTTTTCTCCACCTGTGGCTTTATCCTTTTTCACAAGTCAGAGTCCCTAACCACTACTCATTATTCCTTACCTTATTACACATAAACATATTCGTCGACACGTCAATCTTGCGGCGACACTTCAATATTTCATCATAATAAATATGTAGCATAATCAAATTCCTCATATAGCATCAGCTTATTGATCATAAACATACCTCAGCAGCATAATATACATTGTCGTCGTAAAAATAACATCATAACACCTCAGTCAAATCTCAAAAACGTCGTAGCTTTCTGCAATAATTTAAAAACCTAAAAAAAATTCTCTGCTAATTTCAATAGTGTCATCTAACTCAAATGTACTTTAAAAATCATGATCCCATACCAAATACATCATTCAAAGCTCTCGTAGCATCACAATGGTTCCGAAAAAAATGAACAGTTCACAAAGTACAGACAAAATACAGTTTCATAAGTGTGAAGTTATCCAACTGTGTAATTGCGTAAACATGTGTCACTGATATAGTAAAAAAATGTTTGTTTCTCTGTTAAATAATCTGATAGCTGTGTAATTCTGTGTTGGAGAAATATGATACCGATGTGTAAAGTTGTATAAGCAAATACCATATTAGCTAGGCCTCCTTGTGCTTGCCACACACATGGTACACAAAGTAAGCGTGTACCCCCCTGAGGATTAATGTAATTATACCCTCAGGTGTTACAGATTACAGCAATGGAATGAAATGTATCACGGAAAACTTTCTTTGTAATTCAAAAATCTTGAAAAATAAATAGTTTAAGTACAAAATTAATCACTCAAATGCATGTCCTGTAGCGCTAAGTGTGCGTCTTGCTGTAAGATAATTCTGTGGAACTGTCGTAGTTATCGTCCTCTGTAAGCAAAGTTCTGCTGAAGTCAATGTACTTACCTCATCATAAACGAAAGTGAAATGCTTTGCGTATAGATATCGTAGTTATTATGCTTATTGCCGTGATGAAGAAAGTACTATAATGTAACCTATTGTTGTGCTATGAAAAAGAGTGTCTCTTTGTAGCTATACCACAAAAGTTACTACTAAAACATGTTTTACTTACCAGAAGAATTCAGAAAAACTGTGCAGATATAAAACAGATACACCGCAAAAACAACATTGTAAATTGTCACTCATTAGTAGCGTCGTGATAAAATCGTGTAACTGTCACATTAACTAACCACTGTGTCATCTGGTATCTCACAGAAAGTACTTTAAATCCAGAATGTATTTTCAAGTAAACCAAAATGTTGCATTAAAACCTCATTAGCAGTACTAGTATATGTTCTAAGTATGTAAGCCTTATAGTTGTTACGTAATCGTGCAACTAACAAGCAAGAATGTACAAATAACAACACTGTGTCGTCTGTTCACCATAACAATGCATTCGTAATTTCTGTTTAAATAATTTCTCTTGGTTCTTGACTGGATGGTTAACTTCAAAACATTGTTGCATGTTAACAGTTTCTATGTGTGACAAATTGTACTAGTAGTGTGAAGTGAAAAATTTTATGGCAAAGACTAAGTTAAAAAGCAGATTATCTCTCAATGAACGGTTTTACATGTGAAATGTGGTGCAATCCTTTACTCTTCATAGTACTCAGAGTTTCAACTTGAACGCAACTATCATGCGGTATACGTCGGTAAAGAATACTGGAATTTTTCTCAAGGTTAGCGTCTATGTTATTTTTCTCTGAGACAGCCGGCGCACGCGGCTGCCTGCGGTGCGAGTCATTGTTTGTTTCTTTGTCAGTGCGCGTCGTTATTGGGATTAGGAGACCTAACTTCTACAAATTCACCTTGTCGAGAGTGCCCAGCTCTGTTTGAATACCGCCAGTTCTGATGGAATTCAGGTCTGTCGTTTTGTCGGTAGTTTACATAGTTTATTGTTTGTCGGTCATGTGGTGGATAATTTCTCCTGGAATCGTAACTGCGCGCTGGACTGTTGCGTCTGAAGTTATTCTGTCTCCCTTGATAATAATTGTTTTTGTTCCCATATTGTCTGTTTCTATGGTAATCTCTGTCACATTCATTACTACGGAAATGCGATCTTTCTCTCTAACTATTACTCTGCCAGTGGTTGTCATACGGGTGGTGTCTGTTTTGTTCACGGTTTGCATTGTAAGAATAGACTTGTCGTGTCCAGTTATTGTTTCTGTCGTCACGGAATTGTGACGGATGCGACCTGTAGTGATTGTTATCCTGTTTTCGCATCCCGCGACTGTCTGTGTCAATTTCTAATTCTTGTAAGAGTCCCTGAAAAGCTTCAATGTCGTCTTTGCAACGTCCTGCCATAATATTTCTTAAATGTTCAGGCAATTTGATTAAGCAAATGCGGATGAGTTCTGAGGGGCTGTATGGGTTTGACAGGTACTGATTCTTGTGCAACATGTCTTCAAAATATTTCGCAAGACTGGAGAATTCAGATTGTTCGAAATGTTTCATCATTATGATGCTATGTTTTACTCGGTCTTGTGTAGCTTGAGACCAATATGCTGAGAGGAAGGCATGATAAAATTCTCCTTCACTGTGACAATCGTGAATGACCGATCGCATTCTTACAGCTGGTTCATTCTCTAAATAGCCACACATAAATTCTAATCTGTGTTCTAACGACCAGTTGGGAGGAAAACAATGAGAGAATTGATGGAGCCACGCTTGTGGATGAATGTCGTCGTCAGAATTCTTAAATGTTTTGAATTTACGTGTAGTAATGAACAGCCTATAGTCAAAATCATCGTGTCGGCGAGTCGCACATCGCTCATTGTTACTTTGTTTCGGCGGTTCCATCTCAAAATTCAATGCGCTGTGCCAATTTCTTTCATAATTTCCGAAGTTTCCTGTGTTATTATTTTGTGGTTGCTCCGTATTTCTATGTCCCTCTTCCCGTACTGGAGCGCGAGTGTCCTCTGAAATATGTAATTCTTGTATTACTTGTGCCAACTGATCTTGTATTTCCCGGATTTCTCTTTTGTACTGTGTATTGATTTGATTTTGATTTTGTTTGAATTTTCTAATTTGTACATACTCTTCAGTGTCAGTGAAGGCTGCAGGTCTTGTGTCATTCAGATCATCATCTACCTTTGTAGATAAGTTAGTGAACTGATCTAAAAGTTCGGCTACTTTATCCGATAGTAAAATTATTTCCTCTGTGTGTTTTTCTGAACCAAGTTTCAGAGTGTCCATTTGTGTTGAAATCGTATCTACTGTGTCTTTTAAGTTTTCCTGAGTTTTTACAAGTTGCGTAACCGAATCGGTAGATGCAACTGAGTCAATTTTAGCTTGCAAGGTGTCACGATTTTCATGAACAATAGTTTGCAGTTCTTTTATGGCTGCTTCGTGATTCTGCAATGCATTTTCATGACGCGAAAAAATAGGTTGGAAATGCTCACAAATTTGTGTTTTTACGTCATTACAGGCTTTTTGACATTTCGATTCAATGTTATGTAACTCAGTAGTTAAATCTTCACGTGTTTGTTCAAGTGTGATGTCTAATTTTTGAAGCTTTTGCTGTGTTTGTCTCTGATTTTGTTCCATTGTGTCTAACTGTTGCTGTGTTTGTCTCTGATTTTGTTCCATTGTGTCTAACTTTTGAAGATTTTGTTCCATTGTGTCTAACTTTTGAAGCTTTTGCTGGGTTTGTCTCTGATTTTGTTCAATTTGTTGCATTAATTGCAATAATAATGTATTAGTGTCTGGAATGTGTTTCTCTATGCTTTTTGGCAGTGCATTTTCACCGGCAACATTCGCATTTTGAAAAGCAGAATATGTGTCTTGACTTATTTGAGAAAACGGTGAGGACGCAAAACCTGAATCTGCAGTATTTGCAAGATTGTGTCCTGTCATTTCGGATTCCTGAGGCGAGCTGTTGCCGACCGATCGATCGATAATTCTTCCCTGTTTACTATTTGTTTGCCGCCCGCTCCATTTCCCTATGCACAATTACCAAATTACTATGTTGAACATTAGTTAATTCATTACATGGTGGCACTAACACACTGCTTTCGTCTTCACTGTCATTTCTCAGTTTACTTTGGAGCCTAGTATTACGTTTTTCACACGCCATTATTGACACAATATTTCACACGACAACACAGAAAAGCACAATTTGAAGAGAAAAATAACAAAACACATTAACATCGTGGTGTCACCGCCAGACACCACACTTGCTAGGTGGTAGCCTTTAAATAGGCCGCGTTCCGTTACTATACGTCGGACCCGCGTGTCGCCACTGTCAGTGATTGCAGACCGAGCGCCGCCACACGGCAGGTCTAGAGAGGCTTCCTAGCACTCGCCCCAGTTGTACAGCCGACTTTGCTAGCGATGGTTCACTGACAAATTTCGCTCTCATTTGCCGAGACGATAGTTAGCATAGCCTTCAGCTACGTCATTTGCTACGACCTAGCAAGGCGCCATTACCAGTTACTATTGATGTTGTAAAACATGTACCGTCAAGAGCGATGTTCACCAATTATGGATTAAAGTTAAGTATTCCAGCAGCTACGTACTATTTTTGCTAGTCTCATTTCCCTGACCTGTTCCAGACCTCACGCCAGCCTGCGTGAGCTTAAACGCGTGCCTTTCGGCTTCCTCATAGTGGCATGGCTGTCTTGCCAAGCCACAACAAACATAGCATTGAAAATAGTATCTAGTTAATTGCAAGCGCAGCTGCGAAATACTTGGTGCAAATCTACATGCATGCCACAACTGTTTTACTGTACAACAATGAAAGATTGCAACTACAAAGGAGATTCTCTCTACAATTACGCGCTAGCAATAAACAAAATCTACACTAATTACACAAACTACAAGAAAAAATGAGAAGATTCCAGTGAGGTATCCTCGGCCAAGGGTCGACATATGAAACGTCCCCTTAGAAAAATTATACAAGACTGTGCTTAAACTGACACACAGTATTTTTAGCGCAACGCAATCTGACTTTCAAAAATCCCTACAAAAGAATGGCCCTGACTAACATTAACCTATACCTTTCACAAATCACTTACCTCACAAAAATCTTCGTTACTCGAACTACTGCAATACAGCGAGCGCCATTACTGCCAGCTAAATAAGAGATTCAAACTACGGAAGGCACTAACTACTGATAGGCATAGTTAGCAAATGAAAGATTTTAGTAGGGAACAAACAATATATTTACCTTAATAGTGTTGAAAAATCATAATATACATAGCAGTTCATGACATCCAGTCTTACAAATTTCAAAACTCCGCCATTTCTCTCCCCACATCCACCACTGCTGGCGGCTCAACTCCAACTGCGCAACGCTACGCGCCGTTAACATCCAGCTGCCCAACACTACAATGGCAGACAACAATGCAAACTGGTCACAGACTGCACACAGCACAACCAGTGATTTTTAAACAGAGCGCTACGTAACGATGCCAATAAGAAAACATAAACAGCCTACTTACAAAGTAAACAATTGAAGTCACCACCAAGAATGAGATGTGCACGGTAAGCGCTAAGGAACATGGGAACCTCGTTTTTACACTACTGGCCATTTAAATTGCTACACCAAGAAGAAATGCAGATGATAAACGGGTATTCATTGGACAAATATAGTATACTAGAACTGAGATGTGATTACATTTTCACGCAATTTGGGTGCATAGATCCTGAGAAATCAATACCCAGAACCACCACCTCTGGCCATAATAACGACCTTGATACGCTGGGGATGTACGGGTACAGCTGTCCATGCAGCTTCAACACGATACCACAGTTCATCAGGAGTAGTGACTGGCGTATTGTGACGAGCCAGTTGCTCGGCCACCATTGACCAGACGTTTTCAATTGGTGAGAGATCTGGAGAATGTGCAGGGCAGGGCAGCAGTCGAACATTTTCTGTATGCACTAAGGACTCTACAGGACCTGCAACATGCTGTCGTGCATTATGCTGCTGAAATGTAGGGTTTCGCAGGAATCGAATGAAGGGTAGAGCTACGGGTCATAACACATCTGAAATGTAACGTCCACTGTTCAAAGCGCCGTCAATGCGAACAAAATGTGACCGAGACGTGTAAACAATGGCACCCCATGCCAACACGCCGGGTTATGCGCCAGTATGGTGATGACGAATACACGCTTCCAATGTGCGTTGATCGCGATGCCGCCAAACACGGATGCGACCATCACGATGCTGTAAACAGAACCTGGATTCATCCGAAAAAATGACGTTTTGCCATTCATGCACCCAGGTTCGTCGTTGAGGACACCATCGCAGGCGCTCATGTCTGTGACGCAGCGACAAGGTAACCGCAGCCATGGTCTCCGAGCTGATAGTCCATGCTGCTGCAAACGTCGTCGAACTGTTCGTGCAGATGGTTGTTGTCTTGCAAACGTCCCCATCTGTTGACTCAGGGATCGAGACGTGGCTGCACGATCCGTTACAGCCATGCGGATAAGATGCCTGTCATCTCGACTGCTAGTGATACGAGGCCGTTGGGACCCAGCACGGCGTTCCATATTACCCTCCTGAACCCACCGATTCCATATTCTGCTAACAGTCTTTGGATCTCGACCAACGCGAGCAGCAATGTCGCGATACGATAAACCGCAATCGCAATAGGCTAGAATCCGACCTTTATCAAAGTCGGAAACGTGATGGTACGCATTTGTCCTCCTTACACGAGGCATCACAACAACGTTTCACCAGGCAACGCCGGCCAACCGCGGTTTGTGTATGAGAAATCTGTTGGAAACTTTCCTCATGTCAGCACGTTGTAGGTGTCGCCACCGGCGTCAACCTTGTGTGAATGCTCTGAAAAGCTAATCATTTGCATATGAGAGCATCTTCTTCCCGTTGGTCTGTAGCACGACATCTTCGTGGTGTAGCAATTTCAATGGCCAGTAGTGCATAAAACGTTGAACGTTCTGTCTTATGGCTGCTAACTGAGAGGGCGTACACACCATGCACTCGAAGAGAAATGCCACGACGACTAGGCAGCCGTTGCACGTCCGCAAAGGGTAAGCGTCGGGCAAAAGTATGGCAGTGCCAACAGCATCCAGCATATCGACGTTATCAGTAAGTACATAACCGGACACTTCTAAGGCAGTGACTACCTCCTGCAGCAGGGCAATGTCAGCGCTGGAACCATACAAGACATCAGTCAGGGCACAGAGCTTCACCGCACTTTGAACTCTATTGATATTAAGTGTGGTAATATGGTAGGTTTGGCTATCGCACATAGTGGAACAAAGTGCGAATTATTGGGATCGTCGTGGTCGACAGTTTCAAACCAGGCTCGTTTTGCGACGTCTGCAGTATGAGGCGATACGCCAGTGCCATAACGTGTCAGGGAGTGGCATTGTCACGCGCGAGAGCCGCTGCTGCTGCATCTCCCGGTCCTGCCGCCCCCACAGCTCACTGCTGCCGGGGAGGTGCGCGGTGAGCCCGCCGCCTTGCCCGCCACCGCCGGCTGAGCCTGTCAGCGTGGCCGCATCGGGCGGGGCAAAGCCTTCTAGATACAAGGCCTACGCACAGCGGCCACATTGGCACGTGACGCACAAACTGTTGGTCATCTTATCTGTAGTCGGCAGTCCTGTTGGAGTGTATGTTGTGTTGAAAGTGTGTGCCACGTGAAAGTGATATATATTTCATAAAGTATTCGCCTACAGTTCTTCGAAGTATGGCATACAAGTGTTGCGTTCCCTTATGCCAGGGTAATTATAAATTCCAAAATGGCATGAAAGTGCACATGTTTAGGTTTCCCAAATGTGTGAAGTTGAGAAATCGCTGGATTGCAGCTATTCCGAGACAGAAATTCGTGTCTACGCATCAATCAAGGGTAAGTAAATAACAAAAAAATTATATCGTGTTATTTGTTTCCATTGCACCACATTTGCCAATTGTTTTTAAAAGCAGTTATGTATCATGTACCAGAATAATTTGTTTCTTAATTCTGGACCATTGCTGCGAGGTTAATACGAAGCAACTATTGTCACACAGAATAGTTATATTAATTAGTGTGACTCGAAAATGTTTACTATTCCTTATCATTCCTACCAGATTATTGAGTTTCCAGTACTTTTATATGGAAGAGAGACAGAATAATTTTGTTCAGTTTTACATATACAGCTGTTCGGAAATAATTTCAATTTGGGTAAACTACGTTAGAAAATTGCTTTAATGAATTGAGTGTTCGACAGATTAAGCAGTATAGGAAGCAGAATTTCGATGTAAGTGCTGTGATTGCATTAACAGCACTCTGTGACACGAATTTCAGTCAAGGATACAGGAGAGACAATCTTCTCATGTTTAAGGTTCTACAGTTCTGGAGAAACAGGGAAATAAAACATTTTTTCAGTTTTTTTATTTATTAAACCTTACGTCAGGAGGTGCTACATTTCATCGAATGATCTGAGTTTCGTGAGAGGTCAGCAAATTTTGAAGTGGAGAGGAAAATTTACGAAAATAACCAGGGAAACAAATTCTTCAATTCTGTAGCAGCTCCAGCTTCTTTATTTAAACCCGGAAACGTCTGCTTGTTATTGCATATTGCTGATTTTTTACTGCAAGAAAACATAGCTTCTGAGGTAAAAGACAGAATTTAAAATTACAGTTTGTATTCGAGCCTAGAAATGCGTATTTAATGCATATCGTCAAAATAATTTTACATCTTTAAATATCATAGGGCAGTTTTGTTCAGTTATTTTACGCAATGATATAAATTTCCATACTTTCATTGCACGGCCATGTAGAAGAGGAAAGCACGAGAATCCCTATGCGGTCTCAGCTCTAAAACTCGTGAAGTTCTTATAGCTGCAGAGTGCTTAACAGGAGCGTTCGGATACAGACCCGGCCATTAGTATGTGACGTTACAAGTGGGCACGCAGGCCTGTAGTCTAGGTGGTGTTGATCGGGGCTGCGACTGACGTTATCGAGTTCCTGCGGGAGCGCTGCTGCGGCTGCTCGCTGCTCTGCCCGCTCTTCCTCTTGGCCGGTACGGCGCTCTGTTCCCTCTCGGCGCTCGGTAGTGCCTTCAGCTGTATGGTTTGTTAGAGAATGCCTCGCAGTTTTCTCGCAGCGCACTGAGCGAGAAGACTGAGGTTCAGTATCGCTGCCACTTTCTGACACGGATACGGTTATCAAGTCATCCGACTTTTCCTCTTTGCCGCTATTCCCTTTCCTTCTCCTTCGACGTCCTTTCTTCGTTTCTGCTGCAGTCTCTGCCGGTAGGGGTGGTTCGGGCAAACTGATCTGCACCTCTTCCTGCGCCTCACACGGCTGAGTTTCGGAGGAGGCCGCCGCATCGTCGGTATCCGGCGCTAACTGTCCCGGCGCGGATGGCGGCGCCGAAGTGCCGTCCGTCCTGCCGGGAATGCCTTTGTCACTGCTTTCCACCTGAACTGTCTTTGTTAAGATGTTCCGGCTGCAGAGGTTGTAGTACAGTCCCCGCGGCTACCTCACTCAATAATGGAACAAGCCTTTCACTCCCGTCTGCAAGACGTTCCGGTGGAAGCTGAACTGGACGTCGACGTACATCCGCAGATGTTCTGTCGAATGGCAGATCGAACAGGTAGGAGGTTGACTAATGTAAGTTACCTGGGAGCGACAGCCGCCAATGGCAACACACGAAGGTATATGCTTTTCCAAGTCTATAGTACACCTGTAACGCCACTGACCTCGTCCTGGGCCTTGTCCTGGCGCTGCTCGTCTGTTCGCCGCGTCGCAGACGGCCGGAGGACATCCGCACTCACGTGGCGTGCCTCACGGCTCTGGGTCTGCCGACACAGAAACCGTGGACTGGGTACCGGCTGTCGCCGGGCCGCCGCCGCCGCCCACGTCTCCCGAGGTCACTACCCTGACGGGTGTGATGGAGTCACTGCCGCCCACGGACAGCCCGATGGCGAACCCACCTACTGTGGACACCGCGGTTGTGGGTGGACCGTTGCCTCCTTCCGCACACTTCCCTCGTTTATGTGTGGAGCGCAGGGCACTGGCCGGGAGGCAGACCGGGGCCAGAGTCGACGGCCAGAGCAACCCCCGGTCCCATCACTAACGTCTCACCCACACCTTCTCCCCGTCCTCGTCGTAGTCACCGTGACACACAGTATTCGACGGCGGTGCGTCGCTTTCGAGTGAGGGGGGGGGGGGTGATGTCGCCTGAGAGATCGATCCACCGGATGCGATTATCTCGATAAAAGGAACAGAAGAACGGCTGTGCTGGCCAAGGAGTACACAGCCAGTCGCCGCTAGGCCATTTCATGTGCAGCAGGAGACTAGTGCAGTTGTGCCGGTCTACACTTCGTAGCCCTGCTCAGTGGTCAGCTAGCGCTTTTCCAACTTAGTCTTCAAATTCACCGGATTCGACATAAAATTACAGTTATAAAGAAAAGAGACCTAAGCAATGCTCGCACACGCTGCTCGGCTCCCCACCTCGACTGTCACCGCGCGCTGAGCACTGGCCGCCTGCCCGACCACGACTGATGGAGATTAAATTTAAAAAAAAGAAATAAAGGAAAAACACGCAGCAGCACAGTGCCAGGGCGCGCTGGTGCATATTATCCGCTGAGGAAGAGGCGCAAAGCGCGAACTGCCCATACAACAGGTTGAACGTATCGTCTCTCGCGGTGGTATGAGTTGCGGTCGACAAAGACACCGTCGATACCGCAGACTGCATCTCCTATCCCTAACGATTCCAAGCTATTTAGCAGAATGTCAAGATCAACAGTATCAAAAGCCTTGGACAAATCTAAGAACGAGCGTGTAAAACACTCGTCCTTCTCAAAAGCGTCAAGTATCACATTTGCAAATTTTAATATGATTAGTTCTGTAGTTCTACCATTTCAGAGCCGAAACTGTGCCAAATTTCGAGGAATGTATTTACACAGATAATTCGTTATCCTAACTTTCATACTCTAATTCTGGAAGCTGAACAAATGAATTAAAATTTGTGCCCCCGCCGAGACACGAACTCGGCTTCTCTGCCTCACTCGATAGAATTGCTGACCATTACACCACCCCAGCTCTATGGTCGTGAGGCTTGCACCAACTACTAACTTAATTCATTTCTTCAGCTTCCAGCATTATCGTAATAAATATGAGACTTAAATGTCTCAGGAAAAATCTAATTATTTGCACAAAAGAGAGCATATCAAAGGCAATAAATTGTAGCAATGAGAAAAAGAAGAGACGAAAACTATCATTGTATACGTTTCCTAAGAATACAAGAGGTATGAAAGAACAGACTACAGAATTGTCTATTTACGATTCGCGAGAAATTCATTTACTGAAGAATAACGTTTCTCTTTTAGAACAAGAAACAGATAATAAATAGCAGAAAACATATATTTGAGAAAGACGTCGTATATGTAGACAATGATCTTATGATCTGTATAATACGAATATTGCACTGGTAGCAGCAAGATTTTAGTTTAACCTCGTTCCGACACCTGTTATAGCTATCTTCATCAGAAAATCCACACAGTTATATGTAGTAACAGATGAACAGATTTACGAGCGAAACGCTCTCGTCATGCAAAATACTTCATAAAAGCTATTTTCTTGAAGTATTCTACACTCCTGGAAATGGAAAAAAGAACACATTGACACCGGTGTGTCAGACCCACCATACTTGCTCCGGACACTGCGAGAGGGCTGTACAAGCAATGATCACACGCACGGCACAGCGGACACACCAGGAACCGCGGTGTTGGCCGTCGAATGGCGCTAGCTGCGCCGCATTTGTGCACCGCCGCCGTCACTGTCAGCCAGTTTGCCGTGGCATACGGAGCTCCATCGCAGTCTTTAACACTGGTAGCATGCCGCGACAGCGTGGACGTGAACCGTATGTGCAGTAGACGGACTTTGAGCGAGGGTGTATAGTGGGCATGCGGGAGGCCGGGTGGACGTACCGCCGAATTGCTCAACACGTGGGGCGTGAGGTCTCCACAGTACATCGATGTTGTCGCCAGTGGTCGGCGGAAGGTGCACGTGCCCGTCGACCTGGGACCGGACCGCAGCGACGCACGGATGCACGCCAAGACCGTAGGATCCTACGCAGTGCCGTAGGCGACCGCACCGCCACATCCCAGCAAATTAGGGACACTGTTGCTCCTGGGGTATCGGGGAGTACCATTCGCAACCGTCTCCATGAAGCTAGGCTACGGTCCCGCACACCGTTAGGCCGTCTTCCGCTCACGCCCCAACATCGTGCAGCCCGCCTCCAGTGGTGTCGCCTGTCGACAGGCGTGAATGGAGGGACGAATGGAGACGTGTCGTCTTCAGCGATGAGAGTCGCTTCTGCCTTGGTGCCAATGATGGTCGTATACGTGTTTGGCGCCGTGCAGGTGAGCGCCACAATCAGGACTGCATACGACCGAGGCACACAGGGCCAACACCCGGCATCATGGTGTGGGGAGCGATCTCCTACACTGGCCGTACACCACTGGTGATCGTCGAGGGGACACTGAATAGTGCACGGTACATCCAAACCGTCATCGAACCCATCGTTCTACCATTCCTAGACCGGCAAGGGAACTTGCTGTTCCAACAGGACAATGCACGTCCGCATGTATCCCGTGCCACCCAACGTGCTCTAGAAGGTGTAAGTCAACTACCCTGGCCAGCAAGATCTCCGGATCTGTCCCCCATTGAGCATGTTTGGGACTGGATGAAGCGTCGTCTCACGCGGTCTGCACGTCCAGCACGAACGCTGGTCCAACTGAGGCGCCAGGTGGAAATGGCATGGCAAGCCGTTTCACAGGACTACATCCAGCATCTCTACGATCGTCTCCATGGGAGAATAGCAGCCTGCATTGCTGCGAAAGGTGGATATACACTGTACTAGTGCCGACATTGTGCATGCTCTGTTGCCTGTGTCTATGTGCCTGTGGTTCTGTCAGTGTGATCATGTGATGTATCTGACCCCAGGAATGTGTCAATAAAGTTTCCCCTTCCTGGGACAATGAATTCACGGTGTTCTTATTTCAATTTCCAGGAGTGTATATGACGGGAGCATTTTGCCGGAAAATATGTTCATTTGTTACTGCGTGTAATTTTTTGGATTTTCTGATGAAGGCGCCCATAGTAGGCGTCGAACTCAGGTGAAAGTAAAACCTTGCTGCAACCGGTTGGCAGTGTTATGCAAACGATATTGTTGTACGGCTGCTGTCTCACAGCCATGTTCAAAATTTCAAGCTTCTGTTTTTATCTGTCACACTTTTATTTGTTTTCTATACTTTTAAATGAAGAAAACAGCTATATTTTGTACAAAAAGCATCATACAGTCTTTTCTTTATAAGATTTTTTAAAAATGTTTTAAAGTTTCCATTCATAAATATTTTGTCTCAATTCATATTCTGTAAAACTCTTGGCTGAAGAACGGAATTTGTACCAGTTGCAGACCACCCTCCACCGTTATGATGCGAGGAGGATGAAATAAGAATAAGGGGAAAAAACCACCCCTCTGCCGATTAGAGGCTCTGATACGTACTCCAGTTTACAAAGCTGCTATTGTCTCAGTTCATCGTATTATTCATTTGTGCCTACAAGACTTGCAGGGAATAGCGCTGGCAAGCTGTGAGAATAAGTACGGCGACACGTGTGGCCTCAACAATGGCGTTGCTTGCCCTGTGTTTAGTGCAGCATGCAATGGCAGTCTGTCCGATGTATCGTTAGTTTGCTGTCGTAGTAAACGGTTGTACGGGTCGGCCGCGAGAAATAATTCGTCTCCGGATGATAAGAAAGTTTTCTTAAATAGTGCTTATTCACGCGAAATGGTCCAAGGTTTAATTAAATTGACAACCAGAAAGTTTAGTTAAGGACAGAGGAATGTAGGATACTGTGAATTAGTTTATAAAGGAGAAGTATGTTGCAACATACTCTCGTATGAGAAATTTAAATTCAGTTTACCGATCCACACTCATCCCGCTTTAGGACAAGGGGGAAAGAGACGGCGAACAATTAGTCTAACGGCACGGAGGTTATAAGTGCCTACGAATATAAGACAGAATTCGGCGATAATTGCTTATCTCTAGATGGCTCCGAAGATACTGATATATCGCGATACAAGAACACCTTGTGTTCGGCATCAGCAGTATCTTATGGAAAATCAATTAAACTGCCAACAGTCTGTTAGCAACCGTCGAACGCTACCTTATCAAAGCTCTCGTATAAAGGAAACGGCTAATAAGCATTATCTGATGAGTCATTAGCTCTTGAGCCATCAATACTTCTGAAACAGTAAGCAGGAAAGCGGTGCTCCATATAAACGACTTCCTGCCAATATACACCATCTCCACTGATAATACCCACTTCTCTCTTGTAACTGCGGCATATCTACGTACTTGTTTGTAGCTTATCTCGTTAATGACTTATCTATTATCATTGAATGTTTCATAAGAGTAAACATCATGTGGAGTATTATTGCGTAACATGTTTATTAAATTAAAACACAGGCGAGGTATATAACTGTTTCTACGTCTGACACGGTCACTGGTGTGGAACAATGTTGAGGCTGGTGGTCGCTCTCTCGGCCGTGTTGGCCACTGGTTCGGCACAGACCGCCACTAACAGATTCCCAGACGGTTTCATGTTGGGAGCCGCCACGGCTGCCTATCAGATAGAAGGCGCCTGGAACGAGGATGGTGAGTCAGCAGAAAACAGCAGAAGTAGTCACTGTATTCCAGATCTGCAGGAGATCTTAGGCTTAATATTTACGCCAGTAACGCTGCTCACGAGGAGAACATGGCAAGTGCCATAACCCGATTTCCCGGAAACTTCGCGCAGTGGAAGACGAGTCAAAATAAGCGAACACATGTAGCAGAGGCGTATCCATAAGTATTCTATCTTTACCGAGAAAACCGACGGTCAAAGTTTTCGAAGTACTTCGTATGCCTCTTAGTGAATAAACAGTTCATCTAAAGTGGTGGTACGGTGGCTATAGTTGCGGGCTGTCACTTTTGCGTCCCGTATTCGAAACCCTTGTATTATTTTTATTTTTCATATTTCTCCCCACGTCTGCAGAAATTACTACATGAATGTTTTCCAGTGTATACTGGAATAACTTTGTCGTTATTTGTCTGATAATGTTATATCTGGTGAACGAATTAATAAATGAAAGGAAAAACGTTTTTTGCCGGCCAGAGTGGCCGTGCGGTTCTCGGCGCTACAATCTGCAACCGAGCGACCGCTACGGTCGCAGGTTCGAATCCTGCCTCGGGCATGGATGTGTGTGATGTCCTTAGGTTAGTTAGGTTTAAGTAGTTCTAAGTTCTAGGCGACTGATGACCTCAGAAGTTAAGTCGCATAGTGCTCAGAGCCATTTAAAAAACTTTTTGAAATTGTTTTCGGTAAAATGCCTGTAGTGTATCTTGAATCATCCTCATGGCAAGCGTCAGTTTTCGGAAAAGTGATCCATTACGCGTGGCTCGTCGTGAAATTATTGCCAACGCTTGAAATCTTCAGTAATGATGTTGACGATGTTCTTTTCCCGAGATAGTTTCATAGGAAGAACTGTCACTGTGACACACCTGCCTAAGCGCGATGGTTGGGGTGTCTGGAATATCCATGTTTCAAATGTTTTCAGTATCATGTAAGGGAATGCATCAAATCTCCGTGGAGAATAAACATAACAATACAATAGAAGAATTAACGACTATTATAAGAATATGAGAATTTAAGATGACTGAAACCCCTGAAAATACCATATATACATATGTTGTATAAAAATGTATGATGCTTGTTGTGAATTTCAGTTGCAATTTTATAATTAATATAGCTCTCTCATATCACCTAACTTGATCAGAAAAATTCGTGTAGTAACCTCCTACAAAAACCGGATAGATAAATGAAAGTAAAATAAAGTAAAGTAAAATAAATGAAAATAATAACTCGATTTCGAACACGGGACGCAAAACGTGAGGAGGTGTATGGCTAGCCACTACGCCACCTATTGGGCTGAGCTAATCAAATGCCAAAAGGCATCTAAATTAAAACGAAAATTTCGACAGTTGTTTTCTCAGAAATGGTCGAATATCCAGGAATAACCTGAGACAAGTGTTCGCTTATTTGACCTCCTCTTCCAATGTGCAAAGTGTCCGGGAAATCGGGTTATGGCATTTGTCTGCTCTCCTCGTTAGTTTATTTTATGCTATGGTAACATGCATTGACGGGCCAAAACATTATGGCCACCTGCTTGGAAGCATGTTGGCCCACATACGGAACGCAATACAGTAGCGATTCTGCGTCTCATGGATTCGACAAGTCCGTAGTAGGTTCACAGAGGTAATTAGCACCATATCTATGGACAGATCACGGAAACCCGATAAATAACGGACAAGTGGTTTGTGGGCACTCCACTGGAGCCGGGTAGCGTCCCGGATGTATTCCACTGGGTTCACATCAGGAGAATTTTGTGGACGTGTCTTCAACGTGAGTTCGCTATCACGCTTCTCAAACCAATGTAACGCTGCTTTGGAGTTGTACAAGAACAGTTATCCTTCTGGAAGTTGGCGACACTGTTGGGGAAGACATCAAGTGTGTAGGGATGCAGGTGCTCCGCTGTAATGTTCACGTCCTCCGCAACTGCCACGACGGCTTCGATTAATTGAAGCGCAGGTGTATGTCCCCCATACCTTAATACCGCCCCCATAAGTCTGACCCCATGGCACTGAGCATGTTCTGAGTAGCTTTTTGCAGGCGGAATCAGCAACCTGGTGCATCAAGAAACCTGAATCACGTGACCAGATTCCACATTTCCATTGACCCATAGACAATGGAAATACATAGCGGACGTCTCTCGCAGAGCTACTTGTTCAACACTGTGCACTAAATGGTTTTCCCTGAAACACTTATTCTTGCACTAACATTGTACTCTGTCGTCAGACTTGCCGCAGATCGCCAACTAACCCGCTTTCTAGAGTCGACCTCCACGTCTAGGACACCCACAATCTTGTCCACTGGCGGTTTCACGGCCCTTACCACTTTCCATAGTACAGACGCACAGTAATAGACAGCAGTCAAATTTCAGCGTTTGCAAGATGCTCGTCACCAAGGGCCGGACTACAACAATCTGCGCTTTGTGAAAGTCGCTTACACAGTGTGTCCCAGAACCGTTAGGACTGTGGCTGTGAAAAATAAAAGTCACGGATTATGCTCACGATATTGCTGTATCTGAATAAACAAAAAAAGCTGAAATCGTATTAAAAGTATTTGAAACAGTCACAGTAGTCATTTTTTGGATCTGCATTTATAATCGAGACAGTGTAAGATGATCCATGGCAGCTAGTAGCACTGTGGGACAGACAATAGCCTTCTATAGAACTGCAGAAACACTGAGTCGTTTACAGAATCGCGTTACGTGACTGGTTGACGTAGGCGCGTGAAGCTGCAGAGCCCAGCCCGCTGCAACTGTCAGCTACTTTTTTACGCCGTCTCGACCATAGCGCTGCAGTACAGATTACTTAGATGTCGTCAGTTGCGCTGTAACGGTGTCCTTTCATTTCTAACTTCAATCTCGGGAAACAACCAGAAGTGAGCTCGGGCCAAATCCGGCGAATACGGCGGTCGGTTCAGGACTCCAATCCGTTGCTAGCCAAAACTAGTGCACGATCTTCGTTTTGTGGGCTGGTGCGTCGTTGTGGCGAGCGAGCAGGAATCTGCCTCTCGGTATTTGGATCGAATGCCACTAATTCTCGTCCACAAATGATCGAGGCCGCGGAAATATTACTCAGGATTAACGGTTAGCCCTTCTGGTGTATGGACCTTCTGAATGATTCCTTTGCTTTGATTTCGAAGGAAAGTCTTAGCGTTGTCATGACACAAATCTTCTGCAAATGCAGATTCTTTGGTTTCGGATTGTATGGGATTGACCACGCTGCACTCTGCCACTTTGTACGAGGTTCGTCGCCAGTTGCCATCCATTTAGTATCACTGTGTAACAGGGCTTTGCAGTGTTCGACGCTGCCACGTTTTTCAATGCCCGAAAGTGCATGCAGCCCTAACTGCGCAAATCCTCGATCAAAATTCCGCGCACAACAGTTTTCGATAGCGTTGACAGCTCATCGACGAGTGCAGATGCAATTATTTCGGCAATTGTTTTGGACATTTTCGTTCGTGCGACTTGTTCGCGGCTTCGATACTCGTGGCGCGTCCTTGATGACCTCCTTACCGTCACGATTTAGAGCACATCACCGAAAAACATTTGAGCGACTTAAAAAATCACTACCATAAACACACTTCATCATATCAGACGTTCCACTGGCTGATTTGTCTAAGTAAATACCCCACACGGGGTAGCCGCGCGGTCAAGGGCGCCTTGTCACGGTCCGCGCGGCTTCTCCCGTCGGAGGTTCGAGTCCTCCCTCGGGCATGGGCGTGTGTGTTGTCCTTAGCGTTAGTTTAAGTTGGATTAAGAAGTGTGTAAGCTTGAGGACCGATGACCTAAGCAGTTTCGACCCATAATATCTTACCACAAATTTACAAATTCTAGGTTAACACAAAACACGATGCTGCCTGGATGCTCCACCGCCGTTTTCCGACAAGTGTCAGACACGTACTGTTATATTCGCAGCCAGGCCTCCGGCTGCAGCATTGTTATTACTTTGGCCTTCTACACAGCTGTTATTGAAACTTCGAGGATGCCCAATTCGAAACGAGACGGCATTTCAGTTTGGAATTTCACACAGGCAGTTCTTGCGGACCTGGAACACACCGTGTACGTCAATCGGTTTTCAGATTTGCACTCTGTATCGTCTCCAGAACGATTCCCAACTGTCCTCTGCTCCGCTTACATACATGCCCCGCTGGATCACGTGTCCACAACGCCACCAAGTGGCGTTTAATCTATCGGTGGAAAGTGCTCATAATGATTTGGCTTATCAGTGCAGCTACTTTATGAATTTGTCCAGAAGTACAATTTTTATGTGTTTGTAGGTAAAGGAGAAAGCATCCAGGACCATTTTTACCATAACTATCCTCTACTCGGCCTAAACAGCACAGGGGACGTCGCTTGCGATTCTTACCACAAGTATAAGGAAGACGTGCAGATGCTGAAGGGTATAAACGTGAGTATTATGTAGGAGTATGTAATCGAAATATGCAATTTGCAAGTCTCGCTAATATTAGTGATCGCAAGGTGATATTCGCTTTCAGTATACTTTTATTTCCTTTCTGAATACGATATCATGGATTTCACTCTCTGATAACTAAATGACTTACTTGTCACATAGTAGCTGGTGAATATGAACAACTTTATACATATCGTAAGTAAAACATATCATCGAAATAGACTGAAACATTCTCATCAAAGTGAACCAAAGCTCTGACCCACAATCATGTTAAACTTGTCTATTAGAGGGGCTCCAGACCTAATTCCGAAAGATTCTGATCATAAACGTATAATAGTTGCGAAATTTAAAACATTCCCGCCGTATAGATCGTTCCGTGTGGTTTCGAGCGAACTGCCTGTTGTCTGTAACTACCTGCTGCGATATTTCGGAGCATAGTTTTCTGGTCATCTTCAGGTATATACCGCGAAAAAGTACAGAGTTCCCTTGTTTAAAGCACTGTCAACGCATGCGTGGTGTGCCAAGTTGTCACTGCGCATGCGTTATTTTAGCCCTGTGCTGCTGCTACATGCCAGAGCGCTACTCCATGGCGTCAGCTTATAACCACCCACTACACTTCCGGCTGAGGATTTAAATGGAGCGTGTGCCGAAAGTTCCCTGTTGCTAAATGAAGTCCGTGAACTGTATGTGCAGTTATTACCCAGTCGCTAATGCTCTGTACTTGCAGCAATGGCGACAAGAACTAAAAACTCAGTTAAGATTAAAAGAATATAAAATTTGGATGCATGGAATTACAGTAGACAGTTAAATTTCGAAAATGTTACGAGTTTAGTCAATGAATTAAAGAAATTCAACGGTCTCTTTTTTAAACAGTTACGTAAATGCAAAATTTCTGTGACGTCACACACTGTAATGCTTACTGTCTTTAATTTTACTCAAAACGTTATTTATGTCTACTCATTACTGAATGCTAGCATTCACTTAAAATTAATCGTAACGATATAGCATCATTCCTATGAGTTACAGCTAAGTAATTTGTAAAGTCAAACTTTCGATTGCAAAAGGACGACAAAGCTCATAATATGATTTCACTGACTCACTGGTTTCTTGTAATTTCAGCTTTTAATACTATTCATTAATATTTTCTGCTAAACACTTTGTGCAGATATTACTGTTATTAGCTCAAGTCATTAACGCACATTTCTAGTTGCAGTCGCGTAAAAATGAAAAAACAAAAAAAAATTCTGCACAGAACTTCCTCATTCCTTACCTTGTCACTACACTTAATTTTCAACATTTCTTCAACAATGCTTCGATTCTCTTCCAGTTTTCCCACAGTCCTTGTTTCACTACCATACAATGCTATATTCCAGACGTTCATTCGCAGAAATTTCTTCCTCAAATTGAGGCCGATATTTGATATTAGTAGACTCTTCTTGGCCAGGAATGCCCTTTTTGCCATTGCTAGTCTGCTTTTTGATGTCCTTGATCCGTCCGTCACTCGTTATTTTACTGCCTAAGCAGCAGAATTCCTTAACTTCATCTGTTTCGTGAACATCGATTCTGATTTTAAGTTTGTCGCTGTTCTCATTTCTACTACTTCTCAATACCTTTGTCTTTCTTTGATTTACTCTCAATCCATACCATGTACTCATTAGACTGTTCATTCAGTTGAGCAGATCATGTAATTCTTACTCACTTTCACTCAGGATAACAATGTCATCAGCGAATCTTATCATTGATATCATTTCACCTCGAATTTTAATTCCACTACTGAACCTTACTTTTATTTCTGTCATTACTTCCTCGATACACAGATCGAACAGTAGGCGCGAAAGACTACATCCCTCTCTTACACCCTTTTTAATACGAGCACTTCGTTCCTGGTCGTCCACTTTTATTATTCCTTCTTGTCTGTTATACATATTGTGTATGACCCGTCTCTCCCTGTAGCTTGCCCCTACTTTTTTCAAAATTTTGAACACCTTGCACCATTTTACATTGTCGAACGCTTTGTCCGGATCGACAAATCCTATGAACGTGTCTTGATTTTCCTTTAGCCTTGCTTCCATTATTAACCGCAACGTCAGAATTGCCTCTCTCGCGCTTTTACCTTTCCTAAAGCCTAACTGATCGTCATCAAGCTCATCCTCAAATTTCTTTTTCCATTCTTCTGTATATTATTCTCGTCAGCAACTTGAATGCATGAGCTGTTAAGCTGATTGTGCGATATTTCTCGCACTTGTCAGCTCTTGCCGTCATCGGAATTGTGTGGATGATGTTTTTTCCGAAGGTCATATCGTATGTCACCAGTTATACATTCTACACACCAACGCGAATAGCCGTTTTGTTGCAACTCCCCCTAACGATTTTAGACATTCTGATGGAAAGTTATCTATCCCTTCTCCTTTATTTGCTCACCAAAGCTCTTCTAAATTCTGGTTCTAATACAGGGTACCCTGTCTCTTCTATCACGCCAGTCAAATCTTCCCCCTCATAGAGGGGTTCAGTATATTCTTTCCACCTATCCGCTCCATTGTCTGTATTTACCAGTGGAATTCCCGTTGCACTATTTATGTTATCACCCTTACTTTTAATGTCACTGAAGGTTGTTTTGACTTTCCTGTATGCTGAGTCAGGCCTAGCGACAATCATTTCTTCTTCGATGTCTTCACATTTTTCATGCAGCCATTTGGCTTAGCTTCTGTGCACTTCCTATTTATTTCATTCCTCAGTGACTTGTATTTCTGTATTCCTGAGTCTCCCGTAACATTTTCTTACTTCCTCCTTTCATCCATCAATTGAATTATTTCTTCTGTAACTCATGGTTTCTTTGCAGTTACCTACTTTGTGCCTATGTTTTCCTTCCCAACTTCTCTTTCCGCCCTTTTTAGGGATGTCCATTCATCTTCAGCTGTACTGCTTAGCTATTCCTTATTGCTCTATCTGTAGGCTTAGAGAACTTCAAACGTGTCTCGTCATTCCTTAGTACTTCTGTATCCCACTTCTTTGCGTGTTGATTCTTCCTGGCTAATGTGTTAAACTTCAGCCTATTATTCGTCAGTACTGTGTTGTGATTTGAGTCTATATATGCTCCTTGGTACGCCTTACAATCTGATTTCGGAATCTCTGTCTAACCATGATGTAATCTAATTGAAATCTTCCCGTATCAAGCATTCCTTTTCAAGTATACCTCCTCCTTTTGTGATTCCTGAAAAGAGTATTCGCTATTACTGTTGTGGACTCGCAAGACAGCCAATCCACAGTGACGGATAGCCGAAAGGCACGCGTTTAAGCTCACGCAGACTGGCGTGAGGTCTGGAACAGTTAAAGGATTTGAGTCTAGCAAATAAAGTACGTAGCTGTTGGAATACTTAACTTTAATCCATAATTGGTGAACATCGGTCTGACGGTACATGCATCACAAAAACAGCAAAAGATAATGGCGCCTTGCTAGGTCGTAGCAAATGACGTAGCTGAAGGCTATGCTAACTATAGTCTCGGCAAATGAGAGCGTAATTTGTCAGTGAACCCTCGCTAGCAAAGTCGGCTGTACAACTGGGGCGAGTGCTAGGAAGTCTCTCTAGACCTGCCGTGTGGCGGCGCTCGGTCTGCAATCACTGACAGTGGCGACACGCGGGTCCGACGTATACTAACGGGCCGCGGCCGATTTAAAGGCTACCACCTAGCAAGTGTGGTGTCTAGCGGTGACACCACAATTATTAGCTGAAGTTTATTACAAAAGTCAATTAATCTTTCTCCTCTCTCATTCCTTGTGCCAAGCCGACATTCGCCTGTAACTTTTTCTTCTACTCCTTCCCCTAGAACTGCATTTCAGTACACCATGACTATTAGATTTTCATATGCTTTTGAATATTGTATTATACTTGTAATATCCTCATATACTTTCTATATCTCTTCATCTTCAGCTTGCGACGTCGGCACGTATACGTGAACTATCGTTGTCGGTGTTGGTTTCCTGTCGATTCTGATAAAAACAACCGTATCACTGAACTGTTCACAGTAACACACTCTCTGCCCTGTCTTCCTATACGTAACGAGTCCTACTCCCGTTATCCCATTTTTTGCTGCCGTTTATATTACCCGTACTGACTGACCTGACCAGATATCCTTCTTTCCACTTCACTTCACTGACCCCTACTATATGTACATTGAGCCTTTGCATTTCCCTTTTCATATTTTCTAGTTTCCGTACCACGTTCAAGCTCCTGCCATTCCACGTCCCGACTCGTAGAACGTTATCCTTCCGTTGATTATCCAATCTTTTTCTCATGGTAACCTCCTCCTTGGAAATCCTCTCCCTTTTGCTAAAGGAGAGATCATCATGACACTTTTTCAGTTACAGGCCATACACATGTCCAGTGGATACACGTTACGTGTCTTTAATGCAATGGTTTACATTGCCTTCTGCATCCTCATGGCGTTGATCTTTGTTGATTCTTCCGCGTTCAGGGTCAGTTTCCCACCCCTAGGACAAGAGAATGCCGTGAATCTCTGTCTGATCCTGCGCCCTCTTTGGCAAGTCCTTTAGCAGAATGAGGGTGACTTCTTGTGTCGGAAGTCACTATGCTACGCTAATCCTTCACCTGCATATACCTACTGTATTCCGCTCTGTCAAGGAACTGTACTTTTTTTTAATCTCGTTGACCCTACAGCGTTTATCCTTTAATAAACAATACAATGCCGGGTTAAATAATATAACTCAGAGCGTATTTCATACCTTTATTTTACAACAGTTATCAGATCTCATGGAGGTAGTTCAGCAAAAAAGTTCGTTGAAGTTTGTCCGCTCGCTGTTAGTGCCCATTTGCACTTTTCTTAAAACGCGCAAGAAAGCATCAGAAAAAGCTGTGTGTGTGTGTGTGTGTGTGTGTGTGTGTGTGTGTGTGTGTGTGTGTGTGTGTGTGTGTCTACACTCGTCTCACAGACAGCCGTCAGTACAGAACGCCTGCAGAGGAAGCTCTCATCGCCTCGAGTCTTAGCAGGAAGTCAGCAGTTCTTTATTTCTCCGCTGCTCCTTCACTTCACGCCGTGGCACTGAGCAGCACGAGTAGAAGAAGACGTTCATTACGGGTGAGCATACGGGGTTAAAGTGGAGGCCTTCAATTTCTTCGAACTGTTACGATGAAAATACGGAATTTCATTAAATGTAAATATTCGATTGCGTGTCTCTAGAAACATTGTCTTAGCTGCGTATTAGACATGCTATTCCTGTCTACCGAGGACCTGTGCTTCAAACTCTGTCAAATAACCACGTTTTTGGTACGTAAAGATCCTCACTGCCAGCACCATTTTTCTTTGAGGCGTCTGCAGCTTGAACCTGTGACCTTTAAATTCTATTTTAGTTTTAATTTCCTGCACTGTTGTCTGATATCTACACTATTTGAACATAGAGCATACTCAGATTAATGCTGTATCAGGTTTGCTTTTGTTGTGATAATCTTTTCTCCTGATGTCAAAAACAGACAGCTTCAGTTAGTAATGTCCAATTAAATCACTCTCGTGTCCTTTGCACTATCTTGCCATATTCTGCTGTCATTCTTGTCGAAACCACTTTGTCAGATCGCCGCGGTGACTTTGAATGCACAGATGCGGACATCGTCACTGCCTGAAAGCGCACATGTGAGTGAACGCTTCGATTTGTATCGGCAACATTCGTAGAATATCGCGCACGGGTACGAATAATTAAATGCACTGCAGCAGTCACCCCCCCGGGACGAGATTTTTTGGTGGTCGCGTAAGCTGAGCAGAAGAGGTGATGAGTGAAGCTACTAGCGCAGGGGGCCGAGCACACCAGCCGCTGCTGGTGGTTTAGGGGGAGGGGACCAAACAGCTAAGGTCGTCGGTCCCATCGCGTAAGGGAAGGATGGGGGAGGAAGTCGGCCGTGCCCTTTGAAAAGAACCATCCCGGCACTTGCCTGAAGCGATTTAGGGAAATCACGGAAAGCCTAAATCGGGACGGCTGGACGCGCGTTTGAACCGTCGTCCTCCCGAATGCGAGTCCACAGATCACTCGGTGTGGGTGGCTGACGTAGGCCCTAGGGGGTCAGTGAAACAGCGCTGTCGGGCATCATATTGGGATTAATTTTGATTGTCTTCTCCAGCGCAGCGGCAGGTGTGCTGATTCGCACACTCGAGTGTGAGAAGGAATGCGTCGTCAGCCGCGTCCGTTGTGCAGGTCAGGACCCAGCAGCGCGTCGTGCGGGTGGCGCAGACAGACACCTGCAGGCGCCAGCGGGCCACAGCTCACTGACAGCTGGTGCGGCCCGCGCCGTCACTCCAGTGAGGGACGTGCATTTCAGCGGGTGCCGACAGCGTACCGTGACGGTGGGTGCCGTGGAAGCGGGTGTTCAGGACCCAAACCAGCAGCACAGCGTACTGCCAGAGAGGCGGTGCTGCCAGGTAGGCGGTGCCAAGGTGTCGCCTGAGAGATTCTAGGCGGTTTTTAATGGTCACTCAGTGCAGCCCTTCACCAGTGGCAGCCACAGACTCGTCCACATCTTCTTGAATCACGGCGGCGACAAAGCAGCAGTGGCAGCTTGCAGCGGCTGGCTGTGGCCTCTGAGGCGAAGTGTTCTCTTGCCAACGGGCACCACATCACGATTCGCCAGTGAAGTAATCCTGTATCTATCGAAACTGTCATTCCGTCGGAATCAGGGAGCAGACGGGATTACCAGTCACTGAGACTAAGGCTTCAGAATCGGTGGTAGGGTAAGACTGGGAGAGTGGATCACTTGCTTCAATGTGGGACAGATGGAGAACAGTTAAATTTAGCTTCAAGGCATGTTGAATAATCCTACTGAACATTGCCGCAGTCTCAGGTTATGCTTATTTGTCGGAAGATTCGTTTCTGCATGGTGCAGGGAATGGCAATTGAATCTCAATGTAGACAAGTGTAATGTGCTGCGAATACATAGAAAGAAAGATCCCTTATCATTTAGCTACAATATAGCAGGTCAGCAACTGCAAGCAGTTAATTCCATAAATTATCTGGGAGTAGGCATTAGGAATGATTTAAAATGGAATGATCATATAAAGTTGATCGTCGGTAAAGCAGATGCCACACTGAGATTCATTGTAAGAATCCTATGGAAATGCAATCTGAAAACAAAGGAAGTAGGTTACAGTACACTTGTTCGCCCACTGCTTGAATACTGCTCACGGGTGTGGGATCCGTACCAAATAGGGTTGATAGAAGAGATAGAGAAGATCCGACTGACAGCAGCGCGCTTCGTTACAGGATCATTTAGTAATCGCGAAAGCGTTACGGAGATGACAGATAAACTCCAGTGGAAGACTCTGCAGGAGAGACGCTCAGTAGCTCGGTACGGGCTTTTATTGAAGTTTCGAGAGCATACCTTCACCGAGGAGTCAAGCAGTATATTGCTCCCTCCTACGTATATTTCGAGGAGAGACCATGAGGATAAAATCAGAGAGATTAGAGCCCACACAGAGGCATACCGACAATTCTTTTTTCCACGAACAATACGAGATTGGAATAGAAGGGAGAACCGAAGAGGTACTCAAGGTATCCTCCGCCACACACCGTCAGGTGGCTAGCGGGGTATGGATGTAGATGTCACCAAAATGAAGAGCAGAACCTCACGCAGAGGGCAACTGATCCCAAGCGCGTCAAAAGAGCAGAGTCATCTGAAAAAGTCAAATTCCTACATAACTTCGGACTCCACCACTTCTAAATCTATAAGATTAACACCTAAAAACTACTACCCCTAAGCTAACACTGACCAAACTTATGAGAGAAGTACTATTCCGTCTATTGATAAAATCACGACTTTAAAGAGGAAGGCAGCAGCTGTATTCAGAGTGTTAAACTCTGCTCAAAATATTTAAACTGTAGAGAAAAAGGAGAATAACAAAATGGAGGAAACAGAAAAAGAACAAAACGATCACTAAATGGAAATACTAGTGAACAAAAAAAAAGACTGAAGAAGCTAAAAAACAAAAGTGCTGCAAGTTACTCACCATGTTCATCAGATGCATGCATTGTAGAAAATTACAAAAATAACGTTGATGCGTGGGGTGAAATGAATGTGCTGGGTGTGGTGAAATCCATTACACGAAAGTAATAGTAATGACGACTGGATTCAGTGTGCTTCCTGGTCAGGTTGCTCTGGTCAGGTTGCTCACGTGAATGCTGCTCGACATTTGCTAATTAATGCAACTGCCGTGGCTAGAGAAAGACAGGCTAATGTTCGAGCAGAACCAACACCTCATTACAAAAGTCTATGTTCAATCAAGTTTTATAACAAACTGATAACATTGTTTTAAAGTGACACATTTAATATTATAATTCTATATTCATTACCACGCACTACACATAAAAATTTGTTATTTTAATTGATTCTTTTATTCATGCACACCTATTATTATATCGTCCATCTCTCTCAGTACTTTGGTCCGTCTCGCCCACACATCTATGGATGAGATGGACCTCTCATGTAGATGTTCATTTTATCATATCTTATTTTGGCAGTGTCTCAGTAACGTGGTATATTGTACATAAGTTTATATGACACACGGTACGAACACACTGCCAGAATTCAAAAAAAAGTTTTAAAAAAGAAACAAATTTTATGGTGAAGAAGAAAAGCAGCTGAGCTCGGAGCTTACATGTTATGTTTCCGTAGTGGAAGGTTCGCGGACTGACGCATTATCAGCTTCCACACAGTGCCGTTTGTGTTTCTTGATTACGGCTCGGCTTCATGTGGCAATGTGTTACGAGCGGCGCCCTGCCTCCTGCAACATGGCACACTCTTTGCGTGTCTCAGACACATAGTACGAGCCGGATCTGATTCTCTGCCGTTCCGCCAACTAATAACTTCAAAAATTTATGTGCGCACTCGGGAATTGAATTTGCTATGCAACTCTGTGTACGGTGTATTTGGTCAGGAGATCCCATCTGGGGAGTTAGCCACCTCGTGCCAGCTTTTTTTCTTTTTTTCTTTTTTTACTTGCGAGTTGATGAGGATGGAGTGGTGATTCAGGCAACGTACACGCCCCGTACCGAGAGGAGAAAATGGACGAATCGGCCGGTATTCGTACCCTCGCCTTCGTTATAAAAGTCACCAAAGCTAACGATACGGAACAGACTTGCCTTTGGTTCCATGTAACATGAAGCCAGAAGGTGAGGGTAGCGAGTTTAGGCAATTTACGCAACTCTAGATGTTTTGTTCTCTTTGCCGTTTTTATGTCGTCTCGCTGTCTCTGTAGAGCTGTACCGTGGGAAGCAAGGAGACGGTGTTTGTTGGTGGCCGGTTTCCTCGTTGTGTAACACAAACTGCACGCAATTAATAACTGTGTTCTATATTCATAAAGAAAGAGCTACTTAAACCAAGTTTCCATGTTCTGTGGAACAAGCTCTCTTCTGTATAGTCCATACAGCCTCAATGCTGTCGAAGTCTGCTATGGTCACTATAAAGTTACTATGTGCTGCCTGTCTCTGTTCCAGAGGCTAAGTCTGCGGCTCCATCTTGGTGACACGCTGCAACTCCACAGCGCACAGACTCGAACTAACTGCAACAGGCTCGAACTGACTGACTAACTGGCTAAAGCTCGAACCAGCTGCCCAACTAACTGACCCTTTGATCCGTGGCGGCGATCCTAAATACTGGCGGCTGAGAGGGCGTTGCCTCTGTCGATACTCTCGTAACCTTTATGCCGCACGGAGTGCTGGCGCCAGCGTACGCCAGCACACTGGAGACACTTGTAGACGAAAAGCATCTGTTGTTCGTCTTTTTCTTTTCACATTGGACACTTCAGGATTACGTTATTTCAACTGGGTTTTTCCTATTTCTTGAGCCTGGGCTTTAACTTTAGCACAGTATTCCCACATTTGCTTGCTATAGTGTTCCTTCCTCGCTTCAGTCCACGTTTTGCCAGTTTTTAGTTTTCGCTTGGAACCAAGGTGCTCCTGGAGTTTATGGATATCCTCAGTTTATCAAATGCAATCAACAGATATCAAATGCTTCACATCCTTAATGATGTGTGCCTATTCATCCTTCTTCCGTAGTAAAAATTGCAATAGCAATGGAGTGTTTCTTATACGATATGTGATGATGCGGCTAAATACTGCTCAGACAGGCTTGAAGTTATATGTTACAATATAAACTTTACAGATAATAGTTTCCAGTCGTATCTGGAATACATTTACATCTGTACTCCGCAAACCATCTTACGGGGTGTCCTCCGGTGTTATCCTCAATTCTTGAGATCTTTTTCAAAATCGGTGAACCAGACATGTTTGATTTTATTGTTGAGAAAGTGACGGAAAATCCGATTGATCAACCTTGTACCACTCATACCGATAATGTGGCTATAGAAAACTATGAATGGTGCCTGTGATCGTTTCTACGTGTGTATAGAGTTCATGTTTGTATAGTCTCCTGAATTCGCCATTTTCTTTGATCTGACCTAGGAACTACCTCAAGATTTGTCCTTCAAATTTCTCGATCAGAATTTTTTTTATCATAATTTGGCATTCTGTGCAGTAATGTTACACCTCGGCATTAACACTGTCCTTTTCTTGTAGACACTTTTAGTTAGTTGATGTGCTGTTTAAATTTTTACGATCCGTGATGCGAAGGCTTCTTTTTCAGAGTAGTTTCGCCAGACTCACTCTTCTACGCAACCGAACCTCTCCATCCCTTTACCGTTCCCTTCTTTTACCTCCAATATTCTGAGTAGTGACGTTATGGTCGTAACAAATTCAGTTTTCTCGAAGGAGATCTCAAGTCCCACCTATGCTGCCTGTGTATCCAGTCCATTGATTTACGCTACAGCTGTATATAACGAACCGCAGAAAACATTCAAGGTCATCTGCAAAGACCAAGTAGATCAACCTCAAATTTATGTTCCTCGGCCAACCCTGAGTCCATTTTTAACACATTTGTCACTCATTGTCTCCGGCCACGCGTGGATCTTTTCTTGAGTACACAGCTGAATAGAAAGGGCGAGACTCCGACTCCGGAACTGATCTCAAAAAGTTTTTGCGATCTCTTCCATGATCTTCTCTTTGGGGGTGGTTTCGGTAAGAGTCTGTCAGATGATAATCCGTGTCTTGTTATACAAGCCGAATCGTTTGAGGTTTTCGGTAGGAGTAGTTCGTTCAATTGAATCAAAATCCTTTTTGAAGTCTACGAAGGTAACCACGAATTTCTCAAAAGTTCATCGTGTGTTCAGCTCATGAACTGTTTTTCTGTCGTAGCCTGAAGCGCTTTTGAAAGAATCTTCTAGATTATCAAGAGAAGAGAGATGCCACGATATATGCTTACATCAGTTCAGTCTTCTTTCCAGTGAAGTGGGTGGACCAATGCGGAGAACTACTCAGACGTAAGTTCCTCAGTTTCTCAGATGGATTATCAAAGGTAGTTCTCTGCTTTCCTCCAAATTTCAGCAGTTATTGAGTCTTCACCTGATACTTTTGAGTTCTTTAGCTTCATTAATTTCTTTTTATGTAGGAGGTAACGAGTCAGAACGGTTGGGTTCGCTTTCTTCGAACTTGAAACTTGGTTTTGGAGCCTCGTAACTGTAGAAGCAATCGAAATTATGCGCCAGAATATGGTAATCATCTTTATTATTGCAGGCAACTTTAACATCGGGCCTCTGAGGTGTAGACCTGGTGAACTTGCAGAAGTTAAGAATTAACTCGCAGTTCCCATGCATGCATGTCGGACGGAACATTGCTTCGTATTATATACACTGAAGAGCCAAGGAAACTGGTACACCTGCCTGATATCGTGTAGGGCCGCCGCCAGCACGCAGAAGTGCCTCAACACGACGTGCCATGGACTCGACTAATGTCTGATGTAGCGCTGGAGGGAACTGACACCACGAACCCTGCAGGGTTTTCCATAAATCCATAAGAGGGGGTGCAGATCTCTTCTGAACAGCACTTTGCAAGGCATCCCAGATATGCTCAATAATCTTCATATCTGGGAAGTTTGGTGGCCAGTGAAAGTGTTTAAACTCAGAAGAGTGTTCCTGGAGCCACTATGTAGTAATTCTGGACGAGTGGGGTGTCGCATTGCCCTGCTGGAATTGCCCAAGTTTGTCAAAATCCACAATGGACATGAATGGATGCAGGTGATCAGACAGGATGCTTACGTACGTATCGAGATGAATCAGGGGTCCCATATCACTCCAACCGTACACGCCCAGCGCCATTACTGAGCATCCACCAGCTTGAACAGTCCCCTGCTGACATGTATTGATGAGATTGTCTCCATACCCGTAAACGTCTATTCGCTCGATACAATCTGAAACGAGATTCGTCCGAACAGGCAACATGTTTCCAGTCATCAACAGTCCAATGTCGGTGTTGACGGTCCCAGGCGAGGCGTAAGACTTTGAGTCTTGCGGTCATCAAGGGTACCAGAGTGGGCCTTCGGCTCCGAAAGCCCAAATTGATGATGTTTCGTTGGATGCTTCTTATGCTGACACTTGTTGATGGCCCAGCATTGAAATCTGTAGCTACTTTCAGAAAAATTGCACTTCTGTCACGTTGAACGATTCTCTTCAGACGTCGTTGGTCCTGTTCTTGCAGGATCTTGCTCCAGCTGCAGTGATGTCGGAGATTCGATGTTTTACCAGATTGCCGATATTCACGGTACAGCTCGTGAAACTGTCGTACGGGAAAATCCCCACTTCACCGCTGCTTCAGAGATGCTGTGTCCCACCTCTCGTGCGTCAGCTATGACGCCACATTCGAACTCACTTAAATCTTGATAACCTGCCATTGTAGTAGCAGTAACCGATCTAACAACCGCACCAGACACTTGCTGTCTTATATACGAGTTGCCGACCCTGGATGTTTACATATATCTGTATTTGAATACGCATGCCTAGGCCAGTTTCTTTGGCGCTTCAGTGTAGTACAACACAGATACTACACTACAGTATTGGATTCCGCAGGAAGGTGATGTGACGAGTGAAGACAGTGTCTCACCCAGTGCAGGAATCACGAGATTATAATGCGAGCACAAGAGTGTAAAGACATCACGACAAACGGAGATTTGGGCCGCTCCTGGAAACGTTCTTGGATGGCTGAAGTGGTTAATACTCGTATAATCGCTCCCGACAAGTGGGAGATCCGGGTTCGAGTCCCGATGCAGCATAATGGATTTGCTACTCAGGAAATTGTGGTCTTACGTAAAATCGGTATGCGGGTCGAAGGCTTCCATCCAGTCACTCACTGATCAGTCTGGTCTGGCAACGGAAGACAGCAAAACGAAAGCTGAAATTTTAAATTTAGCATTTGAGAAATCTTTCACGCAGGAGGATCGTACAAACATACCGCCGTTCGAGTCTCGTACAGATTCCCGTATGGAGGACATAGTGATGGACATCCCTGGGGTTGTGAAACAGCTGAATGGGTTGAAAATAAATAAATCACCAGGTCCTGATGGGATTCCAATTCGGTTTTACAGAGAGTACTCTACTCCATTGGCTCCTTACTTAGCTTACATTTATCACGAATTTCTTGCCAACGTAAAGTACCGAGAGACTGGAAAAAAGCGCAGATGACGCCTGTATATAAGAAGGGTAGAAGGACGGATCCTCAAAATTACAGACCAATATCCTTAACATCGGTTTGTTGCAGGATTCTCGAACACACTCTCAGTTCAAATATAATGAATTTCCTTGAGACAGAGAAGTTGCTGTCCATGCATCAGCACGGCTTTAGAAAGCAGCGCTTCTGCGAAACGCAACTCGCCCTTTTTTCACATGATATTTTGCGAACCATGGATGAAGGGTATCAGACTGATGCCATATTCCTTGACTTCCGGAAAGCGTTTGACTCGGTGCCCCACTGCAGACTCCCAACTAAGGTAAGAACATATGGGATTGCTTCCGAAATATGTGAGTGGCTCGAAGACTTCTTCAGTAATAGAACCCAGTACGTTGTCCTCGATGATGAGTGTTGATCGGAGGTGAGGGTATCATCTGGAGTGCCCCAGGGAAGTGTGGTAGGTCCGTTGTTCTTTTCTATCTACATAAATGATCTCTTGGATGGCGTGGATAGCAATGTGCGGCTGTTTGCTGATGATGCTGTGGTGTACGGGGAGGTGTCGTCGTTGAGTGACTGTAGGAGGATACAAGATGACTTGTACAGGATTAGTGATTGGTGTAAAGAATGACAGCTAACTCTAAATATAGTTAAATGTAAATCAATGTAGATGGATAGGAAAAAGAATCCAATAATGTTTTAATACTCCATTAGTAGTGTAGCGCTTGACACAGTCACGTCGATTAAATATTTGGGCGTAACATTGCAGAGCGATATGAAGCGGGACAACCATGTTGTGGGGAAGGCTGATAGTCGTCTTCGGTTCATTGGTAGAATTTTGGGAAGATGTGGTTCATCTGTAAAGGAGACCGCTTATAAAACACTAATACGACATATTCTTGAGTACTGCTCGAGCGTTTGGGATCCCTATCAGGTCGGATTGAGGGAGGACATAGAAGCAATTCAGAGGCGGGCTGCTATATTTGTTACTGGTAGGTTTGATCATCACGCGAGTGGTACGGAAATGCTTCAGGAACTCGGGTGGGAGTCTCTAGAGGAAAGGAGGCGTTCTTTTCGTGAATCGCTACTGAGGGAATTTAGAGAACCAGCATTTGGGGCTGACTGCAGTATAATTTTACTGCCGCCAACTTACATTTCGCGGAAAGACCAGAAAGATAAGATAAGAGATATTAGGACTCGTACAGAGGCACATAGGCAGTCATTTTTCCGTCGTTCTGTTTGGGAGTGGAACAGGGAGAGAAGATGCTAGTTGTGGTACAAGGTACCCTCCGCCATGCACCGTATGGTGGATTGCGGAGTACGTATGTAGATATGTAGATGTTGATGAGGTGACATGCAGTAAGCAGACCACGTTCCAAGTCAATGAGCTCTTCTGACCGACACACTCTGCCCTCACTGCTTCTCCACTGACAACACGATACTCCCCGCCTCTTTTTGTTATTGACGTGTTCACTCCTCGTGACAATCAGCGGTCAATTCCGCATTATATATAGTGATCTCCGGTCACTGTAGATCGGATATCGTATCTATTGCTATACTGGGACATACTGTGTGACAACCACACGGAAGCATCATAACATCTATTCCGAAGGAAGTATCTGAAACAGAAGCGAAATTTCAGTTCACATGGTGTTAGGAATTACGTGTGGAGGCAGCAAAAATGTTTATATTGTGTGATGTGGCGACAACTGGCGACATATATATATATATATATATATATATATATATATATATATATATAAGCTTTCTACAGTTAGACTGCTTCTAGAATCGGAAGTGAGTGAATGAGTGTCATTTTATGGATTTCCTCCTCACTGTCTGCAACATTTTTATCCGCATTCGTTTGTTTTCACGAGAGTGAGGACGCCGAGAACCCCATCACTGAGCGTCCATAAGCTCTAAACACACACACACAGACACACACACTGCTTCTAGAAACAGTATCAACTGAATATCAGTTCTAGATAAGTTGCAAAATTTCTTTTCTCTCTGTCGATCGATATACCAATTAGATGAAGAAGAAGAATATAAGAACTTGCAGGGGGACATACAGACGTATCATTATTCCTTACTGGTTTATAATATTGATCAATAAATAAGAAATTATGTTGATTAGGTCTTCAAATTAAAAAAAACCAACAGGTGCATTGTATTAATGTATATATGTTGACGCATGATGTTGTTGTCACTCGCCCCTTACACCTTGTGATGCAACAGGCGGACGTGTACCGATTCTCGATATCCTGGCCACGTGTCCTTCCAACTGGAGATCTTGACGTCATCAACCAGGCTGGCATCGACTACTACAACAACCTCATCAACGAGCTGCTCGCCAATGGAATTCAGCCTCTGGTGAGTCAGGGTAAAGAGTTTTCATTTCAAACAGGATCATCTAGAAGGGTATGCATTTGAAGCTTGTAGTTCAGCAATTCTAGCTTTGAATTTTGCAATACATTTCTTTCTCTCTTGTGTGTGTCTCTCTCTTCATGGTAACATAACTGATAAAACCGTCATTTTCTACAGTCTGGCCCACACATTCGACTCGTAACAGTACTGTGCGTGTTTTCCTGTCTACTCATCAACTCTACTGCTAAATTAACCAATTCGGATGGCTAGTCCCATGAGCTCATTTCTTATTGAATCGGTGTTATATGGTTTTGGCCACCAGTTCATGAGTCAGCTACTAACGTTATAAATTTTGGTAGCAAAAGGAGAAAGGGGTGAGTGCCAATTAGACTATCTTTATGGTGCCCCTGCGGAAATATGGGAAATAAAACTGATGACGTTCTTGGTGAGAATCTTGCCGGCCGGTGTGGCCGAGCGGTTCTAGGCGCTTCAGTCTGGAACCGCGCGACCACTACGATCGCAGGTTCGAATCCTACCTCGGGCAGCGGGCTGATGACCTCAGAAGTCCCATAGTGCTCAGAGCGATTTGAACCATTTTTTGAGAATTTGTATAAACATTTAGTCCTTTCACATATTTACATCTTCAGCTTTATCTCGGTTCCGACAGTATGTGAGGTGCCACTAAAATTTCCCCAAAAATGTGAACATTTGCTTCACATCTTAAATTTAACCCTCTCCTTCAACGTAGTCCCCCCGCACCTGTATGCAACACACATTTCTTTTTTCAGGAAATTCTCTTCTTGCTATTGACAGTATGCATTATTTATCCTCTCTACTTCGGCCGTCATCAGCTATTTTGGTGCCCAAATAGCAACACTCATCTACCACATTTAGTGTCTCACTTCCTAATCTAATTCACTCAGCATCACCTGAGTTAATGGCTCTGAGCACTATGCGACCTAACTTCTGAGGTCATCAGTGGCCTAGAACTTAGAACTAATTAAACCTAACTAACCTAAGGACATCACACACATCCACGATCGAGGTAGGATTCGAACCTGCGACCGTAGCGGTTGCTCGGCTCCAGACTGTAGCGCCTAGAACCGCACGGCCACTCCAGCCGGCTCACCTGAGTTAATTCGTCTACATTCCATTACCGCAGTTCCACGTTTTAGATATTCTTAGCATAACCTCTTTTCAAGAATTGATTTTCCAAATCCTTGGTCCTCTCTGACATAATGTCAATGACAACGGCAAACCTCCAAATTTTAATTTCTTCTCCCTGCAGATTAACGCCATTTCCAAATTGCCCATGGTTTCATTCACTGCTTGTTGAATGTGCAGATGGAATAACATCGGGGACAGGCTGCAACCCTGTTTCATTGCCCTTTAAGTGTCCTTTAATTCTTGCACTTGGAGTCAACATTCCGTACAAGTTTTATTTAAGCTCTCGTTCCCTCTATTTTATCGCTGCTCCCAGACTGCGGAGAAGTGTAATCTCCTGAATTTGGTGGTGTGTCGCCTTGTGCAGGTGACGATGTACCACTGGGACCTGCCGCAGGCGCTGCAGTACCTCGGAGGCTGGCCCAACGAGTTGATGGTCGACTACTTTGTGGAGTACGCCAGGATACTATTCGAAAACTTTGGCGACAGGGTGAGTCCCAGTCAAGCTGAACTTTCTTATTGGAGTGTTTTTTTTTCGAACTTTAGGAAAACATGTCCCTTCACAGGTGAAATGGTGGATCACGTTCAACGAACCAGCCGTTTTCGTGAGCTGGTACGCGGCCATAGGCATGGCTCCCTCACAGAACGCTTCCGGCATCGGCGACTACTTGTCCACCCACACACTGCTCAAGGCGCACGCTCGCGTCTGGCACCTGTACGACGAGCAGTACAGAGCGACACAGAACGGTGAGTGTTCTATCGCACCTTCATTAGTCGCTTAATCACGGATGCTGATCACTTCCATTGTAGTCTGTTTTCTGTACACTAAGGTGATAAAAGTCGAGATATTCACATATACAGATGGCAGTAAGGTCGCATACACAAGGTATAACGGGGCAGCGCATTGGCCGAACTGTCATTTGTACTCGTGTGATTCATGTGGAAATGTTTCCGACGCCAGATTTCGCCGCACTCTTGACACTGTAGATCTCGAAATACTGAATTCCCTAACGAGAATTAACAGAGATTAAACGAGAGATGATAGTTGGAGCTAGACGCATGAGACATTCCAGTTCGGAAATCGTTAAGGAATTCAATATTCCGAGATCTACAGGGTCAAGAGGGTGCCGAGAATATCGATTTTCAAGCATAACCTCTCACGAAGGACGACGCAGTGGCGAACGGCCTTCACTTAAGGACCGAGAGCAGCGGTGTTTGCGTAGTGTTGTCAGTGCTAACAGACAAGCAGCACTGCGCGAAACAACTGCAGAAAGCAATTTGAGACTACGACTAACGAATCCGTTAGGACAGTGTGGCGAAATCTGGCGTTAACGGGCTGTGTAAGCAGACGACCGACGCGAGTGCCTCTGGTAACAGGATGAAACTGCCTGCAGCACCACTCCTGGGGTCATGACCATATCGGTTGGACCCTTGACGAGTGAGTAACTGTGGCCTGGTCAGATGAGTCCCGATTTCAGTTGGTAAGAGCTGGTTGAACGTTTAGAGCGTGGTACAGACCCCAAGAAGCCATGGACCCAAGTTGTCAACAAGGCACTGTGCAAGTTGATGGTGGCACCAAAATGGTACGGACTGTGTTTACACGGAGTGGACTGCGTCCTCTGTTCCAACAGAACCGATCATTGACTGGAAATGTTTGTGTTCGGCTCCCTGCAGACCATGAGTGAAGTTCCAAAAAACGATGGTCTTTTTATGGATGACAGTACGCCGTGCTACCGGGCCACAGTTGTGCGCGATTGGTTTGAAGAACATTCTGAACAGTTAGAGTGAGTAATTTGACCACCCAGACTGCCTGACATGAATACCACTGAATCTTTATGGGCCACAATCGAGAGGTCAGTCCTTACTCAAAATCCTGCACTGGCAACATTTTCGCAATTACGGACGGCCATAGAGGCAGCGTGGCTCAGTGTTTCTGCAGGGGACCTCCAAAGACTTGTTGGGTCCACGCCAGGTCGAGCTGCTACACTATGCCGGGGAAAAGGAGGTCCGTCAAGATATTGGGAGACACCCCACGACTTTTATCGCCTCAGTGTATCTCTGCACATCTTCCATTTTTATATACTTAGTGCTATTCCTTTGATTTTGTACACGTTTATACTAATGCGGACAACTTTTATTAATTCACGATTAAACAACCACAGAATGAAGTTAAAGTTCGCACTACCTAAACCAGCTGCATCGGCGCGATTGAGCAAACTTGGTGGTCGAAGAATGGTACTCGAAACTCCGTAACTCTTTTCAGACTCGTTATTAGTACGGGAATTATTACTCCGTATAGCAGTCTATAAGCGAATCCAGTAGCAGGCAACCATGTTCCAGTACTGCCTCGCGAGGATGAGGTCAACAGTCATCACTCGGCGAATGATATGTCAGTGCAGCTCGCAGTCGCTTCTAGGTTGCGCGACCAATAACATGGAGCAGTACTTGTCCTGAGCTGCTTTCACGTACAAACATCGATTCATTCTCTGACGAAATCGATGTCGCTATCCGGGTGAGACACAAGACTTCATATGTATACGAGATCTCAAAAACTTTTTCTCAGTGTGTAAATAACGGAAACAACGAGATAAAGGTCCGTATACTACAAGTCCGCACTCGGACGAACTCACAACAGAAACTACATAAGCAAATTTATGGAAACTATATTTTGTCACAATTTAATCGTGTCAGGTTGAAAACACTTTGAGAGTGTATTTGACATCGTGAGGTACATGAAACACTGTCTGGTACCATGTGAAAGCAGTCACAAAGAAAAGTTGGGTCAGTTACTAAAATTACCTTCACGAGTTATCACAAAAGCTAGAGAAATATTATTTAAGCAAATACATTGCAGAAGAAGCACTGTAAGAAGCTGTTTGATACCACAAGACACACGTGGTCGGAATCACTAAGAGGTATCGACTAATTTAAGGAATAAGAAACCATGGAACATCAAAATAACTACATCTACATCTACATCTACATCTATACTCCGCGAGCCACCTTACGGTGTGTGGCGGAGGGTACTTATTGTACCACTATCTGATCCCCCCTTCCCTGTTCCATTCACGAATTGTGCGTGGGAAGAACGACTGCTTGTAAGTCTCCGTATTTGCTCTAATTTCTCGGATCTTTTCGTTGTGATCATTACGCGAGATATATGTGGGCGGTAGTAATATGTTGCCCATCTCTTCCCGGAATGTGCTCTCTCGTAATTTCGATAATAAACCTCTCCGTATTGCGTAACGCCTTTCTTGAAGTGTCCGCCACTGGAGCTTGTTCAGCATCTCCGTAACGCTCTCGCGCTGACTAAATGTCCCCATGACGAATCGCGCTGCTTTTCGCTGGATCATGTCTATCTCTTCTATTAATCCAACCTGGTAAGGGTCCCATACTGATGAGCAATACTCAAGAATCGGACGAACAAGCGTTTTGTAAGCTACTTCTTTCGTCGATGAGTCACATTTTCTTAGAATTCTTCCTATGAATCTCAACCTGGCGCCTGCTTTTCCCACTATTTGTTTTATGTGATCATTCCACTTCAGATCGCTCCGGATAGTAACTCCTAAGTATTTTACGGTCGTTACCGCTTCCAATGATTTACCACCTATGGCATAATCGTACTGGAATGGATTTCTGCCCTGAAGGCAGTATTCAAATAAACTGCACTCTGAAAAGACTGGGGAATCATAAATTGTTCCCTAACTATCCTCGACATTCTAACAGCTATGGATCCCAATGCTGACCCTCAGTGCAGCAAAAAAACGTAACTGGATGGTCCTACTGTGACCAGCCCCAAGAAGCCCGTGTTTTCTCGAGATGTCTCGCTCCACACACACACATACCGCCAAAACCCAATGGACAAGAAAAACAAGTGACCAATGCCAACTACAGCAACTTAAGCCTCTCGACCTCTTTGGTCAGTTATCTCCACGTCTATTCACGGACCTAAGGTTTTAGAGTTTATATTCTTTGCAAACCGATGGCCTTATGAAAGTTGCTAGGTGATCGCTGTAGCTACTGTCACAAAAGGAGAAAAGGAGCACGGTAAACATGTCATTAACCTACAGGTGTCGGTAATTTCTCTCATTGTTGCCCATATTTTACTCTTTTAAACCAAAGAGAGACTTAATATCGCTCGTCTTGTGAAACGGGTCGGCCCTATACTCTCCTCATGCGTTTTCCTCTCTTGAAGGCTACTGCAACAGGAGCTCAGATATTCGTACTTGTCGTACATATGACAGAATCACAAACCCAGAGAAATATTATAGAAAAAGTTTTTACTTTCCTATAAATTGCTTTAAATATGTTCGTCATGTACTTGATTTTTACTCTAATGGGAACTTCAGTATCAGCTGAGTTACAGACTGTTGGAAGACCTCTCGTGTGACATACAAACGTGACTAGCCGCAAAATGCAATCGTAACACGTGTGAAATTACTTCCACAGCAGATTTGTAGCCATTGTAGTGTTTCGTACCATATAACTCTAATCAGTTATGTGAGAAATCGGTAATCTAAATTCAGTTCCTTGTTAAACAGCTCACAACAGACGGATGATTCTGTTAAGTTTTTGATAGCTGGGAAGACCATGAGAAGTGCTGAAACGCAGTCACGCAACCAAATCAGATGTGATATAATCGGTTAGAGAATAGACATGTTAGATTATAGCATTGTTGTTAATTAATTAAATGTGCAACTCGGGATACCCTTGGTCACTCTGAATAATCAAAATAGTGTCTCTCCTGGAAATTATTGTCTGCATGATGAATTATCCGTCCCCACGCATAGCAATACGGAAATGTCGGACTCCGGGTACGCCTGTTGGGCACACGCTATTCGTATACGGGCATGCTGAAGTGAAGGGTCAAGAAAACGAACTTCAACGTTTGTCATATGACGTCCGCTAAGATCAAATATAACAAATCTGGAATGAGATTTTCACTCTGCAGCGGAGTGTGCGCTGATATGAAACTTCCTGGCAGATTAAAACTGTGTGCCCGTCCGAGACTCGAAGGTGTGAGGACCGGGCGTGACTCGTCCTTCGGTAGCTCAGATGGTATAGCACTTGCCCGCGAAAGGCAAAAGGTCCCGAGTTCGAGTCTCGGTCGGGCACACAGTTTTAATCTGCCAGGAAGTTTCATATCAGCGCACACTCCGCTGCAGAGTGAAAATCTCATTCTGGAAACATCCCCCAGGCTGTGGCTAAGCCATGTCTCCGCAGTATCCTTTCTTTCAGGAGTGATAGTTCTGCAAGGTTCGCAGGAGAGATTCTGTAAAGTTTGGAAGGTAGGAGACGAGATACTGGCAGAAGTGAAGCTGTGAGGACCGGGCGTGAGTCGTGCTTCGGTAGCTCAGATGGTAGAGCACTTGCCCGCGAAAGGCAAAGGTCCCGAGTTCGAGTCTCGGTCGGGCACACAGTTTTAATCTGCCATGAAGTTTCATAACAAATTTGTCCCGGGTTTGAAACTCGCCACCGCTTAAATTTTGATTAATAATCAGCATTGTCTGTCGAAGACATCCGGCATAAGGAGTTATCCTCATTCTGCCATTCACCTCATCAACAGACTTGCACTTGGAGTGGGAAACTGCCCCTAAAGGCGGAAGAATCAACAAAGATCAACGGCATGAGGATGCAAAAGGCAATGGGAAGCACTGCATTAAAGACATATAACGTGCATCCACAGGACATGTGGCCTGTAACTGAAGAAGTGTCATGATGATCTCTCCGTTTGCAAAAGATTCTGGAATACTCCCCCATTCGCATTTCCGGGAGGGGACTGCCACGGGGGAGGTGACTATGAGAAAAAAATTGAATAATCAACAAAAGGGTAACGTTCTACGAGTCGGGACGTGGAAAGTCAGAACCTTGAATGTGGTAGGGAAGCTAGAAAATCTGAAAAAGGAAATGCAAGGGCTCAATCTAGATATAGTAGGGGTCAGTGAAGTGAAATGGAAAAAGACCACGATTTCTGGACAGATGAGTGCAGGGTAATGTCAACAACAGCAGAAAATGACATAATTGGAGTAGGATTCGTTATGAATAGGAAGGTAGGGCAGAGAGTGTGTTACTGTGAACGATTCAGTGATAGGGTTATTCTTATCTGAATCGACAGCAAACCACCATCGACAACGATAGTTCAGGTATACATGCCGATATCACAAGCTGAAAATGAAGAGATAGAGAAAGTATATGAGGATATTAAAAGTCTTATACAATACGCAAAGGGAGATGAAAATCTAATAGTCATGGGGGACTGGAATGCAGTTGTAGGAGAAGGAGTAGAAGAAAATGTAACTGGAGAATATGGCCTTGGGACAAGGAATGACAGAGAAGAAAGACTAATTGAATTCTGTAATAAATTTCAGCTAGTAATAGCGAATACCCTGTTCAAGAATCACAAGAGGAGAAGGTATACTTGGAAAAGGCCGAATGATACGGGAAGATTTCAGATGGCCAGACAGAGATTCTGTAATCAGATACTGGATTGTAAGGCGTACCCAGGAGCAGATATAGACTCAGATCACAATGCAGCAGTGATGAAGTGTAGGCTGAAGTTTAAGAGAGCAGTCACGAAGAATCAGTACGCAAAGAAGTGGTATACGGAAGTGCTAAGCAACAACGATATTCTCTTGAAGTTCACTAAGGCTGTAGATACAGCAATAAGGTATAGCTCAGCAGAGAAAAAAATAGGTGCGAAGAAGGTAATTGCGAAGAAACCATGCGTAACAGAAGAAATACTTCAGCTGATCGATGAAAGAAGGAAGTACAAAAATGTCCAGGGAAATACAGGGATACAAGAAATGAAAGTCGCTGGGGAAAGAAATAAATAGGAAGCACAGGGAAGCTAAAACGAAATGGCCACATGTAAAATGTGAAGAAGTCGAAAAAGAAATGATTGCGGGAAGGACTGACTCAGCATATAGGAAAGCCAAAAGAACCTTCGGTGAAATTAAAAGCAAGGGTGGTAATATTATGAGTGCAACGGGAATTCCACTGCTAAATGCAGAGGAGAGAGCGGATAGGTGGCAAGAGTAAACTGAAGCCCTCTGTCAGGAGGAAGATTTGTCTGACATAATAGAAGAAGAAACAGGATTCGATTTAGAAGAGACAGGGGATCAAGTATTAGAATCAGTATATTCCATCAAAATTTCGACAATCGTTGGGGGAAGTGGCAACAAAACGACTATTCACGTTGGTATGTCGAATGCATTTGTTTGGTAATATAGTGTCCGAATTTCGGAAAAATATCATCCACACGATTCCGAAGACTGCAAGAGCTGATAAGTGCGAGAATTATCGCACAATCACCTTAACAGCTCATGCATCCAAGTTGCTGAAAAGAATAATACACGAAAGAATGGAAAAATAAATTGAGCAGTTTTGGTTTACGAAATGTAAAGGCACCAGAAAGGCATTTCTGACGTTGCGGTTGATAACGGAGACAAGACTAAAGAAAAATCGAGACACGTTTATAGGATTTGTCGACCTTGAAAAAGCGTTCGATAATGTGAAATGGTGAAAGCTGTTCGAAATTATGAGAAAGTAGGGGTAAGCTACAGGGAGAGACGAGTAATATACAACATGTACAGGAACCAAGAGGGGTAATAAGAGTGGACGGCCAAGAACGAAGTGCTCAGATTAAAATGGGTGTAAGACAGGGACGTCCTCTTTGGCCCCTACCGGTCAATCTGTACATCGATGAAGCAGTGATGGAAATAAAAGAAAGGTTCAAGAGTGGAATTAAAATTCAAGGTGAAAGGATGTCAGTGATACGATACGCTGATGGCATTGCTACCCTGAGTGAAAGTGAAGAAGAATTGCGTGATCTACTGAATGGAATGAACAGTCTAACGAGTGCAGATTATGGACTGAGAGTAAATCGAAGAAAGACGATGGTAATGAGAATTGGCAGGAATTAGAAAAACGATAAACTTAACATACGGATTAATGGCCCCGAAGTAGATGAAGTTAAGGAATTCTGCTACCTACGCAGTAAAATAAGCACTGACGCAAGGAGCAAGAGGAAATGAATAGAAAACTAGCACTGGCAAAAAGGGCGTTCCTGTCCAGCAGAAGTCTCCACTATGGAACATACGAGGTAATCTGAGGAAGAAATTTCTGAGAATGTACATTTGAAGCACAGAATTGCATGGTAGTGAAACATGGACTGTGGGAAAACCGGAAGAGAAGAGAATCGAAGCATTTGAGATGTGGTGCTACAGACGAATGTTGAAAATTAGATGGAGTAATAAGGTAAGGAATGAGGAGTTCCTGCGCCGAATCTGAAAGGAAAGGAATATGTGGAAAACAGTGACAAGGAGAAGGGAACATCTGTTAAGACATCAGGGAATGACATCCGTGGTACTACATGGAGGTGTAGGCGGTAAAAACTGTAGAGGAAGACAGTGATTGGAATACATCCAGCAAATAATTGAGGATATAGGTTGCAAGTGCTACTCTGAGATGAAGAGGTTTGGACAGGAGAGGAATTCGTGGCGGGCCGCAGCAAACTAATCAGAAGACTGATGACTAAAAAAAGAAAAGTACTGCAAGCAGAGCTGGTTTGCGACCAACGGACCGAAGCGGCAACTTGGGCGGCGAAGCTCAGAGCTACACCAGAGGCGCCAGAGTGCAAAATTTACATACAATTTGTACCGTAATCAGCAGCGAAAATCCTCACATGTGAACGCATACAATAATGCTGGTAGAAGCACAAACTTTGCATTAAACACAAATTCGCAAACGAGCCGAGGGAGAGAAACTGGGAATTTGTTGTTACGAGCCGCCACTGATATCTCTATCAAAAATTGTCCTGGTTAATGAAAAGTATTTAGAACATGGGAATGTTTTCACGAAAGATGTCTAAGAACCCTAAATACAGTCAATAAACGACAGTACATAACTGTATTGAATGCCTGCCGAATGTAAAATACGATGAAATACTGAACTGAGTATCATGAAATCTTTCATTGTCAAGGATAGTAATTGCCTTTAAATCTGTTGAATTCGTGCCATTAAGAACAACACATCAAAGACTAGAAAAATTTAAGTATAATAATCTTATCAATGGCAAAAAATGCCTCTACTTGTACTGAAGTCAGATGGGAATCATACTTGACTTTTTCAATAGAACATTTCTATTTCGCATCACACACAAACTTGTGTTTTCCTTTCCAGTTTCATACACAAAACATTTGACTTTATTTGTCGAATACCAACTACTTTCATGGCAAATTTTTCAAAACTTAGCTTAGATTTTCTTCAAAAGTAACACACAAGTTAAGCAAGTAAACAGTGTCTTCTGTTTAACACATCAATATAAAATTAGATGATTTTTTTGTATTTGTGTTTCAGTTTTTCTGATCGAAAGAGAAATAATTTGTAAATTATAGAATTACAAAATTCCCATTATTAAATTAAGAAAATAAAATAAGTTTTGCATTTTTGTTGTTTTCAACCAGTTTAATAGATAACACAGTTTTATAGAAACTAGAAAATACAATCAGTCTAGTTATTCCGGCTTTCTTTAAAAGTTTTTAATAAAGTTAGCAACTGTTATAGATGAAGATGAAATACATGTTAATATTTTACACTAGATATTATTCAGAAATGTATTTCTACTACAGCGGAATCTCCGTCTAAACTTTATTTGAAAGAAAAAACAGTCCATTTTCACGATCACAAGAGGTAGATGTATAAGGTGCGATAAAAAAGTTTCCGTTGGAAGGCGTCACTAATCCATTTCCCACATGTCAGTGCTTATGTACACGCAACGGAATGGCGCTGTGTTACCTATAGCTGCAACAACACCCTTAAACGGAAACTTGCTGTTTATGTTTTTTAAGGTCTTCCCAAGAGTCCAAGCGAAGGAAAGTAATATCTGATGGATTGGGGGAGTACGATATAGCACTTGTGAGGAAAAATGTTCTCGAACCAGCCCAGGAACATCACATTACAGCATAACTTTTTTTACTCCTTTCCCTACGCCTCTACACTTTTTCCATACTCTTCTCGACAACTCAGAGGATCCTGCACTAGTCCTTAAGGTTTTGCTTGCAGCTTTCACCATTTCAATCGGATTCGATGATATTCCTTGGTTGATGCCTTAGGCCCACTTTTTGTCTACCATGACTTCTTCTGCATTGAAATTATGAGGCAATCTGTTTCGTTCTACGCTGTCAAAAGGAAATTTTCTTACGTCTGACATGCATAAACTGGACATCATCTATTCAAATCTAAGAATATGTTCTACGATTTGGTTTCAGCCTCGTTGCAAAATAATTTGCTTCGGACAAATACGTTTACATCCACGTTTGATTTTTACTTTTATCTTCAACACACTCTTTAATTGTTGGTTTAGGGTCCGCATCTCGTGGTCGTGCGGTAGCGTTCTCGCTTCCCACGCCCGGGCTCCTGGGTTCCCGGGTTCGATTCCCGGCGGGGTCAGGGATTTTCTCTGCCTCGTGATCGCTGGGTGTTGTGTGCTGTCCTTAGGTTAGTTAGTTAGTTAGTTCTAAGTTCTAGGGGACTGATGACCATAGATGTTAGGTCCCATAGTGCTCAGAGCCATTTGAACCATTTTGTTGGTTTAGGTACATTTTATGTGCGTGGACATTCATTTAATCCATGATCCCAATTTAGATGTATTGTTACAGCTACATGTTGTTTGTCTGCGCTCCACTTTCCATAATGCCTTTCTGTGGGCATATTGTAATGCAAATTAACTATGAACTAATAATGCTAACCATTTCCTGAGCCCCACTATACCGGCATGTTTCTTAAATTGTACCTGTACAATACCGGAACCTTATAGCGGTACATTATAGACAAAGTCGTCATTTCCTCTTTACAAGCTTTCTACTAACGAATCGCAATGAATACAGATTCGTGACACTTTGGAAAGTAATGTAATTTCATGCATATTCACCCATAAACAAAACATTATGTGGGCTCTTACCTTATAACAGTAATTCTCTTCACCACGTACACAAAAGCATTACATGAAAAAACAAACCAGATCAACGCTTCAGACAATTTGTTATCATTTGAAAGTGACTTCTGATAGTATGACTCCAAGAAGCTCGTAGTTCATGCAGACCTTACTAAATATCGGATGGCACAAATCAAGAGACGGTACAATACAGGTAGTTCTCTCCTAAATGACGATGTTATTGTTGCGACACCAGATACAGGCAGACCCACATAACCAGCCAAGAGGTGTGAAAACCTACCGCTGACGTAATTTTGGAACCGGGGGCTGCATTTACTGTGCTGGCCTGCAGTGGGGCATTCTACAGTTGGTGGTGTACTAGAGTGACAAATGCTGTAGCGCATCGTACCGATTCCACTACCGACTACATGATGGAATGCTGCCTCTTGTCATAACACACCCTCCGAGAGCGAGTGTCACGGATTCTACAGGTCCTAGATCGGTTTCCAAAGGTACGTAGCACTAGATGCCGAAGCACAGGTCAAGAAATTCTGGCAATTTAGGAGAGTGTGGTTTGTGCGCGTGAATCTGGTCCCTGACATGTATTCCAGTGGGTACAGGTCAGGCAAAATCGTTGGCGAAGGATCGATGAGAGTTGACTACTATGCCCCTCAAACAACTATGGCGCGTCTCGCGCCCGTCGGCCGTCGCATTTTAATTTGTTGTTTACTACAGGCATTTATTGGTAGCGGTGACTGTGGCCGACTTAAGTGGTGGGCCTTAATCAAAATGGTATTTCATTCAATTTTGATTTAGAATTAAATGCTTTTGTGAAGTTCTCTTTTTTTAACTATATTGATCTTCAGTGAAAATTATTTGTTACGTTAATGAACGTTAGACTAGCTGAATCTTAAAACATGAACATATAAGTTGAACAATGGAATAAACTTTTCATATTAATTTCCTCGGCTAGTCAGTTCATTTTAAAGCAAAAAATCTTTAGTTATTAATTACAATTGCGGCCCACACACGCGCGAAAGTATTTTTTCTTACCTCCGTTAACCATTGCACTGTAGTCGGAGTCCTGGCTCTGGCTCTCGGCTGTTTTACTGAAAATAAGAATCTTAAAGCTACGTATTTTCTGCAACGTCGGGTGGCTGTGGAGAAAAATGTATATTATGTTAATAGCGGGCTAGTTTTTCGCTTCCGCTAATTTTTATAAGTTAATATCTCCACGTAATGGCGTCGTTGGCTGCATCGGCCGCTGCGATTGTTGAACTGTAAATTACTTGAATGCAGGTTAATTCAAAAGAAGGCGGACATGAAATCAGGATCACCTCTCACAGATTAAACGTGAACGATAACATTAAATCAATATATTATCTGCTTAATTAGTACAAATATGTTTACATTTTCCAGCACTCGCAAGATGTCCGTCTACACTCAACCAAGATAAGAGAAGAAGTGAAGACGACTAAAAAATTAACAAAAGAGCGTATCTTGTCGTCTCTTTAGATCATTTTGATATATTTCTTTGCCCTCGAAACTTACACAGAGAAATTATTATAATACGGATACATGAGAAAAATATATGTTCGCCTGAGCCGCTGGCTCATAAACATAAAGTTTATGTGACCGCTCTAAGCCTGTTGATACCAGTGCCTACCAATTTTAATTGTATATTACAGCACTGAGGATGGTCACTAAGTGACCGAAAATCGATTTTGCGGATAATAAAACAAAAAAAAAATACGACCAATGCTGTTTCTCCTTCCAAATGTCCGTGTAGTTCACTGGTGTCACGGTGCCCTGGATTAGCACCAGAGATCCCGTGGAATCCGAAGCCAGCGCGACCCCACAGCGAAATCCGCCCTCACCTACCTGCATCTGTGGCACGGTGCATGTTACAAGCAGCCATTCGCCTGGATGAGGGCACCATCTGCCTGGTGTAGCAAGAAATGCGATTCATTGGACCAGGCGACACGTCTCTATCGATCCACGGCGAAAGCTCAGCGATGCTGTGGCCACTGCAATCGTAATAGATGTCGATGGGTCGACACGGGAACAATGGCGTTTGAATTGTGTGCTCCGAAACAGTTTTGCTGCACCAGCATTGTCCTCTGTCATCAGATCTGCCACAGATCGCTGCCTATCACGGATTACATAGCGGGCTGTCCTCCGACTGCTACGTTTTGTGACGAGAAGGGGCGTCCAAAACCATATAGCTTTCTCGTTATTTCACCAAACTTCAGTTACTTTCCACAGGTGCTCACGACAGTAGTAGGCGAAAAGCCGACCAGATTGGACGTTTAAATGATTCTCGTTTAGAGCTGCAGCGGCACAACAATGTGCCCTTCATCAAAACCACTTATATCAGTAGATTTCTGAATTTGCGGCCCGTATCTTTCCTGCAATGACTATCCATTCTTTTCTGTTCTGCTTCTATTCTTTCCTCCTGCGTCACGTGCGCGAACCACCACCATGAGGCGTTGACGCTCGCTGTGGCCTGTGGTCATAACATTTTGGCTCATCAGTGTTCATGATGCCAGCTCAGCAGGTTATAGCGTCCCTTCGGCGCTGTACATTCGACCGGAGAATTTCCGTGCGTGTCATCGACCGAGTGTGTGGCTAAGCGACTACAGCCCAATCATCATCGTCAACTAGGCAAAGACAGTGGCCGTCAGCTACCCCTTGTGTGGTTCTGGATTTCGAACTGGATCTACCAGCCCGAGACCTGCCAGTGGGTGCCATCTCTCGACACTCAGTCTCCAAGGGTCCTCGGTTCTACTCGGGGCGCCTGCACGTTTCTGTCAGCTGCCACGGGCCACGTACTACAGTGTACACCAGCCCAGCCACAGAGCCTCACTGCACTGTGAGGCTGACACGCGACTTGCGCTAGATAGGGCGTCGCCGTCACCAGTCGCTGTCTGTTAGCTGCGGTCGGTAGCTGCGTCGCAGCTGTCGACCTCCTGCATGGAAAAGTGAATACAGATAATGTTGGTGAGTGCTCATTCTTGACTCTGCGCTCGCCGCAGTACTGGAGATCCCATTCCAAAGCTACGCACCCTCTGGAGGCAGAAATAGCTATACTGCAACACTAATTTTGCTGACCTCCGGCTGTACAACGCTGGCGCCAACGGTTAATGATGGACTGTAGCAGGGTCGCAGTGATGGAGGAGAATTGCACGGATCGTAAGATAAAAACGTTCTTCACTTTGAGAATGACTCTCGTAATACTACTCAGTTTTCAAGTTAAATACTTCATACTTTGTAGAACAGAATAACTTTCGGTACAAAAGGAACTTTGTTTGTAAGTTAGCTCTCAAGCGAATTCAAAATGTTGTTGCTATTCACTCACATTTTGTTAAGCATTTACGTTTTTCCCTATATCTACATAACACACTCTGCAAGCCACTATACGGTATAGCGGAAGGCATCTCTCGCCACTTCTAGTATTTCCGTTCCCTGTTCGACTCGCAGATCGATCGAGAGACAAAAGATTTTTCATATGCCTGCGATATATAGATTTCTCTTACCTTGTCTTCGCCTTTCTTACGTGAAATGTATGTTCGAGGCAGACAGTAGAGTTGTTTTGCAATCAGCCAAAAATGACGGTTTAAACCTCATGAACAGTGTTTCGCAAAAGTAACGTTGTTTGTACATCTACATCTAATCTACATAGATATTCCGCCAGCCACCGTACTGTGCATGGCAGAGGGTTCTCTTTATCATCACTAATCATTTCCTTTCCTGTTCCACTTGCACATAGAGCGAGGGGAAAACGACTGTCTATACGCCTCTGTACAAGCCCTAATTTCTCGTATGTTATTTTCGTGATCCTTAACGCGCAACGTATGTTGGTGGCGGTAGAATCGTTCGGCAGTCAGCTTCAGATGCCGGTTCTCTAATTCTCTCCGGGAATTTCCATTTCAGATCACGCGACAACTCCGTAATACTCATGTGCTGATCAAACATACAGAACTAGCAGCATAACTTTGAATATTTCAGTGTCTTCCTTTAATCCGATTTGGTAGGGATCCTAAACACTCAATCAGTACTCAAGGACGGGTTGCACTCGCGTTTTATATGCGATCTCCTTCATAAAACGAGCCACACCTCCCTAAAATTCTCCCAATAAATCTAAGTCCGCCATTCGCATTATCGACCTTAGGCGCTTGTTCCACTTCATGTCGTTTTGCAAAGTGATGCCTAGATATCTAATCGTTGTCACTGTGTCAAGGATTTCTTCACCAATATTGTACTTGAACATTACCGGCTTGCTTTTGTTACTCATTTGCATTGCCTTACATTTTCCTACATTTAGAGCAAGCTGCCATTCATCACACCAAATTAAAATTCTAAGTCAGCTTGTATCCTCCTAAGTCACTGAAAGACAATACTTTTTCGTAAACTATAGCGTCATCAGCAAACAGTCGCAGATTGCTGCTCACCCTACGTCCGATGATTTATGTGTACAGAGAACACTTCTATGGAGCACTCCCGCGAGATCCTTGTCTCTAATGAACACTCATTCCCCAGGACAACGATTTGGGTTCGATTACTTAAGAAGTCGTCGAGCCAATCACATATCTGGGAACCAATTCCGTATGCTAAGACCTTCATTAGCGGTCTCTAGTGGGACACTGTGTCAGACCCTTTACGAAAATCTAGGAATACAGAATTTGCCATTGCCCCTCATCCGTGGTTCGGGATGTACCGAATGAGAAAAGACGAAGCTGAGTCTCGCATGAGCGATGCTTTCTAAATCCGAACTGGTTCGTGAACAAAAGCTTTCCTCCTTCAAGGAAACGTGATTAATAGTTCTTCAGCAAACCGTTGTTAAGGGTATTGATCTGGAATTTTGTGGGTCTGTTTTCTTACCCTTCTTGTATAATTGCACATGAACTGACCTTAATGTTAGACATATATTTTACAGGTAGTGTGGGTATCACACTGAATATTGAAGGTCTTGAGCCAGCAACTAATTCGACAGAAGATGCAGAAGCTAGCGACAGAGCCCGTCAATTCCAGGTGCGTACAATAACTCTGACGTCCCGAAGTTTCATCGATACAGCCTGTAAAAGCCTTCTGCTGAAGCTGTAATTACGTCCGAGAGTACTGAAATGTGTACTCTGTTAAGCCTGAAATGTAATATTTTGAGAAGTCGTGTTTTTTTGAACTAAGTAGTTCATAGTTTGTGAGAGCAGAAAAAATTATTTCTTACAAGTTTAGCCGTTCAGAGTTTATACAGGGTGGCTAAAGTGAAATTGGCCAGGCAAATATTGCATGCACTTTAAGACAGGCAACCCAACTAACATCATCCGTATCAAGGGCAGGAAATGTAAGTTATGTTGCTTATCTTAACCTCTTAACCCCTGAAAGTAAAAAAATTCACAGGGTATTTTTCTTTTCGTGTTTTCCAACAAACCAATTCACAAGCATGATACAAATGCAGTATAAATATGGTTTTGATGATTCGCTAATTTACGGGGTGGTCCTAAACTATATGTCAAAAATGTAAAGGCCTAAATAAGCAGATTTCGTATAGAAAGGTGTGTGCGGTAATGACACAGCTCTAGCTTTTAGAGCAGTATGAAACACAGGAAACTGAAAAGGCATGTAAAGGCAAATGACATCAGAAATATTTCAATAGTTTACAACAGGTGCTCGAAAGAGCGGCTACCAACAGCAATGCACGATTCACAGCGACGGCGCAAAATTCAGTCGGAAGAGGCGTCAGGCGTGTCGATAGCAGCAACAGGCACGCGGGCGACGAGACCTTCTTCAGACGTGACGGGACTCTCGCACATCAGGCTTCTCATACGACCCCACAAGAAAAAATCCACGCACGTTAAATGGGAGGACGCGATGACCAGGAAACTGAAGTGTCCTATCCGCAGCTGCCCGTACACAGCGAACTGCTAATTCTTGACGTTTCGACTGAGCTGGGGCTCCATCGTGCTGGAACCACATTCGTCTGCAAACAGGTAGAAGAACATCGCCCAGAAGTTAAAGTAAGACCTCCTGTAGGAAGATGTAACTGTAGCCTGTTAAACGAGTAGGTAGAGTGTACGGTACTACAAAGTTATTGTGCACAGTGCCTGTCCAAACATTAACGAAAAACTTTTCTTGGTAGGTGTGTGTACTATTGTGCTATTTCGGTTACCATGTGCCCACAGGTGAGAATTATGGATGTTCAATTGCCTTATCGCGTAAAGGTAGCCTCATCAGTAAATAAAACATCTGCAGGGAAGGTTTCGTTGATTGCAGTCTGCTGTAGGTGCCAACGAGCGAAGTTGAGATGTGGAAGGTAACCGTCAGGGGTCGTTGCTTGCACTCTCTGTAAATGGCAATGTTACGGATGCATTCCGTCTTTATGTAAAGACTTTTTGATGGCTCACACGAAGCGCACGTCCTACAGGTCTCGAGCTTGTCGATGGCTTATATTCTACGGTGTTTTGCACATTTTCTTTCACTGCAGGAGTTTTGCAATATCTTCCAATGCCAGTTCCACGCCTGGAAGCGCAAAACAATCTACTCGTGGGCAACTTCCTATGAAGACGCTCGAATGTTCGGCGAGCCGGATTATTCCCATTCGGGAATCGCTCCCTGAACATCCTTTGAGCAGCTAATCCATTCCCTTGTGCAGCCGCATACATGAAGTGTATGTCGGCCAGGTATGCATTGGTGAACCGATGCATGCTGCTCAAGATCCGTGCGGGAATTTGTGAATCCAGCAAGAGAAACGCTTTTACACGCCACCATCATCAGCGCTCTCTACCGGGTTAAGGTAGAATTACCACACACACATTCCTATACGACATGTGTTTGTTTCGATACGCTCTACGTGCCGTTACATTTTTGACATATAGTTGAGGACCACCCTGTATAAATGGAAGTCCACGTGTTTGGATTTTCAGTCTCATTTGCAGTAAAACCCACTACCCCCTGCTTTGTATTTTCTCTTCTTTTTACAGCAAAATTTTTATCCTATTTAAAACAGTCAACTGCATATGCTAATATACACAGAGAATAGGTTTGATAATGTTAACATTTTCGAAATATGTGATTTCCAATACAAGATTTTGTTGATGCGCTGAAATAACTTCATGAATGCAAAGAAATAAGAATCTTACAATAGTTTCTGGAAAGTAATAATTTGCTACTGCCAGTAAAAAAAAATCTTTACTTTTTAGTATTAGCTGCAAAACAATTACTTTCCACAATACATAAATAAATTTCATACTTTTTGCATGTGGCTCTTGTCTTGTCTGCGTTTCCTGCATTCTGAAACACTCTTTGCGTCTAGAAATTTCGTGAGATGCTTAGCTTTCTCAAACCTTACTTCAGTAACTGGTTGCAAAACAGCTCATTTTCGCTATTTAGATTTTCTACATCATTTACGTCTTCACTGTCAGAGAAATTCACCGTACAAGAATGTTCTCTTTTCGCAGTAACTAGCCTGACATATTTGTAATTAAATTTAACTTTGCCTACATGTGTTTTGTAGTCAGTCACCGACAGTCTTTTCTGCTTAGCTATCTGATTAACTGTGGTACCTGACCCTACAACTGGCAATCACAGGGTCTATAAAATGACTAAAAACCCATACCGGCCATTTTTATGTGCGATTGTAACATCTATAATATGACAGAAATGTGTCACAAAGACGAACATCTCCCATGTTTTCCTTATAGCGTTTCTCCATCATTGGTTGTGGAACATCTGATTTCTTTTTCTCTTATCTGCAATATGACCAAGGTCCATGTACGAGGACTCGCAGGAAGTGTGCTATTTCACAGTGACGAATTAAATTTATCCAAATGTGAACTAATTCTCACCATCTAGAATAGTTGGAGAGCTTTCGACAAAAACACGGATTCTCAGTTTAGTATTTCGGCATAGTAATTACTTATAAATCTTTCTAGTTCGTTGAAGAAGCCATTTTCAGCATACGACCAACTCTAAACGAACACGCAATGGCTTGCAAGACGCTGCATTCTAGTGTTAATATTAAGAACAGGAAGGTCCCCACTTGTAGACAATCGTTGTATAAGCGAAAAAAATGCGCGTATCTGTGAAGAAACGATGATCGAAGGTCGACATTTGTGGACGGAAAGAACAAACAGATTATGGTGAGTGAAATATTCTCCGAGCCGCTTTTACTCGTATTTTGCCCAAACCTGAATGTAGTGACTGCCAGAGAAGGATGCTGGTCTACTCTGTATTGCAGATGGGCATTTACGCTCACCCCATCTACAGTGCGGAAGGGGACTACCCGGCTGTGGTGAGAGAGAGGGTGGACGCCAACAGCGCAGCAGAGGGGAGACCGCGGTCCAGGCTGCCGTCCTTCACACAGGAAGAGGTCCAGTACATCAGGGGTGAGCGTCTAAGCAGGTTCCACTCTAACACGAGACTCTGCCAGCTTCTAAAGTCTTAGGCCTACTACTAGGGCTATACGGAATGTAAGTTCCATTAATTTATTTAAGAAAAACGCCAGTACAGGGACAGATATTTCATTATATGCAACATAAAGCTACAACTGTCAGCTGTTTTTCTCAGCAATTACGTTGTTCATTAAGGCACTTCCCATATCGAGGAAGGAGTTTTTCAGTGGCCTCGTTGTAGAATTCTGCCTCCTGTGAGCTAACCATGGTTTGACACTCTCCTTTACCAACTCATCTTCAAATTTCTGTGACCATACCCATAGTCTCCCTCAGACATCACGGACCGTGTTGGACGATATTGTGACGGATAAGCTCGATTATTAAAATTTTTTTGTACACTGGGTCCTAAACCCTGTGGATGATGCCCGGAATACGAGGAGCATGGGAGATACATCAAAGTTTCTGATGCGGTGCGATGCAGAAGGAGACAAATTCTCCAGACACACTGTGACAGGTGATGAAACATAGGTTGCAACATGGAGACGAAATACCAATCCATGGAGTGGAGCCTCACTATCTCGCGACGAAAGCCTTTTAGAGTGCTGCACAAATACTGATGACAGCTTTTTTGGGGACTGAGAGGGACAACTGCTTGTAGATTTTATGGAAAGAGGCACTGCAATAAATTCCGAAATTGTGCGCATTAACGGTAAGCCCCACACGGCCGCACGACACAAACGTTGCTGAACAGTCCGAACTGAGAATAATCTGCTCATCCTTCCGTACGGACACGATTTCTCACACAATGATTTTCAGCTGTTACCAAAGATGAAAAACTAACTTCTGATCCTCTGCTGGAATGCGAAGACGAGTTAAAGGAGACTGTCATAGCATGTCCTAGTTCACAGGCGGCAGAATTCTACAACGAGGGTTGTGAAGAACACGTTCCTCAATGTGACAACTGCCTTATTGTAGATGATGATTGTAGAAGCAGTTATGTAGAAAAGCAGCTGACAGTTAGGAGTTGTATAATAAGAACAGAGTATTTAAAGTAGGTTAGAAACAATTCGTACCATTCTAATATTTTTAGCCAACGATACTCATGGTTACAACTTCCTGATGTCTGAATCAACTGTGTAAAAGCAGTACCTCACTTTGCATAATAATCCCTGTGGAATAGTAAAATTCTGGCAAGGGTCGTCACACAGCTATGGAATCTGTGCAATACGTTTATACGCCAAATTCAGTAAAAAGTGCAGTGTCACGAAGGGGCGACTTGATTTTAATTAAAATTAGTCCTCGTACAGCACAAAAACCGATTAAGCAGTCAATGCAATAAAACAGTGTTACATCCAGGAAAAGGGCTTTGATGCTACTGTGGAGAGACCTAATTTAACTGACCAAAAGATTTAAGTGGTTGCAGGAACAAAAATCTAAATGTTAATTACCGCAGGTGACAATTTCTTTTCATACATTTTTAAGATTTTTTATAATAAAGGAGTATTCTAGTACCTAGTGTGGTTCCTCTGTCAAAAAGTTCTTAAACATGTGTCCAAACAAAGTTAAAATCTCTAACCAAAAAGTGAAGTATCGTGAAGGGGAGGAGGAAACGAAATGATGAATCACCAGGCATGTCATGTTATTTCAGTGACTACAAAATCGAGTGAAATTCAAAAACAAGTAGGCAGTACGAGCACACTCATGGGCGTGACGCTGCACCCCTCTGGCACCGAATAGGTCGAGCAGGCTGCCATAAAGCCTTTATACTCTCTCCTGAGACAAGTTGGCACACAGTTGTTGTAAGTGATCCTCAATACGTCCGGGTCCCACACGTGTTCTATCTGGGCATCTTGCTGGTCACAGAAGTACCTCTGCATGGCACGGTTCATAGAGACCTGTGCCATGTGTGGACGCACATTGTCCGTTGAAAATGCCACAACGATACTATGACTTGAGAGAAAATATATGAGGATGGAGGATGTCCGCGACGCACCGTTGTGTTCTCGTAATCCCTCAGCCACTACCAGTTGTGACTTGAAGTCATGGCTTGCCGTACCTTGATACTAGGGGTGACACCGCAGTGGCTCTAAAAAACAATTGAAGATTGGGACCTCTCCTCACGTTGCCCCCATACTCTCCAATAGTAATACATGGTAGTGCAGGACCGCAGCTGATGGCTGAACACAGTGCGAGTCCATTCATCAGCCGACCATGGTCTCCGGTCACAGCGCCACTCCAAATACAGTTGTGGTGTTAACGGCAGCCTACGCACAGGCTGGAAATTGCCTCGTCTGTCTGCTGCTAGTCTCCAACCAATGGTACGGAATGACACAGAATGTTGCAACAGCTCCATTAGTTTTTCTCGGATAGCAGGTACAGATGGGAAGAGGCTACAATGTGCTTGGTGCACAATACGGAGATACTTCTATGTGGTGGGTAGACGTGGACGACTAGAAACTTGATGGCGAATATACCTGCCCTCGTATTCCCATGCAGTCCAAAAAGTGAGCCACAGTCATATTCGAATGCCCTACAAATCTGGATATTCCGCTATTCGGTGTCCAAATGGATACCTACAATGACGCCTGTTTCAAATTCTATGAGATCCTGATAACGCTGTCTCACACGAGTGAGATATTCTGTTCCAATTCTGCCCCACAGAGCGCTCCCTGATGTCCATCATCTCGTCCATGGGCAGAAGCAGATGGGCCCTATTGCCCTATTGCACACATCCTGCGCAAGTGCGAACCATTTTGCCACCCCTGCTCTCGCACGCTTCCCAAGTGCTCTACAGAGCCAAAGACCTATCTGGCTGCCTAAGTATCAGCTGTTTGCCCACCGCTGCCAACCTGTGCCTTTGGGCGCCTGACTTTCCCCTGACTGGAACAGCCCAACTTAAGGTGACAAAAAGCTTATTCATCCTCAAAATGGCAAGTGATCAGCACAAGCTGGCAACACTGTAGGCTGTGGCGGTATAAGGAGAAAGTCCTCCACTCCAACTGTTAGTGATCGAGTGGTAAATAGCATGCTACGTAAACAGCAAGTTCTGCATCAACATCAGAAGGAAGGGGTCATTCTTTGAATACGTGTCGAGGACTGAGATTTAAATCTGTGATTTATTCGTGTCTCTTCCTGTTACATTATAATGTCGTGTGAACCATATCAGGAAAGTTACAACAAATAACTCTCTTGCAGGATCAGCAGACTTTATTGGACTGAATCACTACTCCACAGACTTCGTGACTTCTGGAGTGACTGGTATATCGCCCTCCAAAAACCGTGATTCCGGCGTCATCAGTTCATATAATGAGGTAAGCTGTTACCGTTACCATCATTTGTGTAAAAGTGACAACAGTGAGTTTGCTGAAACAGCCGAAATGTTCACCAAAATGTCACACGTAACCGGAAGACAATGAACTGTGACAGCAGAGATTTATTGCACACACTCAAATGAGTTTCATTCAGCTCCAAAACTTTCAAATGGTCGTTAAGTTCCATTGAGAATCATTATCCTCCCACCCTTTAGCTTCCAAGTTAATTCACCCAAGTTCATTCCAAACTCAATGTGATGATATACTTCAAACGCTCGTCCCTCAACAACTTGTATTGTCAAAAATGCATTGAATTGGAAGGCGTTATTTACTCAGGAATTCTATTATCAGTGTAACATTTCAAACTGGTGTTAATATTTATTTTACAGCGGCAATATGTAACAGATACGTAGTACAATTTCGTGCTTGTAAACCTGAGACAGTATGGGCATACGCAAACCGCAGCAACCTAAGTTCGAGATTTAGTATGGCTTGTGCTACGAGACGTTAATATGCACTCGTAGATAGAAGTTGCTAATACGACCATATGAAAGTAATAAGTGTAGAGGAAAACAATGCTATTAGAAAATGACAACATGGTTAATAACAGGACTGGAGAGAATGGTAGTTTTTAACAATCAAAGCTAAGGTAACCGTTAGAGTGAAATTAAACTAAAAACATAAAAATGTTAATGGAAAGCAATTGATACATACTGCATGCATACAAAGTAGTAGTTAAACCATATACGACGTTTCAGGAGGGGTAATAGATATTTTAGAAGACGGTAATATAAATTAATTCGTTCAAGAACGTCTAATGCAGTTATAAATTATGAGTATCCGGATATGTTATTTGTGTATAGGTTTTGTGATGGAAACGCTGTGTATACTTGTAGAGAATACGGCAGACGATTTCCTAACCGCAGAATACCAGATTCGGGAGTGTTTACTCCTGTTTTTACCAGACGGTGTAAAATTGGCGCAGTGTCAAGAAGTCATATTTCATCTGAACGCGCAAACGAACAGAACATGGATGCAGTTTATTATTCAGTTTGTAGAACTTAGTCCCTCAACAAGAACACGCAGAATTTCTACATGTACCTGAAGCGGTAGGGCGCTGGTTGGGAAGTGGCAAAGTACTGAGACCACAAAACAAAGAATACTTGAACAGCAGTTTATTTATTATCAGTAACAATTAAACTTTTTACAAAGAGAAAATGCACAATTTAATACTGGCAGCATTGATGGCTGGTGGATAAGAATCACCACATCAGTAAATACAATCCTTGAAATGCATAGGTGCAAGTTGATAATATAAGTTATTTAATAAAGATCGGCCCACGTCGTTGATTCAACATACAATAATCAGTGAGAGCATAAACAAACAATTACAGGTCATGAACACCTTAGATGAAACTAACAACGTCACTTAGAAACTGCACCAACGACTTAAGGCCCAATGATGAATTCCTCCCACGGTGAAGCCAAACTAGTTTAAATTACTTAAACTGTATATACAGATGTCATTAGGGGACGTAATGCCAGTTTACTGATACACTGACCGACCTTAGATGAACAGAATTTCTCTACGAGGAACTTCAACAGCATTTCAGCAAAATACAGGATAACTCAATTAATGCCCGGCGGACATACAAACAAGCCTTGCAACTGGTGAAGATGCTTTAGGATTTACACGAAATTTGATTAAAATACAAAAAAAAACAGTAGTAGCTAAATTGATATATTTTAAGCTTACGTCTGATCACGCCTTCACATAAAGGCAGGTTATAACGCTTACAAACAAAATTAATTTTCCAGTGCAATGGCTGATCAAAAGTGTCCGTAGAACTTATACTAAAGGCCACCTGTGGATGGTATTGAGTCGATTTACTTAAGTGGGATTTAGAAGAAATCAGTTGCATTGAACAAACAAATCACAAGCTATTATCACACAGGCGTCTAGTTCGGAAAACAGCTAATAACAAGTAAGGCGGATTTACTAGAATCAGCTGGCTAGCTGTCTTACCAAAATAAGTACCTTTTCTACGGATACATGAGGAATTTAAATAAAAAAGTGATTTAGGTATTGACAAAAGACCATACGAAACATACAGTGATGCCCCTTTCCGGGTTTGCCCCTGAATTTCGTAAATAAGGTCTGTTCTGAAACACAAACACATAAGCCAAATGAAACACTGTTCTAATATAATACAAAACGCTAATGAATAGAACAAGTCTGGCAAGCACTGAAAGCATAAACAATGTTCTAATAAAATACTAAACACCAATGAATGAAACAAGGCCGGTAAACACTGAATAGGTAATGCGCCAGGTAAGTACTTTACAGTTAACTTTACGGAAAAATTTGACAGAAAGCGCGCGTTAGTGTACACAAGCAACCAATCCACATTAACCAATAACATGGAGAGTTGGCAACAAAAATCAAATTAACGAGCATTTTCACTAACAACAGAAAATCGGAGGTACGATCACAAATACCAGCAAGACCCGAAAGGAACCAGGATAAGCTAAGAACGAAATTACTGCCCGTTAGAAAAGGATCCACCATATAGTCCACAAGAAGGGCATGCAACAGTTCCCCGAGCATGCTTGCTTCTTCCAGCGGTCGAGTAACAGACAGTTAAAATCCAATTGGTGTGATGTGAATAGACCAGCTATGCTTGGCCCAATAGAGCACTCACACATCCTAGTTAAACCCGGCCCACCAATTGTTCACAGCGCAGCCGGCAAGCCACTTCGCTTAAGCATACGTCTATATGCTTGTCCGCCACAGCTGCTCCGGACAAGTGTCCTTCCGTATCCCAGCAATGCAGCACAGACAGACACACAGCAGACACAATCGATGCCTGAGCAGCAAGGATGTTGCACATGCACGCCACAATATCGATGTTCCATGTAAAAGAATAAGGTCGGCATTACATATGTCCTTACGATTTTCAGCGGATTCATCACCTTCGAGAAGAAAATGGAAGCAGACTATTGGAATTTTTTTGTTAGCTAATTGCAAATCGCTGAGTAATCTCATCAATACTGTTCACTGACGAAGTCTCCTTCAGTTATGATTATACCAATAAGGCTCGTAACGCATTGTCGATGTGATGGAAAAGCACACGTGGAGGGACATTTTCAAGAACGCTTTGCTGTAAATACGTTGTTTGGTATGATAGACTATAAGCCGATTGGGCCTTTCGTCTTACTCCACTCTCTTACGTGGTCCCATCATCTAGAAATCCTTGAAAACTAGCTTCCAGCATTACAGGAAAAGAATACTTCGGCTTCAAGGATGGGTATCTCGGGGGTTCTCTACTCGTCATGTGACACCACATCCAAACCAAACACTCCCAGGAACATGGATCGACAAAAGCGGCATTAAGGTCCCTGGAAATCAATACTTTGGATATTTATCTGTGAAGATGGTTCAAATGGTTCAAATGGCGCTGAGCACTATGGGACTCAACATCTTAGGTCATAAGCCCCCTAGAACTTAGAACTACTTAAACCTAACTAACCTAAGGACATCACACACACCCATGCCCGAGGCAGGATTCGAACCTGCGACCGTAGCAGTCCCGCGGTTCCGGACTGCAGCGCCAGAACCGCACGGCCACCGCGGCCGGCTCTGTGAAGATGGTTGAAAGGTGAAGTCCAGAACGAAAAAAGTATACAAAAGAGACGAACTGATAATTCGGGTTATGAATAGTACTGCCCTCAAAAAGAACATCAAAGAATTTGAAATTGCATTAAAGTCGGAAGTGGAATTTATGGAAAACAAGTTTGGACTTAATCATTTGCCCCCTGTGACCATTTCTTTAGGTTACATTCTAACAGCTGTACCCCTGTACACAATAAAAATTTGACACATGTTCCATCTCCTAAAATGTTTAGTATTCCTCTTCAAGCGCCTTGTTTAGTAACTCTCCTTCCCTATCAGCTATTTTAAAGATTGTTGGCTACGAGACTGAGAAACAGAACGAGCAAAAGTGAAATTTGTGGTTTTGGGGAACGAAATGTAGCTAATAGTAAAACAAATACAAGCATTAAAACAAACGACAGCATTTTTAATTTATATTTAGAATGGAATAGAGGAAACTAAACAAGTATGCAGTACACCTCAAAGTTGTTTGGAATGGTCTGAAGGTTTTGAATGTTGTGTTTTAATTATTTCGTTTGGCACTTGAACATAATTGCATCAATACGTAACTAATGTTCTTGATGTTGCAGTCAGACGGAGGCCCTCGCGCCCCCGTGTGGCGGGAGCAGCGTACACAAAAGAATTTGGTTCACATCTGAGCAGAGGGCGTTGAGAGGCCAGACAAACGTGTGGTTCCTGAAGAGTGGCAGCAGCCTTTTCAGTAGTTGCAGGGGCAACAGTCTGGATGATTAACTGATCTGGCCTTGTAATACTAACCAAAACGGCCTTGCTGTGCTGATACTGCGAACGGCTGAAAGCAAGGGGCAACTACAGCCGTAATTTTTCCCGAGGGCATGCAGCTTTACTGTACGGTTAAATGATGATGGCGTCCTCTTGGGTAAAATATTCCGGAGGTAAAATAGTCCCCCAATCCGATCTCCGGTCGGGGACTACTCAAGAGGACGTCGTTAATCAGGAGAAAGAAAACTGGCGTTCTACGGATCGGAGCGTGGAATGTCAGATCCCTTAATCGGGTAGGTACGTTAGAAAATTTAAAAAGGGAAATGGATAGGTTAAAGTTAGATATGGTGGTAATTAGTGAAGCTCGGTGGAAGGAGGAACAAGACTTTTGGTCAGGTGAATACAGGGTTATAAATACAGGGGTAATGCAGGAGTAGGTTTAATAATGAATAAAAAAATAGGAGTGCGGGTAAGCTACTACAAACAGCATAGTGAACGCATTATTGTGGCCAAGATGGACACGAAGTCCATGCCTACTACAGTAGTACAAGTTTATATGCCAACTAGCTCTGCAGGTGATGAAGAAATTGATGAAATGTATGAGGAGATAAAAGAAATTATTCAGGTAGTGAAGGGAGACGAAAATTTAATAGTCTTGGGTGACTGGAACTCGACAGTAGGAAAAGGAAGAGAAGGAAACGTAGTAGGTAATCAGTCCCCTAGAACTTAGAACTACTTAAACCTGACTAACCTAAGGACATCCCACACATCCATCCCCGAGGCAGGATTCGAACCTGCGACTGTAGCGGTCGCGCGGTCCCAGACTGTAGCGCCTAGAACCGCTCGGCCAGGTGAATATGGACTGAGGCTAAGAAGTGCAAGAGGAAGCCGCCTGGTAGAATTTTGCACAGAGCATAACTTAATTATAGCTAACACTTGGTTCAAGAATCATAAAAGAAGGTTGTATACGTGGACGAATCCTGGAGATACTAGAAGGTTTCAGGTTATATAACGGTAAGACAGAGATTTAGGAACCAGGTTTTAAATTGTAAGACATTTCCAGGGGCAGATGTGGACTCTGACCACAATCTATTGGTTATGAACTGTAGATTAAAACTGAAGAAACTGCAAATAGGTGGGAATTTAAGGAGATGGGACCTGGATAAACTGACTAAACCAGTGGTTGTACAGAGTTTCAGGGAGAGCATAAGGGAACAACTGACAGGAATGGGGGAAAGAAATACAGTAGTAGGAGAATGGGTAGCTCTGAGGGGTGTAGTAGTCAAGGCAGCAGAGGATCAAGTAGGTAAAAAGACGAGGGCTAGAAGAATTCCTTGGGTAACAGAAGAAATATTGAATTTAATTGATGAAAGGAGAAAATATAAAAATGCAGTAAATGAAGCAGGCAAAAAGGAATACAAACGTCTCAAAAATGAGATCGACAGGAAGTGCAAAATGGCTAAACAGGGAGGGCTAGAGGACAAATGTAAGGATGTAATCTCACTAGGGGTAAGATAGATACTGCCTACAGGAGAATTATAGAGACATTTGGAGAAAAGAGAGCCACTTGTATGAATATCAAGAGCTCAGATGGAATCCCAGTTCTAAGCAAAGAAGGGAAAGCAGAAAGGTGGAAGGAGTATATAGAGGGTCTCTACAAGAGCGATGTCCTTTAGGACAATATTATGGAAATGGAAGAGGATGTAGATGAAGATGAAATGGGAGATACGATACTGCGTGAAGAGTTTGCCAGAGCACTGAAAGACCTGAGTCGAAACAAGGCCCCGGGAGTAGACAACATTCCATTAGAACTACTGACGGCCTTGGGAGAGCCAGTCCTGACAAAATTCTACCATCTGGTGAGCAAGATGTATGAGACAGGCGAATAACCTCAGACTTCAAGAAGAATTTAATAATTCTGAATGGAAAAACTGGGAGAAGCCGACCTCGGGGAAGATCAGTTTGGATTCCGTAGAAATGTTGGAACACGTGAGGCAATACTGACCTTACGACTTATCTTAGAAGAAAGATTAAGGAAAGACAAACCTACGTTTCTAGCATTTATAGACTTAGAGAAAGCTTTTGACAATGTTGACTGGAATACTCTCTTTCAAATTCTAAAGGTGGCAGGCGTAAAACACAGGGAGCGAAAGGCTATTTACAATTTGTACAGAAACCAGATGGCAGTTATAAGAGTCGAGGGACGTGAAAGGGAAGAAGTGGTTGGGAAGCGAGTGAGACAGGGTTGTAGCCTCTCCCCGATGTTATTCAATCTGAATATTGAGCAAGCAGTAAAGGAAACAAAAGAAAAATTCGGAGTAGGTATTAAAATTCATGGAGAAGAAATAAAAACTTTGAGGCTCGCCGATGACATTGTAATTCTGTCAGAGACAGCAAAGGACGGAAGAACAGTTGAACGGAATGGACAGTCTCCTGAAAGGAGGATATAAGATGAACATCAACAAAAGCGAAACGAGGATAATGGAATGTAGTCGAATTAGATCGGGTGATGCTGCGGGAATTAGATTAGGAAATGAGACATTTAAAGTAGTAAAAGAGTTTTGCTATTTGGAGAAGAAAATAACTGATGATGGTCGAAGTAGAGAGATTATAAAATGTAGACTGGCAATGGCAAGGAAAGCGTTTCTGAGGAAGAGAAATTTGTTAACATCGAGTATAGATTGAAGTGTCAGGAAGTCGTTTCTGAAGGTATTTGTATGGCCTGTAGTATTTCGCATCTGTTGCACTTCATCTTCGTGGTGTAGCAATTTTAATGGCCAGTAGTGTATTTATACACTACTGGCCATTAAAATTGCTACACACGAAGATGACGGGCAACAGACGCGAAATTTAACAGACAGGAAGAACATGCTGTGATATGCAAATGATTAGCTTTTCAGAGCATTCACACAAGGTTGGCGCCGGTGGCGACACCTACAACGTGCTGACATGAGGAAAGTTTCCAACCGATTTCTCATACACAAACAGCAGTTGACCGGCGTTGCCTCGTGAAACGTTGCTGTGATGCCTCGTGTAAGGAGGAGAAATGTGTACCATCACGTTTCCGACTTTGATAAAGTTCCAATTGTAGCCTATCGCGATTGCGGTTTATCGTATCGCGAGATTGCTGCTCGCGTTGATCGAGGTCCAATGACTGTTAGCAGAATATGGAATCGGTGGGTTCAGGAGGGTAATACGGAACGCTGTGCTCGATCCCAGCGGCCTCTTATCCCTAGCAGTCGACATGACAGGCATCTTATCCGCATGGCTATAACGGGTCGTGCAGCCACGTCTCGATCCCTGAGTCAACAGACGAGGACGTTTGCGAGACAACAACCATCTGCACGAACTGTTCGACGACGTTTGTAGCAGCATTGACTATCAGCTCGGAGACCATGGCTGCGGTTACCCCTGACGCTGCACCACAGACAGGAGCGCCTGCGATGGTGTAGTCAACGACGAACCTGGGTGCACGAATGGCAAAACGTCATTTTTTCGGATGAATCCAGGTTCTGCTTACAGCATCATGTTGGTCGCATCCGTGTTTGGCGACATCGCTGGGAACGCACGTTGGAAGCGTGTCTTTATTCGTCATCGCCATACTGGCATATCACCCGGCGTGATGGTATGGGGTGCCATTGGTTACACGTCTCGGTCACCTCTTGTTCAAATTGACGGCAGTTTGAACAGTGGACGTTACATTTCAGATGTGTTACGACCCGTGGTTCTACCCTTCATTCGATCCCTGCGAGACCCTACATTTTCAGCAGGATAATGCGCGACCACATGTAGAAGTCCTGTAGGGGCCTTTCTGGATACAGAAAATGTTCGACTGCTGCCCTGGCCAGCACATTCTCCAGATCTCTCACCAACTGAAAACGTCTGGTCAATGGTGGCCGAGCAACTGGCTCGTCATAATAGGCCAGTCACTACTCTTGATGAACTGTGGTATCATGTTGAAGCTGCATGGGCAGCTGTACCTGTACACGCCACCCAAGTTCTGTCAGTTCTAGTATAATAAATTTGTCCAATGAATATCCGTATATCATCTACATTTCTTCTTGGTGTAGCAATTTTACTTGCCAGTAGTGTATGTGACATAAATGTCCGCATCTTTAGTCTACATTGATTTAGATGATTAAGTATTTTAATCGTCATGGGCCCGTAGACATTAGCATTTGTCATAAATTTCAACTTAATACGTCAACCCGGTTCCTGAGAAAAACGGTCTTACTAGACGGACAGCAAAGTTCACCTATGGATTCCACATTCCAGTGCCTGTGTTGTAAGTAATAGACACTGCAGCGACTACAGCCGGTATGAAATGTTTTTGCAGTTGCGAATACGAGGATCCATGAGCTGCATAAGGGTATGACGAAAGTGAAAATTTGTGCCAGACTGGGACTCGAACCTGAGTTTGCCGCTTTACGCGAGTAGCCGCCTTAGCCGCTTTGGATAGCCGTGAGAGACTGTTGACCGGGCCTAGACTTCCATATGCCGTCGATACTGTGTCGCAGCCTGCATTCGGACGCACAGTATGTAATTCCCGTGCAGGGGGGACATTTTAACCAGAAGTTGCTGCCTGGTACGAGTGGATAAATATGATATTGCAGTGCGTGTATTGTTAAGAAGAACGATGCAATATTCCTTCGGACGTGCATGCGTGGATGTATCCAAGCACAGACGATAGTTGTTCTTACTCGCAACTGAGGATACACTACTGGCCGTTAAAATTGCTACACCAAGAAGAAATGCAGATGATAAACGGGTATTCATTAGACAAATATATTAAACTAGAACTGGCATGTGATTACATGTTCACGCAATTTGGGTGCATTGATCCTGCGAAAACAGTACCCAGAACAACCACCTCTGGCCGTAATAACGGCCTTGATACGCCTGGGCATTGAATCAAACAGAGCTTGGATGGCGTGTACAGGGACAGCTGCCGATGCAGCTTCAACACCATACCACAGTTCATCAACGGTAGTGACGGGCGTAATGTGACGAGGCAGTTGCTCGGTCACCATTGACAAAACGTTTTCAATTGATGAGAGATCTGGAGAATGTGCTGGCCAGGGCAGCAGTCGAACATTTTATGTATCCAGAAAGGCCCCTACAGGCCCTGCACATGTGGTCGTGCATTATCCTGCTGAAATGTAGGGTTTCGCAGGGATCGAGTGAAGGGTAGAGCTACGGGTCGTAACACATCTGAAATGTAACGTCCACTGTTCAAATTGCCCTCAATGTGAACAAGAGGTGACCGAGACGTGTAACCAATGGCACCCCATACCATCACGCTGCTTGTTCTCCGAACATGCATACACGCATGCGTGTCCGAAGAAATATTGGATCGTTCTTAACAATACAGGCATTGTAATATCATATTTATCCGCTCACACCAGGCAGCGACTTTCAATTGAAATGCCTGTCCTGCTCGAGAACCACATAATGCGTGTTAGAGTGCAGGTTGTGACTCAGGTATGACGACGTATGCGAAGTCTGGGTCTGGGCGTGAGTCGTGCACGGTTAGCCAAACCGCTTCAGGCGACCGCACGCGTAAGATGGGAAATCCGGTTTTGTGCTCCAGTCGGGTAAAAATTTTCACTGTCGTCATTCCCTCGTGTAACTGAAGCTTGCTCGTATCCGCAACAGCGAAGACCTTTCATGTACAAGGATTCCGTTTCTACCGATTGAGGGAAGGAGCTCTAAAAATTGCCTGCATTCAGCCCTGGTTTTTATTGCACGCCAAGGCGTTTAGTCTTCTGAGATCTGACATACTAAAAGCCACAGTGGGTGTACGATAGAAAGGAACGGTGGTGGATGATGATTTTATGGTTGCCTTGGATTGATGGGGAGGCTTTTGTGTGTATATGTGTGTGTGTGTGTGAGAGAGAGAGAGAGAGAGAGAGAGAGAGAGAGAGAGAGACAGACAGATAGACAGACAGACAGAGAGATCTAGGCATAGAGAGAAAGAAAGAGAGGGAGAGAGAACGTTACGAATATAGCGAGCGCTGGGGACAGAGCCCGTGAATTAAGCGGATGAAAGAGTGAATGTCCATAACATTCCTATCTGTCTTAAAAAGAAAGTATTAGTGGAAAAATGATAAATACAAGAAATGTCTTCTTTTTCTTTCAGGCAGTTCCCTGGGGATTCCGAAGTTTACTGAACTGGATTGCTAACGAATATCCTGGATATCCGATTTTTGTAACAGAGAATGGTCTGAGGAATTCAGGAGGACGGAACGACACTGACAGGATCGACTACTATATCGTACGTAACACTCACGCCCCTGTGTTGCAGTCCGACATCGGTTTTGACGTCTGTGAGCTCATTTCAGTTACAAGGATTGTATTTTTTTTACCTGTAGGGTTTCCTGGGAGCTCTTCTGGAAGCAGTGAACGTTGATGGAGTTCCAGTGATTGGGTACACGACGTGGACTCTTATGGACAACGTGGAATGGAGTTTGGGAACCAGGTGAGTAATCCTGGAAATCTTTGTTCATCAGACACTGTCCTCTCATAAGTTTGGATTGACCGGTGGTCTGAAATGCCAAAACATTTTCTGTTATGGAAAGTTATACAATTGTAATGAAGTAGTTCTTTCACTAATTTGGGAACAAATAGTAAGGCATATCATTCTGTTTACAACTTCAGTATACAGCCCCTGATATCAGTTGGTATTTTTAGTGTGTTGGTGGGACCATCTGAATTTTAGGAAAAAGCTGTCCTTCTCTATGAGAAATACAACTATCTACACATTAAATGCCCAGTGGGAAGTAATGAGAGAAGTGGCACGTGTGATCACATTTCTGTCCTCCTCCCATCATGGACATATTGTGCCTAACTCTAAAATGACAAAATTAATAAATCGAGGAAATAAGATCACATTTGAGAATGCTTTATTTAAGAGACAGCATTGTTTGGTCCTAAAAACATTAGGATTTCTGTATTTTTCTAATAGATTCTTCAAACGTAATGGAGTCAAGTGTTTATTTATTACTGTCAAGAAAAGTAGCCTTCCTTGATGTTTAGGAAGGTTGATGTCACCTCTGGACGTGCCCTGTATAGGAAGCCAACTCACTCTGATTTGTATCTTCCGGATGATAGCTTTCAATATCCGTGTCAGCGTGAGGGGTATTTCGTACCTTGCCTCGTAGGACCCATGTCATCTCACATCCTGAACGTTTGTCATCTCAGTTTTCCCACCTCGAAGTCACTGTCTGTCAAATTGTAGTGAAAGACGTGCATTGCACTATCGACTAACCATCAATCGGGACGGTGATGACAATAACGAGGCGGTACCAAAGACCACAGCCATTTTATCTTACGCAGCTAGCAGTTCCAACCTAGGAAAAAGAGGAAAAAAAAGATGTCTTCCGAATGGGACTGAAACCGATGGATATTATGTACATGCACACAAAACAAAAGACCGCAGTTTCAGAAAAATTGGGTGGTTTATTCAAGAGGGAGAGCTTCACGAACTGTGCGAGTTTATAACGCTTTGGTCCACCTCTGGCCCCTATGCAAGGAGTTATTCGGCTTGGCGTAGACTGACAGAATCGCTGGATATCCTGCTGAGGGATATTGTGCCAGATTGTGTCCAACTGGAGCGTTAGATCGTCAAAATCTCGAACTGGTTGCGGGGTCCTGCCCATAATGCTCCAAACGTTCTGAAACGGGGAGAGATCCTGTCGTGTACTGAAGCAGCACACAAGAAGAATTTGCAACAGTTGCTACCAGAAGTACCGTGGACGTACTCGTACTGCGCGCAAATCAATCAAACTGCCGCGCGAGTCACGCACAGTGGAGCGGCAGCGCCACCAGGAAGAGAGGGGCGGGCTTAAGTAGTCGTGCGAGAGCCGAAGTTGTCAGCTACAAGTCGGAAGTCAGTCCGAGACTTGCTAGGGAATTCCTGCAGAACTTTCGTCGTGTCTTCAAGCCTTCAAGTCGATATATAGTGGTTAGTCTTCAGTAGAAACAGAAAAGTGATTAGAATTGACATGTATGGACAGAGACCGCTTGCCTACAGATTTAACTGAGTGCCGTTAGTTTGGAACTGTTCTTAGAATAGTACAGTACATCGAGACAGACGATAAGTTTTCTTCAGACTTTAGTCCAGAGAACATGATTTAATTTGTGTCCATGGAACTGTAGTCAACGCAGGACAGATACACTAAACCCACATTCTACAATAGCTGTAACGAACGTTACCAAAGCTGAGTAATATATTTTGCTATTTGATACTCTGTGTTACTTTCATTGTATATGTGCTTCCCCGAAAACCCAAGCATTCGTCCTGCCAAAAGATCTGTATCAATTTTTTCAGCGACAGTGAGATTTTCATCAAAGTGGATGCCGCTAGTCCACAACAGATCCGACGACCTTCCTGGCCAAGCTAGGGTTTGGCGAGCACGAAGATGAGCAGTAGATATTCTTGCCGTTTGCGGGAAGGCATTATCTTGCTGCAGCGTCAGCCCAGGATGGCTTGCGATGAAGGGCTACAAATCGGGTCGTAGAATGTCTTCGACGTAGCGCTGTGCTGCAAGGGTGCCGTGGCTGACAACGAAAGGGGCCCTGCTACGAAAAGAACACCCCGCACCGTCACTCCCACTTGTAGGGGCGTGTGGTGGTCGGCAGTGAGATCGGTATCCCACCAATGTCTGCGGCTCCAGCCATGTCTTCGGTCTCGAATCTCACTGCCTGGACTGGAATTGCCGTTAGAGATGAGTCCTGCTACGAAATGACCCCCGGTAACCAACGAAGACGTGTCTGGAGACGCCTGAGACAGCGGTGGGACACCGACCTCACTGCCGACCACCATACGCCCCTACAAGCAGGAGTGATGGTGCGGTGTGTTCTTTTCGTAGCAGGACCCCTTTCATTGTCTTCTGCGGAACCCTCTCTCACAGTTGAGCAAGTTTGGAGCTTTGAGGGCAGGGACCTACAACCAGCTCGGGATTTCGACGATCTATGTGCGAGTTGGACAGAATTTGGTACGATATCCTTCAGGAGGACGTAGAACAACTCTATCGGTCAATGACAAGCCGAATCAGTGGTTGCTTAAGGGCCAGCGATGAAGCAAAGCATTATCAACTTGTTCAGTTTTTGAACCTCTTTCGCTTGCGTGAATCATCTAGTTTTTCTGAAATTGTAATCATTTGTTTGTCTGCACCGATTTCCATCCCATTCGGAAAACTGCTTTGAAGTGCGTCGTACACTACTGGCCATTAAAATTGCTACACCAAGAAGAAATGCAGATTATAAACGGGTATTCATTGGACAAATATATCATACTAGAAATGACATGTGATTACATTTTGACACAGTTTGGGTGCATACATCCTGAGAAATCAGTACCCAGAACAACCACCTCTGGCCGTAATAACGGCCTTGATTCGCCTGGGTATTCAGTCAAACAGAGCTTGGATGGCGCGTACAGGTACAGCTGCCCATGCAACTTCAACACGATACCACAGTTCATCAAGACTAGTGACTGGCGTATTGTGACGAGGCAGTTGCTCGGCCACCATTGACGAGACGTTTTCAATTGGTGAGAGATCTGAGGAATGTTCTGGACAGCGCAGCAGTCGAACATTTTATGTATCCAGAAAGGCCCGTACAGGACCTGCAACATGCGGTCGTGCATTATCCTGCTCAAATGTACGGTTTCGCGGGGATCGAATGAAGGGTAGGGCCTCGGGCCGTAACACATCTCAAGTGTAACGTCCACTGTTCAAAGTACCGTCAATGCGAACAAGAGGTGACCGAGACGTGTAACCATTGGCACCCCATACAATTACGCCGGGTGATATGCCAGTATGGCGATTACGAATACTCGCTTCCAATGTGCGTTCACCGCGATGTCGACAAATACGGATTCGACCATCGTGATGCTGTAAACAGAACCCGGATTCATCCGAAAAAATGACGTTTTGCCATTCGTGCACCCAGGTTCGTCGTTGACTACACCATCGCAGGCGCTCCTGTTTGTGATGCAGCGTGAAGGGTAACCGCAGCCATGATCTCCGAGCTGATAGCCCATGCTGCTGCAAACGTCGTCGAACTGTTCGCGCAGATGGTTGTTGTCTTGCAAACGTCCCCATCTGTTGACTCAGGGATCGAGACGTGGCTGCACGATCCGTTACAGTCATGCCTGTCGACTGCTAGTGATACGAGGCCGCTGGGATCCAGCACGGCGTTCCGTATTACCCTCCTGAACCCACCGATTCCATATTCTGCTAGCAGTCATTGGATCTCGATCAACGCGAGCAGCAATGTCGCGATACGATTAACCGCAATCGTGATAGGCTACAATCCGACCTTCATCAAAGTCGGAAACGTGATGGTACGCATTTCTCCTCCTTACACGAGGCATGGCAATAACGTTTCAACAGGCAACGCCGGTCAACTGCTGTTTGCGTATGAGAAATCGGTTGGAAACTTTCCTCATTTCAGCACGTTGTAGGCATCGCCACCGGCGCCAACCTTGTGTGAATGCTCTGAAAAGCTAATCATTTGCATATCACAGCATCTTCTTCCTGTCAGTTAAATTTCGCGTCTGTAGCATGTCATCTTCGTGGTGTAGCTATTTTAATGGCCAGTAGTATATTTTAGTTCTCTCGGAGTGTGTGATATGAAATGTATTTTTCGACCACTATCTAAGAGAACGCCTCTTTTAGGGTACGTAAAGAATGATGTGGGTTGGCGTTAGGCAGGTGTCTACCATATTCCTTTCAGTTGTTGCGTATCATATATTGGTCAGACCACCAGCACCATGGACGATCGATGTATTGATAACAAGCGTGACACACTCTTACAAGAGCATAGCAAATCTGCTATTGCAGAACATTTCCTGGGCATTGATCACCATATGCAATATAACAACAAGCAGATTCTTGCATGCACTTCCACCAATTGAGAATATGTTATTAAGTGAGCAGTTGAGGTTAAATCAGCAAGTGACCTTATATTGATGGAGGTTTTTACTTAAATATTCTCCGCAGATTCCTACGCTCTCTCTCTCTCTCTCTCTCTCTCTCTCTCTCTCTCTCTCTCTCTCTACAGAGGGACGGAATTAATGCATTAATGCTACGTCTTCTATTAGTCGCTAATATTCACTGTCGATAACTTGTGACATTGGTCATTTTTGTTGCATCGTCACGAAACTGTTTATAGCGTGTGTGTGTGTGTGTGTGTGTGTGTGTGTGTGTGTGTGTGTGTGTGTGTGTGGGTGAGTTGTGCAGCATGTCACCTGCAATTTCCTAGCACAGTGCTCTGTCGTTGCATTGTCCCTCAGAAACTACAGAAGGTGCACCTATCGAATCGTTAGTGGTTGCCGAAGACGTCACCCCGCTGCAATCCCATTTATCTGAACATTCTTGCATTTGCCTGCAGCGATTTAGGCAAACCGTAGATATAGCTAAACCTGGAAGGCCAAGTGGGGATTCCGTCGCCCAGTTCAGTGTGTAACCATTACGCTCCACACTCGGGCTTCCGTTTTGTATTGCTCGTCTGCATTGCTGTAAGAATTCTACGAACTAGTTTAGTTTAGTCGAAGTATAATGGGCAACCTGAAACAAAGTGTAACTGGTATAAATTTCAGAATCACTGATTATGCTAGCCGAAACCTACATCCACCATACCCTAAAACTTATCAGTGGTGTCAAATTTCAAACAGCATCACGTACCACACAGACACTTGGTGCAGCAAACACTCCCTTTCCGGATAGATGCACAGGTCTGCTATTCGACCGTTAATCTCTTCATAGACGCAGAATGGAGAATAATTGACGGACACTGGAGTAATTTCTACCGTTCTCCAGGCGGGGTTAGCATGGATCATCGGTGTTCTCTTAAGACATTATCTCCTCGAAAAGCATCAACTTTAATTCCTGACAGCGCGCAGCTGTCAGAAACAAGTATCAAAAATAAATTTATTAATGTTCACTTAGAACTAAACAAAACATTAAACTGGTTCAAAGATTGACAGCAAATGACACGTGGCACTCTATTGCCGCACTGGTGCGTCTCACATGACAGTCATAATTTGACTGACAATCAGTACTACGAGGGCTATCCAGGAGGTAACAGATGTTTTGTTCTGTCGTGACGGTGGGTGGAGCTACAGCCACCATCTTGGTTCCATAACGTTCCTACACTCAGTACGTATCCAGTGATGGTAACGTTTGGCGTGTGTCTTTTATTTTGCTTTCTGTGACATGCTAAAATGTGTTCTGTAATAGAAAATCCCGCCAATTGTGACGTGTGTTCTGTGATAAGGTTTTCGTCGGCAACAACTGCAGACCAATTGAAATTTATCGCGACCTTTGTGATGGGTACGGAAAAGGAATAACGACTGAAAGCCGAGTGAGGCAATGGTATATTGAGTTTAAAAACGGCCATACAAGTGTCCACGATGAAGGTCGCAGTGGTAGGCCTAACCCTGTGGCCGACAAACTGGCCCGCATCTCGTGGTCGTGCGGTAGCGTTCTCGCTTCCCACGCCCGGGTTCCCGGGTTCGATTCCCGGCGGGATCAGGGATTTTCTCTGCCTCGTGATGGCTGGGTGTTGTGTGCTGTCCTTAGGTTAGTTAGGTTTAATTAGTTCTAAGTTCTAGGGGACTGATGACCACAGATGTTAAGTCCCATAGTGCTCAGAGCCATTTGAACCATTTGACAAACTGGTGATGAAAATCAACACAAAATTCGTGAAAAATCGTCGTTTCACGGTTATAGAACTTGCGCAACATTTTTCCCAAATGTTGTGGAGTTCAGTGCATGAAACTCCGGTAGAGAAGCGTGGTTACTGAAATTTTTAATTTAGGTAGATTGCCAAGGCCACAGAAAACTGATACTGGCTGCAGCACTGACCTTCCTCAAGATTACGGGGAAAACACTAATAAAGTTATCGATAGTACCGTAACTGGGGACGAGACTTGGGTGAAGCATATCAATTCGGAAACAAAAAGGCAATCGATGGAATGGGTACAGACAAATTCTTCAAAGAACCAAGGAAGAGTTTGCAAGCGCTATTAACAAGAAATATCAAGGCCACTGTGTTTTGGGACTCTGTGGTAGTGATTCTCCTTGATTTCCTTGAATGTGGATGACAAGTTAATTCGGAGGGGTATATTCAAACACCGACAAAGTTCAGGCGGGCGATACAAAATAAGTGTACGGGAAAACTTTGTGTAAAAGGAAATTTGTGGGCCGGCCGAAGTGGCCGTTTGGTTCTAGGCGCTACAGTCTGGAACCGAACGACCGCTACGGTCGCAGGTTGGAATCCTGCCTCGGGCATGGGTGTGTGTGATGTCCTTAGGTTAGTTAGGTTTAATTAGTTCTAAGTTGTAGGTGACTGATGACCTCAGAAGTTAAGTCGCATAGTGCTCAGAGCCATTTGAACCATTTTTTTTTAAATTTGTGGGAAGTTCCTATGAGACCAAACCGCTGAGGTCATCGGTCCCTAGGCTTACACACTATTTAACCTAATTTAAAGTAACTTACGCTAAGGACAACACACACACCCATGCCCGAGAGAGGATTCGAACCTCCTACGGAGAAGCCGCGAGAACCGTGACAAGGCGCCTGAGACCGCGCGGCTACACCGTGCGGTTTAGCGTAAAGGTTTAGTTTTGTTCACCACAACGCGCATCCAGAAACGACCAATCGTACCCGAGTGCTCCGTCAGGATTTTGGATGGGAGGCGTTTGAAGATCCAGCATACAGCCCGGATTTGCCTCTGAGCGACTACGACTGCCTCCAAGCAATGGAGGTGTTGCTCGCTACACAACACTTCGGTACTGACGCCGAACTGCATGCTCGCATAAACGGGTGGCAGCAATCGCAGGGGGCAGATTTCCACAGTGACGGTATTGAAAAATTTGTGCCAAGATACGCTAAGCGCCTCAATTTGGAAGGCGATTATGTAGAAAAATAGCTGAAGAGTGTGCCTTTAAAATGTATGTATTAAAATTTGGTTCTTCAACATTGTTAACTTTTTTTATTTCAAAACGTCTGCTACTTTCTGGATAGCCCTTGTATCTGAGTTTAATTCCCGCCTTTTCATTAAAACAATTAACAGCTGTAATGAGTAACGTCTGATTGCCAAATGAAGCCAGCTAATTCTACGTTAATTCTTTCTTTTTTTGTGGGGGTTTTGCATGAATTTTTCTGAAGTTCAGTTCAGTGCATGATTATCCACGCTGGATGTCCAGGCGAGTGACCCAGTGTTGGAACGACCGCCTAGGGGCTGAGGGCTGCCTCTTCAGTGGCCTGTGTAGACCACAGCGGCTGTGAGGAAGCACGCCGGGCCCCGCTACTGCCCGGGGCTGACGACGACCACACGTCTTCCTGCCGGTGTCACACAGTACTTTGCGCTCTGTGCGACGTGGGTCCAACGTCGCTGTCATGGAAATACATAACGTGGCGTGACGAACACCTGAGAAGAAAGTCACGAGTTTTACGAACCAGAGCGTCCGGGGCACACAGATTTCAAAGGCTCCACTTTCCAGGAACGCTATGTGGAGGGCAGTCAGAAAACATCTCTCCATACCATCAGATACGGCTGGCCTGCTTTGTGAATGTAAATTCTGATCTCCTTTGGCCACCTCTCTTTACCACCTTAAGTGAGGTGGACGACTCTTGTCTTATAAAATTGGAAGAGGTCTGGCTCCTCATTGGTTAATCTAAACAAATTGCATTGCGGGACAAACCAAGTCGAAAGTTTTCGAGAAGTGTATAAGTGGAGAAAACGGCATTGGCAAGAGTATCGAACAGACTGGAGAGTGGGAGAGAAACGCACAATTATTTGAGAGTTCAAAGCCAGGTTGTGTAGCGACTGGTAAACATTATAAATCTATAGCATGGAGGCAAGACTTGCTGACTGGCCAACAATTTGCAAAGCTCTTGCCACTGGTCCTCTGAAATTCTGTAAACTTGCATAAAAAAGAGACAGGCCACAGAGAATAGTAGAGGACAAACTTATGCACAGTCCTCAGGAGAGAGCACATGACAGAGGGAAAACTTCACTTTGGTTCTTGAAGGACAACACTAGGCTTAGGAATTTCAGCTGATGTGTTACAGTCTGCAGCAGATCACTTCAACCTCACTGAGTCTGGTGATAGCTTGCAGCTTTGGTGAGGAGGGTGCTACAACTCACACGCATTTATCGGCTTGCTCTTACGGCAAGGCACATTTCAGAACCCAACACTTTCGTGATTGTCCGCAACCTTATTACGATTCAGTCTGAAATGTTAGTTGTGTGTGTAATGATTTCATTCTTTTGGACAATACAGGCAACCACTTTGCAATCATCACGGATATAAATGTTGAAAAGTAATGTGTAGATTCTAGCTTCGTCCCATTCATCTGAATTACCCAATCTACGACAAGGTATTCACGTCTTAGATTTATAACGATCCATGTTAACAGTTAGGCAACGGCTTCGCCACAGTGGATACATCGTTTCCCGCCAGATCACCGAAGTTAAGCGCAGTCGGGCGTGGCCGGCACTTTTATGGATGACCATCTGGGCCGCCATGCACTGTTGCCATTTTTCGGGGTTCACTCAGCCTCGTGATGTCAACTGAGGAGCTACTCGACCGAATAGTAGCGGCTCCGGTCAAAGAAAACCATCATAACGACCGGGAGAGCCCGTTCTATCCACATCCTCAGCTGAGGATGACCCGGGGGTCGGATGTAGAGAGCTGCAACGCTCCATGTTTGACCGGTCCCGGCTCGCCTGTTGACGGGGCGACCGAGCCTCTCGTGTCCGGCCCCACACCACTCGGCTCGGTCACACACTCGCCCCATGTCTGATGTCCGGATTCCGGACACGCGGATAACCGAGCACGACCGGTCACCGCTCACGTCTCACCTCGAATCGCCACGGCTCGCTGCACTGTACTGTACAAATCCAAAGCATCTCTCTATTTTAATACAAAAGTAACGTTTCCAAGAACGGGTACGTTCTTCATAGAGCACTTTCTTTTATAATATTTACTTCCGTCTTCCTAACGTCCAGGAATTTTGTTGTAAATAAAACATTGATCACAAGAGACCAATCTGTGTTAATGTAATGAAATGTAAGCCTCAAATGGTGCGCCTGATTATGCGAATCAGTCCACATATCAACTGTCGCAGCACATGTTTTATTAATAACTTCCGCAATAACAGAAGGCATTATACTGTTTCGTATTGCATCAGCTTGCTCTTTGACATGTCTGCTTATAGTAGAGGGATGTGGCATGGCATCTGCCACGTTAACTTTTCCATAATGCGCACCCAGATGTATTAATTCTTGCCCTAGTTCTCTGAAACCTTCACCGCAAACAACATTAAAAGGTCTCATATCTTTAGCACACATTGCAACACACTTTGCTGTAATACTATTTTTTATTACTGCCGGTGTTCCTGAAGGAGCTGTATGTTTGTGAGGTTTCTTGCAACTGTGTTTCTTTAAAAGAGTGGTTCGCGATTGGAAACACAATAATGTGGAGCAGTTTATGCACGATACGTACCCAGTAGACGCACTGTTTTCGTCTACAACCACCAAAAATCAAAAATATGCTCCGTACTTGGCTTTTTAGACCTTTCCGTCTCTTCAACGTGTAAACATTGATTTCAATCTTACGTCTTACTGCACTGGTTTCCTCGCACTGCATGATTGCAGAGAGAGAGAGAGAGACCACAAATGAGAAGCCCGTACTGGCTGCAGTCTCACACGGATAATGACACGTGTAATGTGTTTGAAGTTACGTGCTACGTGTTCGGTCACGGCTTCTATGCTCGGTCACTAGAACCAGTGCGGGCAGCCTATCCAGTTAGGGTGTGCTCGCCCCATCTCGTATTTTGTGCTCACTTACTCGGTCATGCAGGACTCTAGTCGGATGGTCCCGACGGGCCACTTGTGGCCTGAAGACGGAGTGCTGCTGCTGCTGTTGCCGCTATGATAACAGTTGATAGTTTCCTCATTCTCTGCATTGCTTGTGGTAGAACTAATCCAGTACTAATTTGTTATTTGTGTATGTCAACAAGGAATATTGTAATAAACTGAGATAAATAAAGACCACTGCTTCATCTCGTAGTTAGATGAACACTGTGTTTTTTATCTTGTCTGTGTTACAGCACGCAGGTCTCACGATTGCTAACGCCATCCCGTGTCGTTAATTATTCATTGCACAATACTTTTTTCACTAAATGCATGTGAGTACATGGGGTGCGATCTGACAAACGTAGGTGTACCAATGTTGATCATTCTGCCATCCACAGGGGTACCGCCACCTATGTGGAAGGCTGATCTGTAGCCTCAAACGAATGCATTGTTGATGATTCTGATATCGACAGGTGTATGTATGTATGTTGAGGACTCCGCCGTAACCTCACATTCATGCTTAACAGAATGTAAAAATGAAGTAGCCTTTTACAAAAACATATATCCATGAATTCTGTACCTATTGATCCTGTAGAAATTACGTTGATTAAAAAACGTTAAAGATTGACATAAACATAGACACAGATGATTTAAATATTGCCTCACCCTCGTTTCGTAAACAGAAGGAAATGACATGTTACATATTGTACATTAAAAAAGTGCTGTCAGCCTGCCAACTCTAAAATTCTGCGTGGTGACTGTTTGTTCTATGTCGTGTCTCCCTACCACTTTCGCGCAACGACGCTCTGAGCGTGTTTTTTAGGGAATTGACTAGTTTGAACCTGGGACCTGTTGCTGGTAAGGAGACGCCAGACCACACATGACATGTAGAGTTCAGAAGAGTCCACTGAGACTAGCGATGATATAACCAAATATTTAATGATTTCAGCGTCAGCTCCACTGCACTCCCAGTAAAAGAATCTTAATACTAACTAAATTTAGTGCAAGGGGTTCAAGGCTTTCCTATTTTTAGTTATCTGGTAAAATAACGTCGAAAAAGCAGTTAAGTTTACCATTGGAAATTTTATTCTACTCACAAAACATTGTTTATAAATTGCACTATTGATAAAAGGATATGTTTTAATACAGGATGGTAAAAATCAACTGCGTTCAACAAAAATGTGAACGAATATTCCCTGAATGGCTTTCCAAGTTCTACAATGGATCGAAGGATGACCTATGCCATATCATATCTATAATCTAGGTTTAAATTAAGTTTCACAAAAGAGAAAACTATCAAAATGGTCTACAGTGACCCTCAATTATCTTTAATTACTTATCTAACTTGTCGTAAATTACAGTGGCTGATGTGGCCTCTCAATAACTATGTAACAGAAAAATCATCGCGTTTCAGATTTTTACTTCAAGTGGCAAATGTGAACACCATGAGCTTTAATTGACGATCGACACTAGTATTACGTAAAGGGGTGTAACAGATGAGACTTCTGCAGTTCTGAGTGAAGCTTTATCCGCTGTTTTGCGGCATCGCGTGCGTTCATTACCTTGTCGATGTTCGTCAGGGGGCGGCGGACAGCACAGCTCCGCTCACCTCGCCGTCTCGGAAGCAACTCTCACCTAACTTCTTCTTACTACAATTTACCGAAGTTAGTTTAAAAAAACCATCTGGCTGTGTTTTCATCTGACCAATCAGAGTCTCAATGTTAACCTTAAGCTCCGCCTACAAATATTCTGTCTATCCAATGAGAAACGTTATACTTTTCATAGTGGGGCAATGTTTTTAAAGTTTGCAACGTAACAGAGACGCGAAAAAATCTCACGCTAAAATTTGCAGCTGGTGTGGTCCTTTTAGTGTTATCTTAAGATCTATACTGTTCTTCTGGAGGGCTCTATCTTTTAACATGGGCTGGGGGGTGGTCCTGACATAACAGAGACGTGAAAAAGTCTCACGCTAAAACTTGAGGTTGGAGTAGCCCTTTTTGTGTTATCGTAAGATCTATACTGTTCTTCTGGAGGGCTCTAGCTTTTAACATGGGCTGGGGGTGGTCCTAGCGGTTAGCTGGTGACGTGGGTGTCCGTCCCTTATCGTAGGGCCTTCTAACTTAACACGGTCCTGCTCTCGGCTCCTGTTCTCGTTTCTCCCCTCCTAACTGCGTCTGTCTCACGGTGGGAAGATATAACATGCATTTAGGCACTCTTGTGTTAGTCTGTGGTATTCCATTTGCTCACTCGTTACTCGTAATACTTTGGTTAATTTAATGTCACGATTTATTCGGAGCTATGTGACATACTAGTGGATTTGCTTATCATGTCAGGGTTTTCATGGAAGGTGATGGATTTGCCTGACACCTTACACAACTGGAATTATTTTACAAGGGATGCATCTAGTAGATGTTCATAGTTTTGTGTACTCACTGTATGGTTGATGATCTGTGCGTGTGTATGTGTATGTGTGTGTGTGTGTGTGTGTGTGTGTGTGTGTGTGTGTGTGTGTGTGTGTGTGTATATGTGTCTGTGTGTGTCAAGTATCAACAACGCATCTCACGTAATGTAATAAAATTTTTACACAGGGCAAAGTTTGGTCTGTACGAGGTGGATTTCAGCAGCCCAAACCTAACGAGAACGCCCAAGGAATCGGCCGGCTTCATAGCGGAAGTCTACGGGAGCAGAGAGCTGCCAGAGCAATACTTCTGGTAGGAAGAGCTCATAGCTGAGTCTGTGAGAGAAATAAGTTATATGTTGTATCTTATTTCAGGAACTTCTGAATGTCTGAGGTAACTAATTTCAAAACCAGCGTCAATACCAGAAGTCTACGGAAGCAGAGAGCTACCAGATCAGTACTTGTGGTAGAAAAAGTTCATAGGTATATCTATGAGTGAAGTAGGTTTTAAGCCATATTTAAGTTCAGAAACTACTGAATGGCTGAAGTAATTTATTATAAAATCAGTGTCAATAAATAAATTTATAAAAATAAATCGTTTGTACTTATTCTCCTTGTTAACAGAACGTAGATAGAAGTGTACTCCTAAATCGTTGTTATTCTGTCACGCAGATCTGTAGATCGAAATAACTGATATATTATAACATGATTAAATTGGCGATGGACAAATTGTCGTAAAACGTCTAGTAAACGCTATATTCTACTCATTAACTGTGTCTAGAGGAACTGAGCAATGAAAGTCATCAAATTTTTCTGCTCCACTATTGGCCATAGAGGATGCTCAATAACGCTCAGTTAGTGAGCGTGAACGGGCCCCAATAGGTGCTCGCATGATTTAATTGTTTGCCAATCTACGTCAAGTAGATTGACAGTGATGACCCTGGAGCAATGTCGACTTGCAAGCTGCGTCAGTGTTACTGAACAACAGAGTTTGGTCACCTGAAAGTTGCACATGGCCAACGTAACATATAAACTTAAATTACAAAATACCACTATCGCGCCTCATTGATTGTATTTCCTCTTTCTTCTTATCCGCGTTTCCCACTCACGTGTCTATACAATGCTGTGTCAGAGAGGCGCACATTGAAAAAATCCTTCCTGAAATCTAAGTTAGAATTTGACATAAGTAGAACTGTTTTCCTGAAGTCTTCTTACACCTCTTCAAACGATGTCTCCATTTTTCTGTTTCCTTACTTAGAGTTGGTTTTTTTTTTTTTTGTCTTCTACTACTCGAACATCCCGAATTTCGTGTTCGACAAACGTCACTTCTTCTTCCTATTGCTGTGAATCATCTATGTCGTCCACAAACTTGGCATTGTGAGTCATGTCACCTGCACTTTAATGTACCTGGCGAAGCCGGCATAAGAAAACACAGTCAGCTACAAAATACTTGAAAACATTTATTATACTTAAACATCCTGCTGCGACAGACTTTAAAAGGAATTAATTCTTGAATATTTATCGAACGAAAGGAAACATTCTGACTTTCAGTTGCATATTTAACAAACAGCCTAACTTCAACAAGTTAGTTGTGTTATCCTGAGTAAAGCGCGTAAGGCTGAAGTCCGGTAACGGTCGTCACATAATGATGAGATGAGATGAAACGGTAATGTTAGTGTTTTGTTGTAGAGTATTGCGTGTGTTTTTATATGATATATATGATGAATAGTATGTTTGTATCTAGGTGTATGTACATGTTGGGAACGAACTAAGGTGTATCTGCAATGATTCAAGTGCTTTGTTTTGAAACACTTTTAGTTTGTCCAGGGAGTATCAGCAGCTGTGTCTTAGAACTCACGACCATTAAGTATAGTCGGAAGTACTATTGTCTTTCAAATTAAGTTTCGCGGTGATTGTCAACCCATTGCCCTTGAGTAGTGGGTATAACTGATGAAGCATGCGCAAACCCCTATTGCATGCACCGCTAAAGTTTAAACTCCGAAATAGTTTGTGATTAATTTTGAGGCCTAAAAATTTTACCGATTCACACCAGAGGACATCCCACCCGTCTAGAAAGAACTGACAGTTGGGAAGTCTCCTCCTGATAGTGGACGTGGTAGCGTTGAATTTTTCGGGGTCAATTTACGTCTTCCAAAAGTTGCACCATTGAGTAATGTGGCGAAGCATTTGTCTTCATGGACGACAAGTCACGTCCCCATCGTGCACATCTTGTCAATGACTTCTTTCAGGATAACATCGATCGACTAGAGTGGCCAGCGTGTACTCCAGACATGAACCCTATCGAACATCTCTGGGATAGATTGAAAAGGGCTGTTTATGGACGACGTGACCTACCAACCACTCTGAGGCTTCTTTAACTGACAAGCAAAACGTGCCACTATTACAAATGCGGACTAACAATCACGAGCCTATCCCTGCAATTGCGCTTTACGCTAAGCTTGCGAATTTTACCTTGAATTCCATCTTCAAGCGAAGTTAAACCATCTAAATCCCTCCTAGCCATATAAATGAAATTCGGCCATGAGTGTGGTAAGATCTGCCATCAACGACATGAGGGCAGTGTGACATGTCCTCTGTCTCAGAGCTCCCAACCGAGACCACTTAGAACCGCGCTCCCCTTTGCGCCCTCAGATTGTACCATCGATATCTGAGTGCTTATTTATTCCCAATCTTACACAATGCAAAGAACAGCGTTGAGTTGGATACGTTATTTTCATTGTAATGGAGCATCCTGACACACTCCTTACATAGCCTCCCAGTTGCTTTTTTATGAATTTGAACGGAACTTACGTACAGATAGCACAAAAGCATCTAAAAATTCTTAATTATGAAACATATTAAACATATAGGTTAACCAGTAAATGTTGTTTTTACAAAGAATATCGTGAAGCATTTCTTGCTTACTAAAAATGTTCTAATATTTAAACAAAATACATAAAGATGTAGAACTATAAATGTTATAAGGATTGTTCGTTATTAGCTCAATTATCTTGAGACAGTTTTGGGAGCCTTTTAAAATAAGTAATTAGGCACATTTTAATACATGAACTATTTCAACCTGTAAAATTTAGAAAAATAACAAGGCAAACAAGTAGAGTGTTATTGTATTGTAAAAATGGAATGTTCACTGCACAGGGAGTTTGGTATTATTTTGCACTTCACATACTTGTAGAAATATGAGAGGAGAAGCAATGTTGTAAACTGTGTGTGGAGTTGTGTTTACTGTCTATATCACTAAAACCTCAACGTAGAGTGTAATAGAACGATGCAGCAGTGTGTACAGTGTCCATCTCACTGACTCCTTTGCTTGGAGAAACTGCATATTTTTTTGACACAGTGGCTGGTGTTCTTTCATTGAGACAGCACTGTGTAATTGTGGCTCTCGAAGGCAAAGCGCAACATTGGTTGCTGGTTGCCACTCAAGCACAGGTATCTATTGCAGACATCCTTCATTATGACAGACCTCCTTGGTTGCTGCCATCACTGGAAGTGACGCCATTATTGTAGCATGTGCATTTAGTAATCTGTTTATGCCCTGGCAGAATCCTGTTACTTGGTACTCTAAAGACAGAAAATATTTATTGTAACAACTTTACAAAGTGTTTTACATATTCCTGTAAACATAAGTGAAAATAGTTAAGTAACTGCACGTGTAGTTTATTTGAATGAAAGTTTGTAAATTGTACATGTGAGACACAGATATATTAACATGAATCTAAAATTATTGTACATAAAACTCATACATGTGGCATTACGAGAACTGTTTAATTACTAATTGAGATATCTGCTCATGAAGCTTAAGGTAAACATATGAAGTTTAAATAGAGTATTTAGTAATTCTGCACAGGCAATGTTTGATTATAATAGAAACATCAAACAAAGTGTGCTGTATTGTACAGTTTTACGCACGAAAGACACAAAAAAATTATATTGCCTAAGAAATGCTTTGCATATTTCAGCGTCATATACAAAATGATACCAAAAATATTACATTGCATAACAAGTGCTTTGTATATATTGACATAGGATATGCTGCTTGATGCAGCTACATGCAAGAATGCTAAAAAGATATTGCTCTGGACAGGCAGCATTTGGTGCATATTGATTAAAAATCTTAAGAATGGCATATATATATTAGTGTTTTATTTAAGTAACCTTAATGTCTTAATAATCATACATTGAATAATATCGTACTGTTCTGGCAGTTATTTGTATGATCAGAAGTGCACTTTTGTTGGGGAATGGAAGTAGTATCCTGCCATCACCCTAACTACTGGTATCACAAAACACACAGGAATCTATACTACACATAAATTGGATGCGTCTTTCTGCAGGATATGGACTGTAGTAAAGGGGAATGGTATAGTTAGCTTTCTAATTGATGTATTCACTATGGGATTCTGTTCAATATATGTTCTCTCTTGTATTTTTATCTGAAAAAAATTGTTTAGTCTTTATGCTAACAGTAGTATAAATGTTACATAAAACTCTTTCATATCTTGGAGATCATCAGCTCCTGTTATTTGGAAAATTGTTATTAATTCTTATTTTCACATTCATGTTGGAACGTTTATTATTGTCATTTTGGTTTCTAAAGGAAGAAATTCGTTAGTGTGTAAGTTAACAAGTAATAAGTTTTCTTCTTTCTGGAGTGGCTGCCAAGTTCAGTTTCCTCTGACACCAGCAAAAATATTATTAGTACAGGAAATATTACTAATGTCTTTTAATTAACATTTTGTGGTTCGCCTCCTTTCATTTTATTATGATTTACCTCCATCTCTGGTCCTTTCCCTTCTTATTTGATTTCTATTTTTATCCGAAAAGATTTCATTAGTGGCACACATATATACATTATAAATTCTACAGTACTGTATTTGTCTATGTTTACTTGTTACAGTGAAAAATTATATGAGACAAACCTGAATGTTACCTTGTTCCACGATTTTAGTATTTCCTTTCTCCATAATCTGCATTGTTAGCATTCCTGCCTTTTTTTCGAGTTATGCCCTGAACTATTTTCTGTGAGACTATCCTTTGACTCCTTAGAAAAGTTTGCTTAACCTGGAATAATCGTAACAATGTCGATTTATTAATAATATAATAATCGAAGTGTCCTTCCACACACATTCTTAGAAAACATTCAGTATTGGAGGCGTCTGCAATGGTCCCTCAAGGCATTTTACCTTCATTTACTTACTTTAAAATGGTGGAATTCCTTAAAATCCTCTTGTATTACTTAACACTAATCCTTTTCTGAGAGTGGTGTCATCTTGTTATTTTAATTGTGCTATCCGCATCTGTTCCTACTGGCAGCTGACACAAATGATAAGTGCTGTTATGCATCAACTTCTGGAGTGTTCTGAAAACTAACATTATGCTTTAGCAAGCGGAAGTTTCTTTACGTAACATGTGTCGTCGTAATCTGTCAAAAGTAAGCATTTCATCACTTAGAAAGCGCCGGATTCTTTTATTAAGCGAATGATAAAACAGTGGTATCGTTTATTATTTAAAAGTGGAAGGACAGAGGTATTATTTTCCGTGGAGACAACGACGACCATTTACTTTCGCAACGTAGTAAATGGTTTCTTTTTTTTTTTTTTTGTTTCTTAAAAGGAACGCTTCAGTGAGGGCTGTGAAGTATTTTTACGAGCTGTCCGCTGGAGGTACACCAAAAACAGGTGAACTGGTAACAGCGTCCTAAGCTGGCCGACGAACTCCCGCTAATGCTTTTGGCCTTGACCTACCTTGTGGCCAGCTGCGTCACGCTAAAGTGAAAAAATAAACTGCTTCACTCTCTCATCGCTGTCTCTCGAAAGCTTATTGTGGCATCGTGTATTAGTGTACAAAATTTAATAGTGTAGTGCCATTGTCGTTTCTACTAAATGTGCTTTTGCTACTGGCTATGCTAGTCGCGGTGCTATTTCACGGGAATTATTTCGAGGATCTGGTGACCTTATTTCAACAAATTCACGCAGATTTTGCTGCTTTATATCGTCACTGGGTTGCCAATCTTGAGCTGACGGTTGCGGTTGTCTAATTCGAAAATTGGGAGGAGAATGCTTAGGACTGTTACTCTGAGTAGAAATTGCCCAACCTTGATTTGCGTGGCCATGACCATTAGATGGCAAATCACATTACGAGTAATTGTTGTAGCTATCTGGTGGATGGTTACCACCATTGTCAAAACTACACTGATTTATATTATTATAATGCATGTTGTGGGGAGCATTGTTTCCCTGGGAACTGTGACTGTTATAATAATTGTTTCTTCTATTACTCTTGTTTCTAAAATTTTTCTTTCAGTTAAAGTGTCCATTCAGGAAATTTCCATTGCATCTGTTTCTTTGGAACTTACCAGATTCGCCATTGAATTGTTGACTGGGCACACTACCTTCATCATAATGTGTTTACTGCTGGTTTTGTTGGTGGTAATTGTTGTAGTTGTTAGGACTACTGTTAAAACCTTGCGTAGGTGGATTGTTCTGAACAAACTGTGGGTTCTGTGCAAATTGTTGCGAATAGTCATGTTGGTATGCATGATTTTCGTAATTATAATGGTCATTTGAGTGGCCATTCTCTCCGTACTGGTTCACAGAAGCTTGCATTTGCCTATTATTTCTACTTTTGTTATTATTAGAACCCTGTCTATTGAGGTGATTGTCGTCATCATCTTCCAGTTCTTGCAAAAGACCTGTGAACTCGTCAGTGTCGTCTTTGCATCTACTTGCTACCATGACATGTTTTATATAAGTGGGCAGTGTTGTTATGATAATACCGATAAGTTCTGCTAGACTGTGCGGATTATCTAAATACTGGTTTCTACGCACCATTTCAAAGTACAATGTTGGGGTTGTAGATTCCGATCTTTCGAGCGGTTTCTGGTTTAATATGCTGGATTTTACGTGTGACTGCGTTGGGGGAGACTAGTATGCGGTCAAAAAAGCGTGCTGAAATTCTGCCAATGATCGGCATTGTTGCGCTATTTAACTCATTCTAGAAGCTGGCTCATTTTTCAAATAAGAGCACGTGAATTCCGTCTTGTTTCCAATCGGCCATTCAGGGGTAAAGAATAATCGAATTGATCAAGCCAGGCCCTTGCGTGTATTTCTCTACTAGAACTAAGAAATGTTTTAAATTTTCGTACCTGAAGGCAGTGTTTGCAGTCGATCCTGTCATCCCTTCTTAGTTCAAAATTGTGGGGATGGAATCTCATCGATTGGTCTGCTTGTTGCCTATCGTAATGTTCAGGTTGATGGACACTAGTGCAAATGCGTTGTGAATCATACTGTCCTCTAATATTGTCGCCTATACGGTCGACAGGTATCTGACCTCTGAGGCAATCCGATGGTTGCGTAATTTACAATCTTTATGCGCTCCAGTAGGCGCTGGTATTTTTTCGCGTTAACAATTGTTCGTTATAAAGAATGTAATCCATCTTTTACTTCCGTGTTGATGAGCATTTGCCCTTCCTGTACACGTTTCATTTCTAAATTGTGCTTTTGCAAATCTGTCTCAGTCTTTGAAATTCTTTCTGTTTGTTGAGTTTGCACAGTCTCAACAGTGTTAATTTTAGTTTCTAAAGTCTGCACTTTAGGGAACAATTGTTCATGCAGTGTTTTGGTCAGTTCATTCACAATTGTTTTGTTTTCTGTTTGCGATGTCGTGATGTGAGTTTCCAAGCCCTCTATCATTGTTTGTGTGTCCTGTGTAGACTTGTTAAACATGTCTACAATGAGTCATTTGTACCAAACTGAACATTGCTGTTATGTGAAGGCGCCTGACGCACTGCTTGTACCTCATAATGATTTACAGAACCTGAATTTACTGCCTCGGAAAATATTTGTCGTGATGTATCACTGTGCTGTGATACTTCATTATCTGTTAATTCGGCAGTGCTTCCTGCATTGCTGCTGAATTCATCTGTTACATTGTTTGACCCTTGTAATGAGGCAGTAGAAATTTGTGTCTCGATATATGTGAGAACGTTTTCCTCTTCAGTCTCTGAAGGCTGGGAATGTTCTGGAGAGTTAATCTCGTCATTAGTGGTGTTCTTATTTGGAAGTTCCCTGAGGCCCATAATGCGACTAGCGGATCTCGTGTTGTGAGCCATCGTTAGTAATAATCACAAAAGGTATAACAGAAAATTATTTCTTACCTATGAATCTATCTTGTTACAAAATCACTTACGAAACAGAGATAATGAGTTCTGCTAGTGCAAGAAAAATTGTCTGCCACTTAGCATTAATTATGTCACACCCAAAAATGATGTTCCTAACTCTCAGTCCTCGACAATGAGTCGTGAAATATGACACACGCGATTCTTATAACTACCATACGTCAATAATACACAATTATTGATGAAAAAGAAAGTACATACATAATTAGTGTACTTTGTGTGTAATGTTGATCTGACTGCATTTTTATAATTTCCAATGGTGTCGACTAGCAATAGCATTTAATAAATGGGAGCTTGCTTGGGTCCTATCAACTACTAAATAACTTGTAAGAAAGGATCTCATAAAGTAAGTCTGTTTGAAACTTCAGAAGTCATCATGACCAATAATAGTTTGACGAGTATAAACAATGGTGAAATGCCTGACAATGACATAAGTATCACTAATGGCTGAGTGCTAGATTAACAAATTGTTTCAATTTCAAAGTTACATTAACATTTAATAACCGCAGCATATTTATCTGGAGGATATGGAGGCTTCTTTAACTGACAAGCAAAACATGGGATTATTGCAGACTCGAACTTGCAATCACGAGCCTAACCCTGAAACTGCGCTTACGCTATGCTTGCGAATTTTACCTTGAATTACATCCTCAAACTTAGTTAAGACGTCTAAGTGTCTCCTGGCCATATAAATGAAATGAGGCCTTCAGTATGGACCTTGAGTGTGGTAAGATCACCGACCTGAGGGCAGCGTGACACGTCTTCTGTCTCCGAGCTCTCGACCGACACTACTCAGAATCGCGCTCCCTGTTTCCCCTCAGATTTTTACTATCGATATCTGAGTGCTTATTTATTTCCAATACTACACAATGCAAAGAATCGCGTTAAGTTGGCTATGTTGTTTTCAATGGAATGGAAAGTTCTGACACGCTCGTTACAACAAATATTATTTATTAAAATATGTATTTAATATAACATTCATACACTGTTAATGTGCATTTTTGCACTGAAAAAAATAAAGTGTTATTGTTTAAACACTCTCATTCTTTTTTCCTCTACATCAGCCCCACTGAGATTTCTACAATATTTTCCAACTAACTGATTTTAATATATTTTAAATTCAGCTTGTACGTTCAAACCAAAATGGAGCACTAATAGGCTTAGGTATGGCTTTTGTAAACACCATTCGTATGGAATATCTGATTACTGGAGTGATACTAGCAGACTTAGGTATAACAAACATATATGTCGTTATACACTAGTCTAGCTCTTCTTCCTCCATATTAACGTAATGTTCGAGCACACACCCAACAACGTTATCGAGAAGTGCTTTAATATATACTCTCCATAGACAGTCTCTCCTCAGTGATCCATACTGCACTGTATAAGCCATACTGGTTGACGATGCTTGGTTTCTTTAAATATTACTATATGCAATGTGCTGGGTCTTCAGATGTTACTCTCAATGTATCACCTCCAAAGATGTTGGCGATGGATGCATTGCTGCTGCTTCTGAAGATATCAGAGCTTCAAGTAATGTGTTGAAGTCTGTTTGTATGCAGTCTTTGATGTATTCCTTATCACAGAACTGCACAGTTATTTCCCACTGGACACTCTCTGCTTCTACCATAATTTCAAAGCCTATGACAGGTGCTCTATTGACGTTAACACATTTGGATCCACTGGCAGTCATACCATAAGTAGTGTTGAATAGCAGCATTCTGGAAGAACTTGACGTGCTGTAGGCATTGACTATAGCTGAAATTCATTGTCTGGAAACAATTCTGTGTGAGTTGATTTTCACTCCAATGGTCAAAAGCTACATCAGGGAGTGTGTCTGCATGCTGACTTGATTTCTGCTGCAGCTCAAGTATATATGTCACTGCATCGTATATGTAAAGAAGCTGTCATACTTGGGAGGAATAAGAAAAAACCATGAAAAACATATACATACACTATAAATAATTAAACCTTGAGAAAGAGGAATGAGTTAGTACCTAAAATCGACTATGTGGCTCCGTTTTTTTCTGTCTGTATGTAGCAGATTTCTGATGACACTTTATAATGATAACCATCCATAGAGATCTACAGAGGATGAGTTCCGAGTCCATCTCATAGCTACTAAGTATGGGTGCTGTGGATGAGAGGCAGGTGTAGACAACTGTAGTGTCAAAAAATTGGAACAACGATTTGGGCTGACAGTGTTGCAAGCTGTGCCGTATCACCAGATCTCCCATCTTGGCACAGCATTGTGGAATCTGTCGTCACAAGTGATGTCCTGGGAAATCTGGTAACTATGCGAATCATGCTATGGTCTGTGACCTTGGATCGCTATCTTGGATCACCATCTTGGATTCTAAACATAGAACAATGCAGACTGTGCCAGTACCTTCAGTTCCACCATCTTGGACTGTCCACCATGCAGCCTGCACTAATGTCAGCCAAGTGGGTAAAGTCGAAAATCTTGGATTATCATTTTGTGTTCTACACGTAGCACAACTGAACTACTTCCATTGTAGCATCAGAGGAAATTGCAGGAGGACAAGGACTATCTTGGATTACAATATTGGTTTCTATCCTTAGCAGATTCGGACTCGCAGAAATCCAGTGGGATTTTGAATTCCAGAGTTTAAAACTGACAGGTTAACAACAATTAATGAGCATTCGTTTGGTAAAGTGTTAAACTACGCTAAAATCGATAATACAGGCTCCTATATATGTATTAAATGAAACGATTTTGACGAGAAAATACACTTATTTTGATCCAAAATTGGTTGATTCTAACCTAGATTCACTATTTTCGAACGGAAATTGACATTTTGCAACAGTTTTGCTGTAATAGTGTCAATTTATTACAATTTTACTGTAAGATGTGGCAATGTGCTACAAATTGTCAGCCGCATGTGCCATAACAAGAGTCAGTTTGTTACAATTCTGCTGCAGCTGGGAGTAATTTGTGACACTGTTACTCTAACGTAGCAGTCTACTGTTTTCTTTGTTACAATTCTGCTGTAACATGAGGAATAAAGAATGGAATTTAAGGACTGCCTACACTGAGATCATGGGGGACAAAACACTTAAGCACATTAATGCAAGAATTAATCAGTAGTGACCTTGTTGAAAGAACCACGCTGATGTACATCGAAATTATTTATAAATTCCATAGAAACATTTATAATCTGTACCAGGCTTTTAGAAGTGTATCCAAGAGATAGTGACATCTATTATATTTTCGGTGTGAGGAGTATTCGTTAGAAATCCTGTGGAATCGTTTGTTGTAATTTGTCCAATGTAAACACATAGTGAAATATGAATCCTTAGTTTTAAATGTTTTTTTGGGGGGGTGGGGAGGGGGGGGGGGGAGGTGGTACTTCAGCTCCGCACCTGCAGTTTAGGGATACTGTGTGTATGTGTGCTGCCAAATACCCCAGATAACCTGGAAGAGTTCCTTAGCTAACGAAAGACTTGCCCCACAAAAACCATGTGTCCTTCCGACCACTGGAACTGTTTCTTTCAGTCCGTGTACTTCTCTCCTGAAATCTTTTATATCAGTTTATTTTGGCACGAAATTCTCCAATTTGCTGTATGAATGTGCTATAGCGTATATCTCAATTTCCTCTTCTGCTGTTTCGGTTAATTATATTTCTTTGTTTAATTTGATCTCCATGCTGATGTTCATTATAACCACCTCGAATCTTTCTGCCTCCCTTTTCGTTGTGCTATGCAAGTATTTCTCCTAAGCCTGTGTTGTAGTTGTAAGCATCAAGGCGGTCTTAAGTGCGTTGGTTTCAGGGTCACTACAAGTTTGTGTTTCATCTCATTTCAAATTTCAGTCTACATATGTACTCAAGATGCCCTCATACGGCACATACTGGAGTCTAGCTTTTCTCATGGATAGACTTTCCTTTTCCAGTACCATTCGCAAATGGAGTAGAACGTGAACACCTCTGTGCTTCTGTATGAGGCTTGATTTCTCCTGTCTTTGTGTCCTTACCTGAAATGCGCACTCGCACCATTAAATCCCACATGTTTTGGGATTTCAGTACAAACGATAAAGTGCTCCACCCTCCTTGACACAGCTGAATCGCTAGGCTTTGGTCAATCATATTAAAGCATCAAATGACGAAACTTCAGCGAGGGTTATGTGAGTGTGTAGCTTTGTACAAGTCTTGATTTCTCTCATCTTTGCGATTATTACTTGAGGTGTCCATTCAGGGCTGTAAACAGTTCTGCAGTGTGTCACAAATGTATGTCCTCTGCTTTTTCTCAATAATGTTTAACAAAACGAACACCCACAGACCTCTGAATTGTTTCCAAGTGTTTCACCCATCTGATTGCCTGACTAGAAAGCCCACTGCAGTACACTTACATTCTAGTAGATGTAGAAACTCCTGTCTTGGACATTTCATTTAGCCGTTTTACAACTTTTTTATATAAACATTTGATGTCACGTATCTCAAGATACCTAACACGGGCTGGAGTCACACGGAATCTACGATGTGTTGGTTGTAGAAGGTAGCTGCTTCAAGCACCCGTTGCCCGCCACCCTATCGCCTAGTATCGGCACGGCAGCCTGCCTGAACCGGAGCGTACAATGCAGCACATCAGCAGCTGGCAGAGGGCAGAACATCTGAGTCAGCCTGCATCATGCTGGACGGCCCACGTGACACCTGTAACTGAGATGTGGGTGCTATGTTCATCTACTGTCTACCAGCTGAGGTTGCGCTCTCCTGCTGATGATAAAATAGTTTTTTCGTCCTGAAACGTATCAAACAAGAGGGGTACAGATATTTACTCTCATAAGACGGCCTTCTCTCATCACATTTATTATCCTCGTTTTTAATGGTTACAATTCGCCTTGTCAGTTCATATAAACGTTTATTGCACTCATATTGTGGAATCCAGTTACTGTATTTTTAAGAATGATGTGTATTTACCCAATTGGAAATTGGCTGTGTACAATGCAGCTTAGTGCTTGTTTAAAAGCTGTTGCCCAACCTACACTAAGTTTTTGGTAGTGATTTTTATAAATATAGTCCCAGGATTTTTTTTGTCCTTGTGAAACTGCATATATTCTGTTACAGGACGAGTGTGCTTGAATTTTACAATTTCCCAGCAGAATGTATGTGTGTGAGGTTTGTCATTTTAACCTTAGGAAAATTTTCCTTTTCTGAATAGTTGTCGCAGTGCTGCCACCGTAAACAACATACTAGTGGAGGAAATCAGAATCATTGTTTTGGATTTTTTAATTGCCCACAACTCCTAACTTAGGTTAAGTGACCTTGTTCATACTGAACTTGAGACTTGGTGTCCATGGTCTGCGAGGTAGGCAGAGGCTATGCAGTGGGAGTAGCATCATCTCTACCACAATTTCTAACATACAGCATCTGAGCTGTTGTATTCTAAATTCAGGGCTTGGTGCCAGTGGTCTGCATCCCTGCGGGGCAGGGGCTGTGGCGTCTGCAAGGCTGTGCAGGTGGTGAAGGCAGTGCTGGGCAAGCTGTGTAGAGGAGGTTTCCACAAGGCTATCTCACATTTTAAACTCGAAATACCCACAAACCTATACTTGGCGCAGACGAGTTCTTAGTTTCTAAATAGGGACTTGGTGCCAATGGTCTACAGTTGTATGGTGTTGACTGAAGTGTCTACAGCAGTGTGGGTTGCTGAGCAGTTGAACTTGGTCTGGTGGCAGTGGGGTGACTGTCCCCAGGGCTTTAAACTTCGGACAGTCTAGCTCAGACAACTTGTTTAAACATGCAAGCAGGGTTAGTGGACTGTGAGTTCAGAAGGGTTGGGGAAATTGTTTGAACTTAGGGCAACTAAGCTACCACTATTTTAAACTTAGCACAAGTGACCTAGTTCCATTATGATGTAAGGGAAAGTTGAGTCTTGGATTAGCACTCTGAACTGTGCTCATCTCTTTAGGTTCACTGTATTGCATTTATGTAACCTGGCGACCACGCTCACCACAGTTTCGTAGATGGTCTCAGAACTCTGCCCTTATCGCAGGTCTCTCATACTGGATTGACGTATGACAAGACTGGCCATGAATTCCTAGGTCTTCAATCTTGGATCATCGTCTTTGATTCTGACGTCATAGTGTTGCACTTTCATGTCCACATCCGACGTCTTGGATCACCATCTTGGAGTCTGATGTCATATCAGTATGTCAACACTGTATTCTCAGGTCCACCATCTGGACTGTGACATCATCTCAGGTCAGTTATCTATGAATTTATGCTTTGGATAATTTGGCTAGATCCGCCATCACGGATTTTTTAATTTCCCACTATTTTGTACGTAAATAAATTGGGATATTTAGAATTCTCTGGAATTTTATTCCTACGGAAAATGGGTTACTTCGAATTTCCAGTCATTTTAGTGTAGGACTTTGGGCACTTTTCTTTACTTACTTTCCCACCATTTTCTACTTAGACCAGTTGGCGAATCTATATCATACTTTATATCGTGCTTGAATGCAATCAGCCCAAGTATTATGTTAGCAGTGTGAGCCACGTATAGAAGAAATGGTACGGCATAGCGATAAAGACCTCAAAAATGTGTTTAAGAGACCTCAAAACTCGCAATAGTAGTGGAATTAACAACACAGTACCAAGGTCTGTGCCCACAATGAAAAATCGAAACAACAGCCCTGATAGCAGCGCAGCGTGATATATTACAGAAGAATGATAGCTTTTTCCCTTATGTATCACATATGAACCCAGACGCTCGTCGATATGAATGTTTAATTAAATCCCTTCAGAACATAATTGCGAGGAATATCGTAAATGACAGTACCGAAACGTATTGGAGTCCTTCAAAATTCATCAGTCAAACTTGAAAAAACCTTCTCCTGCAGCTGGAGAATTACCCGTCAGTTATAAAAAAAGACTTAAAACAAAGTGCGAAGGCTCTCATTACTATGGCAGGCCAAGTAACTTTTACTGAATGGTGTATTAAGACTCAAAGTGACTTAGACACTCTTTTCTAACATAGTCACAAAGTCTACGTAAATAAAGGTCGGAACGCTCTGCTAATCGCTCAATTCCAGGACGATAGAAATCCGCTCCAAGGCCATGGAGCCGTTTGAGAACCGCACTGCGAACGCCCTCATTGTTGGCCAACCGGTTCCCAACCCCCCCCCCCCCCCCAAGATTATCCTCCTCGATTGCCTGAACATTGTCATCTGTGGTGAACAACGATTACATTGCTTCCCAATCAGCGGGGCCCACGTCTGTGCGGCCTTGGTCAAATTGTTGTCACCATTTTACTACGACTGGAAGCGAGAATGCATTTGGTCCTAATACCGCCCGGTTTTCGCAGTGAATCTGGGTGTAGTTTATTCGTCGTGCCCAAATGACTCGCACTGTTTCCATTATCTGCGCAGTTTCACACCCACGCTGTGATGCCCGTGTTATCCGTAGCGCGCTGGAACTGTGTCTGCAGGAAATGTGGGACGTGTACTCTCTTCTGACAACGCGCCACTCTTGCTGTGGTCTTAGCGTGGAACTACAGGTGTCAGTTACTTTCCGAAGTTCACAGGTACAAGATCAGAGAACGCTTTGGCAGGGTTACAGACACAAAATTCATTTTTTTTTCCATATACTACACATGTGCTCCAAATTCGAGTCACTCTCCCAGTTTCAACAGCAAGTCCAGAATTTTCTACCTTAAAACGTTTGAAAATCTACCTAAGAAACAGTAGAATGGGGTGGCCTTGCTCTCGTCTCTGTGCACGCAGCGTTCCAGTTTATCCGTAGGAAGCCGTGAATCTCTTTTTGAAGCTGACATGACAGATAAAGGTAAGAGCTACCAGTTACTCTGCATTTGACTTCTTGCTTAATATCGATGAAGTTAAATAGTGAATATTGGGTCATCAAGAAATTTAAACACAGCTTCACCACCCATGCCCCCACCCCCACTCCTACCGGAAAAGAAAATTAAATATCTTCACGCTGTTAATGCTACTAATGCGTGCACTGACGAACAAGCAGACCATTTGAACAGCTGCCGTGGGCCGTTCAGACCCCAGCATGGATGTTATCGAGTGTCTATGGCTGGCTGTTGATCAGAAAAAGTTAATAACGTTTATTTCTCCACAACCAATAAATGTGAATGCTACACAATATGACGACTGGTACCATATTCCTGTAGACACAACTCGTGAACTGTATGTATGATTTACTTGACCGTATGTAAAAGTTCAGCGCCATATTCATGATGTTCATGGTGGAGAATTAGTTAAATCGGTATATAGCTCAGGTAGGTGTGGGTCTTGGCTATTGCGTATGTCAGCTAATTATGAAAACGGCCCCTCCCTGCTGGCAGTAAGAAACTGTGTCAGACTTCCTTTTGCCCGGCTTCGTGCAGCAGCTGCACGTGTCATGGACTCTATGAGTTGTTGGAAGTCACCTGCAGAAGTATTGAGCAATACTGCCTCTACAGCCGTCCACAATTGCGGGAGTGCTGCCAGTGCGTGATGTTGTGCGCGATCTTATCTCTCGATTTGAATGACTGATGCGATTCACATCGGGCAATCTCGGTGGTCGGAACATTCACCTGCGTTGTTCAGTCTTCTTCAAACCAAGAATGGCTGTAAATTGTCTCTAAGTAGCCGAGCATAACCAGGACCCAGTAAACGATCGGTTCAGTTGGACCAGAGGGCCCAGTCCATTCCATGAAAACACAGCCCACACCATTGTGGGGCCGCCATCAGTTTGCACAGAACCTTGTTGACAACTTGGGTCCATGGCCTCATGGGGTCTGCGCCACACTTGAACCCTACCATCAGCTCTTACCAACTGAAATCGGGACTCATCTGACGAAGCCACGGTCTCCCTGTCGCCAATCCATACAGTGATGAGCCCAGGGTGCCTATTCTGTATCTTTCCGCCATTGTGCCGATCGTTTCGGTACTCAATAGCACCGAACGGTTTAGTACTCGAACTAGAGTCTCAGCGTTATTCAGTATGCATTTCGGTAGCGATACCGTTCGGGTCTACAGAACCGAAGCGCTGTTGTCGGTTCGTGTCGCACAAGCCAATCAAAAGCAAGCGGACCCAGCTCTGCGCATGCGCACTGCAGCGCGCACGGCGCCACGAAAACAAAGCGGTTAGCAGACGACACAGGCGCGCTGTTCTTCCAAGTACCGAAAATTGCGATTACGTTGCCATAACGCATGACGCCGCATTCCATCGAGCTGGCGTGCCCGCCTTCATCATGTTTGCCTCCTCCTTAACAGTATCAGGCGCAGTATATCCATTTCCACGATTCTCAGCTGAAATGCATAAAAAATTTTACAGTTTCTCTGACCGCATGTTTCCTTGCATGCATAATAACGGTAGTGTATTTGACTGTATTCTGCAGATTGTCGTAAATGCCGCATTATGTCATCTTATTCTCGTTCACACTGACATCGTGCTTAGGATTTTACGTTTCGGAAAATGAGTTAGGAATAGTGTGTAGTATCACATTGTAGAGATACATCTATAAATACACCCGAAAAATTGATTCTGAGAGTTTCAAGGAATAAGAAGATAAACAGAATGTGCTTATAACACGCTCCTAGAGATCAAAATGATTAAGTAGCTCACTTCCCTACATGATGCGTCAACGATTTGGGTCTTAAAAATAAAAATTGAAAAATAAACGCATTTTCGAGAGCTCCTGCAGTTCGTCGAAGTTTACAACATGCATCTCATGAATGAAAATGTTTCGTATATGGTGCTACAGTCTAAAAATATGACGGCAGAGAGCTTTCATCTCTGTCTACTGTGGTTGAGGATTCGATCGCAGATAAATACTTGTGACAAGCAAGATTATGAAGAGACAACTGTTGCAGGTTGCTGACGCTGAACGAGGACTCTGTACCAGCACCCAGCGCCAGCCGCCGAGCAGCACAAACGCACAACGTCAAGGTATCGACATGCATGATACCCACTACTAACAAAGCCTATCCTTACACAACCTATCGCAGGCAGCAAGACAACCGCTACTGCTCTTGCCGCCCGACCTAACTTTCGCAGAGGTTTTTTTCCCTTGGCCCTTGCCTTGGCACTTTTTTTCCTCTGCCCTTCAAACCGCCACCCTTCGTCAGATTTCGACCAATCTATCTCCAGATGAGCGCGTATTAATGGTTAATCCTGACCAGACGTATGCAAACATCGCAGTACCCACATCCTGCGACACCTCACTTTAGTGAATACTAACCCTTATGCAGAGATGGCAGTAGACCTTTTGTGTTGGCCATCATGCCGGTGTGGGCGTGGAGGGGCTCCACCTCTTGAAAAAAAAAAAAAAAAAAAAAGATTATGAAGATGACTGCTGCTAGTTACATTCCCAGCAATTTAAGTTGTACTCTTAAATTCCTGTCCAACCGCATACTCCGAAATCGCTACATATTCGGAAAAAATGGTGTATTATTTCTGATAAGAAAAAATATAAAGGTCACTGTCGGTTGTTTCACTCGCAGCAATTTCATCTCCAACAATTTCATATTTCGTATTTTAAACACACAGAAATCACGAAATCATTACTGAGAAGGTGCACTCTTACATGTAAGTAATGACGAATATTGCAGAAAAATCTTAACTTAAACGAATAACAATGTCTCAGAACGTGCTGCATATATGAAGAGGAAAAAAATTTTTGCATCTACCCACGCAGGAATTCGGTATCGCATTCCCACGTGCTAACCACTTGGTCACGCCAAACAACAGACAGTGCTCATTTGTTGTAGTATTGTCTAGAGGAACGTAGGCTGACTTCGTTACCAAACGGTGCTGCGTAAGTCACAAATACGTGATAGTTTGGAAAGTTTCCAATATCGGGCTTCACATAATTGCTTTCCATTGTTACTTGAAAGTTGTAAACACGTTCAATAATTACTAACTAACCTATTTGTGGGAAAGAGTACACAAAGACACTAGTAACGTCAGTTCACACTCGTGTAATATACGTAAGCAGAGCCGATGTCTTGGTATTTAATGATCTTCAAACTCTTATTTGCATAAAAGTAACACGTTTTTTGAGAGAATATTGAGCGAAAACTTTTCTTTTATCTTATCATTCACAGTAACAACCTAACCATATTTGTAACACAGGAAAATAGTGTATTACGAACTCACTTTCCAACTGGATGTACCCAGCGGAGAAGTTGGAACAGCTGATTTACGACCAACTGTACATCCTCCAACGACAGGGCAAGCAAGTGTCCTTTTGCTGGGTGCCAGGGCATGTGGGCATACGGGGAAATGAACAAGCTGATAGAGCTGCCAAGGACGCCTGCAGATTACCAGAGGTGACACAGTGTTCTATTCCTTTGCAAGGTGTCGTTTCTGTGCTGCGGCGGAAGTATATGCAATTGTGGGAGGAGGAATGGCTGGCGGTGAGGGAAAACAAGCTGCGGCTGGTGAAACCCACCATCCAGCCGTGGTGTTCCTCCTGCCGGTCACCTAGGCGTGACGAAGCGACCCTTAAACGTCTTCGCATAGGGCACTGTCCTCTTACGCATGCCTTCCTACTACGGCGATAGGAAGCCCCGCTGTGTGATGCCTGTGGTGTACCAATCACTGTACGCCACGTTTTAGGTGAGTGTGATTTATATCGTTCTGTCAGGGCGGAAGTTAATATTAGTGGGGATCTGCCCTCGATTTTAGCCGATGACGAGGCGAGTGTCAAGAAAGTTTTACTGTGATGTTTCTGGGCTTCAGCCTAAAATTTTAGGTTGGAATTTTTAGTGTGTTGCCGAGTGGCTTACCACTCCTTTTTATTCTTGTAATAGGCCAGTTCCAAAAATGTGCTATGTGTTTCATTTTAACCCCTTCCCCTACGTTCTCTTGCAGTTCTCCTCTTTATGTGCTGCTTTCCACTTTGCTACTGTTGACGTGGAAACTGCCTATGTAGGCTTTCACCTTTAATTTTAGTCCTATTTTTGCACTTGCTGCATTTTAGTGACACTCGTCCGTTGTTCTTTCCGTTCGGGCGCTAAAGACTACACTGTTGAGCGCCCATAACACTATATCCATCCATCCTCCATCCATCCAACTGGATGTGTCCTCTGGTGATTCCTTAGTAACACAATCACTAAATCCAAATCTAAAACCGCTAATTATGTTTAAAATAACAAATTATAGGTGTACATAAACCACAGCTCACCGATCGACAGGGCCAGACCGAAATCCAAAACCTCTCGGTACAATTGTCGTAAAATCAGTGGAAGGACTGTTCGGTAAAAAGTCTCAGAAGCTTACTGAATAGGATATTTCGAATAAGAACCGAAAATGACGTCACTACTGAGACTAACCTACTACACCGATTGGTATGAACGATACAGAATAGGGCCCCAGGAGAGGCGCAGCAGGCGACGTCGTGCTGTTAGCAAATGCACTCGTGTCGGTCATCTGCTGCCATAGCCCATTGAAGCCAGATTTCGCCGCACTGCCGTAACGGATATTTTCGTCTTACGTACCACATTGATTTCTATGGCTATTCCAGGCAGTTTTGCTTGTCTGTTAGCACTGACAACTCTACGCTAGTGCCGCTGTTGTCGGTCGCTAAGTAATGGCCGTCGGCCACTGTGTCGTCCTTCGTGGGAGGTAATGCCTGAAATGCGGTATCGTCGGCACAGTCTTGACACTATGGATTCAGAATATTGAATTCCGTACCGATTTTCGAAATTTTATCTCTAAAGCGTCTAGCTCCAGCTACCATTCCGCGTTGAAAGTCTATCGATTCCCATCGAGCGGCCATACCCACGTCGGACACCTCATCACACGAGTCACCTGACCTCGTATGACAGCTCCACCACTGCACTGCCCTTTGACACCTCGTGTGCGGGATACTACCACCAACTGCGTGCGTGCATATCGCTGTGCCACGACTTGTCACCTCAGTGCATGGAGCAGTGTGTCTCAGACAAATGAAGGTAATTTAATCAATTAAACCTCTTGCCTCGTGTGTTGGAGCATGGTAGATATTGTCTGACAGTTTGACTACTCTTGTAACTAGGCTGTTTAGGTTTTTATGTTGGTAACGTCACGTAGCGCTCTGTACGAAAATCACTGGCTGTGCTGTGTGCAGTCTGTGGCTGGTTGGCATCGTTGGAATATTCACTATTGCTGTGTTGGGCAGTTGGATGTGAACAGCGCGTAGCGTTGCGCAGTTGGAGGTGAGCCGCCAGCAATGGTGGATGTGGGAAGAGAGATGGCAGAACTTTGAGAGCGGACGATCTGGACGTGTGTCCATCAGAAAGAGTAAATTACTAATACTGTATATCATGAACTATATACAGGGTGAGTCACCTAACATTACCGCTGGATATATTTCGTAAACCACATCAAATACTGACCAATCGATTCCACAGACCGAACGTGAGGAGAGGGGCTAGTGTAACTGGTTAATACAAACCATAAAAAAATGCACGGAAGTATGTTTTTTAACACAAACCTACGTTTTTTTAAATGGAACCCCGTTAGTTTTGTTAGCACATCTGAACATATAAACAAATACGTAATCAGTGCCGTTTGTTGCATTGTAAATTGTTAATTACATCCGGAGATATTGTATCCTAAAATTGACGCTTGAGTACCACTCCTCCGCTGTTCGATCGTGTGCATCGGAGAGCACCGAATTACGTAGGGATCCAAAGGGAACGGTGATTGACCTTAGGTACAGAAGAGACTGGAACAGCACATTACGTCCACATGCTAACACCTTTTTATTGGTCTTTTTCACTGACGCACATGTACATTACCATGAGGGGTGAGGTACACGTACACACGTGGTTTCCGTTTTCAATTACGGAGTGGAATAGAGTGTGTCCCGTCAGGTCAGGCCAATAGATGTTCAATGTGATGGCCATCATTTGCTGCACACAATTGCAATCTCTGGCGTAATGAATGTCGTACACGCCGCAGTACATCTGGTGTAATGTCGCCGCAGGCTGCCACAATACGTTGTTTCATATCCTCTTGGGTTGTAGGCACATCACGGTACACATTCTCCTTTAACGTACCCCACAGAAAGAAGTCCAGAGGTGTAAGATCAGGAGAACGGGCTGGCCAATTTATGCGTCCTCCACGTCCTATGAAACGCCCGTCGAACATCCTGCCAAGGGTCAGCCTAGTGTCAATTGCGGAATGTGCAGGTGCACCATCATGCTGATACCACATACGTAAACGCGTTTCCAGTGGGATATTTTCGAGCAACGTTGGTAGATCACTCTGTAGAAACGCGATGTATGTTTCAGCTGTTTGGGCCCCTGCAATGAAGTGAGGACCAATGAGGTGGTCGCCAGTGACTCCGCACCATACATTTACAGCCCACGGTCGCTGTCGCTCTACCTGTCTGAGCCAGCGAGGATTGTCCACGGACCAGTAATGCATGTTCCGTAGATTCACTGCCCCGTGGTTTGTGAAACCCGCTTCATCGGTAAACAGGTAGAACTGCAACGCATTCTCTGTTAATGTCCATTGACAGAATTGCACTCGATGATTAAAGTCATCACCATGTAATTGCTGATGTAGCGACACATGAAACGGGTGAAAGCGGTGACGATGCAGTATGCGCATGACACTACTTTGACTCAGTCCACCGGCTCTCGCAATGTCCCGTGTACTCATGTGTGGGTTCATGGCAACAGCAGCTAACACACCAACTGCACCCGCTTCTCCTGTGACGGGCCTGTTACGAACCCGTTTGCGTGCTACGACCATACCTGTTGCATACAGTTGGCGGTAGATGTTTTGCAATGTGCGGCAAGTTGGATGCTCTCTGTCCGGGTACCGTTCCGCATACACCCTGCAGGCTTCAGGTGCATTTCGTCGACGCTCGCCATAGATGAGTATCATCTCCGCCTTTTCAGAGTTCGAATACACCATGGCCACAGTTCCTACAACACTAAACTATCACAGACGTCTGGTAACACGGTGTACTACAGTTGGTCCGCGTGCGGAGACGAATGCAGAATAACAATAGCAGCAAGCGCTACATGCGGACACTGCGACAGCTAGACCAAATCACAACAGTGCACTACAGCCACACTCGTAAACACGGTCGTCATCGTAAACATGTCTCTGCAGATGCTGCTCGCCGACCGTGGCCCGTGTTTGTTACAACACGCAACTGAACGTCGGAGGTTTCAAGCGTCAACTTTAGGTTACAATATCTCCGGATGTAATTAACATTTTACAATGCAACAAACGGCACTGATTACGTATTTGTTTATATGTTCAGATGTGCTAACAAAACTAACGTGGTTCCATTTAAAAAACATAGGTTTGTGTTAAAAAACATACTTCCGTGCATTTTTGTATGGTTTGTATTAAACAATTACACTAGCCCCTCTCCTCACGTTCGGTTTGTGGAATCGGTTCGTCAGTATTTGATGTGGTCCACGAAATATATCCAGCGGTAACGTTAGGTGGCTCACCCTATATATTTACATATTGCTCAGCAGTTTGAAAATCAAATAACGTAAGTGGTTTACCAGCACAGTAATTCATAAATTTTTCCAAATGGGACGTTTCACTCTTTTGCATCAATTTCGTATAAATTCACAAATGACACAGAAAAGTGGGGGGGGGGGGCAACATGGAAGGGACATCCTAATTACGTTAAGAAGAGAAATTATCTTCTGGCTGCCAAAGGTAACGACTATACTTCAGAGTTTTATTTTTTTTTTTTTTTTTTTTTTGTCATCAGTCAACTGACTGGTTTGATGCGGCCCGCCACGAATTCCTTTCCTGTGCTAACCTCTTCATCTCAGAGTAGCACTTGCAACCTACGTCCTCAATTATTTGCTTGACGTATTCCAATCTCTGTCTTCCTCTACAGTTTTTGCCCTCTACAGCTCCCTCTAGTACCATGGAAGTCATTCCCTCATGTCTTAGCAGATGACCTATCATCCTGTCCCTTCTCCTTATCAGTGTTTTCCACATATTCCTTTCCTCTCCGATTCTGCGTAGAACCTCCTTATTCCTTACCTTATCAGTCCACTTAATTTTCAACATTCGTCTATAGCACCACATCTCAAGTGCTTCAATTCTCTTCTGTTCCGGTTTTCCCACAGTCCATGTTTCACTACCATAAAATGCTGTACTCCAGACGTACATCCTCAGAAATTTGTTCCTCAAATTAAGGCCGGTATTTGATATTAGTAGACTTCTCTTGGCCAGAAATGACTTTTTTTCCATAGCGAGTCTGTTTTTGATGTTCTCCTTGCTCCGTCCGTCATTGGTTATTTTACTGCCTAGGTAGCAGAATTCCTTAACTTCATTGACTTCGTGACCATCAATCCTGATGTTAAGTTTCTCGCTGTTCTCATTTCTACTACTTCTCATTACCTTCGTCTTTCTCCGATTTACTCTCAAACCATACTGTCTACTCATTAGACTGTTCATTCCGTTCAGAAGATCATTTAATTCTTCTTCACTTTCACTCAGGATAGCAGTGTCATCAGCGAATCGTATCATTGATATCCTTTCACCTTGTATTTTAATTCCACTCCTGAACCTTCCTTTTATTTCCATCATTGCTTCCTCGATGTACAGATTGAAGAGTAGGGGCGAAAGGCTACAGCCTTGTCTTACACCCTTCTTAATACGAGCACTTCGTTCTTGATCGTCCACTCTTATTATTCCCTCTTGGTTGTTGTACATATTGTATATGACCCGTCCCTCCCTATAGCTTACCCCCACTTTTTTCAGAATCTCGAACAGCTTGCACCATTTTATATTGTCGAACGCTTTTTCCAGGTCGACAAATCCTATGAAAGTGTCTTGATTTTTCTTTAGCCTTGCTTCCATTATTAGCCGTAACGTCAGAATTGCCTCTCTCGTCCCTTTACTTTTCCTAAAGCCAAACTGATCGTCACCTAGCGCATTCTCAATTTTCTTTTCCATTCTTCTGTATATTATTCTTGTAAGCAGCTTCGATGCATGAGCTGTTTAGCTGATTGTGCGATAATTATCGCACTTGTCAGTTCTTGCCGTCTTCGGAAATGTGTGGATGATGCTTTTCCGAAAGTCAGATGGTATGTCGCCAGACTCATATATTCTACACACCAACGTGAATAGTCGTTTTGTTGCCACTTCCCCCAATGATTTTAGAAATTCTGATGGAATGTTATCTATCCCTTCTGCCTTATTTGACCGTAAGTCCTCCAAAGCTTTTTTAAATTCCGATTCTAATACTGGATCCCCTATCTCTTCTAAATCGACTCCTGTTTCTTCTTCTATCACATCAGACAAATCTTCACTCTCATAGAGGCTTTCAATGTATTCTTTCCACCTATCTGCTCTCTCCTCTGCATTTAACAGTGGAATTCCCGTTGCACTCTTAATGTTACCACCGTTGCTTTTAATGTCACCAAAGGTTGTTTTGACTTTCCTGTATGCTGAGTCTGTTCTTCCGACAATCATATCTTTTTCGATGTCTTCACATTTTTCCTGCAGCCATTTCGTCTTAGCTTCCCTGCACTTCCTATTTATTTCATTCCTCAGCGACTTGTATTTCTGTATTCCTGATTTTCCCGGAACATGTTTGTACTTCATGGTTTCTTCGCAGCTACCTTCTTTGTACCTATGTTTTTCTTCCCAACTTCTGTGATGGCCGTTTTTAGAGATGTCCATTTCTCTTCAACTGTACTGCCTACTGCGCTATTCCTTATTGCTGTATCTATAGCGTTAGAGAACTTCAAACGTATCTCGTCATTCCTTAGTTCTTCCGTATCCCACTTCTTTGCGTATTGATTCTTCCTGACTAATGTCTTGAACTTCAGCCTACTCTTCATCACTACTATATTGTGATCTGTATATCTGCTCCTGGGTACGCCTTACAATCCAGTATCTGATTTCGGAATCTCTGTCTGACCATGATGTAATCTAATTGAAATCTTCCCGTATCTCCCGGCCTTTTCCAAGTATACCTCCTCCTATTGTGATTCTTGAACAGGGTGTTTGCTGTAACTAGCTGAAACTTGTTACAGAACTCAATTAGTCTTTCTCCTCTTTCATTCCTTGTCCCAAGCTCATATTCTCCTGTAACCTTTTCTTCTACTCCTTCCCCTACAACTGCATTCCAGTCGCCCATGACTATTAGATTTTCGTCCCCCTTTACATACTGCATTACCCTTTCAATATCCTCATACACTTTCTCTATCTGTTCATCCTGAGCTTGCGACGTCGGCATGTATACCTGAACTATCGTTGTCGGTGTTGGTCTGCTGTCGATTCTGATTAGAACAACCCAGTCACTGAACTGTTCACAGTAACACACTCTCTGCCCTACCTTCCTATTCATAACGAATCCTACACCCGTTATACCATTTTCTGCTGCTGTTGATATTACCCGATACTCATCTGACCAGAAATCCTAGTCTTCCTTCCACTTCACTTCACTGATCCCTACTATATCTAGATTGAGCCTTTGCATTTCCCTTTTCAGATTTTCTAGTTTCCCTACCACGTTCAAGCTTCTGACATTCCACGCCCCGACTCGTAGAACGTTATCCTTTCGTTGATTATTCAATCTTTTTCTCATTTTCTCATGGTAACCTCCCCCTTGGCAGTCCCCTCCCGGAGATCCGAATGGGGGACTATTCCGGAATCTTTTGCCAATGGAGAGATCATCATGACACTTCTTCAATTACAGGCCACATGTCCTGTGGATACACGCCTTCTGCATCCTCATGTCGTTGATCATTGCTGATTCTTCCGCCTTTAGGAGCAATTTCTCACCCCTAGGACAAGAGAGTGCCCTGAACCTATATCCGCTCCTCCGCCCTCTTTGACAAGGCCGTTGGCAGAATGAGGCTGACTTCTTATGCCGGAAGTCTTCGGCCACCAATGCTGATTATTTATCAAAATTTAGGGAGTGGCGGGGATCGAACCCGGGACCGAAGACTTTTTGATTTTTAATCAAAGACGCTACCCCTAGACCACGGTGACGCCACTCACTTCAGAGTGTAGGTATACAATGATTCATGAAGATATTTGAGCAACTCAGCGAACGCGTACTTTAGCGAAATTTACAACGTGTACCGATAAGGCTTTGAAAGTTCCGTTCAGTTCATCCAGTAACATCACAGGGACCCACGGAGTGTCTGAAGAACACTTGATCGGTCACTAGTGAACAACGAAAAACCAAGCTGAGTCCCAGTATCTCATAAGTGAAGCAAATCATCCGTGTAATTGGACGATGAATAAGTTTATAATGTTGTGTTGTGTTTCATAAAAGATAAAATGGGGGCTATGGAGTAGATAACAGAACGCAGCATGTCATTCTCAATGGAGAGAAGTCTTCCGAAGTAAGAGTCATTTCAGGTGTGCCGCAGGGGAGTGTCGTAGGACCGTTGCTATTCACAATATACATCAATAACCTTGTGGACAACATCGGAAGTTCACTGAGGCTTTTTGCGGATGATGCTGTGTTATACCGAGAGGTTGTAACAATGGAAATTCTAAGGAAATCCAGGAGAATCTGCAACGAATTGACGCATGGTGCAGGGAATGGTAATTGAATCAGAATGGAGACAAGTGTAATGTGCTGCGAATACATAGAAAGAAAGATCGTTTATCATTTAGCTACAATATCGCAGGTCAGCAACTGGAAGCAGTTAATTCCGTGAATTATCTGGGAGTAGGTATTAGGAGTGATTTAAAATGAATGATCATATAAAATTAATCGTCGGTAAAGCAGATGCCAGACTGACATGTGAGATTCATTGGAAGAATCCTAAGGAAATGCCATCCGAAAACAAAGGAAGTAGGTTACAGTACACTTGTTCGCCCACTGCTTGAATACTGCTCACCGGTGTGGGATCCGTACCACATAGGGTTGATAGAAGAGATAGAGAAGATCCAACGGAGAGCAGCGCGCTTCGTTACAGGATCATTTAGTAATCGCGAAAGCGTTACGGAGATGATAGATAAACTCCAGTGGAAGACTCCGCAAGAGAGACTCTCAGTAGCTCGGTACGGGCTTTTGTTGAAGTTTCTAGAACATACCTTCACCGAGGAGTCAAGCCGTATATTGCTCCCTCCTACGTATATCTCGCGGAGAGACCATGAGGATAAAATCAGAGAGATTAGAGCCCACACAGAGGCATACCGACAATCTTTCTTTCCACGAACAATACGAGACTGGAATAGAAGGGAGAGCCGATAGATGTACTCAAAGTACCCTCCGCCACACGCCGTCAGGTGGCTTGCGGAGTATGGATGTGGATGTAGATGTAGATGTATGTGAAGGACATGTTGATCGAGATAAAGAAACGGCTAAGTATTTCAACACAAGATTGCATAAGAATCTGAGTATTATTCACAGAATAAATAATTTAACCACTCATTCATGAATTAAATTCAGTTATTGTGATTCCTAATGTTTCACACGTGGACATGGCATCAACACAAATCACAATTTCCTAAGTCTCCTAACTCACTTAAGGTTAAGGATTTCGGTCTTGCTTTAAGCGCAATCAGTTTCTCTGAAACAATTCTCAAATACGATAGTGAGTTTACTGTGATAAACTTAAAGAAAAAGTGCGGTACCTTTGTGTAATCGCAATCACATTCACCAGTTGACCTGAGCACGAAGCACAACACAAAAGAACTAGTTTAATTACAAAATCACATACACTACAACGATTAAAACTGCATATAGCATAATGATGTTTCAAGGAAAATTGTTAATCATAATATTAGCGAACTTAAAGAACATTCAAATTCCTTCATTGTATCCATTACAAAATGAATAGCAATCACTTCTGTCTTACTTAGAGTGCACCGGAAGTGTGTCAGTTTGAACCGTCCTTCGTTAAATATCCTCACAAAGCCAAGGAGCGGGAAACGACTCCTCCCAAGAGGCTGGAAGTACTCCCGCCACCACAGCGGGGCACTCCTTGGCCCCTACACCTGTCGTGCCGGCGCGGCTTACCTCCCCGTCCGTGCACTGGTATCCCAAACACTGGCAACACTCAGTTACCAGAATGTGCATCCCGTCACCGACAACGACATAAGTTCAACTCATTCTATCATTGATTCAAGTTCACACACAGGATTGGCAAATACAGGAATAATACTGATACTCTTCAGACAGAGATAAAATGAAGAAACAGACATTCTTCCTTCTCGAGGGCAACAACTATCGCAAAGTAGGGAGAGGCTAAGATTAATTGTCATGAAAGCGGTCTGATGGATCCCTTTCAAAGAGAGTAGCAATGATTGACGGTGTAGTGCTCACATAGTCTCTGTTTACTAAAGGAATAAATAGAAACGACTCAGTTTTGTTAATTTATTTATTTGTGCCATTTTAGTGATGAATATTTCAGACATTCAACAATTTTAAATATACTTTTTTCTCATAATTCACTTCAGCCATATACCAGTCTATAAGTATTTTCTGGAAAAAGTACTGCTCTGGAAGGGAGAAAGGAAGTTTGGGACTTAATGACTCACTGACTAGGATGTCATTATAGACGATACTGCTCCGGAAGCTGCCTGCTGCCATAGACTTCCGCTATAAATGCCGCCGAATCCTTGGGCGTCCTCGTTCTGTTTGGACTGCTAAAATCCACCTCGTAGACTCCAAACTTCGCCCTGCATCAAAATATTGTTACATTACAAGACAAGTTTTGTTGATACTTGACATACACACACTGCGCAATTCACGTAATGCTCTCTGCATCTACGTCTATTGTCTACAAAGCACTACTTTGTGTTGGAGAGGGTATTTCTTATTGCGCCTTGAATAAACATTTCCTTCCGTTCTATTCTCGGACGAAGCGCAGCAAAATCTGTGCCCTCCCTGAAAATAGGGCGATTGTCGATGACATTAATTGGGCGCTCAAATTAGTGCATAATGTCAACCGCAAGTACGTACTGGCCACTTCCGGGGCATTTGATAACAGCTGGTAGTCACCGACGTTCGGAAACTACGCGAAATGTAGGGTTCAGTCTGTGGGTCCATCTTTTGTGATGTTTCCATAGAGCCTGACAGAAACGGACGGGAAACACACAGTGAGAGAATTATCGCATACGCTGATGATGTGTTGGCTGTGGTATCAGAAAACTCAGGAAGAGAACGGGAGACTAAAACCAGTTGTATACCACACAATATGGGAAGGTGGTGCCCGGAAAACAATCTCGGTGTTGCTCCCGACAACACAGTCCACGCAGACGATCAGAAGTGCTGTTATGAGAGGTCAAAGAAGTGTTCTGCTGAGACTATCAGGATCTTTCAGCACCATGTCGGTGGAAGTACTGTGCGTAGTGCTCGTAACATATCCGGTAGACCTAACAACCAGTCAGCGAGCTGCGCCATACTGGCTGCAGAGGGGCAGAAGCTTTAAGGGACAAACGGCAACTGAAACAGTGGCGAGTGAATGCGAGGCAACGTGAGTGGCCAACCGGTATTAAAGGGTGTAACGTTCATTCCTTTTTCCCCGACATCCGGAACTGGCTGAAAATGCTCCATACAGACATTAATCTAGAGCCAGGCAGCCTTGAAATGCATTTTTACACTAGCTTAGCGCTCGCTGCCTCGCTCGCGCATACTGTGTGGCCTGCAGATTTTTTTCTTATTTAATGGAATTTTTATGTTTTTCACAAATTGCAACTCCTTCTAAGCTTTTCACGCTAATTAAGCATGACCTTTTCCGAATGTACACTAATAGACATTAAAATTGCTACACCACGAAGATGACGTTCTACATACGCGAAATTTAACCGACAGGAAGAAGATGCTGTTATGTGCAAATGATTAGCCTTTCAGAGCATTCGCACAAGACTGGCGCCGGTGGCGACACCTACAACGTGCTGGCATGAGCAAAGTCTCCAACCGTTTTCTCATACACAAACAGCAGTTGACCGGCGTTGCCTGGTGAAACGTTGTTGTGATGCTTGCGTTGGTCGAGATCCAATTACTGTTGGCAGAATATGGAATCGCTGGGTTCAGGAGGGTAATACGGAACGCCGTGCTGGATCCCAACAGCCTCGTATCACTAGCAGTCGAGATGACAGGCATCTTATCCGCATGGATGTAACGGATCGTGCAGCCACGTCTCGATCCCTGAGTCAACAGATGGAGACGTTTGCAAGACAACAACCATCTGCACGAACAGTTCGACGACGTTTGTAGCAGCATGGACTATCAGCTCGGAGACCATAGCTGCATCACAGACGGGAGCGGCAGCGATGGTGTACTCAACGACGAACATGGGTGCACGAATGGCAAAACGTCATTTTTTTTGGATGAATCCAGGTTCTGTTTACAGCTTCATGTTGGCCGCATCCGTGTTTGGCGACATCGTGGTGAACGCACATTGGAATCGTGTATTCGTCATCGCCATACTGGCGTATCACCCGGCGTGATGGTATGGGGTGCCATTGGTTACACGTCTCGGTCACCTCTTGTTCGCATTGACGGCACTTTGAACAGTGGACGTTACATTTGAGATGTGTTATGACCCGTGGCTCTACCATTCATTCGATCCCTGCAAAACCCTACATTTGAGCAGGATAATGCACGACCGCATGTTGCAGGTCCTTTACGGGCCTTTCTGGATACATAAAATGTTCGACTGCTGCCCTGGCCAGCACATTCTTCAGATATCTCACCAACTGAAAACGTCTGGTCAGTGGTGGCCGAGCAACTGGCTCGTCACAATACGCCACTCACTACTCTTGATGAACTGTGGTATCGGGTTGAAGCTGCATACACGCCATCCAAGCTCTGTTTGACTCAATACCCAGGCGTATCAAGGCCGTTATTACGGCTAGAGGTGGTTGTTCTGGGTACTGATTTCTCAGGATCTATGCACCCAATTTGCGTGAAAATGTAATCACATGTCAGTTCTAGTATAATATATTTGTCCAATGAATATCCGTTTATCATCTGCATTTATTCTTGGTGCAGCAATTTTAATGGCCAGTAGTGTATTTCTTACCAAGAAGCGATTCTGATGGCTAGAGTCCAAGGTTTTTGTTAATCATGCCTTTCGCGTTCTTTTGGAGATATTTCCATAGCAACTTTCATTTCAAAACAAATTTTTCTCTATCTCTGACCGAGAAGGGAAATAAATACCAATTTTCATAAATTTGGTTTCAAAGTTGTTTTAACGTAGCAAAATATTTTCTCAAAAATTTTCATACCCTATTCCACTTCTTTAGGGACTGAATTTCCAGAAAGACTGAAATCATATGTTTTTCTTTTATTTTCTAACCAAGAGGTCGACTATCAGTTGTCATATATGTAGCCTTAAAATCCTGTAGTAGTTCTTTGGTAATTATTTATTTTCATAAAAACTTTCACCCACTATTTGGCCGCAGTAGTGGTTGATTTTCAAAAACTCTGAAACGCGTATTTTTTATTTTCTGATTGAGAAACCAAATACCAGTTTTCGTAGTTCTAGTTTAAAAAATTACCTTAATAGCGACATACTTTCAAAAAGCCGTTCATCCACTATTTCATTACATTAAGAGTGTAATTTCGGACAATCCCTTTTTAATCGATACCTACACTATAAGATTCACACCTTCTTCATCATCATTTATCATTTAAGACTGATTATGTCTTTCAGCGTTCAGTCTGGAGCACAGCCCCCTAATAAAACTCCTCCATGATCCCCTATTCAGTGCTAACATTGGTGCCTCTTCTGATGTTAAACCTATTACTTCAAAATCATTCTTAACCGAATCCAGGTACCTTCTCCTTGGTCTGCCCCGACTCCTCCTACCCTCTACTGCTGAGCCCATGAGTCTCTTGGGTAACGTTGCTTCTCCCATGCGTGTAACATGACCCCACCATCTAAGCCTGTTCGCCCTGACTGCTACATCTACGGAGTTCATTCCCAGTTCTTCTTTGATTTCCTCATTGTGGACACCCTCCTGCCATTGTTCCCATCCACTAGTACCTGCAATCATCCTAGCTACTTTCATATCCGTAACCTCAACCTTGTTGATAAGGTAACCTGAATCCACCCAGCTTTCGCTCCCATACAACAAAGTTGGTCGAAAGATTGAACGGTGCACAGATAACTTAGTCTTGGTACTGACTTCCTTCTTGCAAAAGAGAGTAGATCGTAGCTGAGCGCTCACTGCATTAGCTTTGCTACACCTCGCTTCCAGTTCTTTCACTATGTTGTCATCCTGTGAGAATATGCATCCTAAGTACTTGAAACCGTCCACCTGTTCTAACTTTGTTCCTCCTATTTGGCACTAAATCCGTTTATATTTCTTTCCCACTGACATTACTTTCGTTTTGGAGATGCTAATCTTCATACCATAGTCTTTACACTTCTGATCTAGCTCTGAAATATTACTTTGCAAACTTTCAATCGAATCTGCCATCGCAACTAAGTCATCCGCATATGCAAGACTGCTTATTTTGTGTTCACACATCTTAATCTCACCCAGTCAGTCTATTGTTTTCAACATATGATCCATAAATAATATGAACAACAGTGGAGACAGGTTGCAGCCTTGTCTTACCCCTGAAACTACTCTGAACCATGAACTCAATTTACCGTCAACTCTAACTGCTGATGACTATCCATGTAAAGACCTTTAATTGCTTGCAAAAGTTTGCCTCCTATTCCATAATCTCGTAGAACAGACAGTAACTTCCTCCTAGGAACCCGGTCATATGCCTTTTCTAGATCTATAAAGCATAGACATTTCGAACCTTCTTCAAATTTTAAATTTGTATCCTTTGCGATGATGTGTCAGTCAGTCAGTGAGACAGGACATTGCCTTTTCAGGGTTGCCACAAGTTTCCCCAAGTGAAATTCCCTGTTATTATCCCGATTTCCAGACAAGTTTTAGCACTTTTCCCTGACGATTTCGAGATCTCAAGGGTGAGTTAAGACGTAAGTTGACAATATGTATTTGCAGTTGCGGTACAAGTGCAGACGAGAAAATGTCTAAAAAAATTGCAAGTAGATGGCGTTTCCTGATGTGAGCAAAAATTAGTATTAACATCAAAATGTTTTGTAATGAACTGTTTGTAGACGGAGAAAGCAAGCCAAATGGTATATGTATTCCATTAAGACCAGGGTGTTATTTCGTTTCAGCAAAGCCGGCCGAAGTGGCCGAGCGGTTAAAGGCGCTGCAGTCTGGAACCGCAGGACGGCTACGGTCGCAGGTTCGAATCCTGCCTCGGGCATGGATGTTTGTGATGTCCTTAGGTTAGTTAGGTTTAACTAGTTCTAAGTTCTAGGGGACTAATGACCTGAGCAGTTGAGTCCCATAGTGCTCAGAGCCATTTTTGTTTCAGCAAAACGAAATACATTTGTTGAGAAAAATACGCATATCCTTGGAATCGCAAGACAGACTTGAAATTCTTTCACTGAGTTCAGAAATAAGCTCAGAAAAAAGTAGGCCTCTTCAAAAAAGTGTATAAGGCGGGAAATAATTGTGCAAACCAACACTGTAGGTTACCGCCAGTAAAATGTTGGTTGCACTATGTTTGTTATTGTGAGTTATTACCCACTGTGTTATAGCTATTATTTTACAGGTATTGTGTGATTTTTCTTTCGAGAAGTATATGAGTACATACCATACAAACCGCCAGCGGCTGGCACGATTTTCGTCTTCTTATCAGCCATACTTTCTAACATTTAAACTACTTTTGAAGAGCCAAAATGTACTAGAACAAATAAATGTAAAATGCCACACTGTACAACGCACTTGCGGTGAGACAGTCGCGAGTCCTGAAATCCATCGTCCATGCCCTCTGGCCTGTTGAGGAGCCCTGCAGTCCCGAGTCCAAGGACAAGCCGTGAAAATCCGCTGGTTTACGCCACACACAGACAGATCCGGCCTGCGGGCAGGTCGGTGAGACTAGATCCAACAGACAGGGCCTAGCGTTAGTGAGAACCAGATCAGCAGGGCCGATCCATTACAGGTACCCGCAGAAATGGCCTGCGGTTTTGGCCCGTCGTGGAAATCCACTCGTGTGGCCAGAAATTCACGAGCCACAGACAAAATGTTGATGAAATGTGACAACGGTGATCAATCCATACAAAAGCTAACTTTTGCGAATACTCTGTGAGCAGTAATAACGAGAATAGGTAGCAACTCACCGTGAAGATGATTGCTGGGCTGCAGGCAGGCACGTAGAAAAAACAATCACACTCTCACGACTAAATTTTCAGCAATAGCTTTTGTCAGAAAATGAGAGCACACACATCCACATAACCACTGAGCCACAAATCATGCACACATGACCGCCATCTCCGGCCGCTGTCTCTACAGTCTATGAGAATCAGATCAAAACAAACCTCTCATCGGCAGCTGCTAGGCTAGCGGCAAGCTGAGGGGAGTGGTAAGAAGCGGAGAAGCAGTAGGGATGAGAGAGTAGCGAAGCGGCGCATGTTCTCAGCAGCACCCAGCCAGCGGCGGTGCATGTCACCTCACTAAACAAACCATTTCGTCTACTGGAACAAAAACGAGATTTTTCCAGGTTTTTTCAAATTTCTTTGATATTTCCCTGACTTGTTTGAAATTCCCTGGTATCCAGAACCTGTGGCAACCCTGCTTTTATATTGCACACTACACATGTGCACCCGATGAACTAATTTTGCACATGATAACATCTACGAATCCATAAGGGACCCAGACAAATGGCAATATCTGAACGGATCCGTTGACGCTACATCACTTATACTATATGCCAAATACATAGAAACAAGACCGTACAGAACTGGACAGGCAGTTGCCCGAGGAGAACCTGATCCGTGGGAAATACCCGACACGGACCAGGAACGAAAGCACTAACTCTGACAATGACAGTTTACAACCAATGAGCGATGCAGTGGAAGCAACATTGGCAGACTGGCGGCTAACACCTGCCAAATAAGGAGATACAAAGGACTAACGCCTGTAGACTGTAACTGTTACTGAGGTATGCCCCAAATAGGCACGTTAAATGTGTAAGAGCTATAGTACAGAAGCAGTACCACTAGGAACCTAACTGGTATCTAGCCGGCCGATGTGGCCGAGCGGTGCTAGGCGCTTTAGTTTGGAATCGCGCGACCGCTACGGTCGCAGGTTCGAATCCTGCCTCGGGCATGGGTGTGTGTGATGTTAGGTTAGTTAGGTTTAAGTAGTTCTAGGGGACTGATGACCTCAGAAGTTATCTCCTATAGTGCTCAGAGCCATTTGAACCATTTTGAACTATTTTGAACTGGTATCTAAACGAAATAGGCCAACCAATACTTTGAACGATACAAGTACTTGCATTAAATTAGAATAGAACAGTTTTGGAATAGAATAGAACAGTTTTGGAATAGAATCGTGTAGAAGACAGAGTAACGGTAGCGACTCCACGCCCTTTCGGAGATGCTTCCTTACAGTCAGTCAATCACTAGGATTCGAAATCAGTATGCCACGCAGAGGTGAGCGGATCGAAGTTTACTACCGAGGGTCTCGCGTTTGGAATGGCACCGGTGGTGGGAACACACATTCTATTATTTTTCTTTTTTCCATCCTAATCGAAAAATCTTTGCGTTTATTCTTCCAATATGTCGATCTAAAGTAATTTTTAAATTTTTATTTAATTATAAAATCATTACTGTATACAAGGATACAACAAAATCGTCTTTTGTACAATTTTTTTTTTTAAAAACGGTGGTCTCGCGGTTAGGGCGCTCAGTCCGGAACCGCGCGACTGCTACGGTCGCAGGTTCGAATCCTGCCTCGGGCATGGATGTGTGTGATGTCGTTAGGTTAGTTAGGTTTAAGTAGTTCTAAGTTCTATGGGACTGATGACCACAGAAGTTAAGTCCCATAGTGCACAGAGCCATTTTAAAAACGGTAATGCAGAAAATAGTCCATTTAGTTACCTAGGTAACGGAGCATCAATAAAGTTAAATGTAAATAATTGTACGTTCAGTACCCCAGTGATCTCTACTCCGCTTATATAGGCTGTAAGAAAAAGGTATGTCCAAACTTTCAGGAAATATTCCTGACACCTATAAGAAATAAATATATTGTATGGACATCATTTCTAAGTTAGAGCTAGGTGTCTACAACTCTCCAACACATTAATTATGGGGAATACACAGGAAAAGAACGTATCGCCACAATGTGAAACGCCATTCTAAATGAAATGTTCAGAATGCCCTCCATTAGCAAGATACATCAACCCGCGGCCGCACTGAATCCCTTAATCACTCCTATAGCCGTGGAGAACAGTGCAGTGTTTCACAGCCTTTTACAAAACGGGCACGAAGACTCTGTACATCTTGTACCGGGCTTCCGTACACAAGAGCTTTCAAATGCCCCCCCACAAATAAAGGTCTTGTGGTTTTAGGTCCACTTCTACACATCATCCGTCACGGTACGTGTTATGTGTAAGCGTACGAACATTAAAAGTGAAATGAGGAGGAGCTCCATTGTACGCGACGTACGTGTGTCACCCTTCTAAAGGCTCATGTTCTAGAAGAACAGGTAAAGTATTCTCTAAGAAAGCACTGTAGGTTCCTCCGTTGAGTGTGGGTGGAAGAAAATGAGGCCGTAACAAACAGTCAACAATGGCGGCCCAAACGTTGACAGAAAATCTTAGTTGATGATTGCTCAACATTATTTCGCGAGGATTCTTGACAGCCCACAATAAGGAATAGGAGTGGACCAAAAATTGAACCTTGTGGGACTTTCTTCGTGATTTCTCCCTGGTCATTAAATTTTTTTCTTCTTCCAACGTATTTTGAAATATTCAGCACAGCATTTTGCTTTCTGTTTGTTAAGATTGTTTCAAATCTGTCATTTTCCCCTTCATTCATGTGATTAGGAAGAGGAGTAGAAAATGAACTTTGATATGGAATTAAAGCGTTTCTGGACTCACGTCCATACACATTCTATTCATCTACGTGTAAGGAGTGTTTCCTGAAAGTTTGACCATCGTTTTCTGTGCACTTTTCATAAATAAAGCACACGTTGTAGTTGGGAACTTGAGGAAAAACCATATGTTTTTTTTTTTTTTTTTCTGGGGTTACTCTGACATAGAAATTTCGAGATGTAGAAATGAACCCTGCAGTATTCTCGGGTACTATGACTTGAACAACAAAGCTCGTTCACCAAGATCGAATCTTTACGTGGCTAAAACCCGATAAAAATCCACAGTGCATTAAGTTTGTGCCGAGCTTGTTGTGGACCGTAGTACAGTTTCAAGTTGGGTTAATCGTTTTCGTAGTGGTCGCATGAGTATAGATGATAATCCAAGACCCGGAAAACTAAAAACTTCAGCAGATGAACGACGTGTGAAAATTGCGACAGATGCTCTTGAAGGAGGTCGCAGTGCGACTTGTGAGGAATTCTCTGAAACTACGGGAATTCTCCAAACAAATCTTATGACAAATGATTAGAAGACGAGAAAAATTTCTGTGAGATGGATCGCACACTGTTTGACTGCCTAAGAGAATCAGAAACGCCTGGTCATTGTAACCTTTCTCAAACAACGATTCGAAGGTAAAGGTCAAGGATTCTGGGGTCGAATTGTCGCTACTGATGAAACGTGGGTTAGAGACTCTGAATCGGAGTTGAAACCACAGTCCAATGAGTGGAGAGCTTCAGGTTTTGTACGTCCGAAAAAATTTCGAAGCGCTCAATCGAAGCTCAAGGTTCAAATGGTTCAAATGGCTCTGAGCACTGTGGGACTTAACATCTGAAGTCATCAGTCCCCTAGAACTTAGAACTACTTAAACCTAACTAACCTAAGGACATCACACACATCCATGCCCGAGGCAGGATTCGAACATGCGACCGTATCGGTCGCGCGGTTCCAGACGAAGCACCTAGAACCGCTCGGCCACACCGGCCGGCCGAAGCTCAAGCAAATGATGACTTTTGCTTATGATCACCACGAAATCGTCAAGACAGATAGAGTTCCATGTAGACTAAGTGTCACAGTAGTGTACTATCGTAACTTCATGCAAAACCTAAGCATAAAAATGCACAAGACCAGACATGAGTTGCTCAAAGCTGGGCCACTCCTTCATCACGAAAATGCTCGCTCGCGTATCAGCATGTTGTAGCCCAAACATGCGGATTGGAAGTGTTTCCGTATCCTGCCTATAGCCCGGACAAATTCCCGAAGTTGTTATCTTTCTCTGGAAGAGATTTCTACCGCCGTTACCCGAGCCATTCGACAGAGAACAGAAGTGGTGTCCTGGATGGAGTAATAGAACTTCCGAGGCGTTTGGATACACTCATAGAGAAACAAGGATACTATATTGGACTGTAAAGAGATATTGCAAAAAATGTGTAAGCAAACAAAAAATAGTATTCATTATTTGCGAAATTTCCATCGTACTTTCTTTCCCGCGTCACGTGGCCGTAACCCCGTCAGGCGGCATTCAATATGGACATAAATTAATAGCGCACTTCCGGGTGTACAGCCAAGTAGTTTCAGTTTTATGGATTTTGCGCATAAAATGGGGTCAAAAACTCGACGGAACACCCAGAAGTGCACCATTAATTAATCACGCCGAGAAAACTAAGGACATCACAGTCGTAATAAAGTTTTGGCTCGTCAGTGTGCGTTCAAAAATGTTATTCTTTCACCCTCCCCTTCATTCTAATCGCACAAAAGTCGGCAGACATACAGTTAGTGCAAATCTTTTTATTTAGCAGTTTCTGAAGGTTACTCACGTGAATCCTGAATCCCATTCCAGGACGTCCATGAGAGACCATAATGTGTACCCGATCACTGGAACACCGTCTAGGTTCACCGCTTCCAGGAGGGCTCCCAGAAAATCCTGAAAATAGTAAATTAAAATACTTGTAACCAAAATGTGTTTACGTACTCAAAAACACGAGTTATACAGCGGCCCAGCACAATAAGTGTTACATACCGCAAAGTAATTTATCCTGGTAACGTCGTTACGGCCACCAAAATCTTTCAGACCATTCTCTGTTATAATAATCGGGTATCCCGGATATTCGTTAGCAATCCAGTTCAATGATCTTCGAAATCCCGAGGAATCTATCTGAAAATAAAAAAGAAAATCTTACTTGTACTTATAATTTCTCCATTTAACACTCTTTTTTAAGAGAAGTGTGCATAAGGCCAGCATCAGCTTAATTCTTAAACTCACACTCTGTCAACAGTCTCTCTCTCTCTCTCTCTCTCTCTCTCTCTCTCTCTCCTCCCTCCCACTGTTACAGACACACACACACACACACACACACACACACACACACACTGTTTATTCTTCATATTTTACTGTGCATGCTTTAACACATATCGATCAAACGAATATCAGACAAGACTAATTTGGGAGCGCACTATAGAATGATCCCGCAAAATTCTGATTTAAAAATAATTTTGGTTATAACTGAAACAAATTGACGTTTTCCGTTGACATTGGGTGTTGCATGAAAGACATGACAAGCGATAATTGTTTGGACTTACTCAAACTACATAATTCGAAACCAAAATTGCAAGTATCTGCTGAACCACCAGAGAAAATATGCCTGCCGACTCTTAAGAGAGACAATCGGTAGATCGAAAACATCACTTCAGACATGGGGCTCCCTTGTCTAGTGGTATAGTTTATCGTTTCTTTCTACTGTGTATCGTATTTTATAAATATCTTTTACTGTTTTTATTTTATGGTTTGGCTGTTCATTCCATTTGATAATGCACCACAATATACTTCTCTGTACACTATCTATAAGCAATGCGCGTTTCGGCAGATTACACTCACTCCCCTTTCACAGTATTGGCTTTCCTATGAGTGTACAATCTTTTTTCCTGAAACAATGGTACTCTTCACTGAGGAAATGTTCCGACAGTACTTTAACTCTGTGTGTAACTTTAGCGCGTATTTTCTGTGGTACGTTTAGCAGGGTTACACCTCTGTAGCTTATAGGATGAACACTTTCACTTGTATGGAACGTCGTTTATATTAAGACATTTTTCACTCAGTTGGTATTCAGCATGTATCACACGCATATATTCAGTACACTCGTACGAAAGCTTCTATCTTTCACTTACTGCGAAGAGTGTTTCAGAAGTTCGCTATTGATAATATCGGTACCAGGGCTCTTCTTATTTGTCTTCGGCACAATTTCTAACGGGTCAGTTGGATGTAGCCATGTTAGTTGTAGTCCGCACAGTGGAGTTTTCTTGTTCAGAAGGACTGAACCAAAACTGTGTATAATGTTGCAGCAACGTATTTTCAGGTACACTATTTATCTGTGCAGTGTCTTTCCCGTCTTTTTTTAAAATGTTTCTGCATTATCAGAAACCAATACCACACCCTCAAGGACTGTGTTCAGTGTCACCAGGGTATAAATTGTGCAAAACTGAGGGGTTGTATGCTAATGATTCATCTGTCACGGTCATCGGCGATCAGACTGCGCCCAGACGTTTTGATGATGTTTTCTGTACCTTTGTAATTGTATTCTCATGTTATAAAATTGTAGTTGACACCAGTTCATCAAATTAAGTAACTTGTAAGCATTCATTTGAGTGCAGCCATTTCTGTTGGTCATTGTATATGCACAATATGTGAGAAGTTGGGACTGTTAGTGTTTGCACGTGTGTTAATAATTCAGCAAGGGACTGGTTAAAAGCATTGCTGGTTCTAAGGACAATTCCAAAAACTTTTTGAGTGCATAAGTAGTGGTTTATGGACTTGCTATATTGTGCGCAAGACTCTTCGATGGTGATTGTGCACCTGCACAGCCGCAACAGATGGCTGCTTGCCGTCTCTACAAGGACTGCAGTGGGTCTTCACCTTTGATGGCCCACCAATACCATACTCTCTACAAGGACTACAGTGGGTCTGCTCAAAGTTTGGCATGCAATCGTTTAGTGTCAATAGCTTCTGAAGAAGGCCAAATTATTTTGGCTGAAACCTAGGTAAATATTGGTTTCTGTTTGCAACTGAGGCTGACGTGTTATATTTTTAATGATTTTGGGCTGAGATTATTAGACTACGAAACTAAAGATTCTCAACTGAATATGCAATTTATTGTGGCATGCAAGTCACGACTCATTTAAAGACGGAACATTTTTATTGTCTTTTTTTGCGCAGATGGGGCCTATCTCTAACATAGAGGTCTGTGCAACTTAAGATATTCACGGAAACAGGGAAGGAATATTATGTTGCTACTGTTCTTTCTAAAGTTCTCGCATGATCATGATGCTCGTCATTCATTCTCATTTTACTGGAAATGCTTTGACTAAAATAGCAGCTGACCTTGGTTACTGGCACTATTTGATTTTGTCCGGAACACGCGATGAAGTACTAATAATGTTGGGCATGGGTCTAAGCAGACAAAAATATACTCCAATTAGGCACATATAAAATTTATTACATCCTACTAAATTCTTCACATGCACTTATTTGTCCCAACATGAATTTCAACAAGAACGATCATTTTTCAATGACTGTGCAGCCAATACCACGTTGGAAGTCAAGGCGGTATGTTGGAACTCACCTTAGTCCATCGTTCTTGGAAAATAATCAGAAATTCACACGAGACACATGATTTGTGCACCCAAGCCCAGTTGGTAGTCGTAAATTAACGGCTCTTTTAATTACTCACTCATGTGGATCGTTTTCGGTTTTATTACAAAAGTAAACCTCATGCGCATTTCCTGTTTGAACCTAATTTAGGACGCTGGTGGTCAAGTCTCCTTGCAGAACTGCTCACGTGGCAGCGTGGAGACAATGACCAGTAGACCGGAAATAAAAAATTAGCAAAGAGTTTCACTCGCAAGCTTACTTAAGTATTTCACACAATTCATGCTCAAAATGCCTAACCATACAGCGTGCTATGGTCTCTGCTATCTTTGTGATACTGTGGCGACCACAAATTTCTATCTAACGCACAGGGTGAGCCCCATTCTATAAAGATAATTCGTGTAATATTTGGCAAACTAATTTACGTTAATCATTAAAGTAAATATAATTGATGACAGAATTCAAATAAAACCAAATGTGTTGAAGGCACCTCGAGGTTGACTTTGTATTACTGGATTCTATTGTGCTCCGTGCTCTCGATAAAATATCAAACCTAACCACTGAATGTGTCTGTAAAACTACTACAGCAGGTGGTCGCCACATAACCCTGACTATAATCTCTCTGAAAAAGAATGGTTTAGTAATCTTAACAATAAGGTACCTCATCCCCTTCAACTTTTGCAAACTACGTGACGGACCCATCACAGCTTCCGCCTGCGCTCTAGCCAGACCAGGAGCTGAATGCCGAAGCCTCCTTAACGGTCACGCTCCTCTTCCCTGAGGGCTAATGGGACAGATACCCCACCAACCCTCTACAACTACAGGTGTGTCTTTGTCAGGTCCATACAGGAGTTAAACATTCACCAAAATCTAGGTAAAGCATGCATCTCTGTCCTACAGCTGTTCTGCAAACGTACCCACAATAAAACAATTCTGTACTTTATAGCAACATGATGAAGATAATGTAAAGTAGGTACATAACGAAATAAAAAATAAATGAACACATTGGCGTACATCCCTTTTGCAGATGCCTACTGTACCGTATTGCACTTGCAAGAATGATTAATGCGACGTATAAAATCATTGTCACGAGGTACAATGTGACACAGTAAGGCGGAACCACTGGTTTCGTCTCAAAGTTCCAGTATGTGTTTAAGAAGTACTCAGTCGTCCAGGAGAGCAATGGAATCAGGTGTGCGTAACTTAGTGTCCAGAGGACTGTCACTCCGACTTAACAATTTGCCGGTCATCGCGAGCTGCCGCCTCACCATACGGCTATCCGTGCACGGCTCACCGCATGACCCAAACTTCCACAAGTCGTCGGTGATGCGACTACAACCTGAACTCGTACATCCATTACGTATATTCCCGCACGAGTGAAACATTTTACTTGAAAGTCGCTTTCTCGGTGTCGGCGGATGATTCGTATCCATGCATGCGTTTCCAAATGAACTCTGAATCGTAATCCAGAATAATAGAGGCACTGCAAAATCGTATTTACCCGCAGACACCGGCCAAGCGCTTTTAAGGCAAAATGTCTCACCTGTGTGCGAATATACATGGATGTACATGTACAGACACCTGGTTGACAGTCCGCAGCTGGTGGTCGTGCGGTAGCGTTCTCGCTTCCCGCGCCCGGGTACCCGGGTTCGCGCCCGGGTACCCGGGTTCGCGCCCGGGTACCCGTATTCGATTCCGGCGGGGTCAGGGATTTTCTCTGCCTCGTGATGACTGGGTGTTCTGTGATCTCCTTAGGTTAGTTAGGTTTAAGTAGTTCTAAGTTCTAGGGGGCTGATGACCATAGATGTTAAGTCCCATAGTGCGCAGAGCCATTTGAACCATTTTGAACCGGGTTGACGACACTTGGAAGTTTGGGTGTGGCCGTGAATCGTGCACGGATAGCTAAATGGTGGGGCGACGGCTCGCGATATGCGGGAAATCCGGGTTCCATTCCCAGTTCGGCACAAATTTTCACTGTCGTCATTCCATTCCAAAGCTGACGGTTGTCCATATTCGCAACGGCGAATACATTTAATGTCTTTCACACCGGCTGTTGTCGCCACACTGCCTGTTCCTTTCGGCATGCATGTCCAGAGGAGCTTTGCATTGTAATTCAGAATAACACAGGCACTGCAATTTCGTATCTTAATATAGAATACCTGATGTGTGGCTGGTATCGTTTGGTGGTTGGTCATTGGCTAGTAAGCAACGTTTTGACAAATTAAATGAAGCTGGAGTTCTTTTGTGGTGGTAATAGAGATTAAACAGTGTGTTTCTGTTGTGGTGTAGGGTATACATGTTGGGAAGAAACGCACTATCCATAGGTTCAGCAAGCTGTGTCGCTTTTCCTGCTGTTTTTTTACGAAGGGTAAAGATTTTGCGGGCAATATTTGTCAGCACATAAATGCAAAAATTTCTGGAGTGGATGCACCCCCATCATACTGTGTCTTCAGAAAGCAGCATCAGAATGCTGTGTGGCTGTGAGAGCTTCTGACAACGCTTGCCTGTGAAAATTTTCTTTTGGGAAGAAATGAGGGTGCTATTCCTTTCATTCAGACATACTGCAGTCTGCGATAAATTTGGACCTTCTGTTCCCTCATGTTGGTGTGTCAGACATCTATTTCTGATAAACGAATAACGGTTTTGTAGAAAGTGCTGTTATTTTATTATTTATGTTTTGCACATTGTCAATACCGGTAGTGGAAAATCGTTAAAATATATTCTATTTTTCTTTCCTACATCAGTCACACTTAGATCTGATCTTGATATGATAGCTGAGATTACACCATGATCTTGACACTTTCTTCGGAGATAAGCAGTGACCAGGAGTAAAGAATCGCAATTTTAGTGTCGAAACGTAGAATTCCCGAGGTTCGAAACACACTCATCGCAAAATTTCAAAAATGTTGACTTATTATGTAAATGCACATCATAATGATAGGAGTATCTATCTTCCATGCATATAATCCCACTACTTCATGTAGTCATCAATGCAATGTTGCTTTGCACGAGAATGTTTTATTTGACCAAGTGTGGTTTGCAATTTGTCAGTGTTGCCATTTCATCAGATATTGAGTTAGAGGTGGTAATTGAAACAGAGATTGTATTGCATCGTAGGAAGATTCAGGTGGCTCAAATTGAGTGGTAGCGCTTGTCCAACAGTCTGTCATACGTAGAGAGCCAATTAATCAACAAGTACGAGGCAGACCAAATCAATGCTGAAGTTTTCTCCAGCCAGTACCACCAACAGCAGCCACATTAGTTACTGTGTTTGATGAAACAGCAATCGAACTGTTGGGCTGAGTGACAGCACATAGTGTATTGTTCAAGAAATAGTGTTGGAAATATTCATACGTTTATAAATTGCGATATGTTTTACTGCTGACCAAACATAGCAGGTAAGTGGATATGTGAGAAATGTGTTCAGTGACACTGCGAGAAGTATAGTAAACATTGTGTGTGTGTATGTGTGTCACAAGTTGGTCAATCTCATCACTGCACACAAGCACTGCTACAAACAAGCTGAATTTAAAGTATATAAAAAAACAATTATTTGATAATTATTGGAATATGGCTAATGGTTCTGATGGAAGGAAATTGAGCATTTGCGAGGTTCATTTGGAAATTAAAGAATGTTCTTTTCTACAGAAATTTTTGATGTAATTAAACGAAATTGTGTTTTACATACGATTTGATACCGAAGCTACTTTTCACCGTTCAAATTTAGACATTTCTACCGTTTTACCAACTATACTATGCATTCTGCATACTCTGTTGCCGCCCTTTAGTTGAACCAACTCTTTCTTTAAGTTCGCCATCACTTCCGTGGAGTTGTCCATTCAAAAAATCCTTCATTTTGGGTAAGAAGTGATAAAGACTTTCGGCTAAGCCAGACTGTACGGCGCGTATTGAAACATTTCCCACTGAAACCGATGAACCAGGTCCTGCGTCACTCCCGCTGCACGCGGACGTGCGTTATCGTGGTGGAAGACGACTCCACTGGTTAGCATTCCGCGCCGCTTGTTTTAATGGCGCTGCGAAGTCATTCAAGCGGCCGACAGTAGGTCGCTGCATTTGTAACCTCGCCTCTAGGCATGTAGTCGATGAGCAGGACACGAGCAATATCAGAAAATACCGTAGCCATAATTTTTTCAGTGCTCAAAATTTTTCTTGTTTTATTCGGTTTCGTTGGGGATTGCTAATGATACCATTCCATTGATTGGTGCTATGTTTCTGGTGTGAAATGTGATAGTCAAGTCTCATAACGAGTGACTATGTGATCCAAAAATTCATCATCATCTGACAAATTCGAGGAAACCACTCGGCACACTTTTTATAGCCCATACCCACATTAGCAGTCTCGTTGAACACACTTCTTGCAAATGTCTGACAAGAATGAATGCCGTCCACTAATTGTGAAAGGCCTGTTGTTGTTGTTGTGGTCTTCAGTCCTGAGACTGGTCTGATGCAGCTCTCCATGCTACTCTATCCTGTGCAAGCTTCTTCATCTCCCAGTACCTACTGCAACCTACATCCTTCTGAATCTGCTTAGTGTATTCATCTCTTGGTCTCCCTCTACGATTTTTACCCTCCACACTGCCCTCCAGTACTAAATTGGTGATCCCTTGATGCCTCAGAACATGTCCTACCAACCGATCCCTTCTTCTAGTCGTGCCACAAACTTCTCTTCTCCCCAATCCTATTCAATACCTCCTCATTAGTTACGTGATCTACCCACCTAATCTTCAACATTCTTCTGTAGCACCACATTTCGAAAGATTCTATTCTCTTCTTGTCCAAACTATTTATTGTTCATGTTTCACTTCCATACATGGCTACACTCCATACAAATACTTTCAGAAACGACTTCCTGACAGTTAAATCTGTACTCGATGTTAACAAATTTCTCTTCTTCAGAAACTCTTTCCTTGCCATTGTCAGTCTACATTTTATATCCTCTCTACTTCGACCATCATCAGTTATTTTGCTCCCCAAATAGCAAAACTCCTTTACTACTTTAAATGTCTCATTTCCTAATCTAAGTCCCTCAGCATCACCCGACTTAATTCGACTACATTCCATTATCCTCGTTTTGCTTTTGTTGATGTTCATCTTATATCCTCCTTTCAAGACACTGTCCATTCCGTTCAACTGCTCTTGCAAGTCCTTTGCTGCCTCGGACAGAATTACAATGTCATCGGCGAACCTCAAAGTTTTTATTTCTTCTCCCTGGATTTTAATACCTACTCCAAATTTTTCTTTTGTTTCCTTTACTGCTTGCTCAATATACAGATTGAATAACATCGGGGAGAGGCTACAACCCTGTCTCACTCCCTTCCCAACCACTGCTTCCTCTTCATGCCCCTCGACTCTTATAACTGCCATCTGGTTTCTGTACAAATTGTAAATAGCCTTTCGCTCCCTGTATTTCACCCCTGCCCCCTTCAGAATTTGAAAGAGAGTATTCCAGTCAACATTGTCAAAAGCTTTCTCTAAGTCTACAAATGCTAGAAACGTAGGTTTGCCTTTCCTTAATCTTCCTTCTAAGATGAGTCGTAAGGTCAGTATTGCCTCACGTGTTCCAACATTTATTTTGGATTTTTGTTTCATTCCGTCATTCACCACTGAGGGCAGGCCCGAGCGATCTCTGTCGTGAACGTTCTTCCGCTCGCCATTAAATATGGTACACCACTTTCAGACTGACGCTTCATTCTTCACACTACCGTAAACCTCAGTTCTCTGTCTATAAATTTCGATGGGTCGGAATTTTTGCGCGTTTAAAAAGCGGATAACACCTCATACCTCACACTTGGCGGGATCGTCAGTTTTGCCACACATTTTAAAGTCGCACAGTTGAGCAGTAAGCAACCGTATTTTCTCGTGGCTTCCGCCAAATTGAAGTAGGTGAGTACCAACGTTGGATAATTCAAGTCAATGAATCAAAGCAGAATTCATAGTGGACGTTCTTGTCAAAGGTCTAGTGGTAAACTGTTCACACTCCTGAGAACTGAAAGTGTCACCCAAACATTTCAGAAAACATACATTTACGTGCTCGAGAAAATATATGCTTGCATCATTAGACAGCATGTTGAACGCAGTACTCTGCGCCTTTTTTCTCTTATCCTTTTTATCTTTTTTTCTTCCTAGGTGCCAAATAACATCGAAAATTATTTTTCTCGTCCAGTAATTCTGACTTTTTCACTGTTGAAATAATTTTCATTAAAACACGTTTATCTATTTACGTTGTTATTTATCCATAATGTAGGTTTTTCTCATCACCCTTCTTTCAGATATTTCGTCTCTCTTGTAGGGGAATACTAGTAGGAAAAAAATACGAAGACCTTGTGTAGATTTTCAGTGTGCCACGAAAGCACAAAATCCATTTTTATAGTAGGAGTGAACTCGACCAGAATAGGTTATAACTCACAATGTTAGCAGCTGCCGCCATAGTCCCTTGTCTCTGCCCACGGGCAGCGTCCAGCATACTCGGAAATTTATAACTCCACGCTCTGCACAGTCTGATCACCGACGTCACAGACACACCCGCATCGTGGTTGCTTGCTGATTTACGCGCAAACACCAAAGTTGATTGATTTGCTCGAAGAGACCAAACAGCGAGGTAATCGGTCTCATGGGATTAGGGAAGGATGGGGAGGGAAGTCGGCCGTGCCTTTTCAGCGGGACAATACTGGCATTTGCCTAAAGTGATTTAGGGAAATCACAGAAAACCTAAATGTCGATGGCCGGACGCGGAATTGAACCATCATCCTTCCGAATGCGAGTCCAGTGTGCTAACCACTGCGCCACCTCGGTCGGTCGCAAACACGAAGGCGTGCGTGCTTCGTGTAGTCGATTCTGACCAGAAAGTTGCTCGTGTAAAACGGGTTTAAAACAGCGTGTCCTGCGGTGCGATAACAGTACACTGTTCGAGGTACGGAAGCTTTTTTTTTGTTTGTTCTAAAATAAAGTGCATAGCTCTCTCTCATGTTCTTGTCCCGTAGGTAGTAGTGTAAATGCGGGCTATTACCGGCGTAAATACCTTTCTACAGAAGCGTTCCTACCGTTAGTTTTGCCAACTCTAAGGGACTCTTATGGGACCTGATTATGTCGTCTCTCGCTAACTGCGTGGGATAAGTTCGTTTAAGTGAAACGTAGGCCTGGTGAATATTTGTTATTAAATAACATTGATGTAACGCTGAAGATCCGTATAATTTTTTTTAAAATTATCCCGTAGCGGTGATGGATTGGCCCATATTTTTACATATAACGTCTTGAAAATATTGGCTATTTGTGCATCACTGGGGGAAAAACGGTAAAACCATAAAAAACAGTCGTGTGCTTACGGAAGGTACTTAGCAGGAGATTATCTGTGACTAAATAATGCATTGTGGGAATTTTTAAAAATTCACAGACCGGTATTTACGTATGTGTTCTTGAAAACTCAGTGAGATTAGATCAAAACCGGTATTTAAGTGCGTTTTCTTAAAAATCTGATTAAATCGTTACGAAACTTGTATTTATGCGTATCTTCCTGAAAAGTGAGGGAAAATCGTTAAACAGCTGCGAAACCCATGTTTACGGGTGTCTTCTTGAAAGGTGGGGGAAATCGGTGAAATAGCGCCGAAACCGATATTCACGTGCAGATTCTTAAAAAGAAGTCAGTTAAACTACCCGTGAATATCGTGAATATGTTGCGCAAAATAGCATTGGCTGCAATACTCTGTCAGAAATTTGAGGAAACAGGAGCCAAAACGTTTGGATGCAGTACCGTGCTGTAAATCTGCGAATATCATCTGAATTTAGTGCTACTGCTGCTTTCTCGAGCGAGGTGCAGTTTACGAATGCCAAATCCCCTCTCAGGATTGCGGTGATGTGGACTGGACCAGTAGGAGCACATTGCGCCAGTGCGGAAAGGACACGCAGTTTTGGGTAATAAATTACGACTTTTATGACGACAGTTATCACTTTAAACTAAAAGCATTTGACCACTAGTTAACTCCTGAGTAAACATGAGCACAAGTGCAATAATCGGAAGCAATCTTGAACATGTTGTTGTTGTTGTTGTTGTGGTCTTCAGTCCTGAGACTGGTTTGATGCAGCTCTCCATGCTACTCTATCCTGTGCAAGCTTTTTCATCTCCCAGTACCTACTGCAACCTACATCCTTCTGAATCTGCTTAGTGTATTCATCTCTTGGTCTCCCTCTACGATTTTTACCCTCCACGCTGCCCTCCAATACTAAATTGGTGATCCCTTGATGCCTCAGAACATGTCCTACCAACCGATCCCTTCTTCTGGTCAAGTTGTGCCACAAACTTCTCTTCTCCCCAATCCTACTCAATACTTCCTCATTAGTTATGTGATCTACCCATCTTGAACATAAATTACGGTAATCACAATCACAGTTATAGTCCATTAATTGTGTTCTAAATAAACAAAACAAGGACAGGTTACTCACATAAGAGACATTAAATTTAGCTAGGCCAAGTAACTGGTTTGTTTACAAAAGAAGAAAAATGGGGGCTTGGGGGTACTGTGCCAACTGCCCCACTGTTAGTACGTTGTTTGAACACATTTAAATGACTCTTATGATTGCAGTCGGATGTGCTGACTCCCACAGCTGTGCTTGGATTATACGCCGCACCAATGACCCTATAGTAATCACTATACATCCAACATACACAACTTTGTGTTTGAGCGAATGCACCTCTTAACTTTCTGCGTGTCGCCACCATAGCAACGACTGTAAGTTACTACTTCTAAGTTTACATTCAGTGCTTACCTTCATCAGATATTGTTGCTAAATACTGTAATTTTCACGTATCTGATGATTACGTCTGAGGGGCGAAACCGGTTAGGGAATCGATTTGTGTGCGAGTTGTGGTTTTTTTATATGAATATTGAATATTTCTAGTAATGGTAATAGCTTACTCTAGAAACGGAAGTGATGACGCCGGAGTCGCGGGTTTTGGACGGCGATATACCAGTCACGCCTGACGTCACGTAATCTGTTTGGTAGTGATTCACTCCAATAAAGTCAGCCGATCCTGCAAGAAAGATAATTGCTGTAACTTGATGCACGTTATAACACAAAGAGAGAACAATATAGGACAGAACTGTATCAAGGTAGTTAGTATTGTCTCGTGCAGCTGTTATCGGTAAAAATATTACTTTCGACAACTATTACTCTTCTGAGTAACACTATCTACTAAACAATGATGTTAATGTAGGGCAGTTATTGCTTCTGTTTGCAGTGATGTATATAACTGTTGGTCCTCTTAATTTTTTTCGTGCAGCCATTAACGTGTAACCACAAATAAAGTTCAGATTAAGGACAACCCAAAAGAATTTATTGACGGCCAATTCGTACTCCACTGACGAATTTCTTAACAGAATCAACTGATGTTTATATATCATTAACAATATCAAACAATCTGAGTATTATGAAAATGTGTCTTCTCTACATCTCCAGTGCAGTAATAATACTAATGTAAATAAACATTGCAAATGCAAACTGATTTTCTCTTTGATATATGGCTACTATAGTCTAAGAACTACAGTATGCACCTCAGAGTATTGCACCCTTCTATATTCTATGACAAGTTCGTTATTACCTTTTACATGAAAAAAGCGCATCCATCAGGAGCGTTTCGTGTGGGATATGTGGCAGTTAAATTAGAAAATCTCTATTACTTTGTAAATATATATTTTGTGTTCTTGTTTGAAAGAAAACAGTGTAGCAGTAACCGTATTTGTTGTGAATTTTCAAAACTACGTCCTCCTTCACCTTTATTTTGTTTGCAAATGAAAATTCCAGATGCATCAGGTTTCCAGAGCTTCCTGTAAAATTGTACCTTCAATTCGCGATATTTTCTTTTCTCTTTTTACCAGCCAGTGTCGAAAACTACCAAAACGCTAATATGGAAAGTATTAGCGTAGATCTGAACATTACCAGCCCGACAGCAATTTGCTGTGAACAAATCTAACACGAAACATACTCTCTCGCTTGAGTATGAGGGGTAATCAAAGAGGTTTAATTACCGTTAGCAAAAAAGCAAGACTCGATAATGGCATTTGGTGACATGTAGACACATATCCAAGATACAATTCTACTGTATTTTCTCGAGAATGGATGACTTGCCGAAGAACTTGATTGTACAAGTCCGCGGTGTAGAAGTACGCATTTTGATTGATCAGGAAACGTTTCACCTTGAAAATCATCTTGCCGTCAGTAGAAATACAGCGGGCATTCTAAACCATCTGCACCATGACGGCCTGGACTTAACAGTGATGTCATCAGCCTTATCAGTGACCTCATCACCCTTGTTAGTGTCAGCATAGTCCTTATCAGTGGGAAACCATGACCAATTTCCTCCTTTCTCCCTCTCCTGCCCACCACCCTATCTCCAACCAATCATAGTCCAATACTAAAAATGAAAGAATCAATCAAAATTCAAGAGCGCGGAAGTAACCCATTTCTGTCAGTGTGAAATTGAAAATCCATAATGAGGGAAATAGCTCAATTTCACTTTATGCCCCAACCCCCTCCTCTTTCCAATCAGTCACAGCGAAGTATTAAAAACAAAACAGCCAATCAGAAATCCAAACTGGGGGAACTAGCTCAATTGTGCTCCACAGCCCATATCCCTCTCCCTCTCCTCTTTCTAACCAATCAGAGCATAATATTAAAACTATGTTTAAAACTGGCTCAAAGTTGCATTACCTTCGTTATATTTATGTAAAGACACACTGGATAGTGTACTACGTCCCTTCCCTCTTTTCCAATCAGAGCCTAGTATTTTAGTAGTCATTAAAATGAAAGAGCTCAAAAGCATACAAATGACCAGAAGTATTTATAAAAATAAATCCATCATTAGCCACTGAGCATCACTGCCCACTGACCAGTCACTTTCCTTTGGCACTCACTTTTCACTGGCAGTCACTGTCCACTGCAATCACTGCCCACAGACCATAATTTTTCACTGACCATCATTGTTCATTGACCATCATGGAAGCAATGATATCCATTTTCATGTTTCAGATGGGTAGAAAATGAACTTCAGAAGATATGAAACAGGCAAAACAAGCTCTTGGTGGAGGTTTATCGTTTAGAAAGTCAGTTGGAAATTTTAAAATACCTCGGAGCACATACCGAGACATATTAAGTGTGGATATAAGACCATGCGCCGGTGGTTACCCTATGAAAACTATTCTTATCCATTTTTATGTTTCAGATGCATACAAAATTGACTCCAGAAGATTTTCAGATGCCGAAACAAAGTGTTGTTGAATGTTAATCAATTAGGAGGGCCACTGAAAGTTTTAGAATACCTTCTAGCATACTGAAAATCAGCTTAAGGAGTGGAAATGAACTGGACGAGCTTAGGAAAGGAATATGAAAACACCTGGAGCTACAGTGAGTTTAAAGAATCAAGTTCCCATTCGACTCAGTGAGTGAAAATGTAAAACAACATTGATTATGCAGTGTCTAGTCATTCCTTAATAGAGGCATTAATGAGACATTAAGTTTCAGATGCGAATCCAGTCGTGCGTAATGTTGGATACAAAAAGATCTCTCCAGGTTTTAGCAGAGAAAATGTGGTTCAAGAAGCATGCACTTTGACTTTCCATCAAACCCATTTCTCAGAGATTGAGATAGCTATTCCGAAAGAAAAGAGATGACGACGTTAAAACCAATGCATTTATGAAATCCTTAGCTGTAGAAGAAGAAGATAATTACGACAAAGGAAATGATGAAGGTGATTATAAAGACGAAGAACAAAATTATGAGTGTTATCATATTCACAACTCGAAGATCGTCCCTAACAAATTACCAGCAGATTTTGATCCAAATACATTCGCGGAGCGATTAGTATTTTTGCTAGCTTTGAAAGCAATAGGCAGTAACTGAATTGATACTGAAATACTGTCTACTGAAGCGGAACTTCGAGAAGCATCGATTATTGCTTGAAGTTGCAGGAAAGTAAAGCAAAAGACTGCCAAGTTTCATAGGATAACATTAAATCTTACCTAGACTGGATAAGATGACGTGGGAAATATGTTGTGATTGTATACTATTTGTCAAAAGGAAGACATGATAATGATGTGAAGGTTACGGATAATATTGAACTTCCACCAAATCTTCAGGAAGATGTAATGGTTTATAAACCAAAAGCAACAGTTGCTTCGTCATATGAACAGCAGGTGGCTGTAAGAGCTTTTGACAATACTCGGCCGTGTAAAATATGTTTTCAAAAAGAGAGGGGACTTCTATTCCTTCCGTGTAGGTACATCGCTGTTTGCATTTCAACTATAGTAACAGCATATTTGTCGTAATAAATTCAGTATCCATGAATAGTTTTCACATATAAAATGGGTTGTTAATATCAGCTATTCTACTTTGTGAAAAATTAATAACTGGTGTTAAAAGAACGTGATCCAGTGAGGAGGCTTCCAACAATTAGATACCCCTACGATCGAAATTTCGTTGTTTACCGATCAATAATTTATTTAAGTAGTATCAACATGCAAGACATGTGTATTTTAATATGTTAGACAGACAATTTAGATACTGAAATACTTGATTTGCTTGCAAAGGGCGAGAACTTGCGGTGATTTTTACACGTGAGAGTAATACTGGTGCATTTTAAGCTGTAAATTAGCTCTACAGTAGTGCCCATGTGTGAGCAATTCTTACATATTTAACTAAATTTAATGCTTAGCATCTAAATCGAATAAGAAAGTTGCATATATTTTGACAAGCTATAAAGACGATTTAGAAGCGTAAATATTTAGTTTGAAGCTCCACAGAGCTTGTAATTGTGGTACACATACCTAATTATCATCGTAAACGTATGCTGCTTAACCTAAAAGCTCTTATCCCTAATGCCTATATACAAGCTGTGCTCATTTTAATAAGTAATATGGACAATTTAGATGCTAGAATATTTAATATGAAGCGTGAGTATGGTTGCAAAGTGTGTGAAGTCCATTTGTAATAAGTAACTTCGATCTTATTTATTCTGTTGATGCTTTACCTTTGCTTCCCCCATAAGTTTGTTATAAATAACGGTAGGAGATGATAGTACACATAATCAGATTCAATACACTTTATGTATTTAGACACTGTTGTGATGTAAACATTACGCATTGCTGGGGCATTTTTACGTACTTTGAAGAATATTGCGACATCTGACAATCATCATGAAGATGAGGTAAAATAATAGTTACACTATGGTAAAACGTCAAGTAGGTTTCAATCATTTGCCATTATTGGCAGCAATTATATTTTTCTAGTCATACATTATATTCACTCCCTCGCCTGACACATACACTAAAGTTCACAGTCATGTTTTAAAGGTGCCACTCCGGCGGAAACGTGTGTAGTGGAAAATAACACTGCGATTCATGACATAAACATTATTCTTTTCTTCCATTGCTGACATATTTTGCGAACATTTTAGAAAATTGTGACATTTGGGAAGCATCATAGATGTGGAAAAATAATTATTTCAAGGCTCTGTTGTGTGATGCACGAAGTATGGAGCACAGATCGAAGTTTAAACATTTTTACAAGTGCAGACATCTGTTGGTGACAGTGAGCAGCTGAGACACAAGTCAGCAGTTGATTTTTTCCACGTTCTTCAGGGTTTTCAGAACAATATTTAAAGTAAAACTCATCTTCATCCTTTATGTAAAAGTAATTTTTAATTACATTTGATAAGCAAATGTTGATTTTGAACTGTTTGTGCAGGGTATGTTACATACCCATTGCGGTATTCCATAGAAACTGAGATATAGCTCCCAATGAAATTTGCCGATGCACTGGCGACACAGTATATAAACAATTTTTACGAGTCAAGTAGTTGCCAATGTTTTCGTCATTTTACACATTTCACGTACTTTTTTAAGTGTGTGGCGTATTTTTTATAAATAATTCAGGTCGTTCGAATACTTTTGAGCATAGACACGATGGAGCTACACTGTAATTGATTTTAAAGACTGACATCAGTCAGTAGTAAGACTGATGTCACTGATAAGCCCAGACCCTCATGATGCAGACGTAAACGACACGAAAAATGGTTCACAATGCTTGCTGTATTCCTACTGGCGTCATTCTGGAAATGTCTGCCACACAGTGCTTCCTAGATTTGAGGAGCGATGAAGAAGCCACTGGGGTGCTATGTCAGGACCATAACGTGCGTGAAACGAAATTTGATAGACGAAAGAAGTAGGAAGCGTGATCGCGTGCTGAGCAGAATGAATCATGGTTCAGAAACATCCCCTTGGTCAGCTTCCCGCGACACTTCTTATTGGCAGCTGCACATAACGTCATAAGGAAATATCTTTAATATGCTGCTGTGACGGTTTGCTCCTTAAGAAAATAATCTGTTAACACGGCATCGTTGCAGTCTCTCTCTGCCAATGATGTCGACTTTTTTGCATTTTCGGCAGAGGTAAATCCACATGTTTTCACTGCTCCTTCGTTTCAGGGTCGCAGTGATACAACCACCACTCATCCGTGGTGACTAAGAGGGTAAAGAAATCTGGATTAGCGTGACATAGCTGCAAGAGTTCCGATGCTGCTACCGGGTTTTCGAATGTGTATGGGCAGTCGGGGAATCCAGGGGATGGCAAAAAGTCATGAAAGTTGTTGAAAATTGATCGACTACTGATTTTTTGATGTGCCAATCTTTGAGGACCAGGCAGTCGACTTCGCTTGTGATTCCTTGTTCTTTACTGAAAACTTCTCTGCCGCTTCTTCCTAATTGAAAGGGTCAGCGGAAGAACTTAGTAAGGATTACTCTGACCACCATATCTACTGTATATTCCAATGTACCATACGCTGCGAACAAGTAATACCTCGTGTACCGATAGAGAGGGCTGATACATTAATTATTTTTCCTTATTAATTTATATTCCTTTCTTTGTATTTATGAAAACATACAGTGTGAAAATTAACAAAAGCGTGCAGTGACTGATTCCTGACCGGAAATGGGGGAAGGAAAGTCCTATGAACATGTGTCCGGAAACGCACGGCGTGCATGCAGCAACAAATCGTCCCGGATCAGAACTGTGTCGGTTTCACGCCACAACAGGTGTTCAAAGTGGTCTCCATCGGATACAATGCACAAGCTAACACGTCGCATCATGTTTCAAATGGCTCTGAGCACTATGGCACTTAACATCTGAGGTCATCAGTCCCCTAGACCTAGAACTAATTAAACCTCAGTAACCTAAGGACATCACACACATCCATGCCCGAGGCAGGATTCGAACCTGCGACCGTAACAGCCGCGCGGTTCCCGACTGAAGCGCTTAAAACCGCTCGGACACAGTGGCCGGCGTGACATCATGGATTGCCACACCCTTTCACACATTCCGGCCCCTCTATGAATAGCGTCACAGGCGTCGTGAATACGCTATTGAAGGATCTGCACATCAAAAACTGGCGCAGCATACACAGCGATTTTCAGATGCCCATGAGGTAAAAATCTAGAAGTCCGGTGATCTAGCAGGCCACGCTAAAGGGCCTTCACATCCTATCCAATGTCCAGGGAAGTTGATGTTGGGGTGTCGCCGAAACGTAATGCGGAAGTGGGGTGGTACTCCATCATGCAGAAACCACATAACCTTTCGTATTGCCAAAGGCATATTCTCAAGCAGTCCAGGCAGAGTATATCACAAGAAGTCCAGGTACATCCCCCTTCGAGGTGCTGTGCGATAATAACCAGGCCAAGTATATTGTCGCCAAGAATCCCCGCCCAAACACTGATGCCGAACCGATACTAATGAAACGCCTCAACCATTCCCCGAGGATTGTCTGTAGCCCACAGATAACTGTAACGATGCGGTGTTAACAGATTATTTTCTTAAGGAGCAAACCGTCACAGCAGCATATTAAAGACATTTCCTTATGACGTTATGTGCAGCTGCTGAACCGATACTAATGAAACGCCTCAACCATACCCCGAGGATTGTCCGTAGCCCACAGATGACTGTAACGATGCGGTGTTAACAGATTATTTTCTTAAGGAGCAAACCGTCACAGCAGCATATTAAAGACATGACGTTATGTGCAGCTGCCAATAAGAAGTGTCGCGGGAAGCTGACTAAGGGGATGTTTCTGAACCATGATTCATTCTGCTCAGCACGCGATCACGCTTCCTACTTCTTTCGTCTATCAAATTTCGTTTCACGCACGTTATTGTCCTGACATAGCACCCCAGTGGCTTCTTCATCTCTCCTCACATCTAGGAAGCACTGTGTGGCAGACATTTCCATATGCAGATTGATGATGCCAGTTGTCGTAAAGTTTGCGTCGTCAGTAACGAGAACTGAAGACAGAAATCCCGTGAGTGCGATGGTCTGGTGCAAAAACCATCGACGAAATCCTTCCCGTAGAGGAAATCCGCTGCTGATAACCCTTGCACTCGTTGCAGGTTATACGGATGGTATCGGTTGTCAAGCAGTATACACACAATAGTACTTTGGCTTACACCATGTTGGCGAGCCACTTGCCTGGACCTCTAACTAGGATTCGTCTCAGCATCGCGTAGAACTCCGTCCTCCAAATCTGGTGTAGTCTGCCGCCTAGCTGTACGTTCGTCCGTGTGAAAGCGCCAACAATCACACAAACGTCCAGAAAGGGCTTGAAACGTTGTCTGACATGGTTGGTGTCTGTGAGGGTATCTGTTTAGGTATAGTCATGCTGCCACTCGACCATTTCCATCTGCTTGGCCGTACACAAACACCATTTCGGCTTGTTCCCAACATGAATACCAGACCATTCTGCTGCTTACAGCACGGTGCTTCAGTCATAAAGCACAATCTTACAACACAAGAAACAACGGCAAGTAGAGGAACTTTCATTCGTCAGCGTCATCTCCTGTGGCAACGCAGCATTTCCGCGCACGTATTCATAGGACTGGTCCCGGCGGAGGTTCGAGTCCTCCTCGGGCATGCGTGTGTGTTTGTCCTTAGGATAATTTAGGTTAAGTAGTGTGTAAGCTTAGGGACTGATGACCTTAGCAGCTAAGTCCCATAAGATTTAACTCATATCCGAACTTTTTTTTTTTCATAGGACTTTTTTTCCTCCATTTCCAGTCAAAAACGCAGGTTGTAGGTTTCATTAATTTTCACCTCGTATAACACGCAACTAGTCAAAATCCCCTCTTATAGGTTAGCATTTTATTTCGGCGATTCTTTCAGATCACATTTGCTTGACAACATTATGCCCCTCAGCGCCACCTAGCCAGTGTCTGACATGACCGTGCTTTTCGCCGTGGAACACCACTGTGCCGCAGAGGATTGCAGTGTGTACCAGGACTACATACATGTATTTTCAGTTAATTCCATAACTTTCTTTTTTTGAGGTGATAAGTAAATCTTTGTGATTATCGCTTGTACGTTGGAGGTAATAGTTACCGAATGTAAAGTACTAACATCAAATCGTTCTGCGACAAGTGAATACCATAATATTTCTGAGTATCATTCTGTAAGGAACTGTGCTTCGTTTCCTCCCTTTCTATAAATCTAACAGACGTTTCTCCTTTAAGGGGGGTAGGACGTCAAACGGGCAGTCTTGGAGCAGGAGAGACACCACGGGACATTTTAATTTCCACTGTCTATACTTTTACAAATAAATTCATAAAACTTTGAAAGCATGATCAGGAATGATTCAGGATTCATACTCATAGCAGTGGAAGCTCAAAAACGTAACAAAATACATTTTTTTACATGTGAAATTTTATCATTTTTTCACTTACTACTGGCTGCATTTGTTTCTGTAGGTACACTTTTCTTCCTAAGTAAGAGAGATTCTTTGATGAATTTTGCACAGCATACAAACTATAGTTACATGTGTATGAAACTCTAGAGTTTATTTAATTTATGAAAAAATGCATGAACTGTTACATTTTAAACTTCTTGTCTAGAAAAAACTCAAATTTTGTAGTTAATTATCTCAATTTTTACCACAGTTTTAATAGATTTGGAAAATTCTAGAGTTTCATACACCTGTAAGTACTGATTGTACGCTGTGCAAAATTCATCGAAGAATATCTCTTACTTAGGAAGAAAAGTGTACCTAAAGAAACAAATGCAGCCAGTAGTAAGTGAAAAAAGTGATGAAATTTCACATGTAAAAAAAAGGTATTTTGCTACGTTTTTGAACTTCCACTTCTATGAGTGTGAGTCCTCAATCCTTCCTGGTCATTCTGACAAAGTTTTATGAATTTATTTGTAAAAGTATAGACAGTAGAAATTAAAATGTGCCTCTCCTGCTCCAAGTCGGCCCCTTTGACGTCCTACCCCCCTTAAGGAACAAACGGTGGGTTCGCTCTTGAGCCCATGTGGAACATTGTAATGTGCAGAAAGACACAACTACAGCGGCTGTTTTAGCAGTTTATAGAAAGGCGATAAACCCACGTGGAGTCTCGTGTTGGAGTAGAATCTGCTGAGACACTCACCCCTGATGTACTGGACCTCTTCCTGTGTGAAGGACGGCAGCCTGGACCTCGGTCTCCCCTCTGCTGCGCTGTTGGCGTCCACCCTCTCTCTCACCACAGCCGGGTAGTCCCCTTCCGCACTGTAGATGGGGTGAGCGTAAATGCCCATCTGCAATACAGAGTAGACCAGCATCCATCTCTGGCAGTCACTACATATCTGTGCCTAACAAACATTCGTGCACAAAATAGTTTTTATGTAGTCGACTTAGAAACTATAAACTACAAAGCAGATGGATCAAAACATTCTCGCCACTATCCATAGAGGGACTGAACGCAGCCTAGTGATGTTGAGAGCACGTAACGCGATAGGGAAAGTACAGGTATAGGATGTTTCACATTCGTCTTACACACACGTATAGGTGAGTTAATAGATGAAGTTTTACTAGGAACCCATGTCCGAAAACATCATCTAAGAACGCCAGGAGCGTTAATGTTTTAGGCGCCGGCGCCTGTAAATGTATCTATTCACATGGTGATTCCGTTATGAAGTTGAAAACTTTCTACGATGTTGCAGAAGAATAAAATTATCAATTTGAGGTAAAGCTCCCTTCACCGGAAACGGACGAGTCGAAAGTTAAAGCGGAGACCGTTCTGCTACCTCTCAAAGTGGCACCGGTATTGTTGTCGCTATGTTGGCAGGGCAGCTAACTTTCAGAAGTGCTAGTGTGGACCAAAAAAAAAAAGGAAAAAAGTGTCCGTTAAATACGGGCTCGAAGATTCATACGCTAAGAGGATGAGCACTAGTTCAATAGAAGAGACGTGTTGCGTAGTAGCGAAGAAGAACGGGTGCTCGTAACTCCTCAGGTATTCATTTTATAGCCAATGTTTACTGGACATATTTTTCCTTTTTTTAGTCCATAATGCCACCTCTGAGAGTTGCCTACTCTCCAACCTCAGCAACAACATTACCCGTACTTGTATTCCACTGACAGAAGTATCAGAATTGTTTTAGACTCGTTCGTTTCCGGTAGAGGGATCCTTACCTCAAATTTATACATTTATCCTTCTCCAGCATCCTAGAAAGTCGGTAGCATTATCACGGAATCACCCTGTACATACATACATTTACAGCGCCGGCGCCTGTGACTTTGACGGTCTAAGGCGCTGCAGTCATGGACTGTGCGGCTGGTCCCGGCGGAGGTTCGAGTCCTCCCTCGGGCATAAGTGTGTGTGTTTGTCCTTAGGATAATTTAGGTTAAGTAGGGTGTATGACTTCATACACTTTTTTTTTAAACATCCACTGTGGACTCCGGACTTTGGGTGCAATAATATACTATGTGGGAGATTCACTTGTGTTTGTATCAGACGTGTGGTAGTAATCAAAGGCGCCATAACAGCCGTGGATTATGTGCAAACCTTCGTGGTTGACGTCTTCTGCTGATAGCGATGGCATATTCCAGCAGGACAACTGTTCATGTCACAAGACTCGAATCGTACTACAGTGGTTTGAGAAGCATGTTTGTGAACTGATGTCTGGGCCGCAAAATTCGCCTGATGTGGACACAATGGAGTATCTCCGGGACGCCATAAGGCATCAGCATCGAGCCAACAAACCGCCGGACCGCTTTTGACAAGTATTGCGTGATTTGTGCGTAAACTTCTGATGCCACACGCTTCCAGAAATCTACTGAACACTTGTCGAATCCATGTCATAAAATGTCTGCTATATTGCGTTCCTAAGGCGGAACAACACGCCATTAAGCAGATGGGCACAATGTTTTGATTCGTCAGTGTATGTTCACAGTACCACAATTTATTACTATTGGGCATTTCAGACAACCAATGGTAATTTTCTTGTGGCGTCAGACGCAATTAGAATTTCAGGCAGAGAATATACAACCTGTACCGACTTAACTGTAGGACCTTTAACTGGCGTACGTCAGTGCTAGTGTACTTACATCGAACTGACGTGCTCTCTCGGCAGCTTCTGCGTCCTCCGTAGAATTAGTAAGGGGCTCAAGGCCGAAACTAAATGTGATTCCCACGCTACCTGCAACATTTTGAAAGCAAATGCTTTACTCAGAACTTATAAAAATATGTATCAGAAAGTTTAGAGATTTATTCTTGATATCAGAACAAATGAATATGGGTCAGAAAATTCTTCGTCAGGGATGTATTATGGAAGGATTTATTATCCAAAGCAGAAAAAATAACACAATTACAAAACACATTTATCGACGTCACGACATTTTGGCTCCATGCATCACCTGATCTTCCGGTCCATATGTTGTACGCTACTCGTGGGCGCCGCGTTAAATCCATTTTGGATACAGCCCCTCAGAACATCGACATTGTATGCAGGAGTTGAATATACCAATGATTTTAAATATTACCAATGGAACAGATCATATGGATTGAAATCTGACTATCGGGTAAGTCATGTAGTGGATCCTCCTCGACAAATTCACCTTTTCGGAAACTGCTTATCGAGATAATGTCAAAGTAGTCGTGTAAAGATAAGTGAAGAACCGTAGTGCATAAACCACATTTGTTAGATAACATCAGTAGGAGTATAGTGAGCATTCTGACAGGGATAACGATCTTATGTCGACGTTACTGACAAGGACTTTTGGTGTTGGGTTACACACTTGGGCTCCTTGCTTCCCTCATTCCCTCTCCCCTGGGGGAACCGCTGGTAATCGATCGAGGTCACCCAGGGGAATCACCCAGGCAATTGTGTCACGTAAGATACAAATGGCAGGACTTTCTGGACGAATATAAGCAGATCATTACTGACGAAAGATCGGTCTGCACCAGGCCCACGCAAGTCTCCACCAACAGCTGAGTGTTAGTGTCCAACGGGCACAATATTTCGGCAAGCGGCCACGTTGCCATCATCAGGTGCGTTGACGAACTGACCGCCGAGGCGCCGACGCCGGCCTTTTATCTCCCCCCCCCCCCACCCCCACCCTCCAGGTGTTCCCAACGTAGTCTGCGCCCAGGGGCGCGTTCCAGCGGCGTCTTCTCAGTTTCTCTGCCAGCTCTCGAAGTCAGTTCGTGGTGGGATATCTTCTTTCTCCTTTTAATCAGATTCAAAGCGGGTTCCTAGGCCTTGCTAAGGATGTAACCGCTATGCCGATTGACCAGCGATTCCTGTATTCGAATCTCGGTAGATTCTTTAATAACATAGTCCTAATATTCTAACATCTGTGTCAGAACCTCGATCTGGTCGTAATTCATTCTGTGTAATTTCGAGAGGCAATGTTCAGCAATCGCCGACATGTTAGGCTACTGCTGCGGAGGCAGGATGTATTGTAATATTATGATTTCTCGTAATTCGGATGGCACGGAGTGATGTTGGGACAAGCATTTCTGCTTATAATACAATACGCCTGTTGTGTACATAGTTCTGCGTAGTCAGCGCGTACACAACTTTCCCACTAGAGCGCGCCCCGCTAAGCACAACAGCGCAGGCGCAGTGCTCGTCCGTCTCCGCACTACGAGATGGCGCTGCCTTTAAAGACGGACCAAATTCTGCTTCCGTCGATCCGCGTATTAATATGTCTCGCAGCCAATGAGATTGCTGCTAACGCAGAACCTTTTCTCCTCGCAGATCACACTCGCGCAGTGATACCTGGACGCGCGAGGTATTATAACGAGTGTACAGACCTCCGATTAGTCAGTCTGCATTAGTCTGTAGCAGTCTGTATTAGTCTGTAGTCAAGTTCGAGCCTGCGCCTAATAAGATTATCATATTCCTGTACATAGCTATCAAGAGAAATGTATAGACACTTTGTCAGGTATCAGAGATATGTGAGAATAAGATTAACGTACCAAGACCAAAGGAACTTCAGATTGTCAATTGTAAACAGCATCCAGAATTAAGTTACGTAATGTCTATGATTTTTATTATTTTAATAAATGTGTGTGAAAATTAATCAAGTTCTGTTTAATGTTGGTCACCGTCAATCTGCTACTCTAAGCGTGCAAGTGGCATTTCTATCGTCTGACCTAACGCCAGAGGATAAACACGCCACGATAAGACCACGAGACATATTGCTGACACTCGCCTACTTCGTTAGAGCGAAAAGTCAAATAATCTGATGGTGTGTGTACCGAAGGTCTTACAGTACGCACACCATAACGCCAAAGGGGTATGATGAGTGGATACTGATGTAAATAGTTGTTAAATGTTTTGGAGGGTTTAACGCTTAGGAGTTAACTTAAACATGAACTGAGATTTTATGTTGTAACATAAGGAAGGATGGATGAGACGTTGGGCTAAGAACTGAGCTTTGTAGCTCAAGTAACCTAATGCTAAGAGGGAAACGGTAAATGTGTGTGAAGTCTTTGGTTTTTGTTGCAGACCGACCACTCGTTCAGACAAAGATGTTCAGGTCTTTCCCAAGAGGGGAGGAATATAATTTCCATCGTGAAGAGAAAATTTGAATGGGTTGAATTCAAATGTTCTTCAAATCTGTTCAGTTATCACTTGTGTAACGCCGTCGCTAATTTCAGGCTTTATGGTGAGACGAGCTGCTCCACAGCAGGCAGTCACAGAGGCGCCGGTATTCGATTTCGTAAACTAGGTTGTTTGCATGCCACAAGGGCTATGCCTGTCCGCGCAATCTTGGCGACGTCGTAGAAAATCGCAACTACCAACCGGCCTCACAGGTGCTTCCACACCATTCGTCCACGGAGATGCTGAGCTGTACTTACCACCAACAAGCAATCGCGCCTTTCACCACTATAATTACAGTCTGATTCTGACACAATTAAGTGCATTCTGGCTGCTCCAGGCCCACGCAAGTCTCCACCACGTTACGAGCCAACGCCGGTTTGGGCAGACACCGCCACCAGATCAGTCCACTGGGTTAAGTCGGCACCTGTGGACCTGGAGCAGTACAACGGATGAGCCATCTCCAGGCTCTACAAAAGCAGCGAACTTCCGCCTTGAAGGGCAGCAGTTCGCGACCAGGGTGGTACCACGGCCAACAACCCGCTCCAGGGCGAGCTTCTCGTCTCGTAGCAGTCGATCTCTACGAAAACCCAGGCAGATGTTCACGTCGCTGAAACTTCTCGCTCACAGCCTCACAGTGATAACTGGGACACGTGCTGCTGAGTGACGAAAACAGTTCCAGCTAAGTAGGAAATGGACGTCACACGTCCAGCACGTTTCAACAGCATTACATAGCATGCCGGAGGACCACACGCCTTCAGGACTTCGATGATTGTAGTAAAAGACTCAATAAAGGTTTTCACCTTTCCTAACCATCAATAGCCAGTACCATCGCCTCAAAACGGCGCCATTCCACCACCTACACACCGTTACGACACCGCTCACCCTGCGTCGATACGTTTCCATGTGGGCAGCCGGCCGGAGTGGCCGTGCGGTTCTAGGCGCTGCAGTCTGGAACCGAGCGACCGCTACGGTCGCAGGTTCGCATCCTGCCTCGGGCATGGATGTGTGTGATGTCCTTAGTTTAGTTAGGTTTAATTTGTTCTGAGTTCTAAGCGACTAATGATCTCAGAAGTTAAGTCGCATAGAGCTCAGAGCCATTTGATCCATGTGGCCAAACAACAAAAATATCGTATACATTTCTAAGAAAGCACGGAGATTTCAATGCCCCTGATGTCAGGGCACGTTCCTCGAAATCTTCCACAAACAGACGGAATAATACGTGACAAAGGGATCCCCAAAGCAACTGTGTCTGTCTACTCACATTACTAGTCACAAAACTGAAAGCAAGTGAAAGCCAACTGACAATAGGTCAAAGAGGCCTTGTGGATCTTCGGAAGGCCATATGACCTAGTGGGGACAGTACAGTAAGAGTTACCACTCCAGACAGTCTCTTGCGACAAATTTATTGATAATGACAACGGAAACTAAGATCTCAGCCGCAGTAAGGCACTGAAATATATCCAATGGCGACTAGTGAAAATATGTGCCGGATCAGGGCTTGACCCCAGGTTTACCACTTTCTGTGAACGGTTGCCTTAACCGTATCAGCTACCCGAGCAGACTTCCCGTCCAAGTTACATAAGCAGTTTCTCTTGTGTCATGCTTATAAACTGCCGCTGAATCAAAAACGGTGTCTGTTGTCTTTTCCGAAAGAACAGAGTAACAAGGCGTTTTACTACAAGCTATATCGAAGTTTTAATGTTACATACAGCAGGAAAGTTCTTCAGGAGGGTTGTTACTCTCCTTCTCGGATCAGCACTAAGCCTGCCTTAGCTTGAATCAGATAGTAGCCACAGCAACTTTCGAATATAGTCGGGCTCATCCAATACAACCGTAGCATTGTCCTTGTCCACGGATAAGATAACAGTATCAGGGTCCACCTTGAGTGAACGCAAAGCATTTGTCTCAGCTGCTTCGATACTAGGGCGAATGTACTCCAGTCAACGAACGGATTGCTTCTGTCCTAAACTCCTCGGCAGAATCAGAAGGTAGTTTAGAAAGAGGCTGTTCGACATTACTTATAAAATCAACAATTGGTAAAAGATTGACCGTCGGTCCAAAGCGTAAACTTTTCCGTAGCACGGATAAAACTTTGTCGTCTAAAGCGTTCTCCGTCAGATTCGATTTCGCCAATTTCTTAACACTGCGGCATTGAGACCCAAGTACTTTCTTAGGTATGTATACAATACCTTTGTTGTTTGGTCTCACGGAAGCGATAATTTAAATAGTTTTATATAACGTTTGAATTCACTCCGTTCGAATTTACGCTTTATAATGGAGGTGTAAAAGGATGGTTGCCTTCCCTTACTTGGTCAGGTGAAGGCTGATGGTACGTCGGGATATGTCGTTCGTAGGAAGGCTACTCACACTGATTTTCATGTTCAGCTGATAGTTGTCGCCCCCCAGCTCAGCTTGAAGGGGTATTTCGTACCTTGGTTCTTAGGACCCACGTCATCTCAGACCCTGACAGATTGTCAGATGAATTAGCCCACCGAGAATTCACCTTTCATCAGAATGGTTACAGTGAAAAACAGGTCAACCGTGATTCGGCTGTGATGAAAGTAACAAGGAGGCATCTAACTCGACGGCCTTTTTGCCTTACACAAAAAGCATTTCTATCAGGATTTGTCATAACTTGCGGACACACCGTGTGAAATGTATGGTTTGGCCGTCACCTAAGGTTAGGGGTCTTATGGTGTGTAAAGGATGATCTTGGTCTGGTTAAGGCGCGTCTCTACCGCATCCCTTGCAGCTGTGGCATGTCATACATTGGTCAGATCATCAGGACCGTGGAGGACCTATGCACTGAGGACAGAGGACAAGTCACACATACAGCTGCAACAGGCACAAATCTGCTGTTGCAGAACATAATCTTGGCACTGGCCATCCTATGAAATGTAGCAGCACGGAGATACTGACATTTATTTAAAAGTGTTGGAATAGTGTTATTAAGGAAGCAGTTGACATTGAATTATGTGACCATGCAAACAGACACCGAAGTTCTTGCTTAAATTCTTCTGAAAATCCTGATCTCTCCCCGGTCATACTCCGGAGGGACAGAGTTAGTGATACTTTTTCATCATTTAGTTATTTATATTCACTATCGATGGTCATCTGTAGTTATTTACAGTGTGTACCTTGTTCTTTTGCGTATACCTCTCATACCGAGGTTTTAAATTTCCTTGCTCTATCGTTGCAGTTGTGCCTTGGGAATGATTAGGTGTGCTCCTGTCGAAATGTCGGTGGTTGTCAAAGACTTTCCGAATTTCACCCCAAATTATAGGAGCATAAAGTTTGATGAAAACTAAGAGCCTCGAAAATAGCAAGAAATTCTGTACATTATAAGTTATATTCATTGGCGGCTGCTGTGTAAGAGCACAAGAGCACGTGAACGTCCTAACCTTTGACACTTTGTGGTTTCATTGGTTAGTTTTCTTTGGGCTCTGTTAAACGTAATATAGACATGGTAATTTCAAACATATTTCACTTATGTCTACCGTGCTATGGTACCTTGCTACTCCACTGGACTCCGTGAAACGTGGCATCGGGGTCGCTAGCCATCTTCAGTTGTGCACGTTTTAAGTAAGTTTTGCGCATGAGCAACTGGTATACGTAATTGCCTTATGTGTCAGATACACACAGATTTTATAAACAAGGTGCACAGCTAGTCCTTACCACTCAACCACGTATTTCCATCGTTGCCACTAGGTGGTAGCACATTGCTGCAGACGTTTCTCCACATTCGCCTGGCATAGATCCTAACTAGATGGTACCACATCCTCATATACCACAATTCATTCCCTATATAGTAACATTAGATTGAACGTCAGTGTATGTTATAGTCATACTGTAAGGAAAACCTATGTTGTTGGTTTCTGCATGAGTTATGGTACATCAAGTTTTGGATTTTATCCTTTTTATCCTTTTGTATTCCTAACAGGAGAGTTCATCGCTTTAGTAGGTTTCTTTTACCTGTAGATGGTACTACGTGAATTTAATGATTTCCACAAACAGCATTTTGTGTTTGAAGTTGGTTGTTTTGATGTGCAGGTGACAGCATGAAACATTGTATCGGCAATTGTATGCAGTCTCAACATGAACTCTGTTGAAACTATTTTAATTGCTCATAGAAAAATAAATTATCAGGACAAGTTAGCCGCAAAGGAACTAAAGCCGCCCACTGGAGAGCCGTTGATTGAGAAATTGACGAAATCAAATAAGTGTAGCTACAATCGAACAAGCAACAAACAAGTGTACAATAAACAAAATGGTTGTGTGGGTGCCTGGTAAGAATATCCAATTTTCAGCTAGGAAGGGATATTCTGCATTTGCGCAAAAAAATAAAAACTCCCACTTACACAAAAATGCGGAACGGAGAGTAGCGAAAGCTTACACGTTACTTCATTCTTGCCCAAAACTGTACTTTGTTAAGTACAAAACAACAAAACTACACAAAAACAATACTTTCCTTCCTCAGACAAGTTTTGTATATTTATTATTATTTTTCTTTCGTAGTAGCTGCAGTTGTATAAATTTGTTCATAACCATAGTTGTTTACAGCAGATTCTATTTTACACTTGCCGCGCTGGATTAGCCGAGCGGTCTCAGGCGCTGCAGTCATGGACTGTGCGGATGGTCCCGGCGGAGGTTCGAGTCCTCCCTCTGGCATGTGTGTGTGTGTGTGTGTGTGTGTGTGTGTGTGTGTGTGTGTGTGTGTGTGTGTGTGTGTGTTTGTACTTAGGATAATTTCGGTTAAGTAGTGTGTAAGCTTAGGGACTGATGATCTTAGCAGTTAAGTCCTATAAGATTTCACACACATTTGAACATTTCACACACTCAGATTTATTTGAATCGAAAAATCTGTGATCACCCAAAATGTAAATTCAAGAGCTGCCACTGGCCGTATTTAATACACGATAAAGTGTAGTTCTTTTCGGTCGTTCTGTTCACGTTGATAGGCTTCCGACCTCAAAGTAACATTCTCGCCAGGCAGTGATCCAGTTTTCCGTGATTACCGGGGCATGCTATCAACATCAAGTCGGACATGTTTGGCACGTCCACGGGTGGAAATGACAAGCTACAGGAAACTGAGTAAGGGAAGGCAGAAAGGAAAAGACCCTCCACTAAGAAAAAACAACTGCAGAAACAGTCTTCCCGAACGTAGGTGGTAACGGCTGAAACATAAGTGGGATTCATGTCACTTAAACGCTCTCATAGCGATACTCGTCGCACCCGTGCTCAAAGTCGTAGAGCTAGGCGATAATGGTTACAGCACACTTCGATTTTGAGTTTCGTACAATGTGGCGTTGCCAAATCTGCGAGTCTATTGTTATTATGATTATTAAATCAATTGCATAGTACACGTACTTCTCAGATTGATTGGGCGAATGCAGTTTCTTGGATGCTATGCTAATACTAAGAACTTATACAAACAAATTATTAATGTATTAAAACATATTAAGAGTGTACAAAAGTAAACTAATGACCGTCATTATAACAGGAGAGTGCTTGAAATGGTACGATGAGCCCCGTACCACTAGAAATGTCAATTTAGGTTTTTCAAGAGCATTGACAACACGCAAGTCACACTGGACTTTACTCTTCTGCCTTAATAGCGAGCCCAGGATGAGATGGGAAATGTGTTAATTTATTACGTGTCTCTACCCACTGTTCAATATTCTTTCCTGGGTTCACTTCTGAATGACTGGGTGGGTGACTGAATTTGTTTTGAAAGTTCCGTGGGGAAGCAGAGAGTAAACACTTGTTGTAACAGTAATTCCGCAGTCGAGTATAGCAGGAGGTCAGAGATGTGTCGCTTCTGCCAGAGCGCCCTAGGCAGAAGTTGGCACTCTATATAACAGGCTCGTTCTCCCCTCCGGCTCCAGTAAAGAAGGGGCCCCGGAAAATAGCGAATAGTCAAACACTCTTGGTCCAGGCGCGTGAGTATAACGAAGATAATACTTGTAGATAGTAGAGGCTTGAGTTATTTCAACATATAGCGCGATAGTTTCTTTCCGATGTATCACTCAACAAAAAGTATTTCACGATTAAGTTTTCATTTCTTTCATTTAGTTTCTACATGCAGATTCCAGTTTAATACGAAGAACTTTGTTCATTACAAAACGCAATCATGATAATATATGGTTCACTGCATTTAGCCACTCATGATAAGCTAAGTTCCTAATGTATATGCATATTTGTACACAAGGGACTGGTGACCTCAGATGTTAAGTCCCATAGTGCTCAGAGCCATTTGAACCATTTTGTAAGGACCTTTTTATTTTCTAATTCTTAAGCCACGATCCGTTTCGGACTCTTACACACCCACCGTCATCAGGTGTGGTACTGAAAATAAACAAGAGACCAAAGCTAATAACAAATCTTACACGCTGCAGTACATTTGAGAAAAGAAAAAGTAAGTACTGTACAACATTCTAGAAAACAGTAGTCGGGCAAGGTGCGGTAAAACTCAAGTCGATGTCAAAGCGACACCAGACGATACAACGGACGACTGCCTGGGTAGAGAAATATGCATTGACACTCAACACTTTGTGATGCGATCCCGAGCACCGCGATGGACGAGTATAGGACGTTGGGTACCATCAGCGAGTGCTGACCGCGGAGCAGCGTACACGAAAGAAGCAGCAAATAGATAAACTAGATTGGCAAACGAACTGCTGAAGCCGGCCGGAGTGGCCGTGCGGTTCTAGGCGCTACAGTCTGGAACCGAGCGACCGCTACGGTCGCAGGTTCGAATCCTGCTTCGGGCATGGAAGTGTGTGATGTCCTTAGGTTAGTTAGGTTTAATTAGTTCTAAGTTCTAGGCGACTGATGACCTCAGAAGTTAAGTCGCATAGTGCTCAGAGCCATTTGAACCATTTTTTTTTTAAACTGCTGAAACATCCCATTAGAAAAATTTATGAATGATTGTGCTGGTAAGCCCCTTACGTTATTTGATTTTCAAACAGCTGAGCAAAATTGAACGTAGTCAGACATTTCTCTCTTTACATATTCTGATCATCACTAAACTGACACACAATATTTTTAGCGCAACGCAATCTGACTTTCAATAATCCTTACAAAATAATGGCCGTGACTAACAATAACCTATACCTTTCATGAATCACTTACCTCACAAAAATCTTCGTTACTCGAACTACTGCAATACAGCGAGCGCCAATACTGCCATCTAAATGAAAGATACTAACTACTGAAGGATTAACTACTGATAGGCATACTCACGAATGAGATTTTGATAGAGAACAAACAATGTACTTACCTTAATAATGTTCAAAAGTCATTATATATATATATATATATATATATATATATATATATCAGTTCATGACATCAAGTCTTACAAATGTACGGTTTTGATGGACACACGTCCAGATCATCCGCTCTCAAAAATCCGCCATCTCATTCCCCACATCCACCACTGCTGGCGGCTCACCTCCAACTGCGTAACGCTACGCGATGTTAACAGCCAACTGCCCAACACTAGAATAGTTCAATGATGCAACCCAGCCACAGACTGCACACAGCACAGACAGTGATTTTCATACAGATCGGTACGTGGCGTTACCAACATAAAAACCTAAACAGCCTACTTACACTGGCATCTGTTGACTGGAAGAAAAATTTGAATTACTGACTACAGCCGCGCGGGATTAGCCGACGGTCCCAGGCGCTGCGTCATGGACTGTGTGGCCGGTCCTGGCGGAAGTCCGAGTCCTCCCCAGGGCATGGGTGTGTGTGTTTGTGCTTAGGATAATTTAGAGTAAGCAGTGTGTAAGCTTAGGGACTGATGACCTTAGCTGTTAAGTCCCATAAGATTTCACACACTTGAATATTTTTTTACTGATTACATGCAAAAGGGGAAAAGAACATTGCAAGTGTTGTGTCTAGGAATCCTGCATAGTCGATTCGCTAGACAAACAAACAAAACGTACTAATGCGCTTTATTACAACGACACAGTTACAATACTTAACTTTGATAAATGTGCCGCAAGCAAAGGGCGACATATAAAATGATCAGTCTTCTTCAGAATAGACAAACACAAGTTTGTGATAGGTAGCATTTGCTAATGATAGAGGCTACGGTGCGTCTGCTAACCAAGTGCCTAACATTGAAGATGCTGCTACCACTCGGGCGCGGCACTTACGTCGTCTTCACATACGGGCCGATGCTATGGCGTTGTCGTCCTGAAGGGAGGTCCATTAGCGTACTATTGGCTGACCTCTTCTCACAGCCTTCTCTTTCCTGTCGTTCCCGACTGGCGTGCCGGCGCTGACTATATGCCGTAACAGCAAGGAAGTTAAAAGTACATTATGACTGAAGGAACACACTGAACAAAGGCAGTAAAGAACTGTCAAATTTTTAATTTAGTGGAGACGCATATGGTGACGTGCGATAACGTGCCACAGTCATGAGTTGAAAGAACGTATATTTTGTGTTAGCAGAAGAGCCAACACCGTGTTACGAGTGGGGGCCGAAATGCACGCGTTTTAGCTCACACAGGCGGGCGTGAGGAGGGAAGGACTATACTGACGTGAGGTCCGAAACATGACAAGGAATTAGAATTCAGAAAGCGGACGTAGCTAGTTGATACTTAACTTTAATCCATTTATGATGAACGTCGCTCTTGACGGTACATGATTCACAATATTATCTGTTCGGATTATAGTAACTGAATATGGCGCCTTGCTAGGTCGTAGCAAATGACGTAGCTGAAGGCTATGCTAACTATCTTCTCGGCAAATGAGAGCGTATTTGTCAGTGAACCATTCCTAGCAACGTCGGCTGTACAACTGGGGCGAGTGCTAGGAAGTCTCTCTAGACCTGCCGTGTGGCGGCGCTCGGTCTGCAATCACTGACAGTGGCGACACGCGGGTCCGACGTATACTAACGGACCGCGGCCGATTTAAAGGCCACCACCTAGCAAGTGTGGTGTCTGGCGGTGACATCACAGTATACATGTGCCATTCCTATTAAAAAACATCTCGCTACTAAGCAAAACTGGAGGTAGCTAAACCTTAAAATCCACACTGTCAAAAACTTCTACACCAATGAATAGCTAGCAGCAATAGCACTAAAGGGACACGTTAAAAGCAGGAGCAATTACAGAGCTGCTAACTAAAAGCTGTAAACTCAATAAGTTAAGAGTTTTACTCCAATTCTGTACTGCTTCTGTTCAATGCATTCGTTCACTATCGTAAAGTACTTTAAACGCTTTTCGTGCTACTTTCTTGCAATGTTATTTTTTTCCCCTTTTTCCCCTTTTTACATTATGGAATGACAGACAACTCTTAATTTAATAAGGACACAGATAATGACGCACGATAACGCGCCTTAGTCATAGGCTATAAAGTTAGAAATATGGAAACTTCTAGAGCCATTTAAAATAGAAACTGGGTGGATTTTTCTGTCCTCCCTATAGGATGTATAGTAGCTAAGCCTAATTCAGGATCACGTCGCCATATGCGTTTCCACTAAATTTAAAATTTGCATGCCATCTTGGAAAGTGGAGAAAAAATTTTGGTGTGCTTTACGGTTATACATGAGGTTTAAGTCGTTGGCTTTCAGTTAAGAGTTTTACTCCAATTCTGTACTGCTTCTCTTCAATGCATTCGTTCACTATCGTAAAGTACTTTAAACGCTTTTCGTGCTACTTTCTTGCAATGTTATTTTTTCCCCCCTTTTTCATGTAAGTCACCGGTTCAACTTATGAACGGCCGGGCTAGTTGTTCCAGTGTTGTTCTTCCCATCAACAGATGGCAGTACTTTAGCCAACCTAGTTTACCAGTTTACTTGCTCCTTCGTGTACGCAACTCCGCACTCTGCGCTCGCTGGTGATACACCGCGTCCTATATTCGCCCACCGCGTCGCTCGGGACCGCACCAAATAGTGTAAGTGTCCTGGTGTCCATTGCATATTTCTCTACCCACGCAGTCGTCCGTTGTATTGTCTGGTGTCGCGTTGGCGTTGACTTAAGTTTTACCGCATCGAGTCCGACCGCTGTTGTATGAAACTTGTTTTTTGGTTGATTGGTTGATTTTGGGGAGGGGACCAAACATGTCATCAGTCCCATTGGAGTAGGTTAAGGAGGGGGAGGGAAGTCGGCCGTGCCCGTTCAAAGGAACAATCCCGGCATTTGCCTGAAGCGATTGAGGGAAATCACGGAAAACGTAAATATGGATGACCGGACACGGGCTTGAACTTTCATCCTCCCGAAAGCGTTTCCAGTATGCTAAACCCTGCGCCACCTCACTCGGTCTTCTTTCTTTTCTCATTTTATTTCTCTACTAATAACCATTTGTGTGTGTGTGTGTGTGTGTGTGTGTGTGTGTGTGTGTGACTGGCCGTCAATGGCTCGAAGAAACCATTCCGAGCTATTCACCGTCAGTCACATTCGGTGATGGTCCTAACAAATCTATCTTCTTTTTATATTTTTCTTAAAAAAACAACAAAATTTTATTTATATTTCAACCTCAAATTATTGACATTTTGAAAAGTATCATTCATTGTAAATGTTGTAGATAAAACAAAAGGAGAGAAAACTGTAAAAGCCGGCCGGTGTGGCCGAGCGGTTCTAGACCCTTCAGTTTGGAACCGCGCGACCGCTACGGTTGCAGGTTCGAATCCTGCCTCGGGCATGGATGTGTGTGATGTTCTTAGGTCAGTTAGGTTTAAGTAGTTCTAAGTTCTAGGGGACTGATGACCTCAGATGTTACGTCCCATAGTGCTCAGAGCCATTTGAACCAAAACTGTAAAAAGATGAAAAACGAAAATTGTAAGATGTACGACCTATTTTAAACATTAGGTAACAGGTCTATAATTTGGCAATAAATAAATAAATAAAATAAAAAAATAAACCGTCTCATCTGTACTACTGCGTGTAAAAGTTGTTATCTTCGGTCTCTTGCTTATCTTCAATACCACACCTGATGGTGGTGGGCATGTAAGAGCCCCAAACCGATCGTTGTTTAAGTATTGCAAAATGAAAAGAACCTCACAACTGAAGTGGCATGTTCAACCTCTACATCAACCATTATTTTGGAACGAGGTCCCTTAATTTATATTGTCCTTGTCATTGTCCTGACCCATCCATGTCACATCCGTCTTGAACACGAGCCTAGCCGTGCTTACTACCTGGTACCCTTGTGTACATTATTTCTTCTTCTACTGAGTGTGTTAAAGAACCTTTTAGTTAATTAAATGCCATGAAAGGTTGTTAAGACTAAATTACCGTCTTTTGTGAATTGCGTGCATGCGTTTGAAGCTTTATGTCCCTTCTATAATGAGTAATAAGGGGAAAGTACATCGTATTAAAATTACCCGCTGTTTAACGGCATTTTGCCCATGCAAGGGAAGCCAAGAGTAATAACGTTTAACGTGGGTATGCCAAGTGTAATATTTATTAGTTCCCAAAATATGTAAATTGTGAACCTCATATGGTATGTTGCACTACCCTCCAAAACCTTATGCCAGGTGCAACAAATACGATGGATTTCTGAAAGTAACAATGGCGCCCACTTCTCCCAGCACAAACGCAGGTGACTTGCTCATCTTTTATAAGAATGTCACACAGTCGTCGACCTGGGTGGTTTCTTCTCCGCCGGCACCGGGCGTTAACGTGCATGCAGTAAACACTGCGTAATGAAACGGCAAAAGTGAAAAATCTCACTGCTGCTAGAAATGAAATTACGAAATATTGGGACTCCACTTGATTTTCTTTTGTTAATGGAATCACAAAATAAAGAAAATGATTCCCAGAGCCAGGGAATTTTCGGTATATTTATTATTTCCCGAACATCGTAAAAAGTCACAACAAAATGCTCCACACGGACTCACAATTCACTCGAGATCGCACATATATATTTCGCTAAATTATTCCATCTTCAAGCGAAATTGTACTTCATACATTAAATCACTTGTTGCCTTCCCGGAAATAGATCATAGTCTAGTAGTCAGCTGTCGTAACAGTTTTGCGTCTGCCGGCTAAAGGCTCGCTTGTGATTAGTTATTGGTATACCAATGGCTATAAATAGCAACTAAAATCTGTGATTAGTCAGAATCCTAATTGAACGTTATAGTAATTACTTTTAACAAAATGGTTCAAATGGCTCTGAGCATTATGGGACTTAACATCTGAGGTCATCAGTCCCCTAGAACTTAGAACTACTTAAACCTAACTAAACTAAGGACATCACACACATTCATGCCCGAGGCAGGATTCGAATCTGCGACCGTAGCGGTCGCACGGTTCCAGACTGAACCGCCTAGAAGCGCTCGGTCACACCGGCCGGCTTACTTTTAACAAGTTCTCCGTACAAGTAACGACAGGAGCAGAAATAATAAAATATTCGCTTCTTGGCCGCCAAGCTGTCTCTCAATGTTCCGGTACGATTCAGCTTGTATTCCCCCGACCGTTCTTACGCTCTGGCGCGCAGTGGGATGGGTAGGTCGAATGACACTAATTTCTTAGTGGGTTCCAGCGACAAAAACCTTTATATACTGTGCATTAGAGCGTAACAACAAAACATAGTAACTTGTAGGCAGAGATGTTGCATAAACGCCACACATTCTTGTGAATAACCATGACAGTCTCATGTTTTTTAATCGTAAATTATTTTCCGTTCTTTGTGATCATCTACTCTTCCAAACTTGAGTTCATCCCACTCCAACGACAATTTTGTACATTAATATTTTTAGAAAGGGAACAAAACTGATTTATGATAATGAGTCCCACGCCAATTCTTGCACTGTCACTTTGCACTGAGCTTTTGTGTTAATATACCCGAGTTATCCACTGCGTTTCCATGGAATATCGACGACAGAATCACTGCTGAGAAAGCTAGGTTCCAACTATGGAGTCGTTGAGTAATACCGAAGTGATTTCTTGCGTTCCTCAAGGCCCTTATCTACATGAACGACTTAGGACACAATATGAGCAGCCGTCTTTGGTTGTCTGCAGATGATGCTGTCGTTTTCCGTCTAGTAAACTCATCACAAGATCTAAACAAATTGGAAAACGATTTGGAAAATATATCTGAATGGTGCGAAAACTGGCAGCTGCCACTAAATAATGAAAAGTGTTAAGTCATACACATGAGTGCTAAAAGGAATCCGTTAAACTACGTTTACACGATAAACCAATCAAATCTAAAGGTCGTAAATTGAATTAAGTACCTAGGAATTACAGTTAGGAACACATTTAAATTGGAAAGAACACATAGAAAATGTTGTAGGGAGGCTGAACCAAAGACTGCCTTTTATTGGCAGAATACATAGCGATGAGACTGCCTACACTACGCTTGTTCGTCCTCTCTTGGAGTACTGTTACGTGATCTGGGATCCTTACCAGACAGGATTAATGGAGTACATCGAGAAAGTTCAAAGAAGAGCAGCACGTTTTGTATTATCCCGAACTGGGGAGAGAGTGTCACGGACACGATACAGGATTTGCGATGAGCACCGTTAAAACAAACGCGTTGCTCGTTGCGGCGGAAACTTTTCACGAAATTTGAATCACCAACTTTCTTCTCCGAATACGAAAATATTTTATTGACGCCGACCTACATCGGGAGAGAGATAGAGGTGTTCGTTTTTGCACACGCTGTTCGAAAGTGGAATAATAGAGAAGTAGTGTAAAGGTGGTTCGATTAACCCTCTGCCAGACACTTGAGTGCGATTTGCAGGGTATCCATGTAGATGTAGATAGAAATGTATGGAGAGCTGCGACCTACCTTCCCCATTGCTGAAAAAGAGGTTCAGAACCTGTACCTCCTGGCTATGATGAGAAATGGACTAACTGAGAGTCAATGACATCTGGATTTGGCAGATCAAAGGTTAATTTGGCATGATGGGGCTACAGTGATCAAGATGATAGTGTAACTGTGGAAAAGACCGGACTGTCAATCATATATTCCAGTGCCGTCTACATCCAGCCTCTTGCACGGAGGAAAATGCATTGGAAGTGTCCACGTTTTAGGTAAAAGAAATATAGTCGTAACTCTGTACAATATGTGCGTCTCTGATACGAGAGTAAGAAAATAAAAGAAATCTGTACACCAGGAAAATTTTAAATTTCACAATTATGATAATAACGAAAGGCTAAATACTCATTTCGGATCATTAGAAAGTACTCGGGTTAGTAGCCTCTAACTGCTGTTTAACTTTATACCTGAAGGTTTGGAGCACCGTGATAGACATGAAGAGTTTTGGACAGATGAAAATAAAGAGTATGTAAGGAAATAAGGAAGTCTGACGACAAGACAAGAGACGATCAGTGTAGGTGGTTACACGACACGCTGAACTACGACAGTGCACTGACCGTTCTGCGTAGCCCTGTACTGTTCGTCGTACAGGTGCCAAACACGCGCATGCGCCTTGAGCATTGCGTGAGTCGCCAGGTAGTCGCCTATTCCAGAAGCGTTCTGTCCGGGAGCAATATTGGCGCTTGCGTACCCTCTCAGGAAGACAGCCGGCTCGTTGAACGTCGTCCACCACTTCACCTGTACAGACAGATGCTGCTAATAATTTTTTTTTTAAATATATGTAGGTCACTGACAGTATTGAGTGGAATTTAGACTCACCCTGTCCCCAAAGTTTTCGAAAAGTATCCTGGCGTGCTCCACAAAATAATCGACAATCAACTCGTTGGGCCAACCACCAAGGTACTGCAGCGATTGAGGCATGTCCCAGTGATAGATCGTCACCTAAAAGACAGTACATCACAGAGATCAAGGCATCCAACTTCGTGATGCTTCCATCAGAATAATAACTAGCAACCAATGCTGTACAGGCTGTTCAATTGACTCTTTTATTAGAACATGTTACGCGTTTCGGGATTACACCAATCTTCAGACATCACAAACTTCAACTCCTTCCTAACCAACCAGGCGTACAGCCTTGATAACTCAAAGTGTCGAATAAGATATGACTGCGACACAAGCAGTATACGCTCTGCTTCAAGACGCCTGGTTGGTTAGGTAGGAGTTGAAGTTCGTGATGTCTGAAGGTAGGTGTAATTCCGAAACGCGTAACATGTTCTAATAAAAGAGTCAATTCATAAAATGAAGGCTTTCACGACCGGATGGTACTGTTGTTGGTAATTCGTCCGGGTTATATGGCGCTGGTCCATGGAACACTTCTATTCCTAACGTTTCGTCCAATACCACGTTGGACATCCTCAGAGGTATGGCTGGTCCTGTTGAGTCCTGCCGACTGACGAGTCGAGTGTCGGAGAGCGGCCTCAATACCTAGGAAAGTGGGCGTGGTCTAGCTTGCACATAGTAGCAGAGAGAAAACTAGTCAAAGATAAAATGTAAATATCGATAACAGTCCGTCATAGATAAAAATCACTTATCGATTCTGTAACGCCACTGTCCATATCTCGCTTAATTTCAAGGCCTCTTCATTTCTATTAAAATTATCTTCATGTTTATAAATTTCAATAGCCTCCCTATACAGTCGTGGATAATAGTTCGTGGTAGCACTTAAAACCGTAGTTTCAGAAAACTTACTACATGGTCACCGGACTGAAGTGCATGCTCCGCAACGGCTGATTTATATATTTTACCCAGTCGGCAAAGACTTGTGCCCCTTTACCCTCGTATTCACCCTTCTTTTCGTAGTACCAATATAGACCTTGCCACAGGCACACGGAATTTTATACACACCGCTAGATGATAATGGTGGCCTTCTATCTTTAACAGAACGAAGTACTTGTCCTATTTTTCTGGTAGGTTGGAATACCGCTTTCAATTTATGTTTCAGCAAAATTTTGCCGATTCGATCTGTAACCTTACTAATGAAAGGTAAAGACACCGTATTCTTCCATTGTTGTGCACCATCCTTGTCCTTTGGCCTGCAGTAATTAGGTCTTAAGACTCTATTAATTTCTTTGTTTGAGTACCCATTCTTTTCGAAGGCCTGTTTCAGATCATTCAGTTCCGTATCCAGATGTTCCGGCGTACAAATACGTTTTGCCCTGTACACTAAACTTTTGATTACACCTCTTTTTTGTTGTGGGTGATGATTGGAGTTCTTATGTAAGTATCTATCAGTATGTGTGCTCTTCCTAAACAATGTTTTAGACTGCCATCGGTCTGTCTCATGACTAACACATCGAGAAACGAAATAGCCTGGTCTTTTTCCACTTCAATGGTCTGAATTTTAGGGTTTATGCTATTTAGATAATCAAAACATTCGTCTAAGGCTTTTTTACCGTGTGTCCAAACCACGAATGTGTCGTCTACATAACGATACCAACAACATGGTCTCTTATTTGCTTTATTCAACGCTAATTGTTCTAATTTCTCCATGTAAAAATTGGCAATCGCAGGGCTCAACGGGTTATTCATGGCAACACCATCCATTTGCTCATAAAACTCTTCATCCCACTGAAACTGACTAGATGTGAGACAGTGTCTAAACAGAGCGGTCAAATCTTCAGGGAAAACTTCCGTTATGTAAACCATAACTTCATTGACCGGAATCATAGTAAACAGAGATACAATATCAAAACTAACCAAAATGTGTTCAGGAGCCAAGGTTAGACCTTCAATTTTCTCAATAAAATGACGTGAATCCCTCACGTAAGAATCAGTCTTTCCAACGTATGGTTGTAGAAGAGTAGCTAGATACCTAGGTATTTGACAAGTAGGGGAATCAATCGCACTAACAATGGGTCTCAGAGGCAGATTTATTTTGTGAACTTTAGGTAAACCATAAAGTCTGGGACACTTAGCTTCACACATTAGCAAAAATTTTTTATCCTTGTGTGGAATGGAAGTAGAAGAATTTATCAATGTATTAATTTTCCTCAAAATAACAGCCGTCGGGTCTCTTCTAAGCTTATTGTAATATCCCGTCACTAATAGATCCAAAATATAACCCGGAAGAATCATCAACAACAAAAGAGTCAATTGAACATCTCATGACTTTATTGCGATTGTACAGCATTGGTTGCCAATTATTAACATGAAAATGATCGCAGGGCTCAGAAGGGATTTTATGTCCTGTACAGCACGCGCTTCCATCAGAAAGATACATTCCTTTCCGAACCTTTTTACCAAAAGCTAGTGCCCCGAAGCTAGTCGCATCAGCGCAAGCCAGTGAGTCGTTCAGAGGTCCTGCACAGGACGAGCCGCCGCTGCCAGTGCAGCCGTAGGCAGCAGTGGCTGGTGTAACAGGCGGTGCGCGTGGGGACGTTTGGCAAGGGATGATAACCGCACTTGTCTGATGCCTTCGAAACGCTCCATTGATAGGAGGGTCATCGACTCTGCCTGTGTCTATATTTCTCGCTTCAGATCGCTATTTGGACAGTCTGCGCAAGTTTATGACGACTTACGCTACGCTCTGGACTTTGTTTCTGGCTAGGCGTTCACCGCGTGAACCACACCGTCATCGACCACATGAACGTTTGCTTCTTCCACAACTCTCTGCATCATCGGCAGTGTGAATGATCATAAACTGTGTTCTAGAAACGCCGACGAGGATATAAAAATACGACAGAGAAATATTACATTAATAGAGTGACGTATCATTCCTAAAATTATTCAGTATAATTCTGACAATTGAATAAAAACATATTGAAATTTTTGTAGTCCTTAACTTACGAAAGCCTTTCGGAACAAAATGGCTCTGAGCACTATGGGACTTAACATCTGAGGTCATCAGTCCCCTGGAACTTAGAACTACTTAAACTTAACTATCCTAAGGACATCACACACATCCATGCCCGAGGCAGAATTCGGGCCTGCGACCGAAGCAGTCGCGCGGTTCCGGACTGAAGCGCCTATAACCGCTCGGCCACAACGGCCGGCTTTCGGAACAGAATCTCAATCTGTTCACTTCGATGTATCGCTTTCAGTTGCTAGACTGTCGAGACAATCGCTCTCGAGAAAGCGGTATGTCTTCATCAACTTGAAAACTGAAAAACTCCTTTCACCATACGTAACGCGCCGGAGTACTACCGTACTTCCTGTTAAGATAAGCCATGGGTGAAACATAAGCCCATTCAGATGGGGATTTATTTGAAAAGTTAACTTCAAAAATAGATTTGCACTGATTAGGACAATGTTTCGTACTGGAGTCAGTGCCGCCTCATAACCACACATTTCGCATTTGTATCGCACACGTATCTTTCGTGGACCCATGTTTACTGGAACGCATCTGCTTCTGTTATCATATACTATCAACTATTTCAGTTATTGCTGTTAGCATTACGGTACGTCCTGTATACAAATTTTGCATGCCTCTGGCACATCTCGGCATGGCGCCCCTAGCTATTTGTGGACCTTAAGCCGGGTCTGGACGTTTGTCACCTGAACGGTGGAAGTGAAGTTGTGAGCGACTAATATCATTAACAAAAGTCGGGTAATAGAATTACGGAGCTAGCATTTGTAATAAGAGTTTTTAATGACCAACGTAAAATTTATAGAGTATGTAGCTCTACATTGCTGAAAACTTAAAGTTTGGGAAAAGAGTCATACAAACGTTTCGAGAGATCGACATTTATCCCTTCAACAAAATACATATAAAGTAGCAGCCCAGCCCTGCTTTGCAATGGGAAACATTAAGTACCTACGGATGGACGACTTGTCTGGTGTAGTCGGTTGGGTTGGGTTGTTTTGGGGGAGCAGACCAAACAGCGAGGTCATCGGTCTCATCGGATTAGGGAAGGAAGTCGGCCGTGCCCTTTCAAAGGAACCATCCCGGCATTTGCCTGAAGATATTTAAGGAAATCACGGAAAACCTAAATCAGGATGACCGGATGCGGAATGGAACCGTCGTCCTCACGAATGCGATCCACTGTGCTAACCACTGCGCCACGTCGCTCGGTGTCTGGTGTAGTGATAATAAATTATTGAGGGTGTAACTAAATTCAGTTTACAGACTTTGCCGAGTTTTAGAGGAGCCATGACGATCAGCTTTAGCATAGGAACTCACGTGCGGAAATGTACCTTTTTCTCGCTACACGCAAAGTACCTCAGCACTCGTTGCTCTGTGACTACCGCTGCTTGCCGTCTGGCTCCACTTGCAAGTAAGGCTCGATGTGACGACCGCCAACGTCAAAACAGATACAGAACCTCTGTACCGCGTTCTGCTACACACGATGTCAAATCACTGGTCATCCGCCATCCGTCGCAAGCATGAACTGCGCCAGTAGCTCTTTTGCGGATGCCACAGGGGTCTCGTAAATCAAGGATTTCGTGTGACCTCACAGCCAGTAGTCTAGCGGTTTCAAGTCGGGAGGACAATAAGTCGGGCCACCGCGATCTACCCACTGTTGCTCAAGTCGCCCAGACGATCTCGGAGTGCACGTGAAAAGTGAGACGCTGCGCCATCGTGCTGTTTGACGCAACTGCAGTGGCACAGCTTCCGAGAGCCCATGCTGTATGCCCTCAAAGATTCGCAAGTAGGCGGTATCCGTGAGATGTGGTGGAAGAAGGTATGGCCCAGTCACACGCTTATCGAGGAACCCTACCCAAATGTTCAGACCGCATCGTTCCTGAAACCCATGAAGCAAGCGCAGCATGTCGGTTTACGTCAGCGCACACATACTGTTGCGGGAACTGAATCCACCTCCACAGGTGAAATCGTCTTCATCCGTGAAAAGGATCTGCCGTCGGAATTCGGGCTCGTCAACACGGTGGAGAAACCAACTGCAGAAGTGGGCTCGTGACACAAAATCCCGTCGCTGAATTGCCTGTGCTTCCTGAGAGAGGCACGGGTGTAACTGCTGCTCGCGCAGAACGTGCCAGGCAGTCTGGGGATCCACATTGAGTCTAGCCGCTACGTTGCTGGTGCTCGTTGCTGTGTACGGAGTACAGTCTCCTCACACTGGGGTGTACGGCGATGCCGTGGATCACCGCAGTCGCTCCTGCTGTTGCCTAATGTACTCACCTCTGAGGTCCACTGGTACACTGTAGCAAAGACGGAGTGCGAAACTGTCTGGCATACAACTGACGAACAGCCACGCCATTGCAGCGAGCTTCTTCGTACAATGACGTGCCGGCGTGTTCCACGAAAGTGTAGTTCACCACGGTCAACAGCTCCACATTAAAAATGAAATGAACTTACAGCTTGAATTCTGCAATGCAGTGAATGATTACTACTGTATAATAGTTCAGTATGAACAAAGACCAGAAACACAACAGAAGGTAAGACCCAACAGCCGGCCGAAGTGGCCGTGCGGTTAAAGGCGCTGCAGTCTGGAACCGCAAGACCGCTACGGTCGCAGGTTCGAATCCTGCCTCGGGCATGGATGTTTGTGATATCCTTAGGTTAGTTAGGTTTAACTAGTTCTAAGTTCTAGGGGACTAATGACCTCAGCAGTTGAGTCCCATAGTGCTCAGAGCCATTTGAACCATTTTTTTGACCCACCAGGATACCCTTAAGTTGGTGGTAAGTATAGTTCATAAGGACCACAAATGACAGATAATTCCCAAGCCAAAGCCAGAAACTACATTGGTGATAACCATACGTTCCAAGAACCATTAAAACACCGCTGTTTGGTGCTATATTTCACAACAAACAGAAATAAAGCTGGTGCAGCGGATTGCCAGTAGATGCCAGGAGCGTACAGAAGTGATAACACACACTCCCTCAAACGATGTAAAGAAATACATTTAGTGGGAAGTGTATGCCTCACGGCCCGCGAAAGGGTTAACTTCAGTAAGTCATTTAAGGCCGACTGGTTCTAAAATTCACCATACTCTGAGGGTAAAAAACAATTAATATACATGTAATTATCACGTGTGTTGACTACCGTAATTTGAGATCAGGTTTATTTCATAAGTATTCATGTATATTTACAGGTGTTTTCGAAGGACAATGTTTTCAGGAAGAGAATGCGACGGTACACGTAAACCCTTTTGACACAGATGAGCCGTAAACACTAAACAGTTATCTGTCAGCAGCATTCCACTGCCAGGGTAACATCGTCAACATTAATAAGCATTGATTGTTTATTTAGGAGGAGAAGTGTCTCCAGCTGCATCAAGCAGTCTTCGAACTGAAGACCACAACAACTACACAAAACTACAATGCTCACTGCCGTAAATGCCATCCTTATTTTTCCGGTCATGTGCGCCGTGGTCGAATGAAATTCTGGGAGAAATGCAAAAAATTTCTTCCCTGTATGCGAGAATCTTCTGCGGCATAATAACTAAACTCTGTTCGAACAGGCCTTGGAAGACCCTTATCAAAGTCGTAAATGTGATGTACGCATTTCTCCTCCTTACACGAGGCATCACAACAACGTTTCACCAGGTAACGCCGGTCAACTTTCGTTTGTGTATTTGTGTGAAAAGCTAATCATTTGAAAAAAAAAAGACTCAGTGCACTATGCGACTAAACTGAGATCATCAGTCGCCTAGAACTTAGAACTAATTAAACCTAAGTAACCTAAGGACATCACACACATCCATGCCCGAGGCAGGATGCGAACCTGTGACCGTAGCGGTAGCTCGGTTCCAGACTGTAGCGCCTAGAACCGCACGGCCACTAAGGCCAGCTAATCATTTGCATATCACAGCATCTTCTTCCTGTTGGTTATATTTCGCTTCTGTGGCACGTCATGTTCGTGGTGTAGCAATTTTAATGGCCAGTAGTGGTGCTCCTCAGGTTTTCTCACAAGGGCTGAGTGCACCACGCTTGCCAACAGCGCTCGGCAGACCGGGAGGTCACCCATCCAAGTGCTAGCCCAGCCCGAGAGCGGTTCTAGGCGCTACAGTCTGGAACCGAGCTACCGCTACGGTCACAGGTTCGCATCCTGCCTCGGGCATGGATGTGAGTGATGTCCTTAGGTTACTTAAGTTTAATTAGTTCTAAGTTCTAGGCGACTGATGATCTCAGAAGTTTAGTCGCATAGTGCACAGAGTCTTTTTTTTTTCTTCAAATGATTAGCTTTTCACACAAATACACAAACAAAAGTTAAAGGGCGTTACCTGGTGAAACGTTGTTGTGATGCCTCGTGTAAGGAGGAGAAATGCGTACATCACATTTACGACTTTGATAAGGTATTTTAAACATAGCTGCGCAACAGCAACGGTTCCACGTAATAAGATTAAAAACAGCCGACCAGTTGCAAAGGATAAAGTAATCTTTACCTAGGTTTCGATAGATTTAAATCTATCTTCTTCAGAAGGCGGCCTGCGGACAATGAACATCGTAATTTATATTAAAAGGTATGAAACATAAGTTTTTTTTTCTTTATTGTGATTTCATGCCCCTGCCCCATATGGGCAGGGGAGGGCTGTCAGCAGCACAATCCGCCGCTCTTCAGCCAAGTGACATGACAACTAAAACAAGAATAAAAGAATACATACATAAGGAGGTAAAAAAGGGGAACATAAAACAGAGTAAGTGGAGAAAATGGAGGTAAAAATACACTGACATGTAGACGTTCAATGGGGACAGTTAAAAAAGTCACCAGAAAGTTAAAAAAACACAGTTGGCGATTCGTAAAACACAGAGAAGACACTGGATCCCCATGCACAGGTTAAAAGTTGGCCACAGTATTAAAAACACTCCGAAACAACACACTTAAAACCCACGGGGAGCACACACGACGAAGAATAAAACTACCAGGCGGGACCTGCCGATGGAAAGGTCAGAGAGGATGGAAAAGGAGGGGAGAGCATGGGGCAGCTGGGGAAGCGGCGGGATGAAGAAAGGAGGGGCAACCGTGAGTTCACGAAGAGGTAGGAGACACATGGGGCGGGAGAGGAAAAGGGAAGACAGGGCAGGAGGGAGCGCAGAGACACTGAAAGAAGGCACAAGAGATGGACGGGGAGTAGGAGGGGAAATCCGCTCAGAAGGAGGGAGGGGGAGGAGAGGGAGCTCTGAGGAGGAGGCAGGAAGAGGGGGTTAGAGTTGGTAGGAAGGGTAGATGTCAGGGCGAAGCTCATCATCCGGGAGTGGTAAACCGTGGAAGTTGTGTTGGGAAAGGAGATGGAGGGTGTGGAGATGGAGAGAGGGAGGGACACAACGGTAAAGGCGCGGCAACTGGTTGGGAGCGGAGAGGAAGGGAGACACCAGGGGGTGAGGGGGATCAAGGCGGCGGACAATATATAGTGTGCGGATGTGTTCAAGGAAAAGGAGAAGGTGGGGGAAGGGGATGAGGTCATAGAGGATGCGCGTGGGGGACGGAAGGCGGATGCGAAAGGCGAGGCGGAGTGCATGGCGTTCGAGGATTTGGAGGGCTTTATAGAACCGGGAAGGGGCAGAAATCCAAGCGATGCTGGCATAACAAAGGATGGGGAGGATCATGGTTTTGTAGGTGTGAAGGATGGTGGAAGGATGCAGACCCCATGTCCGGCCGGACAGGAGTATCAGGAGGCGGAGGCGGTTGTGAGCTTTGTTTTGGATGGTAAGGAGATGGGGAGTCCAGGTGAGGTGGCGGTCGAGTGTGAGGCCAAGGTATTTGAGGGTAGGAGTGATGTGGATAGGACGGCCGTAAATGGTGAGGTAGAAATCATGGAGGCGGAAGGAGCGGGTGGTGCGGCCTATGATGATCGCCTGGGTCTTGGAGGGATTAACACGGAGGAACCACTGGTTGCACCAAGCGGTGAATTGGTTAAGGTGGATTTGGAGGGTACGTTGGGACCGTTGAAGGGTAGGATAAAGGGCTAGGAAGGCGGTGTCATCAGCGAACTGGAGAAGATGAACAGGAGGGGGAGGTTTGGGTATATCAGCAGTGTACAGGAGATAGAGGAGAGGGGAAAGGACAGAACCTTGGGGCACGCCGGCAGAGGGGTAGAAAGTACGGGAGTTGGAATTGTGGATAGTCACATAGGAGGGACGATGGGAGAGGAAGGAAGCAACGAGACGGACGAAGTTGATGGGGAGAGCATAGGTCTGGAGTTTGAAAAGGAGCCCGGGATGCCAGACACGGTCATAGGCGTTCTGGAGATCAAGGGAAACAAAGATAGCAGAGCGACGGGAGTTAAGTTGGAGGGAAAGAAGATGGGTAAGGTTAAGGAGCTGGTCGTCAGCAGAGAAGGAAGGCCAGAAGCCACATTGGCTAAGAGGAAGGAGGCGGTGCTGGTTAAGGTGGCGGTGGATACGGCGAGAGAGGATGGCCTCAAAGACCTTACTGAACACGGAGGTGAGGCAGATGGGACGATAGGAAGAGGTAGTACAGGGGGGTTTGTTAGGCTTAGGGAACAGCAGGACACGGGAAGTCTTCCACAGGTCAGGGTCAAATCCAGTGGAGAGGAGGACATTGTACAGGGTAGCAAGGACAGACAGGAAGGATGGATGGGATTCCTTGAGGTGACGGTAGGTGACGCCATCATGACCAGGGGCGGTGTTGCGTTTGGAGCGGAGGACAAGTGTGATGTCTTTCATGGTACTGGGAGTGTTGATGTCGGAGGGGGGTAGCCGATCCAAATACTGGAATCTAGGGGCGAGCGGGGGGACAGAGGTGTCAGTGCGGTCACATAAATCAAGATTTTTTTTTTCCTTTATTGTATTTCAATTCCCCATCGGGGTGGGCTGGCAGCAGCATATGCCGAAAGACATAGAACAAAACAATAGAAGACATTTAAAAACAGCAAATGAGAGAAGAAGGCGAACATAGATATAAAAAAGGGAGAACATCATGGAAGGCAATAGAGAAAAAAACGGGGTGACTGTAAAATGGAGATAAAAAACTGTTTAAAAGTAGCACACACAAAAGGCCACACACTGCGACGATTAAAAGAACACAAGGCACAGTATGACTGGAGCATAAAGGTGTTGACGGATGGCATAGCACACAACGTAACACTGGCGGCGAACCTCAAGGCAGTACACAATTAAAATCACACCTCTTGACGCACACGAGAAACAGCACTAAACACAACACTGATGTGGCACACTGATGATGATCAAGACAGAGCATCTGCCAGGTTCAAGGAGATGGGGGAGACCTGAAGAAGGGAGGGAAGGGAAGAGATGGGGGAGGGGAATGGGGGGCGCGCAGAAGAGGGCCAGGTAGGGAGGGATGTGGGAAGGAGAGAGGCAAGTATGGGGTGCAGGGTCTCAGGGGAGGGGAGGATGGAGGAAAATCCGCTCTGGGAGAAGGAGGAAAGAGGAGAAGGGGGCCCTGGGGAGGGGGGGGGGGGAACAAGGCCGGGTTATAGTTGGAAGGAAGGGTATATGTCACGGCGAAGTTCGTCATCCGGGAGGGGGAGGCGTTGGAAATTGCCCTGATGAAGGAGATGGAGGGTGTGGAGGTGGAGAGAGGGAGGGATACAGCGATAGAGGCGCGGCAACGGGCCGGGGGTGGAGAGGAAGGAGGAAACCAGAGGGTGGGGGGGATCAACCCTGCGAACAGTGTAAAGGATGCAGAGATGTTGGAGGAACAAGAGGAGGTGGGGGAAGGGGATCAGTTCATACAGGAGCCGTGTGGGGGAAGGAAGGCAGATACGGAAGGCAAGGCGGAGCGCATGGCGTTCAAGGATTTGGAGGGCCTTGTAAAAGCGGGTGGGGGCGGAGATCCAGGCAACGCTGGCATAACAGAGGATAGGACAGATGAGGGATTTGTAGGTGTGGAGGATGGTAGAAGGATGCAATCCCCATGTCCGGCCGGACAGGAGTTTCAGCAGGCGGAGGCAGGAATGGGCTTTCTGCTGGATGGTCAGGAGATGAGGGGTCCACGTGAGGTGTTGGTCAAGGGTGAGGCCAAGGTATTTCAGGGTGGGGGTGAGTTGGATGGGACGACCATAAAGGGTGAGGTAGAAATCATGGAGGCGAAAGGAGCGAGTGGTGCGGCCTATGATGATTGCCTGGGTTTTGGAGGGGTTGAGACGGAGGAGCCACTGGTTACACCAAGTGGTGAACTGGTTAAGGTGGGTTTGGAGGGTGCGTTGAGACTGCTGAAGGGTAGGACAGAGAGCCAGGAAGGCGGTGTCATCAGCATATTGGAGAAGGTGGACTGGTGGGGTGGCTTGGGCATATCAGCTGTATACAAGAGATAAAGGAGAGGGGAGAGGACAGAACCCTGGGGGACGCCAGCCGTGGGATAAAAGATACGGGAGTTGATGTTGTGGAGGGTGACATAGGAAGGACGATGCGAGAGGAAGGAAGCGACCAGACGGACAAAATTGATAGGCAGGGTGTAGGTTTGGAGTTTAAAGAGGAGACCGGGATGCCATACACGGTCATAGGCAGTTTGGAGGTCAAGGGAAACAAAAATGGCGGAGCGACGGGAGTTGAGCTGGAGGGACAGAAGGTGAACAAGGTTGAGGAGTTGGTCGTCAGCAGAGAAGGAGCGTCGGAAGCCACACTGGGTAAGCGGGAGGAGGTGGTGTTGAGCAAGGTGCCAATGGATACGGTGGGAGAGGATGGATTCAAAGACCTTACTGAAGACGGAGGTGAGGCAGACGGGATGATAGGAAGAGGCGGCAGAAGGGGGTTTGTTGGGTTTGAGGAATAGGAGGACGCGGGAGGTCTTCCACAGGTCAGGGTAGAAGCCAGTAGAGAGGATGACATTATAGAGATGGGCGAGGACAGTTAGGAAGGAATAGGGGCTTTCTCGAAGGTGACGGTAGGTGACATAGTCGTGACCAGGGGCCGTGTTGCGTTTGGACTGGAGGAGAAGTTTAATGTCTTGTGCTGTGATGGGAGTGTTGACATCGGAGGGGGGCAACTGCCCCAAGTACTGGAGGCTAGGAGCAAGTGGAGCGACGGAGGTATCAGCACGTTCCATGACCGTGGGGAAAAGAGAATAATCAAAGTGGGGATCATCAGGGATGGGGAAGACCTCGGAAAGTTGGGAAGCGAAGTGGTTGGCCTTACTGAGGTTGTCTGGAAGGGGGCGATCGTTATGGAGAAGGGGGTAGTGGGGAGCGGAAAGGGAACCAGTAAGACGATGGAAGGCGGACCAGTACTTGGAGGAGTTGATAGGGAGGGTGGCATTGAGTTGTGTGCAGATCTGGCGCCAGTCCCGGCGTTTCGTTGCTGTAATAAGGTTCCGTACGTGTTGCTGTATTTGCCGGTGGCGTTGGAGTGTATCCCTGTCACGAGTGCGGAGGAAGGAGCGATAGAGGCGGCGGGATTCACGGAGGAGGAGGACAGCCCGCGGAGGGAGAGTGGGACGGTGTGGGTGGATGGTTTTAGTAGGAACATGGGCCTCCACGGCGTCAGTAATCACCGTTTGAAGGAAGGACGAGGCGCGGATGATGTCGTCAGGATGGCGATAGGTAAGAGGGTGGCTTTCGACCTGGGTGGAGATGGAGTCCCGGTTGGCACGGCGATAGTCATGGACGACCTTGGGAGGGGGTGCAGGTTGCGGAGCTGGAGGGGGGCGGTTTGCAGACGTTATGGTGAGAAGGACAGGGAGGTGATCGCTACCTGTGGGGTCAAGGACGGCGACAGTGATACGCCCAAGGAGGTTGGCGGAGGCAATGACAACATCGGGAGTGGTGTTACTTTCGGGTCGGGTGTGCTGGGGAATGGGAACAAGGTCACCCTGGATTGTGGAGAGGAACTGATGCCACCGCCGAAGGGCAGCAGGAGTGCGGCTATGGATGTTGAGGTTGGCGGCAATCACATAGGTGGAGAAGGTGTGGTCAATGTGTGAGATGAAGTCATAAGGAAGAGGAGCAGTGGAGCGGACATAGATGGTGGCACAGGTAATGGTGAGGGAGGGGAAGAAGACGCTAAGGATAAGGTGTTCAGTGGGGTCATTGAGGAGAGGTTGTGGCCGGACGGGGATATGCTTAAGGTGGCCAATCGCGACTCCACCCTGCGCACGAGGACCAGGAGCATCAGTGCGGTGGAGGATATAGGGGGAGGTGCGGATAGAATGGTGGGGCTGGAGAAAGGTTTCGTTCAAGAGGAAGGTGTCGACCTGGTGATGGGAGAGGGTGTGCATGAGGATGTATTTGTTGGAGCGGAAGGAGCGAATGTTCTGGAAGAGGATGCGAGACTCGTGCCGCGCCATGATTGGAAGGAGGGGGGGAAGAGAGGGAAGGGAAGAGACTTAAACTAGGGTGTCGAGGCGGGTGAAGGTGAAGTGGGCTTGGTTGTGGGAGTAAGTGGCGAAGGTGTTCAGGTGGAAAACAGAGCAAGCAGCAAGGGATATTTGTTGGAAGGTGTGCGGGCGCTGAAAAGGGTGAATGTTTTGGAGTACAACGGTAATGAACCGGATGATGTCCTCGGCCGTGGGGGGTGGACGGAGGGAATTGTTAGGGTGGACAGGAGGATCGACGGGACGAACTGGGACTGTAAGTTCAGGGGTGGCTGGAGGGGGTTTAGCTTTACACTTGTGGGAGTATGTGGGATGGGGGCCATTGCAGGTATGACAGGAAGGAGGAGCAGCGAGGTTGGGGCAGTTCTTGAGAAAGTGGGAGGCCTTGCAATGGGGACAGGTGGGGGGGTGGGGGGGTTTGCAGTTGGGAGTCAGGTGGTCATTGTACATCAGGCACCGCTGGCAACGGTAGGATTGGGGAGGGGATTTGGAGGATTCAACAGGGTGGCGACGGTGGTATATCAGGGCACCTTGGGTGAGGAGATGGTCTATGGGTGGGGCAGACTCTGAGAATACCCGCATGAGGTAGGTGGGACCAGAGGCATTGTGGATACGGCGGGCAGAGCGGATTTCCAAGTCCGGGTGGGAGTTCAGTTCTACCAACACTTCATCCTCTGTGATCACCGGGCTGAGCTTCGTGATCACAGCGGTGTAGGTGGGGGGGGGGGGCGACAGGGAGGCTGGGGCTGACGAGGAGTGGAAGCAGAAAGGAAGGGTGTCAGAGAGGCGTGGGGGCCAAACATAACTCGTGGGAGTTTTTGCAGGAGGTCGGTGTGAAAGGATGGGGACGGGGACTTGATAAGGACTGAGTCCCTGCGGGGAATGAGTTGGGAGATGGGAGCACCAGGTAAGTACTTTCGTGTTTCCTTGGTGAGGGTACGAGCGTCGAGGAACTTAGGATCGGGAGTTGACAGGACAAAGGTGTGGAGGGTGGGGGGCAAGGTAGGGGTGGCAGGAGGAGGGGTGGTGTCCATGGTGACGGCAGGGGGAGGGGGAGGTGGTGTTGATTTTTTGCATAAGTCAAGAATAGAGTTCAACATATATTAGGAGAAACTTGTATTACAAAATATGAGAAGGATTCCTGGTACTTACAGTATTACATTAACATGGAGTGATATGTCATTGTATTTACAAACATGTGCATAGCTCCATTAGTCCAAATAAAATATAGCCCTGAGAATAGGGTTTGTCAGACAAATAAAAATAAGTACATGGAAGTTGGAGAGCGCATAAGCGACTGAGTAAAATCGGCCAGCGTAGTAGCACTGCAGCCAGCGCAGGTGGCGCTCAGGTCGCGTACTATGTGCCGATTGGCATACTGAAGCAACATGTAAAATATCAATATTAATTGCGTCCTTAGATAGAGTGACAATAAATAAAAGGACAGCATTTAACACTCCCGTTATGACATTGTGGGAGCCTTAAGAACAATAACGTAGATACATACATCAAAAAGGCAGGTGGCGCTTACGCCGTAAGTTACATGCCTCACCTCCGTCTTCAGTAAGGTCTTTGAATCCATCCTCTCCCGCCGTATCCATCAGCACCTTGCTCAACACCACCTCCTCCCGCTTACCCAGTGTGGCTTCCGACCCTCCTTCTCTGCTGACGACCAACTCCTCAACCTTGTTCACCTTCTGTCCCTCCAGCTCAACTCCCGTCGCTCCGCCATTTTTGTTTCCCTTGACCTCCAAACTGCCTATGACCGTGTATGGCATCCCGGTCTCCTCTTTAAACTCCAAACCTACGCCCTGCCTATCAATTTTGTCCGTCTGGTCGCTTCCTTCCTCTGGCGCCGTCCTTCCTATGTCACCCTCCACAACACCAACTCCCGTATCTTTTATCCCACGGCTGGCGTCCCCCAGGGTTCTGTCCTCTCCCCTCTCCTTTATCTCTTGTATACAGCTGATATGCCCAAACCACCCCCACCAGTCCACCTTCTCCAATATGCTGATGACACCGCCTTCCTGGCTCTCTATCCTACCCTTCAACGGTCTCAACCTACCCTCCAAACCCACCTTAACCAGTTCACCACTTGGTGTAACCAGTGGCTCCTCTGTCTCAACCCCTCCAAAACTCAGGCAATCATCATAGGCCGCACCACTCGCTCCTTTCGCCTCCATGATTTCTACCTCACCCTTTATGGTCGTCCTATCCAACTCACCCCCACCCTGAAATACCTTGGCCTCACCCTTGACCGACACCTCACGTGGACCCCTCATCTCCTAACCATCCAGCAGAAAGCCCATTCCCACCTCCGCCTGCTGAAACTCCTGTCCGGCCGGACATGGGGATTGCATCCTTCTACCATCCTCCACACCTACAAATCCCTCATCTGTCCTATCCTCTGTTATGCCAGCGTCGCCTGGATCTCCGCCCCCACCTGCTTTTACAAGGCCCTCCAAATCCTTGAACGCCATGCGCTCCGCCTTGCCTTCCGTATCTGCCTTCCTTCCCCCACACAGCTCCTGTATGAACTGATCCCCTTCCCCCACCTCCTCTTGTTCCTCCAACATCTCCGCATCCTTTACATTGTTCGCAGGGGTGATCCCCCCCACACTCTGGTTTCCTCCTTCCTCTCCACCCCCTGCCCGTTGCCGCGCCTCTATCGCTGTATACCTCCCTCTCTCCACCTCCACACCCTCCATCTCCTTCATCAGGGCAATTTCCAACCCCTCCCCCTCCTGGATGATGAACTTCGGCGTGACATATACCCTTCCTTCCAACTATAACCCGGCCTTGTTCCCCCCCCCTCCCCAGGGCCCCCTTCTCCTCTTTCCTCCTTCTCCCAGAGCGGATTTTCCTCCATCCCCCCCTCCCCTGAGACCCTGCACCACACACTTGCCTCTCTCCTTCCCACATCCCTCCCTACCTGGCCCTCTTCCGCGCGCCCCCCATTCCCCTCCCCCATCTCTTCCCCTCCCTCCCTTCTTCAGGTCTCCCTCATCTCCTTGAACCTGGCAGATCCTCTGTCTTGATCATCATCAGTGTGCCATATCAGTGTTGTGTTTAGTGCTGTTTCTCGTGTGCGTCAAGAGGTGTGATTTTAATTGTGTACTGCCTTGAGGTTCGCCGTCAGTGTTACGTTGTGTGCTATGCCATCTGTCAACACCTTTATGCTCCAGTCATACTGTGCCTTGTGTTCTTTTAATCGTCGCAGTGTGTGGCCTTTTGTGTGTGCTACTTTTAAACAGTTTTTTATCTCCATTTTACAGTCACCCCGTTTTTTGTCTATTGCCTTCCATGATGTTCTCCCTTTTTTATATCTATGTTCGCCTTCTTCTCTCCTTTGCTGTTTTTACATGTCTTCTATTGTTTTGTTCTATGTCTTTCGGCTGAAGAGCAGCGCATATGCTGCTGCCAGCCCGCCCCGATGGGGAATTGAATTACAATAAAGGAAAAAAAAAAAAATCTTGACTTATGTTTCATACCTTTTAATATAAATTACGCTGTTCATTGTCCTCAGGCCGCCTTCTGAAGAAGATAGATTTAAATCTATCGAAACCTAGGTAAAGATTACTTTATCCTTTGCAACTGGTCAGCTGTTTTTAATCTTACTACTTTGATAAGGGTCTTCCAAGGCCTGTTCGAACAGAGTTTAGTTATTATGCCGCAGAAGATTCTCGCACACAGGGAAGAAATTTTTTGCATTTCTCCCAGAATTTCATTCGACCACGGCGCACATGACCGGAAAAATAAGGATGGCATTTACGGCAGTGAGCATTGTAGTTTTGGTTGTTGTGGTCTTCAGTTCGAAGACGGGAACCGGTGATACCACTGCAACAAGGCCATTGGCAAAATCCCCAACCCGGATGGGAATCGAACCCGGGACCCCGTGATCCAGAGGTACAACGGCGGCATAATAGCCTGAAATATTTTAATAAGTGTAGTAGTTACATTGTCGCATTCTCTAAATTATATCTACAGTGTGAAACTACTGTAAAGTGCAGGAGGCATATCTTATTGTACCGGTTATTAGGACTTCTTCCCACTGAGTGCGCTTATGGAACGCGGTATCAAACACAGTGTAAACGCCTCTATCCAAGTTGTTTAATTGTCCTAATGCCTTACCGATCACTACGAGAGCGATGCATAGGGGATTCTAATATATTCCTAGAATCCCAAATTAAAGCTGCTTCTTGAAACATTTTAAGTGGACTTTCACGGAATACTCTGCGTCCATCTTCAAGCGTTTGGCAGTTCAGATTTTCTAGCATCTCCATCACACTCCCCCCATAGGTCAAACTGCCCTTCTTTGCATATGCTCAAATATAAGGAACGGTGATTGTCCGCTATGACTGATCAGGCGAGCTCAAGAATCTCGTAGTGTCAGAGACTTGCTCGAAGCAGAAATATGCTTACATTAATCGGGCACGTCCTAGGTTCTTCAACTTGGTTGGCCTCATATTGTGACCAGCTATTATTAACACCGTCTCCCCACAGGTCTTTTAAAATTATTGCCTTGAACCCCTCGCCTAATCCTGTGCTCCATTTCAGAACGGGCGAAGTTAGGGACTCAACACCACAACTGCGCTCTATCTGATGAGAATAACGGAGCACCCCTGTGTAACACGGAACTGACCACTAGATGTCAGGAGACTTTGGGCAGTACTAAAAAGAGAGGGGGAGTATACAGTTGTGAGCAGAGAAGCAGTAACAACAAAATGGATCGGTCAGGATAACTCAGCGAGTTCGAACGGACTTGGCATTGGAGGTCACGTGAGTAACAAATCCCTCAGGGTCATTTCAACCCTTCTAACGCTGTGAAAGTCGACTGCTGGCGATGTGGGAACTTGAAGGAACTCTGCAATTCTAAAGAAGGGACTGCACGCTGACCAGCGCAGCGCCGTCAAGAAGGTGCTGACCCGCGCGCCAATGGAAAACAGAGTTCAGCGCCCCCTGTCGACGCTGATTTAACCAGCCGCCCGTCGCTGGTCGACCCAGTTCGGTCGCAGTCTTCGAGAGCATCAGTACTGAGAAACAGGAAGACGATACTTAAGTTTGCGTCCTGCGAGTAGTAACAGAGAAAAGTCATCGAACGTAGGAGGCACAAGAAGATAAGTTTCTTTTCTTTTTAGAAATAAAGTGTTGTATTGATCAGCATGTGGTATGCACAAATGATTTTGGATTCATTTCACCGGCCACGGCTGACTCCCACAGTAGCCGACACAACAGGAATAATCACAAATAAACCAAAACCGGGCAACCATAATTCACTGACGGACAACGGTCACCTAGCTTTGCGGAGGCTGATTGGACAAAAACGAGTGATCTGGTGTGATGTATCGCATTTTACCGTGTGGCAATACGATGGAGGGGTTTGGGTTTGGCGAAAGCCTGGGTAACGCTACCTGCCACGGAATGCCAACAGTGTATTATGAAGGAGACGATGTTAAGGTATGGGGCTTTCTTCGTTGTTCAGATATGGTCCTATTGTTGCCTTTAAGTAAAATCTTGTCTAAAATTAAAAAGATGTGAATACATAGTGCACCATGTTGTATTGGTTAAAGTAGAGGGACTGTTCGGAGACCGTGATGGTTTGTATCAGCATGACAGAGAAGTCTCTCATAAAACAGAATCTGTGAGGCAGCGGTTGGTGAACAATAACATTCCTGAAATGGACTGCTCTGAGTCCCGACCTGAAACCAATGGATCACCTTTGGGATGTGTTAGAACGTCGGCTTTTCTCCAGATTCCAGTATCCAGCACGACCACCGTCTCTGGTTTCGGCTGTTGAGGAAGTAAGGGATGCTTTACATTCAAAGACATTCAGATACCTCACTAAAAGTGTCGTCAGTAGCATTAAAGCCGTGGAATCGCGAAGACTAGATATATCCTATATTAATGTCCAGTAATACGTGTCCATACACCTTTAATCAAATAGTGTATATTAACATAATGGCCAAGAACATACAGCCACACTTCATCAGAAAAAGCTGATCTGACTATTCATCTGAATTGTCCAATCTAAAACAGGACTGACGAAAAAATAGGAAAACATGTGTGGTTTTGTACAGCCTGGGATATGTTGCTCAGATTGCAGAGTCGGTCTGATATAGAATTTACGTTAAGATGGAAGTACAGAAACGGGGAAGAAAGGTGAATGTCTTCCAGAATTGCAACCTCTAACTACAGAAGAACGTAGATATAAGAGATGAGTGTAACTATATAGATCATAAAATCTTGCTGGGGAAATTAAAATGGTGTGGCATTAAATATCATCTCCATGCATGGATGGAGTCACATCTTAACGTAAAAATCAGGGACTCGTATTAACAAATGATACGACAGGATTAATATTAAATTCGAAGTGGACAAGCATTAGATGTGGTGTGCTGCAAGCTTCGGTGCTTGACCCAATCCTGTTCTTGGTCTAAAAATAATATACCAGAGACATTTGAGGACTCTTCAAAAGCCGCAATACACTATGTGATCAAAAGTGTCCGAACACCCCGAAAAACATATGTTTTTCATATTAGGTGCATCGTGCTGCCACCTACTGCCAGGTACTGCATATCAGCGACCTCAGTAGTCATTAGACATCGTGAGAGAGCAGAATGGGGCGCTCCGCGGAGCTCACGTCTGTTGAGTGACGGAGACCGCCAACAGTTGAAGAGGGTCGTAATGTGTAATAGGCAGACGTCTATCCAGACCATCACACAGGAATTCCAAACTGCATCAGGATCGATTGCAAGTTCTATGACAGTTAGGCGGGAGGTGAGAAAACTTGGATTTCATGGTCGAGCGGCTGCTCATAAGCTACACTTCACGCCGGTAAATACCAAACGACGCCTTGCTTGGTTTAAGGAGCGTAAACACTGGATGATTGAACAGTGGGAAAACGAATCACGGTACACGATGTGGCGATTCGATGGCAGGGTATGGGTATGGCGAATGCCCGGTGGACGTCATCTGCCAGCGTGTGCAATGCCAACAGTAGAATTCGTAGGCGGTGGTGTTATGGTGCAGTCGTGTTTTTCATGGAAGGTTCTTGCACCCCTTATCGTTTTGCGTGGCACTATCACAGTACAGGCCTACACTAATGTTTTGAGCACCTTCTTGCTTCCAACTGTTGAAGAGCAATTCTGCGATGACGATTGCATCTTTCAAGACGATCGAGCACCTCTTCATAATGTGCGGCCTGTGGCGGAGTGGTTGCACGACAATAACATCCCTGTAAAGGACTAGCCTGCACAGACTCCTGACCTGGATAATATACACTCCTGGAAATTGAAATAAGAACACCGTGAATTCATTGTCCCAGGAAGGGGAAACTTTATTGACACGTTCCTGGGGTCAGATACATCACATGATCACACTGACAGAACCACAGGCACATAGACACAGGCAACAGAGCATGCACAATGTCGGCACTAGTACAGTGTATATCCACCTTTCGCAGCAATGCAGGCTGCTATTCTCCCATGGAGACGATCGTAGAGATGCTGGATGTAGTCCTGTGGAACGGCTTGCCATGCCATTTCCACCTGGCGCCTCAGTTGGACCAGCGTTCGTGCTGGACGTGCAGACCGCGTGAGACGACGCTTCATTCAGTCCCAAACATGCTCAATGGGGGACAGATCCGGAGATCTTGCTGGCCAGGGTAGTTGACTTACACCTTCTAGAGCACGTTGGGTGGCACGGGATACATGTGGACGTGTATTGTCCTGTTGGAACAGCAAGTTCCCTTGCCGGTCTAGGAATGGTAGAACGATGGGTTCGATGACGGTTTGGATGTACCGTGCACTATTCAGTGTCCCCTCGACGATCACCAGTGGTGTACGGCCAGTGTAGGAGATCGCTCCCCACACCATGATGCCGGGTGTTGGCCCTGTGTGCCGCGGTCGTATGCAGTCCTGATTGTGGCGCTCACCTGCACGGCGCCAAACACGCATACGACCATCATTGGCACCAAGGCAGAAGCGACTCTCATCGCTGGAGATGACACGTCTCCATTCGTCCCTCCATTCACGCCTGTCGCGACACCACTGGAGGCGGGCTGCACGATGTTGGGGCGTGAGCGGAAGACGGCCTAACGGTGTGCGGGACCGTAGCCCAGCTTCATGGAGACGGTTGCGAATGGTCCTCGCCGATACCCCAGGAGCAACAGTGTCCCTAATTTGTTGGGAAGTGGCGGTGCGGTCCCCTACGGCACTGCGTAGGATCCTACGGTCTTGGCGTGCATCCGTGCGTCGCTGCGGTCCGGTCCCAGGTCGACGGGCACGTGCACCTTCCGCCGACCACTGGCGACAACATCGATGTACTGTGGAGACCTCACGCCCCACGTGTTGAGCAATTCGGCGGTACGTCCACCCGGCCTCCCGCATGCCCACTATACGCCCTCGCTCAAAGTCCGTCAACTGCACATACGGTTCACGTCCACGCTGTCGCGGCATGCTGCCAGTGTTAAAGACTGCGATGGAGCTCCGTATGCCACGGCAAACTGGCTGACACTGACGGCGGCGGTGCACAAATGCTGCGCAGCTAGCGCCATTCGACGGCCAACACCGCAGTTCCTGGTGTGTCCGCTGTGCCGTGCGTGTGATCATTGCTTGTACAGCCCTCTCGCAGTGTCCGGAGCAAGTATGGTGGGTCTGACACACAGGTGTCAATGTGTTCTTTTTTCCATTTCCAGGAGTGTAGAACACCTGCGGGATGTGTTTGAATGGCCCCACCGACCGACATCGATACCTCTCCTGAGTGCAGCACTCGGTGAAGAACGGGCCGCCATTGTCCAAGAAACTTCCCAGCACCTGATTGAACGTATGCCTACGATATTGTAAGCTTTCATGAAGGCTAAGGGTGGGACAAAACCATATTGAATTCCAGCAATATGAATGGAGGGAGCCACGAACTTGTAAGTCATTTTCATCCAGGTGTCCATATACTTTTGATCACATAGTGTATATGCTGATGACACAAGCATGACTGATAAATCGCCGAAACATATTCACACCAGACGCAGCCTGTAAAATAATTGGACAGGGTTACAACTCGTTCACAGGCATCAGTTTAAGCCTTAATCTTACTAAAATGCATATTACGCAATTGCTAAGAAATAAAAATGATTTAAAGGTACCGGAAGCAAAGATCAATGAGCATACTATGGACGAAGCTCAGTGTGTAAAGTTCCTGGGGATCCAGATGGATAATTAAATGAGCTGGCACAAACAAGTGGATAAGGTCATCAAAAAAAGTCAATGCTGCCGGTTTTGCACTCAGAAATTTCACTCGCCGTGTTGCTTTGCACACAGGATGCTAGCATACATTCACTCAGTTCTGTTCTATGGTATAATCTTTTGGAGCATCGCATCTAAGCTGAAAAAAGTACTTATTTTACGGAAGTGCGCAGTATGAGTATTAATGAGTATTACAAAAGGGTGAAAAGAAAACTCTTGTACCAGCCGCTTCGGGGATGCAGAGATTCTTAAACGTATATGCCAATACTCCCTAAAGGCGTTTGTGATTAATTAGCACGAATTCAGTCGTCTACAAACACAATCCTAGAAATGCGCCGGTGTGCAAAACTTAACTACGAAAGTAAGTTGCACATGACGTCTCACTGCCAAGTAACGCAGCTCAATGAAACTTGGACCGTACGTCGAACGAACTGCTACAGTGCAGTACAGGTGGTGACTGACAGAAATACGTAATGAGACGAACAGAGACGGCACTTTTGTTCAAAGGCAGTTATTACACCAAAGTCACTGCGGGAGCATCACAAAAGGTACGATATTGTATAGTGTGTGTACACCACTGTTGGTAATGCACGCTGTGCAACATCCTCTCATGCGGGCCGAAAGGTCGGTATAGAGTTCTTGTGGCAGTGTATCCCATTCATTCTAGAGTTATTGTGGCAGTGAGTTCCAAATGGTTCAAATGGCTCTGAGCACTATGGGACTTAACTGTTGAGGTCATCAGTCCCCTAGAACTTAGAACTACGTAAACCTAACTAACCTAAGGATATCACACACATCGACGCCGAGGCAGGATTCGAACCTGCGACTGCAGCGGGCTCGCGCTTCCAGACTGCAGCGCCTAGAACCGCTCGACCACCCCGGCCGGCAGTGAGTTCCATTCATTATAGAGTTGTTGTGGCAGTGTGTTCCATTCACTATAGAGTTCTTGTGGCAGTGAGTTCTATTCATTATAGAGTTGTGGCAGTGTGTTCCATTCATTATACAGTTCTTGTGGCAGTGAGTTCCTTTCATTATGGAGGTGTTGTGGCAGTGCATTCCATTCATTATAGAGTTCTTGTGGCAGTGCGTTCCGTTCACTATAGAGTTGTTGTGGCAGTGTGTTCTATTCATTATAGAGTTGTTGTGCCAGTGTGTTCCATTCACTATAGAGTTCTTGTGGCAGTGAGTTCCGTTCATTATAGAGTTGTTGTGGCAGTGTGTTCCATTCATTATACAGTTCTTGTGGCAGTGAGTTATTTTCATTATGGAGGTGTTGTGGCAGTGCATTCCATTCATTATAGAGTTCTTGTGGCAGTGCGTTCCGTTCACTATAGAGTTGTTGTGGCAGTGTGTTCTATTCATTATAGAGTTGTTGTGCCAGTGTGTTCCATTCACTATAGAGTTCTTGTGGCAGTGAGTTCCGTTCATTATAGAGTTGTTGTGGCAGTGTGTTCCATTCACTATAGAGTTCTTGTGGCAGTGAATTCTATTCATTATAGAGTTGTGGCAGTGTGTTCCATTCATTATAGAGTTCTTGTGGCAATGAGTTCCGTTCATTATAGAGGTGTTGTGGCAGTGTGTTCCATTCACTATAGAGTTCTTGTGGCAGTGAGTTCTATTCATTATAGAGGTGTTGTGGCAGTGTGTTCCATTCACTATAGAGTTCTTGTGGCAGTGAGTTCTATTCATTATAGAGTTGTGGCAGTGTGTTCCATTCATTATAGAGTTCTTGTGGCAGTGAGTTTCATTCATTATAGAGGCGTTGTGGCAGTGTGTTCCATTCACTATAGAGTTCTTGTGGCAGTGAGTTCCGTTCATTATAGAGTTGTTGTGGCAGTGTGTTCCATTCACTATAGACTTCTTGTGGCAGTGAGTTCTAATCATTATAGAGTTATGGAAGTGTGTTCCATTCATTATAGAGTTCTTGTGGCAGTGAGTTCCGTTCATTATACAGGTGTTGTGGCAGTGTGTTCCATTCATTATAGAGTTCTTGTGGCAGTTAATTCCGTTCATTATAGAGTTGTTGTGGCAGTATGTTCCATTCATTATAGAGTTCTTGTGGCAGTGAGTTCTATTCATTATTGAGTTGTGGCAGTGTGCTCCATTCATTATAGAGTTCTTGTGGCAGTGAGTTCCGTTCATTATAGAGGTGCTGTGGCAGTGTGTTACATTCACTATAGAGTTCTTGTGGCAGTGAGTTCTATTCATTATAGAGGTGTTGTGGCAGTGTGTTCCATTCAGTATAGAGTTCTTGTGGCAGTGAGTTCTATTCATTATAGAATTGTGGCAGTGTGTTCCATTCATTATAGAGTTCTTGTGGCAGAGAGTTCCGTTCATTATAGAGATGTTGTGGCAGTGTGTTCCATTCATTATAGAGTTCTTGTGGCAGTGAGTTCTGTTAATTATAGAGTTGTTGTTGCAGTGTGTACCATTCATTATAGAGTTGTGGCAGTGTGTTCCATTCATTATAGAGTTCTTGTGGCAATGAGTTCCGTTCATTATAGAGTTGTTGTGGCAGTGTGTTCCATTCATTATAGAGTTGTTGTGGCAGTGTGTTCCATTCACTATAGAGTTCTTGTGGCAGTGAGTTCTATTCATTATAGAGTTGTGGCAGTGTGTTCCATTCATTATAGAGTTCTTGTGGCAGTGGATTCCGTTCATTATAGAGTTGTTGTGGCAGTGTGTTCCATTCACTATAGAGTTCTTGTGGCAGTGAGTTCTATTCATTATAGAGTTGTGGCACTGTGTTCCATTCATTATAGAGTTCTTGTGGCAGTGAGTTCCGTTCATTATGGAGGTGTTGTGGCAGTGCATTCCATTCATTATAGAGTTCTTGTGGCAGTGCGTTCCTTTCATTATAGAGTTGTTGTGGCAGTGTGTTCTATTCATTATAGAGTTGTTGTGGCAGTGTGTTCCATTCACTATAGAGTTCTTGTGGCAGTGAGTTCTATTCATTATAGAGTTGTGGCACTGTGTTCCATTCATTATAGAGTTCTTGTGGCAGTGAGTTCCGTTCATTATGGAGGTGTTGTGGCAGTGCATTCCATTCATTATAGAGTTCTTGTGGCAGTGCGTTCCTTTCATTATAGAGTTGTTGTGGCAGTGTGTTCTATTCATTATAGAGTTGTTGTGGCAGTGTGTTCCATTCACTATAGAGTTCTTGTGGCAGTGAGTTCTATTCATTATAGAGTTGTGGCACTGTGTTCCATTCATTATAGAGTTCTTGTGGCAGTGAGTTCCGTTCATTATGGAGGTGTTGTGGCAGTGCATTCCATTCATTATAGAGTTCTTGTGGCAGTGCGTTCCGTTCATTATAGAGTTGTTGTGGCAGTGTGTTCTATTCATTATAGAGTTGTTGTGGCAGTGTGTTCCATTCACTATAGAGTTCTTGTGGCAGTGAGTTCTATTCATTACAGAGTTGTGGCACTGTGTTCCATTCATTATAGAGTTCTTGTGGCAGTGAGTTCTGTTCATTATAGAGGTGTTGTGGCAGTGTGTTCCATTCACTATAGAGTTCTTGTAGCAGTGAGTTCTATTCATTATAGAGGTGTTGTGGCAGTGTGTTCCATTCATTATAGAGTTCTTGTGGCAGTGAGTTCTATTCATTATAGGGTTGTGGCAGTGTGTTCCATTCATTATAGAGTTCTTGTGGCAGGGAGTTCCGTTCAATATAGAGGTGTTGTGGCAGTGTGTTCCATTCATCAAGGAGTGCAGTTTGTGAACCGCTGGATAGTCCGGTGGTGCATGTGGACGTTCTGCAATACGTGTGCCATGGCTGTACGTGCTCGATGGGAACTGGCAGTCCAGTCCTTTCGCCAATTACCCTCTCATTGCCAGAGCTCCTTACGTGGCCTGATGCGGTCGCGCTTTCTTGTTGTCAGCTATAAAAATGAAGTCAGACTGAATACGGCCCTGAAAAGATGCAGATGGTGAAGGAGTATGGTGGCACAATAATGTCGACTGGTGGGTGTACCGCATACAACGATTTGCGACGGTGCCAAAAGCGTATGAACCGTACCAACGGGGAGTGTGGTCATTCTCGGATGAGAGCAGATTCAGGCTGCTTAGTGTTTCTGGACGTACCCTCATAGCACGAAACGCACTCAGAAATATTGTCGAACGTCATCGTTTTGATAATTCAGGTGATACAGGGTGAGGAGACATAATGTTTCGTGGGTGTACTGACCTTCAGACGTTTGGACACACTACAGTCACTGATCAACGTTATTGTGACACTATACATATTCCCCGTGTGAGTCTTTTCAGTGCTGTATCTGGCCCTGACTTTATTTTTATGGATGACAATGAGCGATTGCATCGAACATACATAAATAGATAAATGATTTGGCGGACATGGTGGGCAGCAATTTGCTGTTGTTTGCTGATGATGCCGTGGTGTACGGTAAGGTGTCGCATTTGGGTGACTGTAGGAAGACACAAGACGACTTAGACAAAATTTCCAGTTGGTCTGATGTATGGCAGGTAGCCGTAAATGAGGAAATATGCGGATGAATAGGAAGAAAAAAACCTTTATTGAACCTGTGATGAAAACAGCACCTAATATCTACAATTACTGAGGCCGCGTAAATCTCGTTACGATTCTTCCTGTAAAATATTCATTATAAATTTTCGAGTGGAAAACAGAATCGTGATCTTCAGTGAAAGTTCGGAAATCTGATAAAAGTAGGTTTTATTTTCTTTGCTTCAACATGTATCATCAGCCCACATTTAGTATGCAAAACTGCTATTATAAGTTCCCAGTTTATGTCACACGTAAAGCACCCGGGATTCTCCTAAGTCCATTCCGAGAATAATCACGAGAATATACAGTCACTTTCTACACATAACGTTGTTTTCTTACGTAAGTCGTTCAGTGGATTTCTTTCACAAAGATTGCTCGCCAAATACATTCTGTAGTAGCACACAGAACATAACCACGCGGAATTTTCCAAGTCTAACAAGTCACACGGGTATATCTCCCGAACAAAATATCCCACGACTCTCAAACTTTTACAAAATGTTCGTAGCAACAAAAGCTACCATTACAAATCCATCTGAACGCGAAGGACCGAACATTTCTTCATCTTACACATTTTATGGACACACACACTTAACATGACCTTCGCGTCTCAAAAGCTAGTCCATGACTCTCTCAATGCCGTTTCTCACAGCTCATATACTACTTGATAGAGCGTGGGAAACACTTGGCTGTGATTGGTTGATCAAATGAACAGCTAATCAGATCAGTCTTTCAAGATCATATTCGTGCCTAAACTGTTCTGAGCCAATCACTACATCAGATTCACTGGCGTCGCTTCGACAAGCAAATTATTAGTATAATGTTTATTAATTGAAACTAAATGAAAATTAATCTTGAGATAATTTTAGGAAAACATTACTCTACAAATAATCATTCTGCCTGCCTTCTTACAAAAACAAGTACTCTTGGATATACGTCATCAGCAATGTTTGTACGAACATCTTTGCCACACTATGACTGCGTAACGCATTACATAAAATTAATCCTGAAATTTAACATATGTGCCACATACACACTCCCACTCACTCTCATTTACTCCCACAACGACATAAGACACAAATAGTAATTTTGTCTGAATTTTATATTACAAAAATGAAAATTAAAGTTTTAATATGAAAAGCTCAATTAATTAATTCTGCACACTGAGAGCTCTGTTTATGTTTTCAAATAATACCAAAAGATAAACTATTAAAGTTCCTAACTGAATTTAATTCCCTAAGTGTCGGTTTTTGGTATTCTAGGTAATTTTCTCTAATTTTGAAAATACCCCAGCCAGAAAGCTGAGATTTTGCAGCCAGCTTCTTTTTAATAACAAAAGCCTACACATTAAGTTTTATCAAAACTGAATAATATTTAGTATCGTTTATTTAGGTTCTTAGGGGTTTGAATATTCTGTCGCTGGAACTGACGGAAGTAGCACTTCCCACGGCCGCGCTAGCGACAGGGATTTACTCAATCACGCCGAGATGCAAGCGGCTGTCACCGCCACCTGCTCCAAAGCTACGACCCCCTACTGCATTAAAACACTGTGGCGGACTGACTCGCGACGTTACACGTTGCAAAGCGATATCGTGTGGAACGAGCATTTGAGGACTGTGTTAGGAAAGACGAATGGTCGACATCGGTTTATTGGCAGAATTTTAGAAAAGAGTAGTTCACCTATAAAGGAGACCGCATATAGGAAGCTGGTGCGATCTATTCTTGAGTACTGCTAGAGTTTTTGGGATCCGTAACAGATCGGATTGAAGGAAGACATCGAAGCAGTTCAGAGATGGGCTGCTGGATTTGATACCGGTAGGTTCAGGCAACGCGTAAGTGTTACGCAGATACTTCACGAACTCACATGGGAATCCCTGCAGGGAAGGCGACGTTCTCTTCGAGAAACACTGTTGAGAAAATGTAGAGAACGGCACTTGAAGCTGACTGCCGAACGGTTCTACTGCCGCCAACGCATGTTGCGCGTAAGGACCACGAAGATAAGATACGAGAAATTAGGGCTCCTACGGAGGCATATAGACAGTCGTTTATCTCTCGTTCTATTTGCGAGTGGAACAGGAAAGAAAATGACTAGCAGGAGTACAGGCTACCCTCCGCCACGCGCCGTACGGTGGCTTGTCGAGCGTCTACGTACATGTAGATGTACATGTGGAAGGGCGCAGATCGTGGATTCGTAGAACGAGAGGGTATTCGGCGAATGGACTCTCCTGTCCGTTGCCCCGACTTAAACCCCATCGAGTGAGCGTGGGCTGCTCTGGCGAGACGTACCGCAGCTCTCCCTCAGGCACCGGCGACCGTCCAGCAGTCGTTAACCTCACTGCTGGAGGGGTGGGACGCCCCAATGAGAACTCACTACCAGACACGTGCCCTGCACGGCAGCACGTTCCAGAGTGCGCACTGTCGTCTGTGGCGACCACAGAGCCTATCAAGAAATGTGGCCTGCCTTTTGCAATGTCGAGGGGACCATCACGAACAACGGTGACTTCAGTGTAATTACCGTCTGTGAATAAAACTGTCATCTCTGTTCGTTTCATTGCAAATTTCCTTCAGTTACTGTCTGCACTGTACTATAGCAGGTCTTGTGTGGTCCAAGCTTCATCAAGATATGTTACGTGGAAATGACTCACCATGTGGAAGTTACTTTCGTTCTTAAGTTTCGGGCACCAGTCTAGAAATAACTTCCTCTCTTTGTTTCAAAAATGGAGCTTTATATTCTGTTTCAAAAATCTGTAACAGATTGGCCATGAACATCAGGCAGGAAACTGAAATTCTCCAAATCTTAAAAAGCGAAGTACAAGAATGCCTCATGATAACTCCTTTTACAATGTTTAAGAATACCTGGGCTAAACAATCTAAATTCCACGTAACTCTTATAGTTCTACTAAATATAATGACTTACATAATATAGAGGCAGTAGTTGTTTAAAGTTACATAAATGCTATGTTCAAAGTATTAGATTAAAAACATATATATAACTTGCATGGGACAACTGGGGCCATAATATGACGTTGGCTTTTTGTTGCTAGGTGGGGTCGCTTCAGAGATATGAAGCTCAACTTTGTTTTTTCAAATGGGATGCTATACTTTGGTACTTATTTTCTGATAGCGGCTATCGAGACGAATCCAATGATGTGTAACAGTAAGTTCTTTGAAGATCAACGAAGGTCACAAAGGTGGCATGAACGTCCATTTGCAGAAGGTGTTCGAAGTGATGACCATTGGTATCAATGCAGTGCTGCAATCCTCTTATCATGGATTGAGTGGTATTCCTTATCACATCGGCACTTACCGAAGCACAAGCTCTGACAATTCTCTCTCACATATCTTCACGTGTAGTTACAATGTCTTTTACGAATCCCCACAAGAAAACATCCAGGGGCGTCAAGTCTGGCGAACGAGCCGGCCACGACACATCTCCTCTGCGTCCAATCCAACGATTTGGGAATTGTTTCTGCAACTCATTTCTAGCCATCAGGGAAATATGAGCCGGACACACATCGTGTTGATGCCGCATTCTGTTCCTTCTTCCTAAAGGTATTTCTTCCACTAACAGACCTAACGTTCCTTACAGGAAAGTGGTGTACTTCCTACCATTAAGATTTCCTTAGACGAAATAGCGGCCTATAACCTGTCCTCCAGAATCCCACACCATACATTCACTGACAACGGTTTTTGGTGTGCAACTTGTAGCAGCCAACGTGGATTTTCAGTTGCCCAATAATGCATGTTATGCAAAGTAACATTTTCATGGTTCGTGAATCTAACCTCGTCAGTAACTAAAATAAAATCAATAAATGTGTCATCCCTCTGAATCTGAAGTTGAGCCCATCGGCAGAATTCAGTGCGACGCATACAGCCCGTACCAGTTAATTCTTGGTGGAGACTGATATGGTAAGAATGGAATTTATGGCGATACAGAACACGCAGAGGTGCAGATACGGAAAGGTGTCCGACAAGGTTGCGCACTATCCCCTGCTATCTTTAACGTATACATTGAAGAGGCGCTGAAAAAAGTAAGGGAAAATTCACAGACAGGTGTAGTAATTCATGGCCAACGAATAGATATTATAAGATATGCCGATGATATAGCTGTCCTGGCTGAAAGTGAAGAAGATCTTGTAGTCCTACTGAATAGAATGGATAAAGTTATGGGTGAAGAATATAATATGAGAATTAATAAAGCAAAAACAAAGGTAATGGCATGCGACAAAGAAGATCAAGTGAAAGTCCAAGTTCATGTAGGCAATGAACTGCTTGAACAAGTTAATAAATTTACTTATCTGGGCAGTAATATTACCAGGGATGGAAGGAGCAAGACAGAAGTGAGAAGTAGAATAGCTCAAGCAAAGGCTGCTTTTAACAAGAAGAAAAACATATTAACATCTAAGAGCATCAGCCTTGAAACCAGGAAAAGATTTTTGAAATCATATGTGTGGAGTGTGGCATGCTATGGGTGTGAAACATGGACTCTCGGGACGGAGGAACAGCAGAAGCTAAATTCTTTTGAAATATGGTGCTATAGACGCATGCTCAAAATAAAATGGATCGACAAGGTCACCAACGAAGTGGTTCTGGAAAGAGCAGGTGAGAAGAGAAGCTTCTCGAGTTTCATTGTTAAAAGAAGAGTGCAATTTACAGGCCATCTATTAAGACATAAAGGACTCCTGAACACATAGAGGGATATGTCGAGGGAAAAAGACCAAGAGGAAGACCACGACTGAGTACATGGATCAAATCGTGAAAGATGTGGGATGTGACACCTATAAAGAAATGAAGAGAAAAGCTGAAAGACGCACAGAATGGAGACAAGCTGCCATTGTAGCTGTTGCAAACCAATCCTTGGATTGACCACTACAGAAGAAAAGAAGAAACAGAACACGCACTACTCTTGCTCATGCCAGATTCTCTTGCGATTTGACGCTAACACGACGATCTCGAACCACAGTGGCAAGAATACCGTTTCCCCGTTAGTAACTTGCCTTTGCCGGATATGTTTCCGATGCATTAAAGATCCAGTTGTTCTCAATTTACCATACACATATTTCAATGTTCGACGTGTAGGGTGAGTACGTTGGGATATCTTTCAGCGATCAGTTTCCAACTCTCACTGAATTTCGTTGGCATTCTCCGTAAATGAGAAGCATATCGACTTGTTCTTCGAAGAAATACATCATTCACATTCGCTTGATTCGACGATACCAGCCTTATGGTTCGTATTAGTGTTGTATTGCGAAACCGTCGAATGGTGTTTACATGTCAATGGCAGACGGATACGCCGTGTTCAGCGAATATTTGCTATTTTCACGATATGCGAGAGAGAATTGTCCACATCATTGGATTCGTCTCGATAGCTACTGAAGAAACTGCAAAAAGGTGGGAATTTAAGGATATGGGGTCTGGATAAACTGACTAAACCAGAGGTTGTACAGAGTTTCAGGGAGAGCGTAAGGGAACAAATGGCAGGAATGGGGGAAAGAAATACAGTAGAAGAAGAGTGGGTAGCTTTGAGGGATGAAGTAGTGAAGGCAGCAGAGGATCAAGTAGGTAAAAAGACGAGGGCTAGTAGAAATCCTTGGGTAACAGAAGAAATATTGAATTTAATTGATGAAACGAGAAAATATAAAAATGCAGTAAATGAACCAGGCAAAAAGGAATACAATCGTCTCAAAAATGAGATCCACAGGAAGTGCAAAATGACTAAGCAGGGATGGCTAGAGGATAAATGTAAGGATGTAGAGGCTTATCTCACTAGGGGTAAGATAGATACTGCCTACAGGAAAATTAAAGAGACCTTTGAAGAAAAGAGAACCACTTGTATGAATATCAACAGCTCAGATGGAAACCCAGTTCTAAGCAAAGAACGGAAAGCAGAAAGGTGGAAGGAGTATATAGAGGGTCTATACAAGGGCGACGTACTTGAGGACAATATTCTGGAAATGGAAGAGAATGTAGATGAAGACGAAATGGGAGATACAATACTGCGTGAAGAGTTTGACAGAGCACTGAATGACCTGAGTCGAAACAAGGCCCCGGGAGTGGACAACATTCCATTAGAACTACTGACGGCCTTGGGAGAGCCAGTCCTGACAAAACTCTACCATATGGTGAGCAATATGTATGAGACAGGTGAAATACCCTCAGACTTCAAGAAGAATATAATAATTCCAATCCCAAAGAAAGCAGGTGTTGACAGATGTGAAAATTACCGAACTATCAGTTTAATAAGTCACAGCTGCAAAATACTGACGCGAATTCTTTACAGACGAATGGAAAAACTAGTTGAAGCCGAGTTAGGGGAAGATCAGTTTGGATTCCGTAGAAATAATGGAACACGTGAGGCAATACTGACCCTACGACTTATCTTAGAAGCTAGATTAAGGAAAGGCAAGCCTACGTTTGTAGCATTTGAAGACTTAGAGAAAGATTTTGACAATGTTGACTGGAATACTTCTTTCAAATTCTGAAGGTGTCAGGGGTAAAATATAGGGAGCGAAAGGCTATTTACAATTTGTATAGAAACCAAATGGCTGTTGTAAGAGTTGAGGAGCATGAAAGGGAAGCAGTGGTTGGGAAGGGAGTGAGACAGGGTTGTAGCCTCTCCCCGATGTTATTCAATCTGTATATTGAGCAAGTAGTGAAGGAAACAAAAGAAAAATTCGGAGTAGGTATTAAAATCCATGGAGAAGAAATAAAAACTTTGAGGTTCGCCGATGACATTGTAATTCTGTCAGAGACAGCAAAGGACTTGGAAGAGCAGTTGAACGGAATGGACAGTGTCTTGAAAGGAGGATATAAGATGAACATCAACAAAAGCAAAACGAGAATAATGGAATGTAGTCGAATTAAGGTGAGTGATGCTGAGGGTATTAGATTAGGAAATGAGACACTTAAAGTAGTAAAGGAGTTTTGCTATTTGGGGAGCAAAATAACTGACGACGGTCGAAGTAGAGAGGATATAAATTGTAGACTGGCAATGGGAAGGAAAGCGTTTCCGAAGAAGAGAAATTTGTTAACATCGAGTATAGATTTAAGTGTCAGGAAGTCGTTTCTGAAAGTATTTGTATGGAGTGTAACCATGTATGAAAGTGAAACATGGAAGATAAGTAGTTTAGACAAGAAGAGAATAGAAGCTTTCGAAATGTGGTGCTACAGAAGAATGCTGAAGATTAGATGGGTAGATCACATAACTAATGAGGAGGTGTTGAAGAGGATTGGGGAGAAGAGAAGTTTGTGGCACAACTTGACTAGAAGAAGGGATCGGTTGGTAGGACATGTTCTGAGGCATCAAGGGATCACAAATCTAACATTGGAGAACAGCGTGGAGGTTAAAAATCGTAGAGGGAGACCGAGATGAATACACCAAGCAGATTGAGAAGGATGTAGGTTGCAGTAGGTACTGGGAGATGAAGAAGCTTGCACAGGATCGGGTAGCATGGAGAGCTGCATCAAACCAGTCTCAGGACTGAAGACCACAACAACAACAACAGCAACAGCCGCTATCATAAAATAAGTACCAAACTATAGCACCCCATTAAAAAAGAACAAAGTTCACGATCATGTCTCTGAAGCGACTCCACCTAGCAACAAAAAACCAACGTCATATTATGGCCCCCGTTGTCCCATGAAACTTCTGTCCCACAAACTTTTCAGCTACTATCATACTTTCGGAGTTATTCTCGGTGGCAATAGTTAGTGACTAATTATCATAGGTATCAATTCGAGTACATTAGAGCTACTCATAATTTGTTGTTAATATATTTTACAGAGGTAGCCAGTAGTTTTACCTTTTACCTATTACTGTGTACGTTGATCCTTTCCACATTGGTGAAGACTCTCCTTCATTACGGGATTTACGGAACACGATGTGGAATGGAAGAATGAATTAATGAAATGCACGAACAAGCTTCGAACGATTGCCCTTCTAGACTATCCTGTCTGAAGTGAAGACAGTTTACCCTGACTCACCAGAGGCTGGATTCCGTTCGCGAGCAGCTCGTTGATGAGATTGTTGTAGTAGTCGATGCCAGCCTGGTTGATGACGTCAAGGTCCCCAGTTGGCAGGACACGTGCCCAGGATATCGAGAATCGGTACACGTCCGCCTGTTGGATAACAATGTGTAAAGAGCAAGTATCAACAGTGTCAAATGTTTGTATATGTGCATTAATACAATGCTCTTGTTTGTTTATTTCTTTCATGTCCTGAAGACTTGCCTGTTAGGCAATAATAGTCTGTATTATTTATTGGTATAAATGCAAAAGAGAGTAATGATATGCCCGTACAGATCTCTTAATGCTCTTTTCTTCGTCGTCTGACTCGTATACTGTCCGGCAGTGAGAAAAGAAATTTTGCAACTTGTTCCGAAGTGATATTCAGCCGGTAATGATTCTAGAAGCCAACAGACTACAAAAATATGTATAAAAGACACGATGTGTCGCAGCTGTTAACACGCGATGTATTTTATTTTAACCAGAATGAAATTTTCACTCTGCAGCGGAGTGAGCGCTGATATGAAACTTCCTGGGAGATTCAAACTGTGTGCCGGATCGAGACTCCAACTCGGGACCTTTGCCTTTCGCGGGCAAGTGCTCTACCATCTTTCTTATTATATTTTAGATTGTATCAGCATGTAACTGGAAATACTGTGTGAATCGATTTTTCGCATCTGTTGTTGGAATTTCGTTCGGAAGAGATCTGATACATCCTTACCGTTTTTGTACAGTACGTTCAACAATCACTACGAGCAAGGAGCCATTCATATACTTTTGACATTGATGAAGTAAGAGGCGTAGCTAGTTAGAACGACGTCCTTTATCTCTTATGGCAAATTAGTCACAACCCTTTAATCTTTCCTGTTGGTACAACTTGGACTTTACATTGAGATCATTTATGTGGTTTTGGTATTATCTTTGAGTAATATGCAAGCAAGCCGCGAACTACCAGGACACGCGAACCGCAACGGTTGACGTTTACGCTGCTATTACTCGAGCACGTAACCAGGCTTGCATATGTTTAACCTCTGTGGATACCAGATCCTCTCGTATTTGTCATCTGATGAATTCAGTGTTTCGTTTACGAACAACATAAAGGTCTTACGGTTCGTGACGCACGCAGTAAGATTACATTTTTTCTTAATTCAAAGAAATAGGAGACTGCCCAGAAGACGAACTCTATCGTCTGCTTGCTAAAAATATTTCTGTGTTTCCCTGCTGTAATTTTATTAAGTTCTGTGTTTGGAGTCTCCATAATTTAATAATCAACAGCTCAAATTTCAGTTTCAATGATGTCCTGCATAATATCCACTGTGTGGCCAAAATCTTGTTTGTCTCCTCCAATTTTGGGAAACCAATTGTTCTTAACTATCACTCAGGCGAAAATCTGAATTATTCAAGTTAGTCTTGAACTATATACGAAATATAACGTACAATGCTTTGAACAACTTACTGTTCTAAGATATAAAATATTGAGGAACGCAAATAACAACTGACTTTGACTTCAGAGAAGATAGAATTCTATAAAAATTCAAATGCGGATGTGTCAGTACACGAATCCTCCGCAGTAACACGTAATACGAAGGTAGCATGAGTTTCCCAGATAATTCGCTAATATTCCTAGGGTATGAGCAACCATTTTTTATCATTCCATACCTGTTTACAGTTTTACATAACTTTGGCACAGTGCAAAACGAGATCTAGGCATGCTATATGAACTTCATTAATAACTTGTTTAATACTGCATTTAATGAGAGGTCACGAAATTATTGCAATAATTTTCCTCTTTTTTGTGGATGAATAACTAGTACATATTTTCCGCTGATTTTTGTTCGTTTCTAACTAGTTTTCAGATTATTGGGCCATCTCCAGGAAACAATTAACTAGGCTGTGGAAGGGACACTAGTTCTTCAATAAAGAAACATTATAACCAAAGATACAATCCTCTTGCACAATATGTTGCGCACCAAACTTTCTTTAACTTTGAAATAACACTTCACGCAGTGGATTATACGAAGCGCGATACATAATTAAACAACACGATATTACAGTATTACAGGTAATAATGTTATAATGCTAAAGTTTATGAGACATTGGTCAAGAAACTGTCAAAATGAACACTCTTCATTAATGTTGTCCACAAAATAAGTTTTTAACGTCATATATTGCAATTTACCATATGGACAATAATTAACACAATATTAAAGTATTACATGTTATATGGTTATGATGTGAAAGAATCCACAAATAAGATAACTTTCTCTGTTTATTAGTATCTTAAACTTATGAGTCATTAGCTTTAAATTTGAATGTTGGTCATTATGTAAGTATCTAACTTGGTTTCAGTAGTGTTTAACATCACAGACATGATGTAAGGGTGAGTTGTAGGGCATATGGAATCTTTACCTTTTCTTATGTCTTTCCGTCTTTGGTCAGTGTTGGTGAGTGTGCTTTTGTCCAGTGGCCGGTGCGACCAAGCAACCAATTGAAGTAAATGCATTAACATTTCAGTGTGCTTGGAATGGTTTTGTAAGTGTGAGTTCCATACTTTACCTTTTCACTGGAGTTACATTATTCGACTGTGTTCTCTGTGACTGATTTCGCGCAACTATACAAACTTCAGCACTTTCGATATCGATACGGAGCCCGAGTCTCAAGGCGTTACATTTCCATTGATTACTTCTTTGCTACTAACTGCATTCGCAACACATTTTGCAGATACTATCGACATACACTACTGAATGTACGAAATCGCTTCCCCCGAAACATCTGAAGCGTAGTCTAAACATCCTGCCAACAAAATACCCGTCCACATGTTGTCAATATTGCTTCGGCTACCTTTCAGCAGTTTCATTCAGCCACGCTGCGACAGTTACAGACACAACAAACGCGGAGTTCAACACAGTTCTGTGAGCATTTTAATTGAGAGATACTATAAAATGTGTGTAATTACAATTCATGAGTGTAGATGCTTGCGTTCATGTATCTTGTCACGAGATGAGCAGCCAGTTGGGCCAAAAAACTGTTACGCGTGCACACCCGAAAACGAGTGCCCTCACCGTAGGAGTGAACCAAATGTTAACTTCAAGTAACACCAGGTAACGGGGCCCGGATATCGGAGGGGGTGGGGGGGGAGCAGGGGGGGGGGGGGTAGCAAACCGGGGTATATCTGTCCCGGGGGACAACTTCAGGAGGCGACAAATTCATATTCTTGAAGAAGAGAACATTGTATCGAATGATTCAAATGGCTCTGAGCACTATGGGACTTAACTTCTGAGTTCATCAGTCCCCTAGACTTAGAACCACTTAAACCTAACTAACCTAAGGACATCACACACATCCATGCCGAAGACAGGATTCGAACCTGCGACCGTAGCAGTCGCGCGGTTCCAGACTGCAGTGCCTAGAACATTGTTTCACAAGGCAATTATTCACATAATTTTGAAATGCATCCCTGTCGGATTTTTAATATTTTTGAACACATTCTAAGTTGATTTCTTAACGGATCACAAGTTGATTTTTTGCGTGCATAGTCTAGGCCTACGTGATGTCTCTGCCAGGGGAATCCGCGTCGCATCTAGAAATAAAAAAACTTTCGCGCAGACTATATGACCTCAGCCGAATAAACCCGAACGGCTGAATGCTGAACGCTGTTTGTTTTGTGGATGACTGGGAGTGCCAAATATCAGCGTTGTGATAATTATTAGCGAAACCCATAGTCAGACTACTGGAGTGGAAATAAACGAGCAACGGCAATAACATGTTAGGAAGCTTACATATTCATCTTCTCGGTGTATTCAAGAAAATGTAACTGTGACAGAAAATTTTTGCGAGATCGCTACACTGCAAAAGGCCAATTGCACAGTCCCGGGTTAGCAGCCGCTTAAGTTCTCTGTATTCTCGGAATAGCGCGGAAAACGCCTTGTACGAACACGTAATAACGCCTAACCGGAGAATAAACGCGGGATAACTAAACTGGTGATTCTGGCAGAGTTAGTGAAGTCAACCGGAGAATAAGTTTTGACAATGGTAGGAACAGCTGTAATTATTCCGTAGAATTAATTAAGACTAGCTTGTTTGTTAGGACAAGGAAGGAGAAGAAACGGCGTCATCACAAAAATTATATGGAAGAATATGACGATTCTCAATTTATATAAAAAATGCGTACTACTATTTTTCGATCTCATGCTTGAGCAACTGGAGCGTGTGAGGGAAATGTGAAACTATTTCCCAATATAAAACTTTTTGCTTGTGGTAGGCCTAATAAGCATTTAATATTGATACTTCGTGAATTATATTCTGTTGTGTTATTAATGTAAATGAGCTAGATAGTAATGACCGTTTGTGCCAAAACAGTCTGGATAATTTGGCGGGTGTTACAATTGCTGCAATATCTGAAAGGCCTATTTCGTTTTATCTAGCACACAGTGACAAAATAGATGTAATTAAATAGAGAAACCACACCAGTCTTGGGTACTATTTGTATTAACAGCTTTTTCAGAATCAGACGACGACATTTTGATTTTTCATGTAGCAAAACGTTTGCCGAACATTGCTGAGGTAAACCGAGCGAGGTGGCGTAGTGGTTAGCACACTGGACTCGCATTCGGCAGGACGACGGTTCAATCCCGGTGCGGTCATCCTTATTTAGGTTTTCCTGATTTCCCTAAATCGCTCCAGGCAAATGCCGGGGTGGTTCCTTTGAAAGGGCACGGCCGACTTCCTTCCCTAATCCGATGATACCGATGACCTCGCAGTTTGGTCTCTCCCCCAAACAACTCAACTTTGATGAAGTAATAGAATCTTTCACAGAAAATAAAGCACGCCGTGTAAAGCTGCAGTAAGATTAGAGACAAAAATGGGACCTAAGGATTGAAGAAATGTGTATTATATTGCTTGTCTCTTGTCATTACTGGTTTTATGTTTCCTATATTTAATTTTATGTCACTCAAAAGAGAAAGAGGTTTTTTTTTGTTTTTTTTTTTTTTTTTACGGGTGTTATGATATCAAATCAGCCGACTGGAAGCAGAAGAGGCAACACAGGAATTCAGGAATTTTAATTTCCTCTGTTCTGAATATAGGTTTGATGGCCCCTGTTACAAAATGTACACGTTTGAATCCCACAAAGCGAAATATAGTGACGTGCGATAGAAGAATAGAGTGTGAAGAGGCTGTTGCACTGCACTTTCGTACACTTAAGACCAGATAACATGTCTAACATTTCCTCGAACATAGATGTTTTATATACCATACACTACTGAATGTACATACAAAATCTCTTCCCAGCGAAACTTCTGCAGCGTAGTCTGAACACACGCTGACAGAGAATCGTTGCTGGTGGCCACTGATGTGGGTGGTGTTGGGATTGTCCTCGCTCCACGCACAGCTGTCGCGTCTTTTGAACAATACAAGCTGTACGAAGTCTGGCATTGCCGTGGATAATCCATTGGCAGAACTGACTGCAGCGCTCAAAATCCATTGGTCCCAGTGCTTGCTTGCACACGTTCTTTATGACAGAGATGTAAGATCTCTTGCACCAGTACTCCCTTCGAAGTGTGCGTTTCAGGGGCAAGTTGAAGGGTGCTTATTGCTGATAGATCGGCCACGCGATCCAACACCATCTCCTCAAAGTCTGTAGCTTGGACATGGACGACCCCGCCTCTTGTGAGGTGGTATCCAAAGAGATAAACTTCTTCCAGTTCGGATGAAGTCTATTTGGAAAGCATTCTCCGTACATTCGTGCTGCTAGATGGGCACTGCACCCTGCAGCACAGAGCATTAAATGCAAGTCTGCCAACTACCGTGACAAGTAATGTACCATCTTTGGCTACATGTCATGCACTGTACACAGTAACATACCTCACCATGGAGATCACAAGCTGTTTGACGCTAATGACAATTGACACTAGGGATAGTGGTGTGCGTGCAGCACAGATTAATGCGCCTGTGTGATGCATGTCATTGCCATACGACATATGTGGTATGAGCTAACTTGTGTGCAGTATGTCTGTTTGGTAGTCTCGGGTGTACACTGTTTATTACCTGCCGCCTGTTCCAGTGTTCAATAGACCCCTATGGTCTTTGCGAGAGTACAGCAGAACTGCATATGCCACTGCGATACATGTATTGAAACTGGCGGTCGTCACGTTGAACAATTACTATGAACTACTTTGTCGTTATGTGAAGTGCACAGTGTGTATCCATAACACAATAAATATGCCTTGTCGAACATTGTTTCCCTGTTTCAATATAATCGGCTGTGGGTCAGCTGTCACATGTCTCAATTTCACATACAAATTGCGCTTCATACTTTAAGGGAATTGTCTCGCAACTCATCTCCAGTTGCCGCCAAGAAGATCCAAACCAGATATTATACAAGTGATGTTATTCATCGTTCACTGGACCTAGGATTGTACCAATGTTTAAAGCCATATCAGTGCACTTGAGAACATTGTACTATATTGCCACACGTAATCTTCATATTCCAGTTAAGTATTGTAAAACTCTTACCAAAAAATCATTGCAAACTGTTGCTAATTTGTGATGCCATCTATTTTTGCTATAGCTGTTGCCTAACCACATTTAGACCTGTGACGAGTCTGTGTAGTTGCTGCTTGCAAGAAAGCCACCTCAAAATGCAATGGTAGTGGCTTGTCTTCCAACATTTACATGTCTGACGCCACGTGGATCTGGTAAATACAACACCAATCCAGTAGAGGCCAGTGATCACGTCCTAATGTGCTACAGTATGCTATAAATATTGCACTAAAATTACGCCATTTCTCTTCGAATCCGAGCCAGAAATCACACTAAAATTCTCTTTGAATTTGTGCTGTTATGCAAATGCAACGGACGAAAACATATTTTGTGTCGCCTTCTCAGCGATAACTAGAAACAAGTGTCAAATGCTGAAGTGACGGTAAGCCACGCTACGATCAGTTCAGAGAAGGGTCGCAGCAGTATGTTTCCGACCAGACATGCTCGTCGTCCCCGCTGGCACTGATAGTGCTGTGTTGCTCACAGCACCAGGTCAGTGTTTTCCTTCGAGCATGCTGTGTGAAGTATTGCGAAAGCCTAGCGTATGAGGGGATTCAGAGCAGCTCTTGTCTCAGCGTCATTGTGTCTGGGTGGCCCATTCTGCCTTTGGCAGTAGTGAGACGAGCATGTTGTCCTGCTTGCAAGTGAGTGTGCCTTTGTTTACTTCCACTTACCGATTGTCTTCGTGTCTGAATTCATCGATCACCATGGCGTTTGCCATCGACAAGACACGATTAAATTAACTTTTCCTTTGGATCATGAACGACCGAAATCGTGTGAAAAAGGACGGTTTATATGGAACGAAATACTTCTCCCAGCACAATCTCCGAATTCATTTTTCGATCCATAATATCAGTGTGTACATACAGTTGGCAAATGAAGAGCTGTGCGCCGATGTTGTACGGCGCAATGCTAACGATCTCAAATTCCTACACTCTGATGGCCCTATAGAGGCTCGATCACGCTGGTTTTGGCCTCTGAATGTCGAGGGTTCTCGAACTCTCATTCGGGACGATGGCGGACATTATGATGAATGCCTTTATGGCAACGTCGTCAGTCATGCTGCCGAAATATGGAAGACGTTCGAAACGTACCGTGCCCTCAGTGGTATGTGCCAGATAAAACTTGAACTGATGCAACACGTGCCTTCTTACGTGATTATTGGCGGCCACAGGGCTGTCGTCATGTACGATGGGCAGCAGCACACTTGTTGAAGTTATGCCCTGGAAGGCCATGTCTGTAGACTGGTTCTGACGCCACTCAGACACGTCGCTTTTCCCGAGATCGCCATTGTTTTACCTCTATCTTAGGCATCCACAGCGGGGCTGCCTGATCTGTCCACTCTGAATCAGTCGGCACTGACATCAACTCGTCTCGATGATGGATGTTTTTCCTGTCTTTCCTACAATGCTGCCAGAGCCAGCCCTAACGGTGAATGGCCATCAGAAGAGGCAAGCCGTCTCTACCGGCCCCGTGATTGTTGGTCTTGGAGGTGTATTGCTCTCCACATTTCTGTTGTCTGGCTGCATGTCAGACGAAAGCCATCCCCCATCTGACATGAAACAACTGTTAGGAAGAGATAGCACCATACCCCTGCTTGGATGTGTGCATAGGATGATGATTATCCCAAAATGATGCACTGTTCTCTGACACCCTGGCACCAGATGACATGAAGTCTCTCCGCATCTCCATCTCTGGTCAGCATCCACCATTAGATACCGTCTTCCCCTCCTCCATTTGATATGGTTATCCCCCTTTTTGTGTCTGACGCTACCTATAGGAGCAGCTCTGATAGCATTCCATTGAACTGGCCCAGTGAGACTGCTCCTGACATTGATGATGATGACAGACGTTCTGGAGGTCTACAGAGCGATTGAACTCCGTTGGTGCAGTTCGCTCCCTCCCCTTCACGGTGATGTGCCCTTCCACCTGTGTCTAACAAGAAGCTCTCCATTCTTCCTCCATGTTTGCATCGCCCACCCACCTATTGATGGTAGCTTTTCAACCTTATCGCATAAGCATGGTTAATATCAACACCCTTTGTATGCACCATAAACTGGCATTACTTCATGGAATGCTGTATGCAGTAGACGTCGACTTTGCCCTCAATGAGGAGGTGCTTGTTGGAACTTTTTGTGTTCCCCATGGCTTTACTGCACGTATCCCATGCTTTCCCTACTGGTAGTGGGGTGGCGATCCCCTTATACGATAGTATCCTCGCTGAAGCAATTGCCTATGTCCCAGATGTCAGAGGTATGGCTCTCATGTTTGATGGCATCAGGATCGCCAATATATAGGCGCCATTTGGTTCATGTCACCGCTGCAAACGTTCCACTTTCTTCTCTAAGGCAGCCACGCCTCTAATCCTTGGTCGGCAGGATGCCTTGATCATGGGAGGCGACTTGAATCCACCTAGGCGCCCAAAGACCAACTGCCACATCATTCTCTGTGCATGGTCTAGCTGCAATAATTAGAGCCCTTCAACCTTTGGAGCTCTTGGTAGCATGTTCGTGGTGATCACCTGGCTCTTACACATTTCAGTAGCCCTTCTTCCAGTCCTCTCAGTCGTGCTTGTATCTCTCGCGAAATTGTCGGTGGGGTATGGGCTGTTGAAGTTTGGCTCATTGCATTCTCTGAACTTGACGGCTATATCTGTGCCATCAATCTGTGCCGCCAAATGCTATGGCGCGGCCAGAGAGCGTGGAGTCTGAATATCATCCATGCAAATACGGGCAGCGTATCGAAACCACATGGACAACCTGTCGTGAATGCCATGATGCATACCAGTCTGTCCTGTTACGGTACGTCCTCTGTGCAAAGCCTGTCCTCCACAATGCCTTGATTGCTTATGGAAGGGAGGTCACAGGACTTCACCATTCTCCAGGAATGTACTACGATGTCGTATTCACCAGAGCATCAGATGATCATGAATCATGGCCAAGCACAGCCCACTGCCCTCTGTCGATGTCATCTTCAAGACGCTCTGATAAGAGAGTTCACACATGACATGTTAATGCAAGAATATCCATTTTTGTACTGCATGATAGCGGAATGGCACCGCCATTGGAGGACTGATTAATGTCCTTACATCTGATGACAGGCGGCACTTAGATACCCAACGTGGATACGGTTTGCCCACCATGCATATTACGTTATGCTGTATTCTATATAGTGTCGTCACTTTGCAAACATTATGGCTTTCCGACTCCCCTTTTGCTTGGTGCCTGATGGATCCGCTTGCCAACGTAATGGAGGACGAAGTCCACGACGCAATGCGGCCCTGATGGCACTGATGGCCTCCCACTAGATTTTTACCACACTTTTGTCGCCTACAAGCGCTGATGCGGATGGGAATCTGTCGAGACCTTGTCACCTATCATGCATATCCTAGACGATTTCCTCGGCAGTCTTCTCATTCCTGCCCACAAGCCTCGGGACACATCACAGGTATGCGATTATCGCCTCTTGACTTTCTTCAAAGCGACACAAAGATCTTTACCAGACTGTTAGCAGCACTATTTCAACGGACGGCCCAGTATATGGTTTCGCCTGATCAAACCTGTTTGTTAGGTTCCAATAACATCCGCACTGATCTTTGTCGCTATCGGGACATAATCACTCTTGCTCACGCTCGTCGTGTGCCTTGACTTTTGGTCACTATTGACTTCAGCCAGGCGTTCGATCCGTCTATCACGACTAGCTGAAAGGAGTGCTCCGGAATATGGGATACCCTTATAGTATTATTGACGTCGTAATGCGCCTCCTTCAAGAAGCGATGTCGCATGTACTCTCTAATGTCTGTCTCATCCTCCCATCTCGATCCGTCGGTCTGTGTGTCAAGGCTGCCCCCTCTCTACACTGCCTTATGTTTTCATCATGGAATCGTTGCTCTGTGGCCTCCGTCAAACGCCCGTCTGCAACGGCTCTCGTTGGCCAAGTATTTTCTTGCACTGCTTATACGGACGATATCGTCCTCGTTCTTCGTTGTGGGGTTAAAGTCAGGGAGTCATTGGCATGAGTTACCACCTATGCCTTAACGTCCCCAAATCGAGCGGTAAGGTTATACAGTAGGTGCCGGGCTTCCTGAGGACGGCGCTGCTCCATTGCGTGTAGCTGCTACTATCGATGCTTAGGAGTCGATTTCGCGATTGGTCAGCGGCGCACAGTTGTCCTCAACTGGCGGCGCCCACTGACACACTTAAGAGCTGGCTTCTAGATCATCGTTTACGGGCCCTCGATCTTCTGGAACGGACACAATCTGTAAATGTATATTTGGCATCACATATCCCTCACCTGTCACAGACGTTCCCCATTCCGCCACCCGTGGCTCGCCTTGGGTTCATACGTACGCTGCGTCTTGCTGTTCAAGGTAAGGTAGCAGACCGTCACCCTCCCACGTTGCACAGGTGGTTTGGGCCTGTATCATATCCCTGTCAGAGCGATAGTCCTTTTCGTCAGCTCTCAAATGGCGCTTTGGCGCCGTTGTCCCACGTGCGATACGAGCCTGTCGCTGTAGGACGCCCCCGCACCACGTTCTCTCTCAGCCCCTATCCAGATTTCGCATGTCGCATCGCCCTTCTTTCACTTCTATCATTTTTCCTCGAACTGAACTGTGTCCATACTGCAATATTCCCCACACGCTCGATGTCCACGAAGGCATGCGCTCCTTATCTTGCCACTGACGTCCAGTCTGCGCTGTACCTTGCAGTCAATGAGAAGCGAGTATGTCAGTCACGCCTTCACGCGACACATTTTGCTGACACGCCGTTGTGCGTCACCTGTCTCGTTCTGGACACCGACGAGCATCGCCTGGTGTAGGGACCGGTGGTAGGTGTCCGGGTCTTGGTGCGACAGATGCTGGTGTTAATTACCCCTACGACTGCTCATCAGATACTTCCTCACCTGCTCACTCGGGATGCTTCCCACGAATGAAAACATGGCTTGGTGAACACGCAGTTCGGTACTTGTTTGCTGACGGAGAGAAAAATGCTCTGGAGTTTTGGCACATCCTTAATGAACAACGTTATGGAGTTGTCCGCAATCCGCAATTTGCGTGTTCCTGCAGTGAGAAGTGGATCCTTCCATTTTCCATTCATCGTATCGATTATTCCTGGTCGTCGGAATGTTGTTCTCCACGAAGTGGCCAATTGTCACTCCCTCCTCCTCACGACGTTGGTTGCCTGCTGGGCTCGATGGTTTAAAATAAAATTTAAAAAAGTAAAAAAAGAAACCTTGTCTCATTGATGTCCTCTGTACCTCTACTCCTCTGCTCTACATTCGCTAGGCATTCCTTGGTTGTTGGGGAGGGAAGGAACGTGATAGCCAGGCCTTGGGTTGCTATCCGTGCTCATTCAGTGATTCAGTGATAGACCGGTAATTCATTGGCCTAGGTTCGAATCCTGCCGGTATCAGCTTCTTTATTTTAGTTTTATTATATTATAATTGATTGGTACAGACGTCCTGTCTACATTTCATGCTGAGAGCGGCTTTGTTCTTAATTTACCGCTCGCCTAGTGCTATCTGTGCTGCGACATGGGAGTACTGGCCACTATGAAACACGTATCATTTAACTTTAAGAAAACTATTTAGTGAAACTTTGATTTTCGCACATCTTACAGTTTGACATGTTCGCTTGATGAAGGACTGAATTTCTTTTCGTTATTCGTAATAATTACTGTGCTTTATGAAATTAAGTAAAGCATTGCACAAAATTTTGATTAGTCTGCAGAGATAAAAACGCATTGCGTAAACTTTGCGTATGATTGATTTTAGCCCAAACATTGCTGTGTATGAAATCTTGATAAGACTTCGAAATTTTATTTAAAACTGAGAGCAGATCGATCTCTCATTTCGTTCTGGAGATATATTTTATTATATCCGTCAGACGATCATATGTGACACGCCCATTTCTGTCCCTGTAGATCGAGAACCATCAAATTTCATAAACGGTTCATGATAACGGAACAAGACAGTTTGTAAATGATAGCACTCAAAGAAACATGTATATGCATTGATATTTACTCGAGCCTCTTTTATCCACCGAAATGTGGAAGTAATTCGTCCATGGGAGTGAGAGGGTCTGTGGAACAGGATGTAGAAACATGTGAACAGTGCATAAGTTTTCTAAGCGCAGAGGATGACGGATTTTCGGGCAGCGGTAATCGCACTTATTCTGTAGCCTACTGGTCAGTGGTATGGAGTGGCAATTTGTCGATATAGGTGCGATTTCCAGTGATGCCATCAGCTTTTTGCTCGTAGTGTTGAATAAGTGATAACAAAATTTAAATATATTTCACTACTTCAGTTTATACACGTAAAATTAATACAGTCTGTTTAGCCATATTACTACTCTTGTAAGTCAAAAGGCTGTAGGCCGCCACATTGTACGGCACTGGTATAATTTTACATGAGCCACTTTTGCACAAATCATTTATTATTTTCACTGTTTGAAATCCATGATAACGTATTCAGAAAGGAAATAATTGATTACTGAAGATGGATTTCACTTTACGATTTTATGTATTAACAAAAGTCGCAAACTGCATGTTTTGTTTAGGGATATGTACTCACGTTTATGTCCTTCAGCATTTGCACATCCTCCTTGTACTTGTGGTAAGAATCACAAGCGACGTCTCCTGTATCCCCCGATGTGTATTCCGGATGGTTGTGAAAGAAGTTGTCCTGGATACTTTCTCCCTTACCTAGAGAGACACAAAAATCACACTTCTGAAAATCTGTAGAAAGCAGCTTGTCCGGCATCGTATAAAATAAACTGAACAGTGGTCGTGTAAGGCCCTTTCTATCTGACGAGCAGCGCGCAGTTCTCCGCCCAGCCGCACCACCGTTTCACAGACGACAGCTGCCAGGAAGAGTCACTTACTGTGCATTTGTGCAGTTTCAAAATGTGTCTCAAAATTAACGAACCCGCCAAGTAGGAGGTTCGTAGTGTAAGATGATTTCTGAGTACAAAAGGAGCCTCCTCCATCGAAATGTACTGATGGATAACTGAACTTCATGGAAGCTCCAGATCGAAAATCTTGCATCATATATTTATGGGGGCCGAATGAATATTAGTGTGCTTCTTCACTATAACGCTCGTCTGTATTCTGTTGCCTTGAAGAAATATTTCCTTCCACAACTCAAGTGGGAAATTTTTTAACATCCTCCTTATATGCCGGACTTGTCATCCTCACTAAAGGGTTTTGTAACTTGGCAGACAGTGACAAGGGAAACTTCCCATCGCATCCCCCTCTGATTTAGCGGCAAAGTAGCTCAATGGTAGCCCGTCAAAAACTGAACACAGATCAAGTATGAAAACAGGAAGAAGGTGTACTGAACTGTGGAAAAAGAAGTAAAATAGAAACCGTGAACGGTTCAAGTTCAAAATGCACAACATCGAGTAACTCTCAGCCACGGCAGCGTAGCTGTGTCGGCACAGTGTTGGGTTGCAAAGGGGAAGATCCGTGTTCATATCTCACTGGTACCCCTTTTTTTCACAAAATTGCGAACTTTACGTCTGGTCATTGGCGTGTCTGATCTCCTTCTGTAGTCTTGACAATTGTCATAAATACATTGGTTATAGAATGTGAGTGATGAAGTATATTACAGTCGCAAGTAAATGTGATGAATAGTGAGAGCAGAGGAGAGGCCACATAGACCTCTCACAGAAAGGGAAGCAACATACAAACGAGTGTGAACTATGCTACAAGAAAGGAATTCAAAACTTCCAAAAGGGAACGTAAGAGTCGTAACATGTGGTACTTGTGTAGAACAAATAGACGGTACGTACGTCTGAAGGTCCCTTCCTTACACCTCGTTGCTCGAAACGGGCGTTACAGACGGCACAGACACAAACCTGAATACAGCGAACGGACACGTCGATGACCGGACGGACAGTTCATAATTGTGTGGAAAAAAGTATATCAGGCATGAGAGAGATTTAACACGGATCTTCCACTTTGCAGTCCAATAACGTAACCACGCAACCACGACCTGCAGCTCTTTCAAATCACTCGACGCTGCACACCTTGAGCTTCACTGTTTCTATTTTACTTTTTTTTCCACCGTTCAGTTCAACTTCTTCCTGTTTTCATGTCTGATCTTTGTAAAGTTTTTGACGGGATTACCACTGGGCCATCTTACCACTGAGAGGGGCGCGATGGGGAGTTTCCCCTGTGAGTATGTAGAAGGCACAGGAAAGCTTGTGGAGCACTACGACAGATGCGTAAATCTTAATGTCAATTACGCAACAGAATAGCTAGGATATCAAAATACGTTACGAAAGAGGTTTTATTTCGTTGCCTTTAAAGGCAACCGCTTCATAGCGAGCGCTTTTCGTACGTCGCGGAACCGCACGCTGTATAAGTCAATCGTTGATTCACAGGAAGTCAACAACGAGTCGTCTTCGTCCTCGAGTTCGACGTTTAGCCAAAACAGGGGAAGTACAGGAATCTCTTACCGTGAGGCCAAAGCTCTGACTGGACCCAGGCGATCAGACTGCTAAGCGTACTTCGTTCCGTCAGTTCCCCCTGAGGCCTACTATTTAAAATACGGAGGAACTCTCACCTCGTCCTTCGCCATGTAGCGGCAGTACTCCAGACACACGTTGGTGTATTTGCTACAGACGCACTCTACAGGGAGCCTCTGGCGTAATGGAGAGACTGCAGCAAGCAGGGATCATTTCAGCTGCATTCTTACGACTGAGAAACGTGATCATATTGAAGTTAGGTAAAAGCGTGTCCTTTTCTTGTTATCTTTCCACGTGGGCTTGCCGTGAAATTTTTTCTCTGTTCTCGTTTTCAGTTGCTACGGAAAATGAGGTAGTTGCCATCCGATTCTGTATTATGCATCTGTAAAGCGAGGTTCTCTCGCTCACGAGTCTAAGGCATTTGTAAACTTACTTTTATAAAAAAAATTCTATGATATGATTTTCGGAAGGGATGTTAAATATTCTGACTTGATATTCGTTCACAGCCAGAATAACTAACTTGAACATTTCATCCGCTTTTATATTGAACTGGATTTCTCATACATTTGATCTTCGAGAATTTATTAGATTACGCCTCATCGTTGACCTATCAATTCTACCAAGTGTATTTTGCTTCCATGTTTCAGTGCTTAACATTGGTTTCATGCGAAACGTGTTCCAAACACATGCTTTGCATTTTGCTCACAGGTCACACAGCACATGCGTCCCACGCTTGCATTTATTTTTCGAAAGAAATTTCAGAAATCAATATTAAGCTGACAGTGCTGCAGATCTTTGAGATACGGTAGCGGAGACGACGTCATTTTTCATCATCTCTTTCACCACCCAAGCTCTATTTTATTGATATTACGTACTGTAGGTAGTAGGCGAAAAAACAGTTGTCCTTGCACAAATCGGGTCTTTTAAGGCACGATTTCTTATACCTCGAGGTTGCGTAGTAAGTTCAGGTTTAATATTCAGTTATGTTAATTCCGACTAATTTCGGTTCCCCCCTTTTTCTCATTGTCTTTTGCGTAAGCTTTGCACGTTTTATTGCTCCGAAGTTCGAGCACGTTATTAATGGACCGTGTTCAGTGTCAGCACCCACGGTCTAGGGACAAAAAGCACGTCATCATTCCGGCACGGTAGCTCACCGCACTTGGTCAGAGGGCTGGCTGCTCTCCGTAATAAAAAAAAAATAAATAAGAGCAGTATTCAACGATCAACTTGAACAGGTCTCACGTGACGTCCGCCCGGACCAAATGCCAAGAACAATAACGATCAAAATCAAAACATGGATGCAGTGATAAGAATGTTGTTGTTGTGGTCTTCAGTCCAGAGACGGGTTTGATGCAGCTCTCCATGCTACTCTATCCTGTGCAAACTTCTTCATCTCCCAGCACCTACTGCAACCTACATCCTTCTGAATCTGTTTAGTGTATTCATCTTTTGGTCTCCCTGTACGATTTCTACCCTCCACACTGTGAGTGTGGGGTTGATCTGAGATTCTTTTATTCTGCGCAACGGATTAATCTGAGATGTACCCTTTCCCCTGTGGCTCCTGCAAGATGCAATTTCCACCCCCACACTATTACAGAAGTCAGACGCTCCTAACGTTCTAAAGAGAAATGCCTGAAAAACTTTCAGCAATGAATATCTTCTGGAGTCGTCCGCTGTAAGGAAATGACACAAAAATTCATAAAATTTCTTACGTAACTAGTGGAATACTTGGGCACTGGAGTAGTGCTAGTTAGTGTAAGAAAAACATGAAACTAACGAAAGTTATTACTTATTTTGCAAAAATTATGAGAAATCACAATGGCACTTTTAGTTATTAATTGAACAAGTTATTTCCGGGTTCTTTTCGGAATGTGAAGTTACCTCTCAAGAATGGGATTCGCTAATGAAATTTCTATACAAAGTTTAACATTGTTATTGACTTGGCAGAATGGCTGAGAGGTGCGCCTAGTCAACTTGAATAATTATCCATTAGAATGTTGCTAGGACGGTCGAGGCTGTTGTGTGTGAAATGCAGTGATGTGTACTGTTCTGGAGGAAATGTGGGGCTCGCAAGAGCTGTAGCGCACAATACCATAAGCTGCGATGACTGCTGTCTGCGGCGCTCGCTGCTGACAAAATAAGATAACTCTCATTCTATCTAGATTGTCCTTCGCCAATCAAACTCTCTCTATGCCTTGATGAAGGATTCCTATTCACTCCTAGTCTAACTATTGGCATGGTACACTGGTCAGATAACCAGTCCACTGCGATGCCACTCAAATATTCGCTCGCAGGCGTTTAACTATAACTCTGTCCTTTCACACCCACAATAAGCGTGTTGGCCAACACAGTGAACAACGCTTAATTGCAAAGACTCAATTAGAGAGTCGCACTTCGATTCGCTCTCGACAGAGGTGCTCTCCCAGTGAAGTACTGAGGAGAGACTTGTTACTCGCTCCGAGAGCGACAACGGAACGGCGCCTCTCCACGCCAGACGTGAAGGGGTATATCTTTCGGTCTCTTCCATTACTCCTTCAGCTCAAGGCGTCAGAAATATCGTCTGCCAATCAGCATTGCTCTTCTAAAACTGGAGAATGACGTTTCGTTTAAGGCGACCAATCCGGAAATCTGTGGTATCAGCTTTTGGTGTTTGCTGTCTCCCTGTGAAAATCTCTGAAACTACGTGCTATGTATAAAGAATTTGTAGGCTGGCTGCTCCCACACAATGTAGCAGAATTTGCTTTTAAGCCTAACACGGGGTCGTTCCTCCTTTCCCTCGGGCGAATGCTGTCTGCTCCAAGGGCGGCCACTGACCGACGTAGATGGGTTGGGACTGGCCTCCTGGCGTGCCGTTGCCTCTGTCGAACTAAAAGCTCCTGTGACCATCGTGTCTGGAATGTATGTGTGTACGTCAGCCTCGAATATTTCAACCACGGTGCGCATTTGCGATTTATTAGTTATTTGCATTCGTTTACATGAATTCATACAACATTGACTTTATCTTGAGTGCGGAATCTTGATGTGTGGAATATGGTTGTGAGGGCGGAATATGTAAGCAATGAAGGTCAGGAGACCACGACGTCTTACAACACTGCCCTCCAATACTACATTGGTGATTCCTTGATGCCTCAGAATATGCCCTACCAACTGGTCCCTTCTTCTAGTCAAGTTGCGCCACAAATTTCTCTTCTCTCCAATTCTATTCAATACCTCCTCATTAGTTATGTGATCTACACATCTAATCTTCAACATTCTGTAGCACCACATTTCGAAAGCTTCTATTCTCTTCTTGACTAAACTATTTATCGTCCACGTTTCACTTCCATACATGGCTACACTCCATACAAATACTTTCAGAAACGACTTCCTGACATTTAAATCTATACTCGATGTTAACAAATTTCTCTTCTTCAGAAGCGCTTTCCTTGCCATTGGCAGTCTACATTTTACATCCTCTCTACTTCGACCATCAGTTTCTTTGCTCCCCAAATAGCAAAACTCATTTACTATTTTAAGCGTCTCATTTCCTAATCTAATTCCCTCAGCATCACCTGACATAATTTTACTACATTCCATTATCCTCGTTTTGCTTTTGTTGATGTTCATCTTATATCCTCCTTTCAATACACTATCCATTCCGTTGAGCTGTTCTTCCAGGTCCTTTGCTATTTGGTTTCTGTACAAATTGTAAATAGCTTTTCGCTCACTGTATTTTACCCCTGCCACCTTCAGAATTTGAAAGAGAGTATTCCAGTCAACATCATCAAAAGCTTTCTCTAAGTCTACAAAGGCTAGAAATGTAGGTTTGCCTTTCTTTAATCTATTTTCGAAGGTAAGGGGGGTAGCGTCTGTAATTAATAGTCAAAACCGCCTCGATCCGACGTTCGAAACCCGCCATTGCTTCAATCTTGAATAGAAATCACCAGTAATGGTGCCATAAGAAGCAGCCTCATTCAGCCAACGGCCTTGTCAAAGAGGGAGGAGGAGCGGACAGAGGTTCAAAGTACTCTCTTGTCCTAGGGTTGGGAAATTGCCCCTAAAGCCGGAAGAATCAGTGATGATCAACTGTATGAGGATGTTGAACGTAATGGATAAAGATATATAATGGATTAAAGATACATAATGTCTATCCACAGGACATGTGGCCCGAAATTGAAAATGTGTCGTGATTTTCTCTCCATTGGCAAAAGATTCCGGAATAGTCTCCCTACCGGATACTTGGGAGCGGTCTAACAAGAGGGAGGTAGCCACGTAGCAAGACTGAATAACAAACGAGAGTCGGGGAATGGACTGTCAGAAGTTTGAACGTGGTAGGGAAGCTATAAAATTTGAAAAGGGAAATGCTTGGGTTACGTCTAGATATTGTGAGGATCAGTGAAGTAAAATGGGAAAAAGAGAAGGATTTTTGGTCAGATGAGTTTAGGGTAATATCAACAGAATCAGAAAATGGTATAACGGAAGTATGATTCGTTATAAATACGAAGGTAGGGCAGAGAGTAAGTTACTGTGAATAGTTCAGAGATAAGGCTGTTCTCATCAGAATCGACAGCAACTATAGTTCAAGTATATATGCCGATGAGTCAAGCTGAAGATTAAGAGATAGAGAATGTATATGAGGATATTGATTCAAATGGTTAAAATGGCTCTGAGCACTGTAGGACTTAACATCTGAGGTCATCAGTCCCCTAGACTTAGAACTTCTTAAACCTAGCTAACCTAAGGACATCACATACATCCATGCCCGAGGCAGGATTCGAACCTGCGACCGCGGCAGGAACGCACATCCGGACTGAAGCGCCTAGAACCGCTTGGCCACAACGGCCGGCTTGAGGATATGGAACCAGTAATTCAGTAAGTAAAGGGAAATCAAAATCTTATGCATGGCGGACTGGAACGCGGTTGTAGAAGAGGAGTACAAGAAAGGGTTACTGAACAATATGGGCTTGGTACTATAACTCAGAGAGGAGAGAGACTAATAGAGTACTTTAATAAATTTCAGCTAGTAATAGCGAATACTCCGTTCAAGTATCACAAGAGGAGGAGATATATTTGGAAAAGGCCGGGAGAGACAAGAAGATTTTAGTTAGATTACATAATGATCAGGCCGGATTCCGAAATACACTCAGATCGCAATGTATTAATTATGAATGGTAGACTGAAATTTACGAGACAAGTCAGGAAGAATTATTGTGGAAAGAAGTAGGGCACGCAATTACTAAGGAATGAAGAGATATTCTTGAAGTTCTCTAAGGCTGTAGATACTGTGATACCGAAAATCTCCGTAGGCAGCTCAGATGAAGAGAAGACAATTATAGAAGTTAGAAAGAAAAATTGAAGTACAAAGAAGGTAACTGCAAGGAAACCATGGGTAACAGAAGAAATACTTTAAAAGTTCAAAAATGTTCAGGAAAATTCAGAAATTCAGAAATACAAGTCACTAACGAATGAAATAAATAGAAAGTGGAGGAACGCTAAGACGAAATGGGTGCATGAAAAGTGTGAAGAAATCGAAAAAGAAATTGTTGTCGGAAGGACTGACACAGCATAAAAAGACAAGTCAAAACAGTCTTTGGTGAAATTTAAAATTAGAGTGGTAACTTTAATAGTACAACAGGTATTCTACTGTTAAATGCAAAGGAGAGAACTGATAGTTGGAAAGAGTACACTGAAGATCTCAATGAGGGGGAAGACTTATTTGATGACGTGATAGGAGAAGAGAGAGGTGTTCTATAGAAGAGATAGTGTGTCCAGTATTAGAATTTAAAATTACTCTGGAAGATTTAAGGCCAAATAAGGCAGAAGGGATAGATAAAATTCCATCAGAATATCTGAAGTCATTGCGAATGGCAACAAAATGACTATTCACTTTGGTGTGTAGAATATGTGAGTCTAGCAATATATCATCTCACTTTCGGAAGAACATAATTCTGAAGATCGCAACAGCTGACAAGTGCGAGAATTACCGCACAATCAGCTTAACAGATCAGGCATCAAAGTTGCTGACAAGAATAATATATATAGAAGAATGGGAAAGAAAATTGAGGATCTCTTAAGTGACGATCAGTTCGCTTTAGGAAGGGTAAAGGCACCAGTGAGGCAGTTTTGACATTGCGATTGATGATGGAAGCAAGACTAAAGAAAAATGGAGACACGTTCATAGGATTTGTCGACCTGGAAAAAGCGTTCGACAATGTCAAATGGTGCATGATGTTTGAAAATCTGAAAAAAATAGGGGTAAGCTGTAGGAAAAGACGAGTAATATACGAAGTGCTCGCATTAAAATCGGTGTAAGGAGAAATGTAGTCTTTCGCTCCTAGTGTTCAATCTACACATCAAAGAACGTATGACAGAAATAAAAAAAGAAGATTCAATACTGGAATTAAAAGTCAAGGGGGAAGGTGACGAATGACGAGAATCGCTAATGACATTGCTATCCTGAGTGAAAGTAAAGAAGAATTAGAGGATCTGCTGAATGGAATGAACAGTCTAATGAGTTCAGAACATGGATTGACGGTAAAGTGAGTAATGAGAAACTTAACATCAGGGTTTGTGATCACGAAGTAGACGAAGTTAAGGTATAGTGCTTCCTAAGCAGCAAGATAACCAATGACGAACGGAGCAAGGAGGACATCTAAAGCAGACTAATTCAAGCAAAATGGGCATTCCTGGCCAAAAGTTGTCTACTATTATCAAACACGAGGACTGTGGGAAAATCGGAAAAGAAGAGAATCGAAGCATCTGAGATGTAGCACTACATAAGGATGTAGAAAATTAGGTGGACTGATAGGGTAACGAATGTGGAAGTTCGCAGAATCGGCGAGGAAAGGAATATACGGAAAACAATGGCAAGAAGAAGGGACAGATGGTAGAACATCTGTTAAGACATCAGGGGTTAACTTCCATGATTCTAGAGGGAGCTGTAAAGGAAATGACTGTAGAGGAAAACGGAGATTCGAATACATCCAACAAATAATTGAGGACGTAGTTGCAAGTGCTACTCTGAAATGAAGAGTTTGGCACAGGAGAGGAATTCGCGACGGGTCGCATCAAGCTAGAAGACTCATCATGAAAAAAAAAAAAAAAAAAAGAAAAGTGTCTACGGGTATATTTCAGGGGATAAACCGTGTTCATAATCTTGTGTGAACATCCAGGTATAGTTTTGAAAGGAGTGGCAAGTTTCAATCCTGAACAAAAATGTATGGACAAACGAAAGTATCTTACTTTTAGAATGTCGCTCGTATTATGCCTCTAGTATGCTAAGAGGTCTGGAATAAACATAGCTTGTGTTACGTGTTGCCGACTCACCGTCCTCATTCCAGGCGCCTTCTACCTGATAGGCAGACGTGGAGGCACCCAGGAAGAAACCGTCCGGGAATCTGTAAGTGGCGGACTGTGCCGAACCAGTGGCCAGCACTGCCGACAGGGCGATCACCAGTGTCCACATTGCTTCTCGTTTCTGACTGTGTGAGACTTATGAACAAGTTTATATAACTGACCTGTGATTTGTCTCGATAAACACGTTACAGAAACAACATTTCACGTAACGTTATCTGTTTGTGTCGAATATTCTCAAGTGTGCACACATTAAAAACGCGATTACGTATAATTACCTAAAGACTCCCACCACACACAAGTGGTTGTTATCAGTATTGACGGCGTATACTTGCAGAACGTTCTTCACATGCAGGTGAGGAAGTAACGGTCGGTTCTGAGGGGCACAGATTGTAACTGTCTCTGTTGATAACATACACTACTAGCCATTAAAATTGCTACACAAAGAAGAAATGTAGATGATAAACTGGTATTCATTGGACAAATATATTATACTAGAACTTATATGTGATTACATTTTCACGAAATTTGGGTGCATACGTCCTGAGAAATCAGTACCCAGAACAACCACCTCTGGCCGTAATAACGGCATTGGGCATTGAGTCAAACAGAGCTTGGATGGCGTGTACAGGTACAGCTGCCCATGCAGCTTCAACACGATACCATAGTTCATCAAGAGTACTGGCTGGCGTATTGTGACGAGCCAGTTGCTCGGCCACCATTGACCAGACGTTTTCAATTGGTGAGAGATCTGGAGAATGTGCTGGCCAGGGCAGCAGTCGAACATTTTCTGTACCCAGAAAGGCCCGTACAGGACCTGCAATATGCATTCGTGCATTATCCTGCTGAAATATAGGGTTTCGAAGGGATCGAATGAAGGGTAGAGCCACGGGTCGTAACACATCTGAAATGTAACGCCCACTGCTAAAAGTGCCGTCAATGCGAACAAGATGTGACCGAGACGTGTAACCAATGTCACCCCATACCTTCGCGCTGGGAGATACGCCAGCATGGCGATGACGAAAACACGCTTCCAATGTGCGTTCACCGCGATGTCGCCAAACACTGATGCGAGCATTATGATGTTGTAAACAGAACCTGGATTCATCCGAAAAACTGACGTTTTGCCATTCGTGCACCCAGGTTCGTCGCTGAGTACACCATCGCAGGCGCTCCTGTCTGTGATTCAGCGTCAAGGGTAAGCGCAGCCATGGTCTCAGAGCTGATAGTCCATGCTGCTGCAAACGTCGTCGAACTGTTCCTGCAGACTGTTGTTGTCTTGCAAACGTCCCCATCTGTGACTCAGGGATCGAGACGTGGGTGCACGATCCGTTACAGTCATGCGGATAAGATGTCTGTGATCTCGACTGCTAGTGATACGAGGCCGTTGGGATCCAGCACGGCGTTCCGTATTACCCTCCTGAACCCAACGATTCCATATTCTACTAACAGTCATTGGATCTCGACCAACGCGAGCAGCAATGTCGCTATACGATAAACCGCAATCGCGATAAGCTACAATCCGACCTTTATAAAAGTCGGAAACGTGATGGTAAGCATTTCTCCTCCTTACACGAGGCATCACAACAACGTTTCACCAGGCAACGCCGGTCAACTGTTGTTCGTGTATGAGAAATCGGTTGGAAACTTTCCTCATTTCAGCACGTTATAGGTGTCGCCACCGGCGCCAACCTTGTGTGAATGCTCTGAAAAGCTAATTATTTGCATATCACAGCATCTTCTTCCTGTCGGTTAAATTCCGCGTCTGTAGCTCGTCATCTTCGTGGTATAGCAGTTTTAATGGCCAGTAGTGTATTTTCCGGTCATGACGGTCTATGACGAGCACTCATATAAACTGCGGAGCAGTATTCAATATACCTATGCGACACAGGAGCTGGAGTTTGATGCTCTCTTGAGCAGTGCCGCATCCTCATGACGCCGAATGGCAGGGGATGACACGGCACCCGGTCGACATTCCTTCCGACTTGAAGCGCTGGGCGTGCAGCTCGTTTCGTTTTGTATGTAGACACTTACACCGCCCGTCCAGGAAGTTCCGAGACTGATTTTAATACTGGCATGTAAGTGGCGTCAGCGCAGTGAGTACAGTGGCAGCTTGAACTGACGACAGTAAACAACACACGTGTATTCGACCCGTCAGTTGTGAGCAGGCTGCGTGAAGTAGTGGACGTGCGGCACAAGTGTGGCAACGTTGTTATGCTACAAATTGCAAACGCAACATCTGTAAATCAAAATTTCAAGACATTCGTAAGAATGTTCTGAAGAAGAGAAAAGTATATGCAAAGTATGTCTCGCACATGTAGATTCTATAGTAATGTTCAGAAAAAACATAACACGTTTAACAACTAGGGATAGGACATTCATATTCACAGGAAATGTAAATTAGTATGTTCTGCAGAAATGATTAGCATTTGAACCATATCTTCGAGTCCTCCCTCGGGCATGGGTGTGTGTGTTTCTCCTTCGGATGGTTTACGTTAAGTAGTGTGTAAGCTTAGGGACTGATGACCTTAGCAGTTAAGTCCCATAAGATTTCTCACACATTTGAACATTTTTTGAACCATATCGGGCCGTAGGTTAAAGATGAACATCGATACCGCGGCGCAACACCACCTACCGGTAGAATGTGTCTGCGGCTCTCGCTGTCGCTATAAACCGAAGGTAAAGGGTCAGTTTGACTTGAGCAGAGGTGCAGGATGCCTGGCATACGTATGCGCGAACCGTACTGTGAGTTCGAAGGAGGACGCATTATTGGCACGAGAGAATGTGATGCATCCATCCGCCAAATTGCTCCTAGCGTGGGACGAACATTTCGGCAGTGCACTGCTGTGTGCAGAATGGTTCAGGAAGGCCGTAGAACACGACGTGAGGACTCAAGCGGCACCATCCTCACTGTCCCCCCCCCCCCCCCTCGCCCTGCAGAAGATCGAAATCTCATCCTAATGGCAAAAGAGAATGCACTATTGGTTCAAATGGCTCTGAGCACTGTGGGACTTAACATCTGAGGTCATCAGTCCCATACAACTTAAAACTACATAAACCTAACTTACCTAAGGACATCACACACACCCATGTTCGAGGCAGGATTTGAACCTGCGATTCCGGACTGAAGCGCCCAGAACCGCTCGGCCACCGCGGCTGGCTGGCTGGCTACAACGCATCATTCACATGAGAGAATGTGATGCATCCATCCGGCAAATTGCTCCTAGTGTGGGACGAACTTTCTCGGTAGTGCAACGGGCGTATGCAGAATGGTCCAGGATGGCCGTAGAACACGACGTGAGGGGTCAAGCCGCTCCACCCACACCGAACCGCCCTTCCCGCCCCCCCCCCCTCTCAGAAGATCGACAACTCATCCTAATGGCGTTGCAGGACAGACCTGCGTCCTCCTATGCTCTGGCACAACTGTGGAACAGTCTAACACATCGTACAGTATCAAGGGTGACAGTCCGTCGCCGTTTATTACGGCATGGGTTACCTGCGCGTCGCACATTTCTCCACCTACCTTTGACGAATGTGCAGAAACATGCTAGACCGCAGTGGGACAGGTATTGAATCAGATAGGGTTTACCGCAGACAGGGAGAGTGGCATCACAGTGACTGCATTCGCACAGGAGATGCAGCGCCAACTCAAGGACTCGTGGTGTGAGGTGCTATTGGGTACAAGCACAGCACAAAGCACACTTGATGCGTGTCCGCGGCCATGCGAACAGTGTGACCTACGTGCATGACACACTGCTGCCCTTTCTGCACAACACTCCAGACGTCGTTTTCCAGCAAGACAACGCACAACCACACGTTGCTGCCTTCTTGGTATCACAGGATGTCAGTGTTTGACCCGACCCGCCGGATCACAAGACTTGTCGCCGATCGAAAATGTGTGGTATATGGTGAAACGACAGTTGCAGCCCTGTGACCCAATGCCAACCAGCACATATGAACTTTGGAACCAGGTGAATGCACTATGGAAGCCATTTGCGCCTCATACACGTCGATTCCATCATGCATGGAACATTTATCAGTGCCCACGGGAAGCTTTTGCCTACGAGAGAACTGGGCACATTGCTGAACGGGGATGACTGAAATAATAATTATTTCTGCAGGACATACTAAGGTACATGTCCTATGTATTATGAACGTCCTACCTCAAGTCGTTCAAGGTGTTCTGTTTTTTCTGGACATGACTATACATCGTGAAATAAGTTACGGTAATTTCATACGCCAGAGGCTACAGTGCTGCAGTAATCTGGTGCGCTATCCGGTCAGAGGGATTTACTCTCTGCTATTATTTTTTGTTCGATATCCGACATGAAACGAAGTTTCTCATAACCTATTCCTGAGGTTATAAAGAAGAATAAACAGTCTACTTCGTACAGGGCGAGTACTTCAGATTTTCCGAATTTAATTACATCATCGGAACATCTCTTTCAGGTGATAAGGTAGTTATTGGTGGTTCTTGGTCAGTTGTTACAGGATCTGACTTCGGAGTAACTAATTACATTGTAACTTGAAAGCCAGCCATGGACTATAAAAATACAGGGAGCATGACGCAGAGTTGCTGATTAGCAACAAGGAAATTACTTTAACTACAATTTACTTACTTTATTTATTCACGTATAAAGGATATCCCAGGTAAAAGGTAATAGTACTTAGTATTAGGCAGATTAGACTACTGGACTATTCGGCTGTTGCACAGACTGATATCATTTAGATGAAAGATGTCTCAAGTCTCGAACAAAAACGATGGCACGTCCACGCCTGCAACGACTTGACTGACATGAAAAACGCGGTCACTTCTTTTCTGCGAAAAGTCATCAGTCCGAAACTACCACAAAACGACAAAGTGCATTATGGATATCCGATGGTTTACCAAGACCAAAGACCGTGCGAATGTGACGTGCGAGTTGAACGAGTAGGGCACGAGCAGGGGAGGAAGAAGATGTTGAACACATGAACCGACTTGAGAGTCAGTGCCTTTTGCAATCGAAATTTTACATTTGGACTTATTCGTATTTGTTCCAGTATTTGATCACATCATTGGAGATGATCTAGTATCAATTTTCAGTCAAAATATTTAATGGGATTTTGTAAGACTGTTCAAATGAGAAATTTGTGCCAGGTATGAACTCATTCAGATACCTTCAAATACATATAGGCGGGTTTTGAACGATCTTGTGTAAGTAGTGAATCAAAATTTTTGTCAGTTAGAGAAATTCCTACGGGCATAGTTTTATGTACTGAAAGATATGCTTCGCACGGAGGAGAGAGCAAGTGATTTCCTTTTAAGGAAAACAGGGCCTTGGTTGATGCGACAGTTTGGTAGCGCGAAGCAATTGAATTCTTCATCAGGCGAAGGCTAGATCGTTACTGTTCCGGCGTAACGACGACCATCAAGAAGGGAAGTGCAGAGAGGGCGTGAGGCGACGTGAGCCAACAGTATGCTAATTAGGACGACACCAAGACAGGAGTGGCCTCTACACGAAGAGAATAAAAGCGCCGCGCTCGCTAGCCACGGGCGGAGTCGAAGATGAGCCGTCTTACAAACGCTACAGCAGTGACTTCTGAACTGTATTGTCACCCAATATTACACGAGTGAGCAGGACACAAAAGTTACGAAGTCTCAACAATCGTTTTGTACGTGGTCCGCTCGCGTTGTATTATGTAAAGAGTGGGAACTGCAGCACGGGAGCTAATCAGCAGTGAAGTCACGCCGAGTCTACTTTGTTCGATTCCCTGATCTCCGAAACTGACTTCCAATGTTTTCGGCCAGGCAGTTACTTGCAAAAGCGCTTTAAAAATTTGCAAAGGGTTTCAGAAGAATTGCATTGAGTAGCCACTTCAGAACATTTCTGCGGGAGCGAACTATGCCGACGAACTGAAATTTTCACAGGTGTGCCAGTCTGATTTCTAATGGTTATATCGAGTCGGAACTTTTAATAGCTTTCACTTAACATGTTCAAGTGCAGCACTCTGAACATTTCTGTACACACGTCATTCCGTGCTACAAAAGCTGCGTGGCAGCACAACCGCACTTCGGACATTTGACAGCATTTGCATTCTGAAGCGACCAAATATTCTATGAACATTTAGTGTTACACGCTGCCGGTCTCGAGGACCTCAACTTTGGCACAGGTTCCTCATCTGGCCTGCCATACACAGTCCCATTAATAATTTGGAAAAATTGATACTCGTTAGTCTAAAATTACATGACACACAAATAACTCAAAAACTACAAATCCGACTTCAAAATGGCCCTGGCCCCACGAGAGTAATGCCCACATAAATCCTCACACCAAATTGCGTGTTCGTAGTTTTAATACGCAGCCGATCTCAGTTTCAATGAAAATTTCGAATAACCGCTAATAACTCCCAACCTACTGCTCACAAGACCATGAAACTCCTGCTCCTGAGGTGTTTAGGCACCCTGAAAACTACCCCGCTAACAAAATAGTAGGTCAAAGAACGCGATTTAAATAATGAGAAAATATTTTAACAGTGGTTTTGCGTGTTATGGCTAGTTACCCGGGTTCGACGTCCGGATTCTATACAGTAACAGCCAAACAGCGCTCATATCGCCACAGTAGCCATCTTAAAATGGCATTCGCATGAGGGACGTACACACATCAAAAAAAGTTTTGCATAACCCCAGTTCCCAGAACTCCTGAATATAGACGTTGACTATGGATGTTGTATCACAGATACAGTCCCTTTGACTGTTCAGAGATGTCACTAAACCATCCCAAAGATGTAAACAACCATGCATGAGCAGCGCCTATTAAACGGAGAGGCTCCGACAGCCGATCAGTTCCAGTCATTCCACCAGGAAAGGGAATACAGCTCGTGTTGTCTGTAGTTCAACCATGTCTAGACGGTCAATACCGCGGTTCGATCGTGTCCGCATCTTTACTTTGTGCCAGGAAGGGCTCTTAACAAGAGAAGTGTCCAGGTGTCTCGGAGTGAACCGTTACGATGGTGTTTGGACATGATGGAGTTACAGGGAGACAGGAACCGTCAATGACTCGCCTTTCTCAGGTCGCCCAAGTGCTACTACTGCAGTGGATGACCGCTACCTACGGATTGTGGCTGGGAGGAAACCTGACAGCAACGCTATCATGTTGAATAACGCTTTTCGTGCAGCCACAGGACGTCGTGTTACGACTAGAACTGTGTGCAATAGGCTACATGATGCACAACTTCACTCCCAAGGTCCACGGCGAGGTCCATCTTTGCAACAATGCAGCGCGGCACAGATGGGCCCAACAACATGCCGAAAGGACCGCTCAGAATTGGCATCACGTTCTCTTCACCGTTGAGTGACGCATACGCCTTCAACCAGACAATCGTCGGAGACGTGTTTCGAGGCAATCCGGTCAGGCTGAACGCCTTAGATACACTGTCCAGCGAGTGCAACAAGGTGGAGGTTCCTGCTGTTCTGGGGTGGCATTATGTGAGACCGACGTACGCTGCTGGTGGTCATGGAAGGCACCGTAATTGCTGTACGATACGTGAATGCCATCCTCCGACCGAAAGTGCAACCATATCGGCAGCACATTGGCGAAGCTTTCGTCTTCATAGACGACAAGTCGCGTCCCCATCTTGCACATCTTGTGAATGACTTCTTTCAGGATAACGACATTGCTCCACTAGAGTGGCCAGCATGTTCTCCAGACATGAACCCTATCGAACATGCCGGGGATAGATTGAAAAGGGCTGTTTATGGACGATGTGACCTGCCAAACACTCTGAGGGATCTACATTGAATCGCCATTGAGGAATGGATCACTCTGGACCACCGGTGCCTTGATGAACTTGTGGATAGTATGCTACTGGGTATTAGAGGTACCATTGTGTACAACAATCTGGACCACCACCTCTGAAGGTCTCGCTGTATGGTGGTAGAACGTGCAATGTGTGGTTTTCATGAGCAATAAAAAGGGCGGAAATTATGTTTATGTTGATCTCTATTCCAATTTTCTGTACAGGTTCCGGAACTCTCGGGACCAAGGTGATGCAAAACTTTTTTTAATGTGTTGTAAGTAGGCAGTTTAGGTTTTTATATTGGTAACGCCTCGTAGCGCTCTGTATGAAAATCACTGGCTGTGCTGTGTGCAATCTGTGGTTGGTTTGCATTGTTGTCTGCCGTTGTAGTGTTGGGCAGCTGGATGTGAGCAGCGCGTAGCGTTGCGCAGTTGGAGGTGAGCCGCCAGCAGTGGTGGATGTGGGGAGAGAGATGGCGGAGTTTTGAAATTTTTAAGACTGGATGTCATGAACTGCTATATATATTATGACTATTAAGGTAAATACATCATTTGTTCTCTATCAAAATCTTTCATTTGCTAACTATGCCTATCAGTAGTTAGTGCCTTCCGTAGTTTGAATCTTTTATTTAGCTGGCAGTAGTGGCGCTCGCTGTATTGCAGTAGTTCGAGTAACGAAGATTTTTGTGAGGTAAGCGATTTGTGAAACGCATAGGTTAATGTTAGTCAGGGCCATTTTTTGTAGTGATTTTTGAAAGTCAGATTGCGTTGCGCTAAAAATATTGTGTGTCAGTTTAAGCACAGTCACGTATAATTTTTCTAAGGGGACGTTTCATATGTCGATCCTTAGCCGAGGATACCTCACTGGAATCTTCTGATTTTTTCTTGTGGTTTGTGTAATTAGTGTAGATTTTGTTTATTGCTAGCGCATAACTGTAGAGAGAATCTCCTTTGTAGTTGCAGTCTTTTATTGTTGTACAGTAAAACAGTTGTGGCGTGCATGTAAATTTGCACCAAGTATTTCGCAGCTGCGCTTGCAATTAACTAGATATTATTTTCAGCTCTATGTTAATGTGTTCTCTTATTTTCTGTGTTATCGTGTGAAATATCGTGACAATAATGGCGTGAGAAAAACGTAACACTGGCCACCAAAGTAAACAGAGAAATAATAGTGACGACGAGCGTAGCTTACCAGCACCGCTGTGCAATGAATTAACAGACATTCAAAGTAGTAATTTGGTAACTGTGCATAGGGAAATGGAGTGGGAGTCAAATAATGGTGTAGACAGTGAAACAGGTAGTGAACAGGGAAGCATTATCGATCGATCGGTCGGCAACATCTCGCCTCAGGAATTGGGAATGACAGAACACAATATTGCAAATACTGTAGACTCAGGTTTTTGGTTCTCACCGTTTTCTCAAATGAGTCAAGACACATTTTTCGCTTGTCAATATGTGAAAGTTGCCGGTGCAAATTCACTGCCGAAAAGCACTGAGGAACATGTTTCAGACACCAGTGCATTGTTATTACAATTAATGCAACAAATGGGACAAAAGCTTCAAAAGTTAGATACAATGGAACAAAATCAGAGACAAACACAGCAAAAGCTTCAAAAGTTAGACACAATGGAACAAAATCTTCAAAACTTGGACAAAATGGAACAACACCAGAGACAAACACAGCAACAGTTAGATGCAATGAAACAAAATCTTCACACCACGCTTGAACAAACACGTGAAGATTTAACTACTGAGTTACATAAAATCGAATCGAAATGTCAAAAAGTCTGTAACGACGTAAAAACACAAATTTGTGAGCATTTTCAACCTATTTTTTCGCGTCATGAAAATGCATTACAGAATCACGAAGCAGCCATAAAAGAACTGCAAACTATTGTTCATGAAAATCATGAGACCTTGCAAGCTAAAATTGACTCAGTTGCATCTACCGATTCGGTTACGCAACTTGCAAAAACTCAAGAAAACTTAAAGGACACAGTAGAAAGACACATGGAGCAAATTAGTTCATTATCAAAGAAAGTAGTTGAACTTTCGGATCAGCTAAATAATTTATCTACGAAGGTAGATGATAATCTGAATGACACAAAACCGGTAGTCTTTAATGACACAGAAGAGTGCGAACAAATTAGGAAATTCAAACAAAATCAGAATCAAATTAATACGCAACACCAAAGAGAAATTCGGGAAGTACAAGATCAGCTGACACAGGTAATACAAGAATTACGTATTTCAGAGGCCACTCGTGCTCCAATACGAGAAGAGGGACATAGAAATACGGAACAGCCACAAAATAATAACTCAGGGCACTTCGGAAATTATGAAAGAAATTGGCAAGGTACACCGAATTTTGAGATGGAACCGCCGAAACGACGTAACAATGACCGACATGCGACTCGCCGACATGATGATTTTGACTATTAGCTGTTCATTACTACACGTAAATTCAAAACATTTAAGAATTCTGGCAACGACATTCATCCACAAGCATGGCTCCATCAATTCTCTCATTGTTTTCCTCCCAACTGGTCATTAGAGCACAGATTAGAATTTATGTGTGGCTACTTAGAGAATGAACCAGCTGTAAGAATGCGATCGGTCATTCACGATTGTCACAGTGAAGGAGAATTTTACCATGCCTTCCTCTCAGCAAGACCGAGTAAAACATAGCATCATAATGATGAAACATTTCGAACAATCTGAATTTTCCAGTCTTGTGAAATATTTTGAAGACATGTTGCACAAGAATCAGTACCTGTCAAACCCATACATCCCCTCAGAACTCATCCGCATTTGCTTAATCAAATTACCTGAACATTTACGACATATTATTTTGGCAGGACGTTGCAAAGACGACATTGAAGCTTTTTAGGGACTCTTACAAGAATTAGAAATTGACACTGATAATCGCGGTACGCGAAAACAGGAACACAACAATTACAGGTCACATCCGTCGCAATTCCGCGATGAAAGAAATAATAACTGGACACGACAAGGCTATTCTCACAACACAAATTGTGACCAAAACAGACACCACCCGTATGACAACCGTTGGCAGAGTAATAATAGTTACAGAGAAAGATCGCATTTTCGTAGTAATGAATATGACAGAGATTACCATAGAAATAGACAATATGGGAACAAAAACAGTTATTATCAAGGGAGACAGAATAACTTCAGACGCAACGGTCCACCACGCAGTTACGATTCCGGGAGAAATTCGCCACCACATGACCGACAAACAAGAAAATATTTAAACTACCGACAAAACGACAGACCTGAATTCCGTCAGAACTGGCGGGCTTCAAACAGAGCAGGGCACTCTTGACAAGGTGAATTTGTAGAAGTTAGGTCTCCTAATCCCAATAACGATGCGCGCCAACAAAGAGACAGACAATGACTCGCACCGCAGGCAGCCGCTTGCGCCGGCTGGCTCAGAGAAAAATAACATAGACGCTAACCTTGAGAAAAATTCCAGTATTCTTTACCGACGTATACTGCATGATAATTGCGTTCAGGTTGAAACTCTGCGTACTAGGAAGAGTAAAGGATTGCACCACATTTCACATGTAAAACCGTTTATTGAGAGATAATCTGCTTTTTAACTTTGTCTTTGCTATAAAATTTTTCACTTCATGTTACTAGTATGCTTTGTCACACATAGAAACTGTTAACATGCAACAATGTTTGAAGTTAAATATCCAGTCTAGAACCTAGGGAACATTTTTAAACAGAAATTACGAATGCATTGTTATAGTGAACAGACGACACAGTGTTGTATTTGTACATTCTTGCTTGTTAGTTGCACGATTACGTAACGACTATCAGGCTTACATACTTAGGACATATACTGGTACTGCTAATGAGATTTTAATGCAACATTTTGGTTTACTTGAAAATACATTCTGGATTTAAAGTACTTTCAGTGAGATACCAGATGACATAGTGGTTAGTTTATGTGACAGCTACACGATTTTATCACGACGCTACTAATGAATGCAATTTACAATGTTGCTTTTGCAGCGTATCTGTTTTATATCTGCACAGTTTTTCTGTATTATTGTGGAAAGTAAAACATGTTTTAGTAGTAACTTTTGTGGTATAGCTACAATGAGACTGCCTTTTCTGTAGCACAACAATACGTTACAGCACAGTACTTTCTTCATCACAGCAATAAGCGTAATAACTAAGATATCTATACGCAAAGCATTTCACTTTTGTTTATCATGAGGTAAGTACATTGACTTCTGCAGAACTTAGCTTTCGGAGGACGATAACTACGACACTTCCACAGAGATTATCTTACAACAAGACGCATAGTTTAGCGCTGCAGTACACGTATTTGAGTAATTAATTTTGTACTTAAAACATTTGTCTTTAAAGATATTTGAAGTACAATGATACAAGAGTTTTCCGTGATACATTTCATTCCATTGCTGTAATCTGTAACACCTGAGGGTATAATTACATTAATCCTCAGGGGGGTACACGCTTACTTTGTGTACCATGTGTGTGGCAAGCACAAGGAGCCCTAGCTAATATGGTATTTGCTTATACAACTTTACACATCGGTACCATATTTCTCCAACACAGAATTACACAGCTACCTGATTATTTAACAGAGAAACAAACATTTTTTTTACTACATCAGTGACACATGTTTACGCAATTACACATTTGGATAACTTTGCACTTACGAAATTGTATTTTGTCTGTACTTTGTGAACAGTTCATATTTTTTCGGACCCATTGTGATATTATGAGAGCTTTGAATGATATATTTGGTATGGGATCACGATTTTTAAAGTACGTTTGAGGCATATGACACTTTTGACATGAGCAGAGAATTTTTTTAGGTTTTGAAATTATTGGAGGAAGCTACGACTATTTTGAGAGTTGACTGAGGTGTTATGATGTTATTATTACGATGACTATGTGTATTATGCTGCTGAGGTATGTTTATGGTCAATAAGCTGATGCTATATGAAGAATTTGATTGTGCTACATATCTGTTATGATGAAATATTGAAGAAGTGTCGAAAAATATTTATATGTGAAATAAGGTAAGGAGTAATGAATAGTGGTTAGGGACTCTGACTTGTGAAAAAGGATGTTGGAAACCAAGAATCGTACTTTAAGAGTTATGAAATGTGTGTAAATGCGTGAATGTATCACAATGCCGGTGAAAATTTTTTGGACACTGTTATATTCATAAGATTTTGTATCTACACATTTGCAACGCAAATTCTCGACCCGTGATATTTTGTATATGAGACTGCCACTGTAGTGCAAACTGGTGTTGTAAATATTTTGGTAAGAAAGTTAAGTGACCACCAGCACGTAATGCGTCGTGGGCACCCAGCTGGGCGACAGTCGCCTGGAAAAAATCCATTACTGTGTGCCTTTTCAGAGGCACAGGTGGAGAAAAAAAAAAAAGGGAGGCCATGATCCTCGCTATTGACATTCCTTTGTAGAAAGCATCGCAAATAAGACATGCTCAAACTTGAAAACATATGATTATACCGTGGAGCTCTTAATTTATGATATTTACTAAAATGCCTAATGAAATGATGAGAAACATTCACGGCTGTTGTCTTGCTAGTTGAGAGAAATGCCATATGGCTTGCTTTATGTATTTATTTACTCATTTTGTTTAATATCTAGTTTCTAGCTGCACTGCAGCATTGGTTAAAATAAAATTTAATAGTTGTACTAATATAAATATTTTATGCTTACAGATCCAGTAAATAATTTTATGATCTATTCAAAAAAAACGAAGGAGCATAAAAAGACATTTCCCTTCACAGGAATTGCATACAGAATTTTCTTTTCAACTACTTGGTAATTTTTTTGGTAGAATAACTTCTTGTGGTGCACCACTTTAATTACATAGACATTAAGATGTGAATATACATTTCCTTTCTGCTTGAGCTATGTCATGTTCAGATATAAGTTATAGCATTTGCTGCTGCTGTTTGCCAGGCATAGTGCTACTTAATTTCACTTTGTATTACTCTGTTAAGCTAGTTTTACTACTGATTTATCTTTCTTGTTGCTGCACATTGGCTCATATTAGTTGTAATGTTGCATTGCTTGGTAATTTAGATTTACTGTAGCTTGCTTTGCAATTTTCCATTTTTTTGTCATTGTTGTTTGTGTTAATTTGGTTTGTGCTGCTGCATTGCCTTGTCCCTTAGTTTAGCATCTGAGCTCAGTAGATTTAAGTTAGCTTAAGAGGGGGTAGCCTATAAGAGAATGAGTTGCGATGAATTTGAAGAAATGCACTGAGAGGCTATACGAGAAAAGTACAGAAAGCAGGTATAGATAGGACTTTTGGAAATAATGTAGAATGAAGGGAAATCTCCGAGAAGTAAAGAAAGTTTTGTTTTCAAAATACTGCAGTAAAACAAACCCTGTCCTTTCCTTGTACGAGGGCTATCCACAAAGTGCATTACGTTTTGGAATTAAAAATAAATACAGTATTGGCAAAAATTTTTATTATATATAGATGAAAGCCACACTTTAATACTACTTTTCTACATAGTTGCCATTTAAATTAAGGCACTTATCGAAGCGATGGACGAGCTTGGAAATTCCTTCGTCGTAAAATTCGGCCGCCTGCGCCTTCAACCACGTGGTTACTTCTTTTGGGACAGAAAAGGTGTGATTTTTGTGGATTTCCTGGAAAGGGGCACTACAATAAACTCTCAAAGGTATTGCCAAACTCTGCACAACCTCAGAACAGCAATACAAAACAAGCGCAAGGGAAAGTTGGGCTCAAAGATCTTGCTGATTCACAACGCCCTGGCCTACACGACAAATGCCACTCGTGAAGTTCTCGAATCTTTTAAGTGGGAGTTGTTTCCTCATCCGCCGTACAGTCCCTACCTGGCACTGAGCGACTTCCACTTATTCCCAGCAATGAAGAAGTGGTTGGCTATGCAGCGTTTTGATGACGACGCACAGCTCCAAGAAGAGGTAACCACGTGGTTGAAGGCGCAGGCGGCCGAATTTCACGACGAAGGAATTTCCAAGCTCGTCCATCGCTACGATAAGTGCCCTAATTTAAATGGCAACTATGTAGAAAAGTAGTATTTAAGTGTGGCTTTCATCTGTATATAATAACAAAAATTTCCAATACTTTATTTATTTTTAATTCCAAAACGTAATGTACTTTGTGGATAGCCCTCGTATTATTCCGCTGTATGTTTGTGTACCCTTGTGTATTTATGTTCTTCCTGTCTTTATTTGTTTATGTTGTAGAATTTTTCTAATACTCAGCTACATGAACTATGATGAGGAATACTGTTATACTCAAATATAATTTGCATTAATAATATGTTATTTACTTTGTAAAGATGTTTAGACATTATTTATTCTGTTTTGTTTTAATGCTCATGTGTGAAGTTGATGTTTCAATAATTATTCTGATCTTTTATGTATTTACTTATGTCATAATTCCTGTAACACTGATGTATATGTTTATTTCTATTCTGTTGTAAAGCCTGTACTACAAATGTTATCTGTATTGTTATGTTCTTTAATGATCTATTTTGTACCTTTGCAATTGTATTCTTATGTTATAAAATTGTAATTGACACCAGTACATCATATTATGAACTTGTAAGTTCCATTTCACTGTACACGTTTCTGTTGGTCATAGTATATGGACAATATGTGAGAAGTAGGGGCTGTTAGTGTTTGCACGTGTGTTAATAATTCAGCAATTGGCTGGATAACAGCATTGCTGGTGTGGTGTCACCGCCAGACACCACACTTGCTAGGTCCATTAGTACATGTCGGACCCGCGTGTCGCCACTGTCAGTGATCGCAGACCGAGCGCCACGACACGGCAGGTCTCGAGAGACTTACTAGCACTCGCCCCAGTTGTACGGACGACGTAGCTAGCGATGCACACTGTCGAAGCCCTGCTCATTGCAGAGCAGATAGTTAGAATAGCCTTCAGCTAAGTTAATGGCTACGACCTAGCAAGGCGCCATTAGTAACATGGAGTCTCACTTATCGTCAAGAGCGATGTACCACAAGGATGGATTAAAGTTAAGTATTCCAGGAGCTACGTACTTTTCTTTATAGCATTCATTACGTATCCTGTTGCAGACCTATCTCTATTCTGCGTGAGCTTAGCGCGTGCCTTTCGGCTACTTCCGAGTGGCGTGGTTGTCTTGTTACGCCACAACAGCTGGTTCTAGGGACAATTCCAAAAAACTTTGTGAGTGTACAAGTGGTGGTTATGGACTTGCTATATTATCCACAAGACTCTTCAATGGTGATTGTGCACCTTCACAGTCGCAACAGATGGCTGCTGGCCGTCTCTACATGGACTACAGTGGCTCTGCATCTTTGATGGCCCACCAATACCACTATTTCTACAAGGACTGCACTGGGTCTGCACCTCTGGTGGCCCACCAATACTGTAATCTCTACCAGAACTACAGGGGGTCTACTCTGTGATGACCTACCTACCACTATTCTTCAAAACTTCGAATGACTCTGCTGTGGGTTTGCTCTGTTGTGGCCCATTACCTCTCTACATGTCGAGAGTCAGCACTGTCTTTCCGTTGGAAGGACAACACTACTTCTCCAAGACTGCATGGAAATCCACTACTTCCGTGTGTATTTTCTTTTACTGCTCAGACTTTGAGAAAAACACTGCAATTTTACTGTGATGAATGATCAGGACTGTCTTTATGGACTGTGAGAAAATTTTAGCTTTTGACCAACACTGTATCAATAAGTGTGTGCATTTGATATCTTTGTTATTGTAATTATGAAAATTTTTATCAAATTATTATTGGCCACTGCCCAAAACAATTTGTAAAATTTTTTGTGGGGAGCATGGGGGCTATGTAAGTAGGCTGTTTAGGTTTTTATATTGGTAACGCCTCGTAGCGCTCTGTATGAAAATCACTGACTGTGCTGTGTGCAATCTGTGGTTGGTTTGCATTGTTGTCTGCCGTTGTAGTGTTGGGCAGCTGGATGTGACCAGCGCGTAGCCAGCAGTGGTGGATGTGGGGAGAGAGATGGCGGATTTTTTAAATTTGTAAGACTGGATGTCATGAACTGCTACATATATTATGACTATTAAGGTAAATACATCATTTGTTCTCTATCAAAATCTTTCATTTGGTAACTATGCCTATCAGTAGTTAGTGCCTTCCGTAGTTTGAATCTTTTATTTAGCTGGCAGTAGTGGCGCTCGCTGTATTGCAGTAGTTCGAGTAACGAAGATTTTTCTGAGGTAAGCGATTTGTGAAACGCATAGGTTAATACAAAATTGTTAAGGCTTTCGTGGCCACTTGTTGACAAACTGCCTATTGGCTTCTGTCTCGGGTTCTTCGGCCGACGTTCATCTAATGATTCTTCTGACGTTTCGCCAGCACGAGTGGCTGGCATTGTCAAAGCTTCACCCTCCATAGCCGGTGGTGAACTGGAGGCGAGCTCACAGCCGCAGACTATATGTACCTGGCGGGCCAACGTCCGAGGGCTTCTCCGCGGTCATTTCCGGTGCGATTGTCCTCTTGCTACCTGCGACGGTCGTTCGCTGCAGTACGGGAAGCCAGGATCCGTTTACCCTAAGGCTTTCCTCTTTCTTGTTGAAATTGTTCGCGTGTTTTTGGATTTCTACAGCTTCTCTGAACAAGCGCGTGTGTTAGTGCTTCTCTACAGCCAGAACTTCCGTGACGGCGAATTTTATTACGTGGTCGGTCTCATTCAGTGCGTGCTCTGCCTCGGCCGATTTCTCCACCTGCCCCAACATGCAATGTCGCTTATGCTCTTTGATCCTGGTGTTAATGGATCGTCCAGTCATTCCAACATAAACTTTTCCGCATGTGCAAGGTATACGGTATATTCCCGACATTGTGAGAGGGTCTCTTTTCTCCTTCGCCGATCTAAGACACTCTTTGATCTTCCTTGTCGGTTTGAAAATCGTCTTTACGCCGTGTTTGCGCAATATACGGCCGATTCTGTCCGTCTCTCTGGGAATGTATGGCAGTAACGAACCAGAAAAAAGAAATGTCGGGGACGGCCTTTCTGGGGCCGCGAGCTCGCCTCCAGTTCACCACCGGCAATGGAGGGTGAAGCTTTGACAATGCCAGCCACTCGTGCTGGCGAAACGTCAGAAAAATCATTAGATGAACGTCGGCCGAAGAACCCGAGACAGAAGCCATTAGGCAGTTTGGCATAGATTAATGTTAGTTCAAATGGTTCAAATGGCTCTGAGCACTATGGAACTTAACAGCTGTTGTCATCAGTCCCCTAGAACTTAGAACTGCTTAAATCTAACTAACCTAAGGACATCACACACATCCATGCCCGAGGCAGGATTCGAACCTGCGACCGTAGCAGTCGCGCGGTTCTGGACTGCGCGCTTAATGTCAGTCAGGGCCATTTTTTTGTAGGGATTTTTGAAAGTCAGATTGCGTTGCGCTAAAAATATTGTGTGTTAGGATAAGCACAGTCTTGTATATTTGCTCGAAGGGGACGTTTCAGTGTGTGTAGTCTAACACAAATTACCATTAGATGAGAACTCATGTACAGTCCTTAAATTATCTGTAAAATTGTGTCGTTATCCCATTTTTCCCTTTTTGGAAACTTTTACACCCTCAGTATGTAGGGGTTGTGGTGGAAGGGGCTCCAGTTCAAATTCTGTACCTCCACCTGTGAAACCCACTAGAGGTCTTCATGTAAGAGTATATTCATGTATTAGCACCTAAGATCTGTCAGGACTGTTGTAATAGGTTTAAGGCATTACACTGTTATGGAAAGTATGAGAATACAGACTTTATCTTATTGCGTAGTCATTCTTTGAATTTTGCATGGCTTTCGAGAAAAATGTCTTGATGTTTCCTATAAAAAGGTCGATGTTGACGGAATCCCTTTTTACTATCATTAAAATTACTAAAACATGAAGTAAGCCGGCCGGAGTGGCCGAGCGGTTTTGGGGGCTACAGTCTGGAGCCGCACGACCGCTACGCTCGCAGGTTCGAATCCTGCCCCGGGCATGGGTGTGTGTGTGTGATGTCCTTAGGTTAGTTAGCTTTAAGTAGTTTTAAGTTCTAGGGGACTGATGACCTCAGACGTTAAGTCCCATAGTGCTCAGAGCCATTTGACCCATGAAGTAAATGTATGTTCATGGGCGTCCGCAGAAAGGTTTTCAAGGGGGAACAAAGCTCTAAAATTTTCCCTTTTGATATTAAAGAGCAGTTTAATTTACAGACATGTCATGTCATAAGAACAACATTTTATAAGTGACACGAATAACTTATTATATCCCAGAAAACTGACGGTAATCCACATACTTTGTGAATATAATCTCTGCTTCATATTCCGGTGGAGGGACGTGGGGTATAAGAGCCCCCTCTAGCCGTGTCTTGAGCGCGCTTATGGCCCCGTTATTGCTATTTGCAACGGGCTCCACAATCTGATCACCTGAGATGTTCTCCGTTTGATATAAAAATGGTCTTGATAAAAATGAAACTTTGTACATGTTGCGCGTCTGTACGTGAAGGTTATCCTCGAAGTAATTAGTTCGTTGTACTTTTTAAAGCAGAGTTCCGTTCGTGTTGTTCATATAGAAAAACTGAGACAGCGGACGGTCATAAAATTCACTGCTTTGGCAATTTAAGGTCAACGTAAATTTTCTTCATATCTAGTTAACGTTTACAAGGTAAACAGATACGTAATAGGAGGTTGAACTGAAACGTCGTCGAATTTTTCTTGAAAATGATCCACAAGATGGGCGCCGCTGATCGGTGACGAAGATGAATATGATATTGGACGATGGGAAATTAAAGGTATATGTGTGAAATACTGGACGTCATTGACATAGGTAACGTTCGGGACACTTTATACGAAAAAAATAAGAAATGAAAAACCCTTTCGCGACGTGTTTGCCGGATCCGTTGAATGCTGAAAAAAATCAAACGCGAAAATTTCCTGTTATTTGATTTGTCTATATTAGAAATAGCTTTCCAATCTTCCTCTTTGATATGGCTTTGGAGGTCACTGTCTGCAATCGTATGAAGTTCGATTATTACGGAATCATCGTTCGATCATAGTGAACGCATCTGTTTGGTGGCCGGTTGATATTTTGATGACAGGTCTACTGAGATGCTCTTACTATTAAGGTTATCAGTGCTACAGATCCATCGCTTTGATTTTTGTCTTTCATTTTCGTTTTTAATGCATTCCCGTAACACGTACTATTCTAGGACTTGGAATTGAATGTGACCGTTTCATGGATCTAAAAGAAGGGTGATTACAGATTATAATTTCTCCAACTGAAACACATACAGGGTAACAATTATTGAACTATATGAAATAAAATCGTCATAACTTCTGAGTGGTTGGGCCGTGGGGTTTTATTTAGCGACGATGCCCCCTTTCACTTGGATGGCTTCGTCAATAGGCAAAATTGGCGCAATTTGGGGGACTGGGAATCTGCATTTCGCGATCGAGAAGTCTCTTCACCTTCAGTGGGTGACTGTGTGGTGTGTAATGTCCAGTCACGGAATAATCGGTGCGATATTCCTTGATGGCACGGTGACTACCGAACGGTACATGAAGGTTTTGGTTTTGGTTTTGGAAAATGATTTTATCCCCATTATCCAAAGTGACCCTGATTTTGCCGAGATGTGGTTCATGCAAGACAGTGATCGACCCCATCGAATTCTGGCTCTGGGGTACTCAGGGGCCACTGGCATGGGCCTCGATTGATCGCCTTATTTCCGGGATCTGAATACATGCATCTCCTTCTTGTCGGGCTATATTAAAGACAGGGTGTACACCAATAACCCAAAAACGATTGGTGAGATGAAAACAACCATTTAGGAGGCCATGGACAGCATCGATGTCCTGACACTTCAGCGGGTCATGCAGAATTTCATTACTCGTCTGCCCCACACCATCGGCAGTGGTGGCGGGCATATCGCACAAGTCTTAACCGAAATCTGATAAATGCAGTAACGTTTACACGCGAATGAAGTGTATGCACGCCACAGTTTGAAACTAACTTACATTTTTTTCATGTAGTTCAGTAATTGTCACGCTGTACATTGTTCACGTAATAGCGGCAACACCAATGAGGAGAGATTTGCCAGTCCCGACAGACTTCCATGATGTTATCGATTTTATGTTGCATTGTTTACACTTTGAACTACACTGAGCAGTTAAATAGACAGTGGTTGTGCAAAATTATGCGTCTGCTACCATAGTCTACAAATCCTGTTTCATGTTCATTACGGAAAGTTCGAAAGCTGTGGCTGGCTCGAGTCATGCTTGTCTTGGGTTAAACCTCGGTTGCAGTCCTGTGGTTTTATTTCTCCTGTGGTTATCGCGCTAATGTTGCTGTCCTCTCCATGGGTGGCAGTAGCAGCGTCTGTCGATGCTAGTACTGCAGTACCATCTTTGGTGTGGCGGATATAGTTTCCGGCTGGGCAGTGTGTGACCAGTCAGTCGGTTGGCGTGGAGCAGCGAGGAAGTCTCCGTCGTGCGTACTGTGCAGGGGCCGCTGGCGGTGTGCACGTGAGGTTGGAGTGTGAGGTGCTGCTTGCGAGTGCTACGAAGTTCGTCGTCCACCGATCTTGGACATGAAAGTTGACTCCTCACTTAACCTACTATCGAGCATCAACTGTTTACACTTCTTCGTTTGATCATGGTTGTCGCTTTTGGGACACTCCCCCGCACCAACGTGTGTGGCTAAGATTCCAGCCGTCTTCCTGTGGAGATTAACTTATTTATTCCCTGTTACTGAAGTTGGCCAGCGGTATCTTCGACCTTGTGGCCGTTGACTTTCCGGTTACGTGGCCTGGTCGTTGACGTAATTTTCGGCAGTGTATTTTCCTCTTCGTGTTGTTGCTGTCCAGCGCAGCGTGTAGTTCGACAGCTGAGGTGTTGTTGGTCGTTGTGGGCGCCAATATTCTGTTTGTCGTTGTATTGAAATCTTGTGGTCGTTTCGCTGGTTGCGTGGAGCGCAACTGATCTTGTTGATTGGTCGGTAGGTTGTCTGTCGGTTGGGTTGCCCTCAGATGAAGGCTGTCTGTCTCACCTAAACGAGCGTCAGTGTTACAATCCCAGGCCGACCCTTGGAAACGTCTGAGCGCCGTTCATGTGTGTTACATAGTAATTTTCCTGTCTTGGTTTTAGTTATTTGGTTGATTTGTGGCCTTCAGCCGACTATCAGTATCTCTTAAATTAATGTTCTTGTCTTGCCCTTAAGGCATGAGATTGTTATTGTTTATAGGGGCCTTCAGGCAGAAGGCCATATCTTAAAACATTGCATATAAAGATACGGTCTTCTGCAGACCTTCCTCCATTTCGCTGCAATTTTCTAATGCTGCAACTTCTCTGTATACTACAGCATCTTCCGCGAAAAGCCGCATGGAACTTCCGACACTATCTACTAGGACATTTATATCCATTATGAAAAGCAACGGTCGCATAACACTCCCCTGTGGCACGCCAGAGGTTACTTCAACGTCTGTACATGTCCTCAACTGAGAACAACATGCTGTGTTCTGTTGGATAAAAACTCTTCAATCCAGCCACACAGCTGGTCTGATATTCCGTAGGCTCTTACTTTATCAGGCGACAGTGCGGAACTGTATCGAACGCCTTCCGGAAGTCAACGAAAATGGCATCTACCTGGCAGCCTGTATCTAATATTTTCTTGGTCTCAAGAACAAATAAAGCGAGTTGGATCTCATACGATCGCTGTTTCCGGAATCCATGTTGATTCCTACTGAGTAGATTCTGGGTTTCCAGAAATGACATGATATCCAAGCAAAAAACATGTTCTAAAATTCTACAACAGATCGATGTCAGAGATATAGGCCTATAATTTTGCGCATCTGCTCGACGACCCTTCTTGAAAACTGGAACTACCTGTGCTCTTTTCCAATCATTTGGAACCTTCCGTTTCTCTAGAGACATGCGGTACACGGCTGTTAGAAGGGGGCCAAGTTCTTTCGCGTGCTCTGTGTAGAATCGAATTGGTACCGTGTTAGGTCCAGTGGACTTTCCTCTGTTGAGTGATTTCAGTTGCTTTTCCATTCCTCGGACACTTATTTCGATGTCAGCCATTTTTTCGTTCGTGCGAGGATTTAGAGAAGGAACTGCAGTGCGGCTTTCCTCTGTGAAACAGCTTTGGAAAAAGGTGTTTAGTATTTCAGCTTTACGCGTGTCATCCTCTGTTTCAATGCCATCCCAGAGTGTCTGGATATGCTGTTTCGATCCATTTACTGATTTAACGTAAGACCAGAACTTCCTAGGATTTTCTGTCAAGTCGGTACACAGAATTTTACTTTCGAATTCACTGAACGCTTCACGCATAGCCCTCCTTACGCTAACTTTGAGATCGTTTAGCTTCTGTTTGTCTGAGAGGTTTTGGCTGCGTTTAAATTTGCAGTGAAGCTCTCTTTGCTTTCACAGCAGTTTCCTAACTTTGTTGTTGAACCACGGTGGGGTTTACCCGTCCCTCACACTTTTACTCGGCACGTACCCGTTTAAAACGCATTTTACGATTGCCTTGAACTTTTTCCATAAACACTCGACATTGTCAGTGTCGGAACAGAAATTTTAGTTTTGATCTGTTAGATTGAAATCTGTCTCCTACTGCTCTTGCTAAACAGATAAACCTTCCCTTTTTTTATGTTCCTATTTACTTCCATATTCAGGGATGCTGCAACGGCTTCATGATCACTGATTCTCTGTTCTGTGCTTACAGAGTCGAAAAGTTCGGGTCTTTATCAGTAGGTCCAAGATACCTCCACGAGTCGGTTCTCTGTTTAATTGCTCGAGGTAATTTTCGGATAGTGCACTCAGTATAATGTCCCTCGATGCTCTGTCCCTACCACCCGTCCTAAACATCTGAGTGTCCCAGTCTATATCTGGTAAATTGAAATCTCTACCTAAGACTATAACATGCTGAGAAAATTTATGTGAAATGTATTCCAAATTTCCTCTCAGTTGTTCTGCCACTAATGCTGCTGAGTCGGGAGGTCGGTAAAAGGAGCCAACTATTAACCTAGCTCGGTTGTTGAGTGTGACCTCCACCCATAATAATTCACAGGAACTATCCACTTCTACGTGAATTTTAAAATTTTCCCGGCGAATTGACTGTTCAAACAAATTTCGGGCTTGCTGCCGGTCACAGTCTGCGACGGCTCACCTGAAGATGACTGGCAGGTGCCCAGTTGAAATATCGTGCGAAGTATTGAACGACGACCGGCTGCAAGCCCGAAATTTGTTTGAACTATCCACTTCTACTTCACTACAGGCTAAACTACTAACAGCGACAAACACGCCACCACCGGTTGCATGCAATCTATCCTTTCTAAACACCGTCTGTACCTTTGTAAAAATTTCGGCAGAATTTATCTCTGGCTTCAGCCAGCTTTCTGTACCTATAACGATTTCAGCTTCGGTGCTTTCTATCAGCGCTTGAAGTTCGGGTACTTTACCAATGCAGCTTCAACAGTTTACAATTACAATACCGATGGCTGCTTGGTCCCCGCATGTCCTGACTTTGCCCCGCACCCTTTGAGGCTGTTGCCCTTTCTGTACTTGCCCGATGCCATCTAACCTAAAAAACCGCCCATTCCACGCCACACAACCCCTGCTACCCGTGTAGCCGCTTGCTGCGTGTAGTGGACTCCTGACCTATCCAGCGGAACCCGAAACCCCACCACCCTATGGCGCAAGTCGAGGAATCTGCAGCCCACACGCTCGCAGAACCGTCTCAGCCTCTGATTCAGACCCTCCACTCGGCTCTGTACCAAAGGTCCGCAGTCTGTCCTGTCGACGATGCTGCAGATGGTGAGCTCTGCTTTCATCCCGCTAGCGAGACTGGCAGTCTTCACCAAATCAGATAGCCGCCGGAAGCCAGAGAGGATTTCCTCCGATCCATAGCGACACACATCATTGGTGCCGACATGAGTGACCACCTGCAGATGGGTGCACCCTGTACCCTTCATGGCATCCGGAAGGACCTTTTCCACATCTGGATTGACTCCCCCCAGTATTCACACAGAGTGCACATTGGTTTTCTTCCCCTCTCTTGCTGCCATATCCCTAAGGGGCCACATTACGCGCCTAACGTTGGAGCTCTCAACTACCAGTAAGCTCACCCTCTGCGACCGCCCGGATCTTGCAGACTGAGGGGCAACCTCTGGAACAGGACAAGCAGCCATATCCGGCCGAAGATCAGTATCAGCCTGAGACAGAGCCTCAACGTGGGCAGTATCCCGGACAGCCACAGTCGTAGTCCGATCGGGGGATGCTGGCCGTCCCCGACAAACCCCCATCCGGACCCCCACAGTGATGCCCATTGGCAAAAGCCTCAAGCTGTGTGACCGAAGCCAACACTGCCTGAAGCTGGGAGCGAAGGGATGCCAACTCAGCCTGCATCCGAACACAGCAGTTGCAGTCCCTATCCATGCTAAAAACTGCTGTGCAAAGAACGTCTGAACTAATCTACAGAGAGCGCAAACAAATCGACACAAATTTAAACCGTTATTAAAATACAAGATTGCCTAGTAAATGCAGTAATGCTGCTACTTGCGCACTGCTGACACACTGCTCGGCGGCGGAAGGAGACTACGAGATTTTACACTATTCAGGTACTAAAACGCGATGCTACAACTCCCAAATACTATAATACGCCCGAAATTTATGAATTAAACAATGCAAGTACCAAAAACACGCAAAGAAATTAAGAATTAAACTATGTAACAAATAAGTGAGCTAAGAGTATACTCCTTGCTGCTGGCAGCTGCTTATCCAACGGCGGCAGGGAGTTCACTGGCTGTGACCAACCGACACTGGCCGTTTAAAAGTAAGTGGCACATGTCACACGGGCCTCCAGTCATGACGCAGAAAATCAGGGCAGACAACTGAGTCCATTTGCAATCTATCCACAATGAATTACCACACTGCAATTGCTGTTATAGGCACTGCGCCTAACGATTCCCTTTCCATTCTTTAAATAATTCACCTACTATTTACAATAAAACTCATATTAATAATCCTGCCTGGTGCAACATACATCACTATATGAGTCCGTTATTTATACAATAAAGTGACAGCCTGCTGTAGCGGTTTAACGCATTTCTTCAGTCCAGACGCCCTATTGATGTACTGCTGTAACCGTGCACGCTTCTGACGGTGAGGTCCGTTACAGGGGTGGACAAAAATTTGGAAACACCAAAAACACAGCACATAACCATTCCAAATACGCTATAGGAAACCAGTTGCCATTCAAAACAGCTCCCAGTCGTCTTAGACGCCGTATATTAAGGGTGACATTCCCCATAAAGTTGATTCAAAATATTCCACCTAACGATCTTGTATAATGCTTACAACTTCACACAGTGGTGACTGTAGCTGTAAATTCTTCTCGTAGGAACGAAATCACTTCAAGGTTCTGATAGCGTCATACAATCGAACAGCAATGCAGACTGTTGTTGGAAAACTTCACAAACATGCTTGCAAACATTTCACACATCAACGGGTGATTAAAAAAGCATTGACGACTTATGGCTGGCATACCTTTTAGATCTAAGGAAATATTCGCGGGAGACTAGCGATTTAAAATATGTTTTGATGCTTGTTGATTCATATTCAAAATTCGCTTCGCCTTACCAGTAAAAAAAGACAACACAGGTGGTTGCGGATGTCATGGCGAGGACGTGCATCAGACCTGTACAGCTCGAAAACTTGTAAAACTTGAGTCTGACAATGGTGTTAAGTTATACACTGATGAACCAATATATTATGACCATCTGCTTAATAGCTTCTTTGTCCGTCACTGGAACAAAATACATTACTGATCGTGTGTATCATGGATAAGACAATTTGTTGGTAGGTTTCTGGAGGTGCCCACGCACAGGTCATGCAATTGGTGTCAATAACAAGCCGCTGATTTGCGTACGCGTTGATGGCGCCCTATAGCCACCCAGATGGGTTCGCGCCGAGACATCAACGTGATTCCACTACAATGCTGCACAGACCACTGTAGCACGGATCTGGCTCCGTCAGGGAAGACATAATCCATGAAAGGATTAAGGTACTTGGCAGCTGTCAGCGTGTCTTCGATTACTACCCCAGTCACACGCAAGCGCAGGATAACGTCTCACATAGCATAATACTGCTAGCACGATCCTGCGTCCGTGGCGCGCTGCACGTTTCGAGCCGGCATTCACGTCGATGACGGCGACTGTGAAGACGACCATCGACCGAGTGTAGCAGAAATGCAATTCACCCGACGAGCCTACACGTTTCTACTGATCGACGGTCGAATTCCGATGGTACCGCGCCCACTGCAATCGCAACTGACGATGTCGTTGAGTCAACATGTGAACAGGTAGCAGTAGTCTGCTGCGGATCTACAAGTTCAACAATGTACGATGAACGGTGTGCTCCGAAACACTTGTGAGTGCACCGGTATTGTGCTCTTTTGGCAGAAATGCCAAAGATCACCATCTGTCCTACTTTACCGAGCAGTCAAGCCTCCGAACTCCAAGTTCTGTAAATAGTCGTAGACGTCCAACCATTTAGCACCTAGAGGCAGTTTCACTGCGCTACGTCTTTCCGTAGATGCTCGCGACAGTAGCACGTGAACATTCTACCACCTTCGCCGTTTTCGAGATACTCGTTCACAGGTTCTGCATCACGCCCTTATCTCCATGGATTTCCCCATTTGCAGCCTATATCTTCGCTGGGGTGTTCTCCCGTCCATGGCTGCTCCGCTTACATACTTTCGTTACCGCGTCACGTGACTGCAACGCCACCAGGCGGCATCCAACGCCAATGTGGGCAGTGATCTCAATGTTGTAGCTTATCAGTGTATTCATATTAAAACAATTGATCCACACAGACAAACATTCTTTAGGAGTAGTCCTGCACGTGTACCAAAACTTAAGAGAGCATTAGAAAAATTGTCCCGTCGAAAAAAAAAGAAAGAAAGAAAACGGAAATACAGCGTGACACAGAATAACGGGAATGTTTGAAATGAGTTGTGGCAGCCGTGGGTAGGTGGCAGCACTGCAGGTTCATGACAGCGAGTAAACTATCCGCTATTTCAGTAATCATGGATCAGTGGAACGGACAACAGCGTGCGTTAGCCATAAAAATGTTTTATAAAAACAATGATAGTTTGGCGGCGGCGCAGAGGGAGTTTCAACGTTTTTATAATTTAGGACGTCATGATGCCGTTCCGTCGAAACACGCGATAAAATGTTGAATTAATAACTTTGAAGAGACTGGATTTCCCCTCAAGAAGAAACCAAACGGACGACCAAGAAGTGTGCGTTCTCCAGCGAACACTGGTGTTGTACGCGACCCTGTCTTACGGAACCCACGGCGTTCAATTCGTAAGCAAGCAGCAGTGGTTGGAATGTCCCGAGAGAGAGTTCGCATAATTCTTCGTCTTGATTTAAAATTTCATCTCTACAAACTACGAATGGTGCAACAATTGAAAGACAACGATAACCGGTTATGATTAGGATTCTGTCAACAAATCATAACAAAAATAAACAATGACGATGAATTTATAAACAAGTAGTGGATGTCAGATGGGGCACATTTTCATCTCTCAGGTTATGTGAATAAACAGAACTACCGTTAACGGCCAAACACAAATCCTAATGGCGTTCTTGAGCGCCATTTACACGCTAGTAAAGTGACGACAGTATGGTGTGGCGTTTCATCACGTGGGATTATCGGACCGTATTTTTTCGCAAATGAGCAGGGAAACACAATAACTGTCAATGATGAACGTTACGTGGAGATGTTACGAACTCCTGCACTGAACAACTTTCCAAACGTTCAAGAAGCCTGGTTTCAACAGGACAGAGCGACATTACACAGTGCACGGCAGTCAATGGCATACGTGCGAGAATTGTTTGGCAAACGTGTGACCTCACGATTTGGTAACATTCCATGGCCCCCTAGATCGCCAGAGTTATCCGTTTGTGATTTTTTTCTTGTGGGGCTTCCTCAACAGCAAAGTCAACATGAGTCGACCAAGAACCCTGGATGAGTTAAAACAGAGAATTTGGGATGCAATTCACAGTATCCCAGCTGAGATGTTGCAGCGGTCAGTGAGGAATCTCAACAGCAGATTTCACGAATGTATTCGTACAGGAGGACGCTATCTAAAGGACGTAATTTTTAAAATGGCTCTGAGCACTATGGGACTTAACATCTGAGGTCATCAGTCCCCTAGAACTTAGAACTACTTAAACCTAACTAACCTAAGGACATCACACACATCCATGCCCGAGGCAGGATTCGAACCTGCGACCGTAGCGGTCACGCGGTTCCAGACTGTAGCGCCTAGAACCGCTCGACCATTTCGGCCGGCGACGTAATTTTTAGAAAATGATAAATGCCATCAATGTTTCGTAAGGTTGGCAAAGTTAAAAGATTTCAATTACTATGAATGCAGTTTCTTTCCTTCATCACTTCTAGTTTCATTGGATCGTGGAAATATTCCCGTTTTTCTGTGTCACCCTGTATTTATGATGACCAAAGTCCAGCAGACAGAACTAAAAAATCACACTCCAAAGGAAAGTAAAGACAATACAGCCGCAGGAAATTTCTGTACTGTAGAACTGCAAGGGATTTAAAGGATGTCTCATTTACCTTGGCAATCCCATATGACGTTTTGCCAGAAGCGAAATAAAAAATGTATCAAGCAATCTTTTTTTAGTTGCCAAGGAATTTAAATAGCATGGCTGCCTTTCTTGGAACAGTTTCCGTTATGAAGATATGAGGAGCAGTGCGTCTTTTTTAAATAGCTTCCTACATCTTTTATTTAATAATCCACTTCACTCAAGACCTGTTCAGAAATGTATCACAGCCGCCCATATAAACATAACCTTTTTAAAAAGGTAAGACAAAATTAACTTTGACTATTCTTTATTAGAACATAATGTAGGTACCTGTAGTAACGTAACTCGTACATGAAATGACAGGGAGCTTCACTCTGGAGGTGGTGAGATACTAAGCGTTAGTAAGATAATAATTTTCTTCATTTTATGTGCCACATGGGCCAAATTAAACATAAACAATGACGAAGAATTAACCTCAAAGGGAACACCAGAGTAAATCACAATAAGTTAGTAAAATTTAAATTACTTTTCTTTGAATATTTCAGAGAATTTCCTTTTATAATGTATAAGAAAGCAAAACGTTTGAATTTGATGAACATCGCCTGCAGCTGCCCTCTATGCATTTAACAATTAGTTTGGCTACTTGAAAGTCTATCTTACGATAACCACAATGCAAAAACACTTCAAACACTGAAAATAGTAAATGGAGCATTGGAAAATCAACATACATAAGCAATTATTCACAAGAGCAATCGAAAACGAATTCAAAGCAAATAAAGGGGCAGAAACACATGTACTTGCCAATGCTCGATAACCGGCTTCAACTCGCTCCTTGTCCCAAACGGTTGCTTGATTCAGTACAGCTTTTAAAACACACACATACAACATACGTTAGATTTACACAACAAGTAAGTGGCACATGTCACACGGGCCTCTAGTCATGACAGAGAAAATGAGGGCTGACAACTGAGTCCATTTGACTTAAGGTTAACAGAGTGCAATTTACATAAAACAATTACTGCATGCGCGTGGGCCTTTAATTCTGTCTGACGAACCCAACCCGCAAGTACTTAAAGTGAATTGACAATGAAAAATATTAAAAATACCTAAATATAGAAAATACAAATACTACTAGCACAGAAAAAAATCTTTCTAGATCACGTACTCACAAAACGGAATTAGGTAAAATGCAAGTGCTCTTACGGTTGAGTCAATGTTTAATACGGGCACATTCTTACTATCGGATACTGATCCATGTTAAGAGCATGGACCGATGTAATGGCAGTACAATAAGCCAGACCAGCTTACGGTAAGAACACCAAACGAAGCTCAGCAGCAAAAGCACATGGGTTTCCACGAACCGTGACAAGACATGGTGCTGACCGTTTATTACTGCGGCAGGCCTGAGAGAATTAAGGACACTGCATGTGCGCATGTTGACTAACCAAGGCAGCATGAAGCAGGCCTACTGCATCTCCAAAGTTCGACCCACTACCGCAGTGGCAGAGGGAGCCGGCAGCTCTCCAGCAGGCATAGCGTCGCCCCTCAAAGCAAACTTCCGCCATCCAGACGCGGCGGGCGGCCCTCTGCAGCTGGCAAGCTCAGCCCGCGATCCAGACTGACTCCGTAACTGACAGTCAGTCTCCAGCAAGACCTCTAGTTCGAGCTGGCATGCGCTTAAATCCCGAAAGAGGTGCGGTATGGCTGCCACCTACACGGGATGCCAGAGGAGCTGTAGCCAGGTAATGCAGCCCAAAGAAGTTCCACGAGTAAAAGAATAGATTTCAGAGAGACAGAGGAGTGACAGTAAACAAATTACACATTTGATTTTAATTGTAAAACGTTTGCAGGGGCAGATGTTAACTTTGAACTTATTTTGTTGTTAGGCAATGCAGATGAAGAGTACAGAATTTGCAGAAAGGAAGGACATTGAGAAGATGGGACCTTGGTAAGCTGAAAGAACGAGGGGTGGTTAAGAGTTTCGAATGGACTATTAGGCAACGACTGACTGATACAGGGATAAGGACCACAAAACAATATTTGACCAAAGTCACGGGACAGAGATATACACATATACAGGTGGTTCAAAATGGTTCAAATGGCTCTGAGTACTATGGTACTTAACATCTGTGGTCATCAGTCCCCTAGAACATAGAACTACTTAGACCTAACTAACCTAAGGACATCACACACATCCATGCCCGAGGCAGGATTCGAACCTGCGACCGTAGCGGTCACGCGGTTCCAGACTGAAGCGCCTAGAACCGCACGGCCACACCGGCCGGCATATACAGGTGGCTCTAGTATCGAGTACACAAGGTATAAAGGGGCATTGCATTGGCGGATCTGCCACTTGTACTGAGATGCTTCAAGTGAAAACTTTCCTGATGTTATTGTGGCCGCACGACGGGAACTAACAGCCTTTGAACGCGGAATGGTAGTTGGAGGTAGAAACATAGGATAATACATTTCGGGAATCGTTCGGATATTCAGTATTCCGAGATCACAGTGTTAAGAGCGTCCTGGGAATGACCAATTTCAGGCATTACGTCTCAGCACGGACAATGCAGTGACTGATGGCCTTCACATAACGACCGAGAACAGCGGCGTATGCGTAGAGTTGTCAGTGCTGGCAGACAAGCAACACTGCGTGAAATAGCCGCAGAAATCAATGTAGCACACAATATGAACGTATCTTGCGAAATTCGGCGTTAATGGGCTATGACAACAGACGACCGATTCATCGCCTCTCTTGGACTCTCTATAGCCCACAAACTCGGCTAATGGTGATCACGTTCAACATTTATAAGGTTCTTGGTAAAACTGTTTGAGTTGCTCTTTCATTTAACATATCATTTATAACTGTAAGTTTAATATATTAGATATCATAATGCGTTAAAACCCCAGATATTCATTTATAAGCACCCTGTATAATAGAACCTTTCCTTTGCCTCCCTCCTAATTAATGGGCGGATGATTCCTTCCGGAGGGAAGACGATGTTCTCTTCAAGGAACACTACTGGGAACTGGCATTTGAAACAGACCACAGATGTATTCTACTGCCACCAATGTACCTTTTGCATAAGGACACCAAAGATAGGGAAATTAGCGGTCACAGGGATTCGTCTAGGTAGTCCTTTTCCCTCGCCGTATTTGCGAGTGGGATAGGAATGGGGATGGCTAGTAGTGCTACATGATACCCTCCGCCATACACTGTACGATGGCCTGCGAAGTAAGAATATTGATGTGAATTTTTTTTTTTTGTTTTTTGTCATCAGTCTACTGACTGGTTTGATGCGGCCCGCCACGAATTCCTTTCCTGTGCTAACCTCTTCATCTCAGAGTAGCACTTGCAACCTACGCCCTCAATTATTTGCTTGACGTATTCCAGTCTCTGTCTTCCTCTACAGTTTTTGCCCTCTACAGCTCCCTCTAGTACCATGGAAGTCATTCCCTCATGTCTTAGCAGATGTCCTATCATCCTGTCCCTTCTCCTTATCAGTGTTTTCCACATATTCCTTTCCTCTCCGATTCTGCGTAGAACCTTCTCATTCCTTATGTTATCAGTCCACCTAATTTTCAACATTCGTCTATAGCATCACATCTCAAATGCTTAGATTCTCTTCTCTTCCGGTTTCCCACAGTCCATGTTTCACTACCATACAATGCTGTACTCCAGACGTACATCCTCAGAAATTTCTTCCTCAAGTTAAGGCCGGTATTTGATATTAGTAGACTTCTCTTGGCCAGAAATGCCTTTTTTGCCATAGCGAGTGTGCTTTTGATGTCCTCCTTGCCCCGTCCGTCATTGGTTATTTTACTGCCTACGTAGCAGAATTCCTTAACTTCATTGACTTCGTGACCATCAATCCTGATGTTAAGTTTCTCGCGATTCTCATTTCTACTACTTCTCATTACCTTCGTCTTTCTCCGATTTACTCTCAAACCATACTGTGTACTCATTAGACTGTTCATTCCGTTCAGCAGATCATTTAATTCTTCTTCACTTTCACTCAGGATAGCAATGTCATCAGCGAATCGTATCATTGATATCCTGTCACCTTGTATTTTTATTCCACTCCTGAACCTTTCTTTTATTTCCATCATTGCTTCCTCGATGTACAGATTGAAGAGTAGGGGCGAAAGGCTACAGCCTTGTCTTACACCCTTCTTAATACGAGCACTTCGTTCTTGATCGTCCACTCTTATTATTCCCTCTTGGTTGTTGTACATATTGTATATGAACCGTCTCTCCCTATAGCTTACCCCTACTTTTCTCAGAATCTCTAACACCTTGCACCATTTTATATTGTCGAACGCTTTTTCCAAGTCGACAAATCCTATGAAAGTGTCTTGATTTTTCTTTAGCCTTGCTTCCATTATTAGCCGTAACGCCAGAATTGTCTCTCTCGTCCCTTTACTTTTCCTAAAGCCAAACTGATCGTCACCTAGCGCATTCTCAATTTTCTTTTCCATTCTTCTGTATATTATCCTTGTAAGCAGCTTCGATGCATGAGCTGTTAAGCTGATTGTGCGATAATTCTCGCACTTGTCAGCTCTTGCCGTCTTCGGAATTGTGTGGATGATGCTTTTCCGAAAGTCAGATGGTATGTCGCCAGACTCATATATTCTACACACCAACGTGAATAGTCGTTTTGTTGCCACTTCCCCCAATGATTTTAGAAATTCTGATGGAATGTTATCAATCCCTTCTGCCTTATTTGACCGTATGTCCTCCAAAGCTCTATTAAATTCCGATTCTAATACGGGATCCCCTATCTCTTCTAAATCGACTCCTGTTTCTTCTTCTATCACATCAGACAAATCTTCACCCTCATAGAGGCTTTCAATGTATTCTTTCCACCTATCTGCTCCCTCCCCTGCATTTAACAGTGGAATTCCCGTTGCACTCTTAATGTTACCACCGTTGCTTTTAATGTCACCAAAGGTTGTTTTGATTTTCCTGTATGCTGAGTCCGTCCTTCCGACAATCATATCTTTTTCCATGTCTTCACATTTTTCCTGCAGCCATTTCGTCTTAGCTTCCCTGCACTTCCTATTTATTTCATTCCTCAGCGACTTGTATTTCTGTATACCTGATTTTCCCGGAACATGTTTGTACTACCTTCTTTCATCAATCAACTGCAGTATTTCTTCTGTTACCCATGCATTCTTCGCAGCTACCTTCTTTGTACCTATGTTTTCATCCCAACTTCTGTGATGGCCCTTTTTAGAGATGTCCATTCCTCTTCAACTGTACTGCCTACTGCGCTATTCCTTATTGCTGTATCTATAGCGTTAGAGAACTTCAAACGTATCTCGTCATTCCTTAGTACTTCCGTATCCCACTTCTTTGCGTATTGATTCTTCCTGAATAATATCTTGAACTTCAGCCTACTCTTCATAACTACTATATTATGATCTGAGTCTATATCTGCTCGTGGGTACGCCTTACAGTCCAGTATCTGATTTTGGAATCTCTGTCTGACCATGATGTAATCTAATTGAAATCTTCCCGTATCTCCCGGCCTTTTCGAAGTATACCTCCTCCTCTTGTGACTCTTGGTATTCGCTATTACTAGCTGAAACTTGGTACAGAACTCAATTATTCTTTCTCCTCTTTCATTCCTTGTCCCAAGCCCATATTCTCCTGTAACCTTTTCTTCTACTCCTTCCCCTACAGCTGCATTCCAGTCGCCCATGACTATTAGATTTTCGTCCCCCTTTACATACTGCATTACCCTTTCAGTATCCTCATACACTTTCTCTATCTGTTCATCTTCAGCTTGCGACGTCGGCATGTATACCTGAACTATCGTTGTCGGTGTTGGTCTGCTGTCGATTCTGATTAGAACAACCCGGTCACTGAACTGTTCATAGTAACACACCCTCTGCCCTGCATTCCTATTCATAACGAATCCTACACCTGTTATACCATTTTCTGCTGCTGTTGATATTACCCGATACTCATCTGACCAGAAATCCTTGTCATCCTTCCATTTCACTTCACTGACCCCTACTATATCTAGATTGGGCCTTTGGATTTCCCTTTTCTGATTTTCTGGTTTCCCTACCACGTTCAAGCTTCTGACATTCCACGCCCCGACTCGTAGAACGTTATCCTTTCGTTGATTATGCAATCTTTTCCTCATGGTAACCTCCCCCTTGGCAGTCCCCTCCCGGAGATCCGAATGGGGGACTACTCCGGAATCTTTTGCCAATGGAGAGATCAGCATGACACTTCTTCAGTTACAGGCCACATGTCCTGTGGATACACGTTACGTGTCTCTAATGCAGTGGTTTCCATTGCCTTCTGCATCCTCGTGTCGTTGATGATTGCTGATTCTTCCGCCTTTGGGGGCAATTTCCCACCCTTAGGACAAGAGAGTGCCCTGAACCTCTATCCGCTCCTCCGACCTCTTTGACAAGGCCGTTGGCAGAGTGAGGCTGACTTCTTATGCCGGAAGTCTTCGGCTGCCAATGTAAACTTAGTCTACTTATTAAAATGTCAGTCCATCCATTCATAGGCACACAAAAGTCACCGAAGAATATTGTCTCTTATTTACCAAGAAAACAAAAGATGGAACTTGTGCTGCTGGTGATTGTCTCTCTGTAGAAACCTTCGTATTAGCCCCTAATTTTCCTATTGCAGTCACTTCGCGAGACATATGTCATAAGTTGTAATGTTTTTATCCGCAATACTTAGAAGAAATGGTATAGAGCTCACCCCTCACCTCTCCACTCAACCAGGCGTCACAGTATCACTTAACCTGCCATATTCTCACGAATCTTCAAGTCTTCGATGTGTAGCATTTGAAACCACCTGATTTCGACGAGTAAGATATATCTCCACCCCCAGCCAAGTTACAGACATACGCTTATTCTCTTCAAATCCCATCACACTTCGACAGAACTGATCCATTAGTTAGAAGACCGTGTAGTCGTCTGTCTGTCACTGACTACGTAGAGAACTATCACAACGAGAATAATAGCCCACTAACGTACAGGAAGAAATTCATACCTGTTGGCTCTTGTACGCAAGGAAGCAAGGGAGAGGATGTTGTTATCGGTGGCCAGTATCCTCTTTCTATAACACTAATGCACACGTGGATTAATACGGTTCTTTATTTACTTGAACTGGAAACATTCATGCAGCTTGGATAGAGTCCATGTTTTGTGGTACAAGCTCAACAATAATAGTCCTCTTGCAGGCTAATGTAATGTCAATATCGGTAATCTTGCTGTTACAAACTTCAGTTTCTCACTGCTACTAAAGTACAATTCTGACTGAGGTAAACTAGTCCCACTATAATCACTAAACTGGTGGCTATGTACTGTCATAGCCTGTGATGAAGTAAACCCGCTCTGTGAGTAAACTGACAGACGCCAAACTGGATGATTAAGTGAGGCGGCGGCGGCGTAAAAACGTGCTGTCGAGAGGGCACTGGCAGCGTGTTGCTTGTGGGTGTGTCTCTGCCCTCTCTTGTGATAGGTGCACTTGGTTCAACACTTCATATTTGGCAACCAGTTTGCTCGCAACATCTTACACCAGCACATTTCCCCCCCCCTCCTCCCCTCCCCCCCCTCCCACCCCCCCCGACATGCCTCCTCAACGTTCTTGTACTGCAGAGAGGGTGCGAAAGACAGTTGAGGGGGGGGGGAGGAGTGTGGCAGGACGCTGTACATAGAGATGAGCCGGGAGCCATGACTGTGGGGGATGGCATACTCCGAACTGCTGAACTGTGCCTCGCCATCTGGCTTCCGAGGCAACAGGAACATCCTCTGTAAAACTGCTGAGGTCACAGGTCCAGGCATGAGGGCGTGTCCTGGGGCGATGACAGAGACCATGGGCCCACGTCCACCGCGTCGGTGAGTGGGGATGGTGGGAGTGAGGGGTCGTCGTCCATCTGCTCCTGCTGGGGTGCCCTGGTGGCACCACCGGGCGGCTGTAGAGGCCGCACGGTCCCGTGAGCCCTTGAATCTGGGGGAAGAAAACTAGCAGAATTATGGGGCATATGACATGCACGAATTTGGTTCTGGTGGCGGCGCTGTGAACCATCGGGACCTGCAATCAAGGACTTAAAAGAGCCAATGGGTTCCTGGATAGCGCCTCTTTCACAGCGCCCATGCTTGCCACGGACCCTGAAAAGAACAAGATCGCCCAGGACGCAAAGCGATACTTTCGGACCATTGGCGGCGCCAGATGCTGCGGTGGGTGTAGCAAGTGTAGCTGCGTCCGATGGTGGCGATCATGCAGAACTTCCGCCGGTGATGGTCCGTTTCGTGGGTGGGAGCGGTAGGAGGCGAGAAAGAGTTGCAGCGCTTGTTCCCACGAGTGGATGGTGCAAAGCTTGGCCATCTGTTATCTAAAAGTCCTTAAGAAGCATTCTGTTTCTGCGTTGGACTGGGGTGAAACGCAGCATTTGTTTCATGATGAATGCCATTTCGTTCACAAGACTGTTCAAAATCACATGAAGTGAACTGTGGTCCGTTGTCTGACACAAGTACCTCTGCCAAAATATAGAGGACACCGCTTGAATAGTGCTACATGATGTAGTAAAAGACATAGGTACCGTAAATGTGTTGTTGTTGTGGTCTTCAGTCCTGAGACTGGTTTGATGCAGCTCTCCATGCTACTCTATCCTGTGCAAGCTTCTTCATCTCCCAGTACCTACTGCTACCTACATCCTTCTGAATCTGCTTAGTGTATTTATCTCTTGGTCTCCCTCTACGATTTTTACCCTCCACGCTGCCCTCCAGTACTAAATTGGTGATCCCTTGATGCCTCAGAACATGTCCTATCAACCGATCCCTTCTTTAGGTCAAGTTGTGCCACAAACTCCTCTTCTCCCCATTTCTATTCAATACCTCCTCAATGGGAACTTGTAACCTCCCCACAAAAATTTCTTCTCATTTAACCTCCCCACAAAATATAATAAATAATATGAATATGATTCTAATTTAGTGTAACCTCAAAACAGAAAAATTCCTAAACTTCTCAACAGTAAAAAATTATAATTATATCGTTCACATTCAGTGTAACGTTCCAACAAAATAATTTCCGTAACCAGGTAATAATGCAATTTAACTAAGCTCTCAATTAAACTGTCGCTCACTTATAACTTTTCAATAATTGACTGTGAATTTAACCTGGTAAATTTTGGACGTCAGCAGTGCTGCGTCATGGCCCTGAAAGATCATTCTGAATTTAAAAAAAAGAAAATTCTTACCTCAATGAAGTCGCCGGATAACGCATATATATCTGCTCTAAAAAATAAATTTTTCTGGCACAGCCCTGTGCAATGCTGGCCGATAGATTTGCCATTTATGAAAGGGAAACAACTGAATTTTCTTTTGCAATAATCGGGATGATCATGGATTGGAGAAATTAGTAAATTCTTTAAATTGAAATGAATGGTTGTTAAAAATTACTTTATATGAGAAAGATTATTATTAGGAGATTTTTAAAACATTTACATGGGAGTTGAGATAACATTACTACATATGCGCGAGGCAGCTTTTTACCTTATACAATAATCCTCAGGCTCCGGCATCGCTGCACCGCGACCGGCTCAGCCAACACGATACACCAGACCAGACCAGAGCAGACTGCAGACTAGCAACAACTTACTGCTACAGCTACACAGTTCCTACTGCAGTCAACACTGCTCTCTGGTCAGAGATTCTCTTATACCTTGCATATCACAGGAAGCGCATGAGCAATACATCGAAATTACATCTGCTTGGACCTCTTACATAACATTACATCTGCTCAGACCTCTTACATAACCCTCCACTGGGGGGGGGGGGGCAAAAATTTGGCAGTGATGGTGAGTCAATTGGATTTGCCATGAGCAACAAATTTTTCTTAATTAACTAAGTTTACAGTCACAGAGTATATACATATATATAAGTGCAGAACATAAAATGAAATAGAGTGCACATGCACTGAGTACAGAACATATCAAGAAATAAAATGTATACGCATTGAGTACAAAACATATTAACAAATGACGTAAAGTGCACACGCACTGTATATATTTTTACCGTTTTACAAGAACTAGGAAAGGAAAGGGAAGGATTGCATCATGGTTGTAGCACAGTAGGTTGCACGTAGCTGCACTGAAAGTCCATATCTTTCTACAGAAGCACAACACCAAGTGAGACAATCTGAAGTTTTCTTCCCTGAAGTATTAATCAGTGTAGCCAAGACACTGAAATGTCGTATTAATATTCAATGTTATCATTTTGGTAGTACATTAGGTACACCAAACAGTGGGACCATAATAACATCTCCATCGATCAAGGTGGTGGACAGCATGATGTGTCAACACCATACTCTTACAGAATCCATACTCTTTCACCAACGTAGAATTAGTGCAAAAACCAAATATAGTGCTCCATGATCATGAGGATGGACAGAACAAACGGATATTGCAGTAATTTCTGGTAATTAGGTCAGAAGGTGAAGGACATTAAGTCTTATGATAGTCATCATTGAGAATTACACTAGTCTATCAACCGATTTGAGTAATTGTTGGCACTCATTGCCTAGTTACTAAACATTTCTGTACTATGTATGGAGTATTACAGAACATTATTCATAAGTCATCTGATGCATTATTCAGAAGTGATCATTCAAAACAAGAGTTAATTAATGGCATAGCATTTACATAATTCATCTAATTATAGTAATCATTGGCACTCATTGGCCAGTTACAAATCATTTTTATGTGTTGTTCAGAAGTCATCATTCAAAACAAGAGTTAATTAGTGTAGCATCAGGCTACTGGTATTCATATATGATATCATGTAAGTGACATAAGACAAATTTAAAATATAAGAAACAGTGGCATTCATTGGCCAGTTACAAAGTATTCATATAGTTTTATAAAACATTATTCAGTATTATTCAGAAGTCATCATTCAAAATGAGAGTTAATTATTGGCATAGCATTTATAGAGTATAACAAAAATATTATTTACAGAAATTATTGGCATAGCATTTATGCATTATTACAAAACATCATTCAGTATTACTCATAACTCATCATTTAAGTGACATATTTAAAATGTAACACACTGTAACTATTACTCAAGGTCTGTGGTCCAATAATACATAGATATAATGGATTCAATGCATCTGAGAAATTTGCATTATATTTAGAACTAAAAATATCTCTTAAACTGGTAGCATTATTTGGTTGTATACTGGTAATAGCTGGGACTGGTAAAGAAAAAAAAATTTTTTTTGGTGCTATCAATGCATGAAAATATTTGCTTTTGACTTATTGCTGGAAATAACAATTAATAACGTCATTCATCATGAGTCAGCTGTAGCAAGGTTATGAAACAAGTAGAGTATATGTGATCACATTCATGAATGACACACACAAATGGGTAAAAAAATGCAAGTACTAGAACAGGTTTAATGACTAACTGCTTATAGCACATTAATTTCATGTATAGCTTCTCCTGGAAAAAATACAAAAATGGATTATTGAGCTGAAAGAAGAAACGCATATTATGCTGAAAAGTAGTGAACTTCGAATTAACAGGTAATGAAACGTGTACTCGATATGTATGTACTCTAGCTGTCCTTTCCAAAACATTCAGTCATTATACTATGCGACATAAGACATACCGTCAAAACGAACTGCAACAAATACTTAAATACCTACATAGCATTTCTTAACTAACAGTAAATATATAAACTTCATCATTATTCTCATCTGCAAAGAAAAACTTCATTATTCATATTACCATAACTTCGTCACTATCATCAGCTGCAAAGAAAAACTTAATTATTCATATTAGCATATTCTTCATATAATTATTCACCATCATTCATTATCATCTGCAGAAAAGACACTTCATTATTCACATTCATATTACCATTTACTTCATACAACTATTCATAGTATAGAGTTTCTTATTTCTAGCATATTTCATCACTAAAACTAAGATGTGTAGTTCTGTCTGACAGCCTGCATCAATCGCTTCGTATTCTGAAAGAAAAATAATTAGTTAAGACTGCTATCATACGATGTGTATAGTATATTCTTGTTAATGCTTGTTAATTCTGATCCATTTACTCTTCATGACATGGTATTGCATTTTCTTTTGTTCATTCCGAAGGTGAAATTCCCATTTCATAGTAATCCACTGTGGTTTGTTTAAGTTATTTCTATTACACGTTATTGCTTTCTGAAAATGATGAATAAGGATTAATATCTTGCATTTAAATCATATACTCATTAAATAAAAACTTGTTTCTAGTGATATAATTAAGCATTCAGCATAGCATGACAGAAAACGAATTATGTCAAAAACATAGAGAGTGTTCAGGTGCAAAAATGTACACACAGTCTGATAATGCAGTAGCCAAAAGTGCAGAATAGTCAAGATATTGAGATATCATAAGGAAAAATGTCAAAGTCAACTGGTGTTTGTTATATCTTAAAGATTTCGTAGTGCATACAAACAAAACAGGAAAACAATCATACATACACGAAAAATGGAAAATGTGCACGGTCTGATATATAACGACAAGAAAAACGACCTGCTAACCTTACCTTGCCGGGCACTTGCCAAGAAAAAATATGATAATCATCAGTAAGTAGTCACATAAATATAATTGGTTAAGTGGTCATAAAATATGTAAGTTTATCTGAAAAAATGTACACGGTCTGATGTGTAACGACAAGAAAAGCGACCTGCTAACCATACCTTGCCGGGCACTTGCCAGGAAAAAATATGACAATCATCAGTAAGTGTTCATATAAATATAATTGCATAAGTGGTCATATAAAAATCAGGAAATGGCATTACAGTGTGATAAATCATAAAGGATGTTCATTCAATAAAGGGTTAAATATTGGAGAGATGGTGATTGCATTTGCTTTTCCTGGTTCTCAAAGTTTCGACATGTACTACATTGGGGTGAGGAATGCTGCGAATTCGATATGGACCTGCGTATAGAATCTCAAATTTACTGCATCTACTCTTTCCTCTGTTAGATAAATAGTGTGTACGTACTAATATCTTCTGTCCAATGTGAAAGTCACGCCGTGTACAAACCTGTTTTTGCTGTCTTCTCCGGCGCTCTGCGGCACGTTTCATGTTGTTGAGTGCAATGTCAATTATTTCGTAGTGGCGTAGTCGACGAGATGTAGGAAAGGATACTAATTCTTTAATTTTGTTAGGTGGTTCAACATTTTTCAATACAACAGTCGGAGATAGCATAGTAGATTCATTTGGTATGGAATTAATTACATCCTGGAATGACAGTATGTGTGTATCCCAATCAATATGTTTTTTATGGCAGTATATTCTACACAGTTTACCAATTTCTTTCATTAGTCGTTCACAAGGGTTCGAAGAAGCGTGATACTTGGATATATAGATTGGAGAAATGGTTCTAGCTCGTAACATACGTGTCCATATCGCAGATCGAAATTGTGATCCATTGTCGGAAATTACTTTCAATACATGTCCTACATGGGATAAAAAATGTTTTACAAATGCATTCAAAATAGTTTTAGCAGTAGCTTTGCGTAACGGAGTGAAGGTAACAAATTTCGAAGTGAGTTCAACAGCGACAATGATGTAACAAAAACCTCTATTAGTTCTGGGAATCGAACCAAAAATGTCTACAGTGGCCATGTGTCTCAATTTAACAGGTACAATGGGATGTAACGGAGGAATATGTGAAGTCGTGTTTGACTTAGCTTTCTGGCAGATTTTACATGACGCTAAAACTCGTCGAATACGTTTCTCCATGTTGGCAAAATAACATTTCTGTCTCAGTATACGAAAACATTTTCTAACTCCGTAATGTGCGTAACTTAAATGAGTATACCAAATTAATTTGTTAACAAGTTCGTCAGGAATGCATAGTAACCAGTTGTTGCTGTCAGGGTGAGAGCGGCGAAACAGAATGTTATTGCGTACGGTGTAATGGTTTCTGATGGTAACATTATTCCTGTCTTGCCAAAGGTGTTTAATTTCTTTCCACACGTTGTCTTTACTCTGCTCTTGTGCTATATCTCGTAATGATGCCGAAATAAAATTTTCGAATGCGAGTTGCTGAATGTACATGACGCTGAAATTTGCTTGGCAGAAGTTGGTTGCGATGTCTTGCTGATTGTTGCTGAGAGAACGAGATAGTGCGTCTGCTACAATATTTTGTGTACCGGGAATGTGAACAATTGTAAAATTAAATTCCTGTAAATAAAGTTTCCATCTGCTTAACCTGTCGTGTGTAAATTTAGCGGAAAGTAAAAACTGGATAGCTCTATGATCTGTGTAAACGGTAGTATGTCTTCCATAAAGAAAATGTCGAAATCTCGTAAATGCCCATACAACACATAATGTTTCAAGTTCTGTAACAGAATAATTGCGTTCAGCAGGTGACAGAATGCGACTCGCAAAGGCGATGTTTTTAATTACTGTAGACCCATCTTCTTCCATTTCCTGAAAAATGTGTACGCCTAAAGCGGTGTTAGAACTGTCGGTGGCAATGGAAAAATTTCTAGTAAGATCTGGGTGTGATAAAAGAGGTGCATTCAACAAGGCATGTTTCAAATTAACAAACTCAGAATGTGCTTGTCTATCCCATGACCAAATAGTGTTTTTACCCGTCAACTGGCATAATCTAGGGGTGTCTAAAGCAGAGTAATGAATAAAATTACGAAAAAAGTTAATTAATCCCAGAAAGCTGCGTAATTGTTTCTTCGTCGTAGGTACAGGAATGTCACGTATAGCTTGAAGTTTTTCCGGGTCAGCCGGCCGCGGTGGTCTAGCGGTTCTAGGCGCTCAGTCCGGAACCGCGCGACCGCTACGGTCGCAGGTTCGAATCCTGCCTCGGGCATGGATGTGTGTGATGTCCTTAGGTTAGTTAGGTTTAAGTAGTTTTAAGTTCTAGGGGACTGATGACCACAGATGTTAAGTCCCATAGTGCTCAGAGCCAGTTGAACCAGTTTTCCGGGTCAGGCGCAATGCCTTCTGCTGAAATTACATGTCCAAGAAGTTTTATAGAAGTTTTGCCAAAGTGCGATTTACTGAGATTAACTGTAAGTCCTTGTGCACGAAAGGTTTGTAACAGTTGTTCAAGAATCAAATTGTGTTCAGACCAGTTAGCTTCTGCAATAAGTATGTCGTCTACATACGTTGTGATTCTGTCTTTAAGTTCTGTCGGAAGTATACTATTCAAACCGCGAATAAATGCTGCTGAAGAAATAGTTAAACCGAACGGTAATTTACAAAATTGATAACAGTCGCCAAAACAGAGAAAAGCTGTGTCCTTTCTGCAGTTCGGATGGAGCTGAATTTGCCAAAATCCCGATTTCAAATCTAACGTGGAATAAATAGCAGTACCATGAAATTTCTGTAGAAGTTCTTCTAGTGTCTGTGAGCGATCTGTTTCATTAATAATAATGTCACTGATGTGACGCGAATCAAGTACGAGGCGAAGTGAACCATCCTTTTTCTTAACAATATGGAGCGGGTTTATGTACGGACTAACTGCCGGTTGAATAATTCCTTGGTCAAGCATAGCTTGCAATTCTTTCTTAACTTGTTCTCTGTGAATATACGGAATGGGATAATGTTTGGCTTTAAATGTATCGTGCTGTTTAACTTGAAATTCATACATAAATCCGGACATAGTACCAGGGATGTTGTCAAAAACTGGAGCTTGCTGTAAAAGAATTTTGTGTAGTTGCGTGCGTTCGTCGTCTGTATTTGCACTGCTCTGTTTAACTTTATCAGAAATCATCTGCATAACGTCATAGTCGGCTTCGTCTGGAGTATTATAGTTGTATACGTACGTATCTGTGAACAATTTGGAATGACAGTGTGTTACGTGATGCAGAAATGACCTCTGTACGATTAATTGGTTGTTCTTCTGCAGATAAAGAGTGCTGAAATTCTAATGCCAGTTGTACATTTTCATCCTTTAACATTAAATACGAATTTTGAAAGTCAATAATTGCGTCATGTTGTACCAGAAAATTCGTACCTAAAATAACGTCTGTTGTCAATAAGGGAACAATCCAAAAATTTGAGTGAAGCGTATGACCTGCAATACAAAACGATAAGTGTGTCTGTAACTTTACATCTACTCCTTTACCATATACTGCTCCTTTTACTTTAGTTTTGCCTAATGGTAACGTAGGATAGGTATTCTCATTGTTACATTCGTTGAAAGTTTCCTCATTTATAACTGACACAGGTGATCCAGAATCGATTACTGCTGAAAATTTGGATGATCCAATCTTTACTTCAATGACAGGGTGTGAAATGGTTTTTTGAATAACTGGTTTTTCCTGCAAAAGAGTGTATCGGATGTCGTCAAAAGTAATAACATTTTCGTGAACAAGATTCTCTGTGTCAAAAGTATTGCTTGCGTTGCTGGAAGATGCAACCTGTACTGTATCTAGTCAAATTCTTTCTGACGTGCTGTTATTTGCGGGAGGATGCTGTGGCATTTCAACTATTTGTACTGTTTTGTTATTTCGTCCTGACGTATTACGTTCGGGATGATACCGACTGTCTGGTTCATTCATGATAATTTGATGTTGCGGATGATTCTGCTGCTGGTAAGACCGACTGTTATTAAACGTACGCTGAAAATTTTAGTTTCTACGTTACAGGCAATGCCGGTGAAAATTCAAAAACAAATTGTTGTATCCAGTCCAATGCTAGTTTCTGTATTACAGGCCAAGCTGGTGAAAATACAAAAGCAAATTGTCGTATCCAGTCCAAAGCGTGTACCTGTGCTCTGTCATTTTTAAATACCTTAAATTTTCTCATGGATAGAAAGTGTTTGTAATAAAAATTATCGTCTCTGTATGTCTTAGCAGGTTCAGGATTGCATGAGAATCTGTTTGTATGTGTCTCTTCGGTTTCTAAGTCTCGTACTCTCTGTAAATTACCCAAATTATACTGGCTGTGTGAGTCTGACAAATGTTCGGAAAGTGGCGCATGCTGTGATGTGTTAAAGGCTGAAATATTTTTCATCTCTGTCACTTTAAAACGTTCGTCAATTTGGCTGATCTGTTGTTCAAATTTCTTATCGACTTCCGTATCCAGAGTGCGTGAAACTTCTGCTAACATTAATTTAAACTCGTCGCGTATCTGTGTTGCGTTTTCTGAACATTGTTCAGTGACTGCACTAATTTCGTCTCTAAGTAATTTCGTTGTGGCTACACGTGTACTACTTAATTCTTGTGCAACATATCTAATTTCTTCACTACTGTTCCTAGCACAAGCCTTAATTTCCTCACGTAATTGTTCTTTAGTATCATGACGTTGCACGGTAACGGCTGTAATCTGTTCACTAAGTTGTTTGTTCTGTTCGCTAAGGTTGTCGTGTTTTTCATTCAACTGTTTGGAATTATTGTCTAGTTTTTCATTAAGTTGTTTGAAATGGTTGTCGAATTTTTCATTACGTTGTTTGTACGATTCATTAAGTTTGTCGTATTTTTCATTAAGTTGTTTGAAATGGTTATCTAGTATCTCATTCCGCTGTTTGAAACTTTCATTAAGTTGTAGTAATAATGCCATAACTTGATCCCAGCCAAAATTAGCGGCTCTATTTTCTATGTTGTGTGTTGGTGTATCTGCATTTGTCGCGTTTTGTGTACCGGTAACCATTAGGTCATTGTCTGACTCGCGAAAAGGTGTGCCAATTGGGCGTGCACTGTTGGTCCCTACATCGGAATCAAATAAATCTGACGTATACTGACTACATTGTTCACCTTCGTTAGAAACAATTATCTGTTCGTTACGTAAATTTTGCAAATCGGGTATGTCAAACTGGGCAGTGTTCATTATATCAGAACGTGCTGCGTCATCAGTTGTCGTTAAATTAACAGAGGACACACTTGAATTTGTTTGCTCATCATTAGCATTAAAATCATTACTAGTGGTCGGTACGCACTGATTGTAAATGGAGGACTATCATTAAGACACTGAGTGTCGCTAGTATTATCGGTCAAATTATTCGAGTCGGCTATTTCACTCACTGCACATCGCGATGTACTATTAACAGTTTTTCGCGGCATTTTTCACAAATCAAAATTAAGCACAAAATGAAACAAAGACGAAGCAAAAATGGAACAAACACAATTACAACAAAGAGCAATAAATTGCCGATGATCTGTGAAAGAAAGAGTGACAAATTAGTAAATGCGTTGCGCCAGATGCAAACTACATTTAAGTAAATAAGAGCAGATATACGACTACTTCTCAGAAATTCACAAAGAAAATATGATCATGGCCGGTTGTCGCCATGTGTAACCTCCCCACAAAATTCTTTTCACATTAACCTCCACACAAAATTCATTTACATCTTAGTATAACCTCAAAACAAAAAAATTCCTAAACCTCTCAACAGTAAAAAATTATAATTATATCGTTCACATTCAGTTTAACGTTCCAACAAAATAATTTCCGTAACCAGGTAATAATGCAATTTAACTAAGCTCTCAATTAAACTGTCGCTCACTTATAACTTTTCAATAATTGACTGTGAATTTAACCTGGTAAATTTTGGACGTCAGCAGTGCTGCGTCATGGCCCTGAAAGATCATTCTGAATAAAAAAAAAGAAAATTCTTACCTCAATGAAGTCGCCGGATAACGCATATATATCTGCTCTAAAAAATAAATTTTTCTGGCACAGCCCTGTGCAATGCTGGCCGATAGATTTGCCATTTATGAAAGGGAAACAACTGGATTTTCTTTTGCAATAATCGGGATGATCATGGATTGGAGAAATTAGTAAATTCTTTAAATTGAAATGAATGGTTGTTAAAAATTACTTTATATGAGAAAGATTATTATTAGGAGATTTTTAAAACATTTACATGGGAGTTGAGATAACATTACTACATATGCGCGAGGCTGCTTTTTAACTTATACAATAATACTCAGGCTCCGGCATCGCTGCACCGCGACCGGCCCAGCCAACACGATACACCAGGCCAGACCAGAGCAGACTGCAGACTAGCAACAACTTACTGCTACAGCTACACAGTTCCTACTGCAGTCAACACTGCTCTCTGGTCAGAGATTCTCTTATACCTTGCATATCGCAGGCAGCGCATGAGCAATACATCGAAATTACATCTGCTCGGACCTCTTACATAACATTACATCTGCTCGGACCTCTTACAAACTTGCTAAATGAGTCTACTACTATGAGCCAACGAGTCTTCCAAAATGGTCCTGCAAAGTCTATGTGCACCCGTTGCCATGGAGATGGAGTCTTAGGCCAGACTGAGAATTGTGGCGAGGAGGATTGGTTTTCGGCGCATGCGCGACACTGTGATGTCATCTGTTTCGTATGGGCGTCCATGCCCTGCCAAGCACAGTGCCGTCGCGCTAACTGTTTAGTGTGAACAGTTCCCCAATGTCCTTGGCGGAGTAATCGCAACACATCCTTTTGCAACACTTCAGTAATCATCACACGCGATTGTCCACTGTCATTTTCAACTAGAATCACACCTCACACCCTGCTGAACTGAAAGGTTGTGCCGACGTGCAAAATATCGACGCACAACTGAGTTCTGGATACTATTCAATGAACGAGACCAAGATGTGCGAATGTAATGCGACAAAATCGTGAGATCTGGGTCTGCTTCCGTGGCCTGTGCAACTTTTCTGTAGTGCAAGGGAAAATATTCCAGCAATTCAGAGTCTTGCGCATCGATTTGGCAACAAGGTACGGCAGATGCATCAAAATCAGAGTCTGGGCCAATTGGAAGGCGAATAGGGCGCGTTCATTGCCATGCTTTGTCGCAGGTCTGCACACTATTTCATACTGATACCGTGGAAGCAACAAAGCCCAACGTTGCAAGTTTTGAGCAGTTCCCGTAGGAACCGGCTTTGACGGATGAAAGAAGGACTGCAAACGCTGGTGATTTGTCACTAAAAAGAAATGGCGACCATACAAATAGTGACGGAATTTTGTCACACTATACACAATAGCACGAGCTTCTTTTTCGCTTTGTGAATAATTGCACTGAGTTTGAGTTAACAACTTTCAGCCAAAGCAATAGGTTTGTCTTGGGCACCAATTCTGTGCGAAAGTGCAGCGCCGATTCCTTAGGAAGAAGCGTCGACTTGCAAAACTACTAACTTGGCCGGGTCAAAATGCACTAAACATCTGTCACTAATAAAAAGATTTTTGAGTTCATGAAATGCGTCTTGACAGTCTTTAGTCCACACAAAAAGTAGATTTTTGCAGCGCAAGCGATGCAATGGAGTCGCCATCAGAGAGGCGTTCGGAATGAAACGAATGCAGTATGTCATCTTACTTAGGAGTGACTGCAGCTCAGACACATTGCCAGGAACAGGGAGGTCACGGATTGCAAGCAAATGAGACTGGAGGGGGTGCACACCCTGGCTATTTATCACATGACCTATTGTAGTTCCGTCTGAAAAAAGTCACGCTTTTCGAGACGACACTTCAGTCCTGCATCTGACAACACTCGACAAAGAGTACGCAAATTGGCAGTTTGATCCTCTGGTGTACGACCTAAGACGACAATCTCAAGGTAGTTCGAATAGACCGACACTTGAGCAGTCAGCTGCTCCAAGTATTTTTGAAAAATGGCGGATGCCGAAGCACTGCCGAAGGGAAAACGCAAATACTTGAACAGTCCTAAGAGTGTATTTATAACAAACGTTTTCTGTGATTCTTCATCCAATGGAATTTGCAAATAGGCATCACGCAAATCTTAGAAAAGTAACGTCCGGCACCAGGCCTGTCCATGAGCTCCTCGGGGCGAGGTAACGGATGTCAACTACTGTTTGTGTGTTGACTGTAGACTTGAAGTCAGCACAAATGCGTATGCGACCATAAGGCTTAGGCAACAAAACGGCAGGACCTCCCCACTGACTAGCTTGAAAGGGAGCAATTACACTATTATCTTGCAGTTCTTTTAATTCAGTGGCTACTTTGTCTCTTAAAGAAATTGGAATGCGGCGGGCCCAGAAAACTTAGGCTGTGCACTGTCTTTCAATGTGACATGCGCTACATAGTTACTAGTTTTTCCCTTTTCTTCTTTAAGCAAGCTAGCTAAATTGTCTTTTGGTTCAAAAGCAGACACTGAAAGTACATTGTCTCGGATGCTAAGTCCAAACAAATCAAAGGCATCTGAACCTAATATGTTCTCACTGTCTCTTGATTCAACACAATAAAATTCACTGTCCTAGTGTGAGATTTGTAAGTGTCAGGCAAACTACACTGTCCAAGCACTGGCATTTCCTATCCTGTTCATACGTGGCACGATTAAGCAAAGTTACTGAGGCACCTGTGGCTAACTGAAAGTTCACACCAGGGCCAGCAATTCGTAATGAGACAAACAGTTTGTTAGAACGTCGTTGCACAGCACTAGGGCGAGAAGGAGGCACAACCTTAATTTTACTTTTGTCAGAACCTGTTGTAGGATTTGAAAACACAGCATTCACTGCATGTGCTCGAGCCTGTCTTTGCTGGGAGCGGACAAAATTGGCGATTTTGTGCCGTTCAAACAAACGAGTGATGTTATTTTATTTCAATAAAACGAAATACATTTGTTGACAAAAATACGCAACAAGCCTATTAAGGACACGGCATACATTACGGTAGTCCGTCCATTCTGGTTAATGACTGCGCGGCTTGGGATCCGCATTAGATAGGATTGACGGAGAACATCGAAAAATAGGCTTGTTCCAGTTTCTAAGACTTCCGCAGTCTTTAGTTTGCCCTTTCCTCACCCTATGTTAGTGATCGTTCCAATTTGATTTATTATTAATTGTTGAATTCACAGCCTTCAGATATGTGTTATTTATTATTTCAATGGCATTTACTCGTTTCCTTTTAGCACTCTCGTGAATGACAACACTCTTTCAATGCCATACGTATGTCTAACTAGTTCTGTGAACAAGGCACAACCGTCTGTTATTTAATTACACATGAACTAACAGCGTTCATACAAGTACTTAGTAACTACGTTCAAACACAGATACATTTACAACATTGATCAGCTGAGACACATTCACGGTTGTTCAGCATTACTTACACACAGACTGCGCTTCCCAAATGGCTGCGAGAGCATAAAATGATTTTCTTTGTCATTCTCGTGGCAGTTCAATCTCCCTCAAGTTTTTGCAAACGTTCACTACTGAATGTCGTTTTAAAGTTTTAAAATTTGACATTTACTATCGTGAAAACAATGGCGTTTTAGAAAGTGGTCAAGCAGTTCTTTTTTTTCCACACAAAGCGTTCAGCTTAAGCTGAAATCGCAGGATGTATCGAAAAGAATCATCCGATTTGGCATGTCTATATTTCTGAAACTGTTTTTTGATGAACAGGAAACTCAAAAAGTTTCTTATCATACCTTTTCATAGATGTTTAATATGCCCCCCTTCAGATGAACGGCATTTGTCAATGCGGTATTCTGATTCTTCCCACACTGCCGCGAGCACGTCTTGAGTTACAGCTTCCACAGCTGCTGTTAGGCGATGTCTCAGTTCATTCATTGTTGTTGGTATCGGAGGCACATAAACAGAGTCTTTTATAAACCGCCACGAGAAATAATCACATAGAGTCTGGTTCGGTGACTTTGAAGGCCAGTAATGTAAGGCTGAGTCATTTGACCCAGTGCGACCGATCCATCGTTGAGTAATCCTTTGATTTAAAAATTCCCGCGTCCAGATGCTGGAGTACGCTGCCTCATCGTACTGGTAAATTAAGTCGTTCGAATCAGTCTCCAACTGTGGGACAAGAAATTTTCAAGCATATCGAGATACGTGCTTCCTGTAACAGTGTTCTCGGCAAACAAAAATAGACCATACACCTTTTCCCGTGAAACTGTACAAAAAACGTTACTCATGCTGTACAACAGTACTTGGTTGTTCCTGATCCCACATTCTCGCATTATGACGGTTCACCTTTCCATTTGAATGGAATGTTGCCTCATCACTAAATAGTGAGCGTGAGAGAAGACTGTCATCCTCCATCTTGCCAAGAACGAAATTACACAACTCCACACTTTGTCACTCCACGAACAGCTTGCACTAGCTGAACTTTGTATGGTTTCGTATGTAAACGTAGACGCAACACACGCCAGACAGACGTCGGGGGCAAGTTGAGTTGTTGGGCTGGACGGAGAACGGAGCTGCTTGTGAAACGCGTTCGACATCGGTGTCAGTCACTAGGGGAAGGACGGGCGATTTGCCTTTACACAGCCTGTTTCTCCGAATTGTTCATGTCATCGTCTAATGCTCTGTGCTGTAGCAGGATTCACACCATACCTAGTACGAAAGTCACGCTGAACAGTAATTACTGACCCGCACTGCGCAGAACGCAGAACACAAAACGCTTTCTATTGTCTCGACACCATTTTTACTAGAACTGCGCACACTACTCCTGCTGGCCAGAGTGGCCGAGCGGTTCTAGGCGCTACACTCTGGAACCGCGCGACCGCTACGGACGCAGGTTCGAATCCGGCCTCAGGCATGGGTGTGTGTGATGTCCTTAGGTTAGTTAGGCTTAAATAGTTCTAAGTTCTAGGGGCTGATGACCACAGCAGTTAAGTCCCATAGTGCTCAGAGCCATTTTTGCACACTACTGCTACCTAGTGGGAACCATGTAAAACCCGAGAGTCTGCTCTTTCCAATAGTACGTTGTTCATGCACTTACCTCAAACAAGATAATAGTTATGATTTTTTTAAAATCAGATGATTCTTCTTGATACACCCTGTACGCGACACCTCTAAGACATAGAGGTGAACAAGACAACCAATCACATCTAATAATCCCAACCATAAATTAGAAAGCGTTGAAATTTCTGGGTACAATGATAGACGAACAGAATCAAAGTTGTAATGAAAATGAGACTACAAAATCCTAAAAGAGCCTACTACTCCATACCAAAACTTCTAGGGTCCAAACTACTGACAAGGAAAAATAAAATGAGGCTATATAACGCAATCATCAGACCTGTGGAGTAGGAACATTGAGTTTAACTAAAATGGAAGAACATAAGTTACAAGTATTTGAAAACAAAATTTGTAGGAAAGTCTTTAGTCCATACTATGAATAATGAATCTCGAAGCTGTTAGACGAGAGACAACACATAAATCCCCATGCTATCACAACAAGCAACAATGGGCAGGCCATCTGATGAGAATGAAAGAGGATCAAGTGGAATGGTTTCAAGAATATTCATTGAGAAGTTATTTGGTAAGAGACCTAGGGGGAGACCCAGGAGAACACGGTAAATTAAATTAAAACAATATACAACAAACTGAGCGTAAATAATTGAGAGGAAGTAGCACAGGACAGAAGCATTTGGAGGCAACATATGAGATTAGCACAGGAGCTTAGAGTCCCTTAGAAATCAAGAAGAAGAAATTCAACGAAGTAGTACTGTGAAAAAATGGAAATACTTTTTATGATTTTCTTAAAAGCCTGACACAACAACAAGGCTAAAGAACTCACTCAATGCATGGCTATTCATCACACACACGAAAAAGAGTGTTTGCTTTTGGCGTGCAGAATATCATTGTGGCTGTGCTTACGTAAGCAATAAATTTTGTGAAGGTCAACAAAAATCGGTTGTAGTTCCATAAACATGGATCTTATGCTTGACTCAATATCAGAGGACCGGAATATGACGTTCCACGAAACAGTCTTCCTCAGGCATCTGAGATACTTACATTCGATTTTGACAATATGACCGAATCTAAAAAATGGGCACGTGGTAGATGCTGTAAGGAAATGCTCAAAAAATTCGACGAAGGACATACAAAATCCACATAGAAGTATTGCATCCGACAGTAATTCTACGGGCGCACATTAAAACATTATTAAGTTCTCCCTGGACAGAGTGGAAGTGAAAGCAGGTGAGTGCGCAATACCTACATTGGAATGCTAACACGGTACTGCATATATTGTGGGCACACCACAAACTCAATTGCCACACACCACCGGAGCTGGACAACCAAGATGCAAATGTGGCACAGCGACCTCACTTGGAGGAGAGCATAACATCATTCTGTTGACCATGCTCAATGGAGCATCAATGCCTAAGTAGGACGCAATAATGCTGTAACAGTACACTTATGCTGGGCAAACAAACAGACTGAAGGCATGCAAGGAAGAGCTGTGACGCTGTGGTGCAGAACAGAGCGTTGACGATCTCAGAAATCTAGGGCATATTCAGTCGTCCCAACTGAGCGTAACGTCATCGGTGTAGCCCAACAAGCACAAATACAGTGATTTGTACAGCGCAGGGGCGCCGACTTATAAAAAATATTGGGGGTGCCCATACTGGGGGTCATTCCCCGGGAAATTTTCTAAATTTTAGATGAAAAATAGTGAGTTTTAAAGTTTTTTTAAGCATTTTAGAGTCATATGATCAACGTTAGAACCCCGAAAACTCGACTCTTGGTAACTCGACACTCCGGGCTACTCGACAAGCCTAACACATTTTTTGCTTTGAAAAAAGAAACAAAACATAAACACGTACGGTATTTTCGTAAAAAGCTAATTTAATTTTCAGTAATAATCATGCTTATAGATTATTACAGAGCAGTGACTATATAGCTCTGAAAACACTGAAATTATCTTTAAATGAATCCTAAACTATCATTAAAAGAATAAAACATAAAATATCGCTGTCGCACAGTAATAGCACTTTGATTAATAAGTGAAATAGCTAATTTAAGCTTACTTTGAATAAGGCTCAGGGTTCATTAAATTAAAACAATATCTCAATGTTAATAAAGTTAATACAGTATGCCTAACACTTTCAGTCAAAAAGTATGTAAATAGCGGGTTTTAATTGGGTCTTACACCCTATAAGTATTCAAGTATTTGAAAATAAGTAATACAGTACTATAGTAAAATACTAATACAGTACTAAAATAGTACTAATATTTCGAAACTGAATATTTAACATTATGTATATATTGAATTCTATGTTTTATAAAGATTTTTAATATTGCTCTAAATGCCATTATTAGGGCTAGAGTGTCTTTAGAAAGGTTCAAATGTCGACCGTCTGACTGGATTACCGAATATGGAGCCGTTGATGACTGGTCGGATATCCAATTCATCCAAAACATCTCGGTGGGCATGAAGAACAGCCAATGTGAATGTATGCTTTCCCGGCGTATACAGCTGGCGAAGAGTTCTCGGGCTTCCAGCCGGGTGGCGGTGTCTTCAAACAGCGACGTTTCGACGAGTGACATACTCATCATCTTCTGGAAGATGATGAGTATGTCACTCGTCGAAACGTCGCTGTTTGAAGACACCGCCACCCGGCTGGAAACCCGAGAACTCTTCGCCAAGAACAGCCAAGTTGTTCAATCGCTTCTGTCCGTCTGTCGGACGTCGAAAAGCGCTAAATGATCGTTCTGCTGTTGCTGTCGTGATTGGAACTACTTGGAGAAGCTTAATGCACATAACATTTTTCCAACTGCAGGCTCTTGTGTAATGTACTTTCTTCCATCACGCATGTTTTTTAAGACCATTTGTTTTTTATTAGCGATATCGGCTAACATATTCAAGTGTAAGCGCAGTCTCTCAAGGTCTTGGGCATTTTTGAAACAGTTGACTTTTCCAAATTTGTTTCACCTCTGTTTACTAAAAGCAAGCACTCTTGCTCAGCTGCAGTGACCCGTGTGAGTCCAGTTGAAGCAAACCGCTCAATAATGCAAGATTGCACCCTTTCATAAACTTCAATGTAAATAGCATTGTAGTACTCCTTTGGGGTTTTGAAAGTGTGTGGTGAGATGGCTTCGTTTTTTTTCATACTTCTTTGGTATACTTCGATTTCGAGGACGCCAAGGATCATCAACTTGTGAAGGTTTTTCTTTTAAACACAGTTCCCAAAAGTGTTCAAAACCATCACACCTTCCATTCATTATACAGATCAATCCCTCATATATTTTTTCCAGATCAGCAACACTTAGATGAGGGCACTGAATTTTTTCGTTGTCATCCTCTACTAGGTTCATTGCATGGCAATAAAGACGAAAAAAGAAATATCTTGAATTGTAACATTGACTCATGATAGCCTGCACATTTGTAATCTGCCTGTGTTTTGTCCACTGCAGAAAATGTTTCAAAGAACTCTAGATGTTCTTCAAAGTTTTTCAGTACTCCATGGAGTCGGGGAAAGGGGTCGCAGACCGTCTTGGCCGTTGGCTCTCTCACAGCGAATGTTTCTGAAAAGTCCCATCCTTTTGTTGGATTCCCTTACGGTGTTTATTAAGTCCTTGGCTAAAGCCATAATATCCCTCATAGACGCACGATTGCTTAGACTGTCTACAACTTTCAAGATTAAACTGTGAGCACTGCAATGCACATAACGTAATTTTGGTAGTATATCCAAAATAACTAACTTTTTTAGTCCTTTGAACTTACCTCTAATATTCGAGGCACCATCATAGCACTGTCCACTTAAGTTATCCACTGACAAATGGTTCAAATGGCTCTGAGCACTATGGGACTTAACATCTGAGGTCATCAGTCCCCTAGAACTTAGAACTACTTAAACCTAACTAACCTAACGACATCACACACATCCATGCCCGAGGCAGGATTTGAACCCGCGACCATAGCGGTCGCGCGGTTCCAGACTGAAGCGCCTAGAACCGCTCGGCCACACTGGCCGGCCACTGACAAATCAAGACGAGCATAAACGTCTTTTAAAATAGTAAACAGTTTGTGGTTCAGTGTTGGGGGTCTCGTGTAAGTCAATAAAATCTTCGTTAATGATTCAGCAATCATTGACAGTACGAATACAAAATGACACTTGTTCGTGACTCGAAGACTCACTTGTTTCGTCAACCATAATAGAAAAATGTTCAGTCTTCTTGATTGAAGCCAATACCTTTCTCAACACAGACTTTCCTAGTAGATCAATGATCTCATTTTGAATATAGAGGGATGTCGTCTTACACGCCAACAGCCCTAACCAATCCTTAAACTCAGGTATGTCATTCTTTCGGAGTTCCAACAACTGAAAAAATTTGAGTTTACATCTTCGTGACCTCTAATTGCCAGTCCTTTTCGGCATAGGAATTGCACGGTAGTAAAAGTTGTCTCAAGAGCTAAACGGTCTTTCTTCATATCTCTATGTAACTGTTCATTCAATTGGGATGCCACACTTCGCTTAGGGATAGAATTTAGTTTCAGAAGACCTCCGTTATTCGTAAACGTATTTTCATGAAGACGGAACTTTTCCAAAGCCGTTTTCCAGTTGAAAAAATTTGAGTTTACATCTTCGTGACCTCTAATTGCCAGTCCTTGTCGGCATAGGAATTGCACGGTAGTAAAAGTTGTCTCAAGAGCTAAACGGTCTTTCTTCATATCTCTATGTAACTGTTCATTCAATTGGGATGCCACACTTCGCTTAGGGATAGAATTTAGTTTCAGAAGACCTCCGTTATTCGTAAACGTATTTTCATGAAGACGGAACTTTTCCAAAGCCGTTTTCCAGTTAGAAAACCCTACAGAAGTAAATGCTTCTTCTTTTTTTGAAGAAAATTGTAATAGATTTTTAGCATTTGCCTGTCTGCAGGTTTTGCGAAAAACGTTTTTCGGTAGATGTTTCATATTCTAGCCATGTATATTTGATCAACAAAGACTTCTGAATGATCTACCCTTCCCGGACTGTCCAGGTTTCGCCTGTGGACGGTTCTCGCCTGAAGACGGCGAAGCAATTGACGACACAAATAATTGTTGCAGGTTGACTTGCAGTATCATCAGCTTCCAAGTGCCCATTTTTGGTAACAAATTTATCCATTGCAAACTTAATTCACAATACACTAAGAGACTAAAGTAAACGAATAAAATATAGTCCGAGAAAATACAAAAATGCAGTAAGTGAAGCAGGCAAAAAGGAATACAAACGTCTCAAAAATGAGATCGACAGGAAGTGCAAAATGGCTAATCAGGGATGGCTAGAGGACAAATGTAAGGATGTAGAAGCTTATCTCACGAGGGGTAAGATAGATACTGCCTGCAGGAAAATTAACGAGACCTTTTGAGAAAAGAGAACCACTTGTATGAATATCAAGAGCTAAGAGGGAAAGCAGAAAGGTGGAAGGAGTATACAGAGGGTCTATACAGGGGCGATATTCTTGAGGACAGTATTATGGAAACGGAAGAGGATGTAGATGAAGATGAAATGGGAGGTATGATATTGCGTGAAGAGTTTGACAGAGCACTGAAAGACCTAAGTCGAAACAAGGCCCCAGTAGTAGACAACATTCCATTAGAACTACTGACAGCCTTGGGAGAGCCAGGGCTAACAAAACTCTACCATCTCGTGAGCAAGATGTATGAAAAAGGCGAAATACCCTCCCACTTCAAGAAGAATATAATAATTCCAATAAAATGTTCAAACGTACCTACGTTCTGTATTTTATAATACAGGGAGCGAAAGGCTATTTACAATTTGTACAGAAACCAAATGGCAGTTATATGAGTCGAGGAGCATGAAAGGGAAGCAGTGGTTGGGAAGGGAGTGAGACAGGGATGTAGCGTATCCATGATGTTATTCAATCTATATATTGAGCAAGCAGTAAAGAAAACAAAAGAAAAATTCGGAGTAGGTATTAAAATCCATGGAGAAGAAATAAAAACTTTGAGGTTCGTCGATGACATTGTAATTCTGTCAGAGACAACAAAGGACTTGCAAGAGCAGTTGAACGGAATGGACAGTGTCTTGAAAGGAGGGTATAAGATGAACATCAATAAAAGCAAAACCAGGATAATGGAATGTAGTCGAATTAAGTCGGGTGATGCTGAGGGAATTAGATTAGGAAATGAGATACTTAAAGTATTAAAGGAGTTTTGCTATTTTGGGAGCACAGTAACTGATGATGGTCGAAGTAGAGAGGATATAAAATGTAGACTGGCAATGGCAAGGAAAGCGTTTCTGAAGAAGAGAAATTTGTTAACATCGAGTATAGATTTAAGTGTCAGGAAGTCGTTTCTGAAAGTATTCGTATGGAGTGTAGCGATGTGTGGAAGTGAAACATGGACGATAAATAGTTTGGACAAGAAGAGAATAGAAGCTTTCGAAATGTGGTGCTACAGAAGAATGCTGAAGATTAGATGGGTAGATCACATAACTAATGAGGAGGTATTGAATAGGATTGGGGAGAAGAGGAGTTTGTGACACAACTTGACTAGAAGGAGGGACCGGTTGGTAGGACATGTTCTGAGGCATCAAGGCATCACAAACTTAGCATTGGACGGCAGCGTGGGGGGTAGAAATCGTAGAGGGAGACCAAGAGATGAATACACTAAGCAGATTCAGAAGGATGTAGGTTGCAGTAGGTACTGGGAGATGAAGAAGCTTGTACAGGATAGAGTAGCATGGAGAGCTGCATCAGTCCAGTCTCAGGACTGAAGACCGCAACAACAACAACAACAACAACATATAAAACAGTCCACTGCTCACTAAAGTCGGAACACTAAACACGTCAGCAGCATGCACTGAACGGAACTATCCACACTGAATGACTGCGAGAGCAGGGTGGGCGTCACATAGCCGCTGTGTCGTAATGTCTCAAAGCGTCAAGGCGGTGCGAGGCGGAGGGTTCCAGGCGCTTCTGTTGCAGTCCTTTTGACGTCGCCGTGGCCGCAGCGCTGGCCCGACGGCGCCAGACTTTACCCCAAGGTTCGCGTACCGACACAGATTCTAAGTGTGCCCGCAGCACCGTAGCGCTGTCATGATTCACACCAGTCGTTTTCAGTTAAACTGCTTACTACCATAACAATTATTTGTTTTAACTCATTACCGAATGTATTTTAAAAGGTAACTATCGTCAAACGAGAAAAATAAAAGATGCCAACATAATTTTTTGATTTTACAAAGAGGCTCGGGCCTCCTCAGGCCCCATGGAGTCGGCGCCTGTGGTACAGTGAGTTTCTCAGTGCTGCAGCTAACCAGTTCTGAGGCGGAACCAGTCTGTGGAACGATCTGCGATGCCACTGCCAACTGGATACGAAGGACTCTGCAGCCGAGAGACACTGCTGCCTCATCCTCACCTCTGCCAATGGGAAAACTTCGGTGCCTTCTTACACTAGGCCACTGCAGGGCCCCTTGCAAGCTGATCAATCGCCATCGTTCCAGGGGAAGCTACAACTGACTCACAGCTACAAGCAAACTCTGGCGTCGTAGACCATTCTCTTGCACAGAGGCTGTTAACATAAACTCACACGACTAGGGCTTTTTCGTGCAGAGGTGGTGACCACCTTTTCCAAGCATTGTCTCCGATGTCCACGAGAACGCCCCGGAAATCTGCTAGTACAGCTTCAGGCCACTGGGCAGCTCTATCATCTGGTCCATGAGCTGTAGCCACCGCGCCGACACTGTGGGATACGCCGGCGTCAGCAAATACCGGCTGACGGGCGGTCAGCTGGCTCGCCAGGCTGTCAACAATCTGGACAAGATGAACCTGTACTTACCGTTAATAAACGCGCAAACTAACGCTGTTTCATTAACGCCTCCTGATCTCTGACAGAGAGAACATTGCCAACTGGAACTACACGGAATGGATCACGGCCATACTAAGGTTCTGAAACAGACGGCTGACTTGCAGGACTATTGTTGCTTTGTTGATCTCGGGAAGGGTCCAGTCGGATTAAGGAAGGATGAGGAAGGAAGTCTGCCATGCCTTTTCAAAGGAACCATCCCGGAATTTGTCTGAAACGATTTAGGGAAATCAGTATGGTCGGATGCGGGTTTGAAGTCGTCCTCTCGAATACGAGTCCAGTGTGTTACCCACTGCGCCACCTCGCACGGTGTGGGACTATGTCTTTAAAGAAGCCATCGAACTGATTATCAATCGTGATAGCGGTGTAAGGTGCCAAAACATGGCCACTTACACGTGAGCTTACCAACATTAGTATTAATAACAAAGGGACTAGCAAGGGCATCAGAATTATGATAAATATGAGGCACTCTCGACCAGTATTCCCTAAGCCGGCCGGTGTGGCCGAGCGTTTCTAGGCACTTCAGTCTGGAACCGCGCGACCGCTACGGTCGCAGGTTCCAATCCTGCCTCGGTCATGGGTGTTTGTGACGTCCTTAGGTTTAAGTAGTTCTAAGTTCTACGGGACTGATGACCTCAGATGTTAAGTCCCATAGTGCTCAGAGCCATTTTGAGAGCCAGTATTCCCTACCTGTCTGCATGATTAAGTCGCTAACTTAAAGCGTTGGTGAGAAGTGTCGGATGTTGAGCATTGTGGTATATGAGTCTGCAGCTGGCCGCAGCTCGCCGGGCCGCCGCGGGCGGCAGGTAGCGGTCACCGGAAACGCGGGACAATGCGGATCTTTTGGGAATAGCCCGACGTCCGGAGCCACCTGTGCTGGGCAACACGTGGCAAAGACGGGAATTTCGTTTGCCTAGGGGCGTTATGACCTACTCGATCACTGGGTAGATCTCAGTGGAGGGATTTCGGCGGCGATCGAGCGTTCGACACTGGTCGAAACTGAGTATTCTTCCGCCGCGTTTTCGTACACATGGGAGACGAGAGAATTGTGGAGAATCGCCTTCAGCCATCGAGCAGTACGGACTTGGAGACGGCGTCTTGGCCACCGTCTTCGAAGGGAGATATACGGTTTGTATCGCAGCATTGCACCAACGCGTGTTCCGTGCAGAGTTCTGCGGTTAGAGCTCTGTGTGCTCAGAAACGAGATTTTCACTAACGCCTAACCACTTCCAACAACTTACCTAATATTCTCGAAGTTATCCTTGCGAGGTGCCGAGTGTTTATCAACGCAGCTGCCGGTAATAGGGGCGCGTAATTGGAAATTGTTAATGTGCCATTCTCAGGAGTGTGTGGGTGGACAAAGAGATGCACATTTTTTTGTAAATTTTGTCGGTTGCGGGGAATATCAGATTAAAATGCCAATATTACGATCGAATTATCGACTTCACTGTAGCTAGCATTTGCCCTGTCCCAGTAAGCTTTACATGAACTCTAGTCACTGCACAGAATCCCCAGACGGGAAGGGAAGAAGGTTTGCTGTATTCTATGTCAGCGACGGACAGATAAGCTTACAGCGGCTGCATCCATAGTAAGATCTGAGAACCAACAGTTACTCAGATCAAAAAGGGAAGGAGATTCATCACGAACTGACTTCGAGCAGGTGCTGAAGGCATGCGTACCTGGGCGTGAACCTAGGACGGAGCAGGTTTTCGGTGGGAGGAGTGTGGGAGGTGGTGCTGGGCGCGGACAGCGGTTAGAACGGCGTATTAGAGGCAAGTGGTCAGATCACCAGCGCACCTTATGATGGCAACGCGGTTGCTCGCCGAAATATTGTGCTCGTTGGACACAGAGATGAGGCCATACACCTGTGAATTACTTCACCAGTTTCTGTTACCTGTAATTGTAATCACTAGGTATTGAGTTGAATCGACAAGTCTTAAATTTGTCTTATTTCTTGTGTAATCGAAATATAAAGGATTTTTTTTAGTTTTCGTCTACACCTACGTCTACATCGACATGATTACTCTGCAAATCATAGTTAGTGCCTGATACCGGACTTATCGAACCGCCTTTAAGCTAGTTTTCTAACCTTCCACTCTTTATTATGTTATGACGATTATTTCTCCGTGTGTAGATGCCCGCCAACGGAATATCTGCACCCTCTGACGAAAAAGATAGTGTTTGACATGTCACGAAATGGTACTGCAGCAGCATGATTGCCATTCAATTCATGTGTCATATCCGTGGCACTCTCTCCCCTATTTCGCTATACTACATAACGAGCTGCCCTGTTTTGAGCTTTTTCAATGTCCTCCGTCGATCCCCAACTGCACACGCCCCACACCAGTACAGAGCCTCCACCAGCTTGAACAGTCCCCTGCTGACATGCAGAGTCCATGGATTCATCATCTCGTCTCCATACTCGTACACGTCCGTCCGCTCGACACAATTTGAAACGAGACTCGTCCGACCAGGCAACATGTTTCCCAGCTATTAACAGTTCAGTGTCGAGGTTGACGGGCCCAGGTGTGGCGTAAAGCTTTATGTCGGACAGTCATCAAGCGTACACGAGTGGACATTCGGCTCCGAATACCCATATATCGATGTTGTTTCATTGAATGGTTCGCACGCAGACTCTTGTAGACGGCTCAGCATTGAAATCTGCTGCAATTTGCCGAAGGGTTGCACTTCCGTCGCGTTGAACGATTGTCTTCAGTCGTCGTTGGTCCCATTCTTTCAGGATCTCTTTCCGGCCTCAGCAATGTCGGAGATTTGCGTCTTTGATTCATAATCAAAACGTCTTCGGTCCCGGGTTCGATCACCGCCACTGCCTAAATTTTGATAAATAATCAGCATTGGCGCCCGAAGACTTCCGGCACAGGAAGTCAGCCTCATTCTGCCAACGGCCTTGTCAAAGAGGGCGGAGGAGCGGTTAGAGGTTCAGGGCACTGTCTTGTCCTAGGGGTGGGAAATTGCCCCTAAAGGCGGAAGAATCAGCAATGATCAACGACATGAGGATGCAGAAGGCAATGGAAACCACTGCATTAGAGACACGTAACGTGTATCCACAGGACATGTGGCCTGTAATTGAAGAAGTGTCATGATGATCTCTCCATTGGCAAAAGATTCCGGAATAGTCCCCCATTCGGATCTCCGGGAAAGGACTGCCATGGGGGACGTTACCATGAGAAAAAGATTGAATAATCAACGAAAGGATAACGTTCTACGAGTCGGGGCGTGGAATGTCAGAAGCTTGAACGTGGTAGGGAAACTAGAAAATCTGAAAAGGGAAATGCAAAGGTTCAATCTAGATATAGTAGGGGTCAGTGAAGTGAAGTAGAAGGAAGACAAGGATTTCTGGTCAGATGAGTATGGGGTAATATCAACAGCAGCAGAAAATGGTATAACAGGTGTAGGATTCGTTATGAATAGCAAGGTAGGGCAGAGGGTGTGTTACTGTGAACAGTTCAGTGACCGGGTTGTTCTAACCAGAATCGACAGCAGACCAACACCGACAACGATAGTTCAGGTATACATGCCGACGTCGCAAGCTGAAGATGAACAGATAGAGAAAGTGTATGAGGATATTGAAAGGGTAACGCAGTATGTAAAGGGGGACGAAAATCTAATAGTCATGGGCGACTGGAGTGCTGTTGTAGGGGAAGGAGTAGAAGAAAAGGTTACAGGAGAATATGGGCTTGGGACAAGGAATGAAAGAGGAGAAAGACTAATTGAGTTCTGTACCAAGTTTCAGCTAGTAATAGCGAATACCAAGAGTCTCAAGAGGAGGAGGTATACTTGGAAAAGGCCGGGAGATACGGGAAGATTTCAATTAGATTACATCATGGTCAGACAGAGATTCCAAAATCAGATACTGGACTGTAAGGCGTACCCAGGAGCAGATATAGACTCAGATCACAATATAGTAGTGATGAAGAGTAGGCTGAAGTTCAAGACATTAGTTAGGAAGAATCAATACGCAAAGAAGTGGGATACGGAAGTACTAAGGAATGACGAGATACGTTTGAAGTTTGAAACACGTATGTAACGTAGCAGCGATGGCGAGGCATTGCAGAGCCTGTGACCAGAGAGTCTGCACTTGACCGCGCGAGTGTTGCGAGCAGTTCGCTAGTTGTCGCTATGCAGAGCAGTACTCTGTCAGTAGTTGTTGCGAGCAGTAGCTCTGTTCAGTTGCGTCCAGCAGTGCGCTAGTAGTCGTCATGCAGAGCGGTCGGTCAGTGGTAGCAGCCCAGTGCGGTTGTGTGATGTAGGCTGTCGGCATTCTGGTCAAGAGGCTGAATGAGGTATATTATTAATTAAGGTAATGATCAGATAATGTAAAGTTTATTTATTGTAATTAATCTCCAACAAGTGCCCCAATAATAATTTTTATTTCAAAAGCATTTTTTTCAAAAATTTTATTTTTTATTGAACTAAAGATTTCGTTGCACTTCCCATTTCATTCCACTTGTTTTAAAGAAAAATTTCAGTAAGATCACAAAAAAAAGGAATATTATTGTTTGCAATGCAGTTCCTCCAAGCCGTGCGCAAGAATAAGAGCAGAAATTTGACTAGCAGTTATAATGAGGTAAGAAATTTAATTCTGATTTTTTGCACAGGGCCAAGGACCGATATTTCGGTTTAATTGAATTTCATTAGCACTGAACTGTTTTCCATTATTTTTGTAGGAGCTTACACCAGGATCAGATTGCGATTCTCACTTTTATTGTCTTTGTCAGTACATTTCATTGCAGGGAGGTTATTCTTGGCTCCTATTCATTTATTATTTCTGTCTTTAAAATTTCAGTGGAGAGGTTACACTTAGCGCAATGTCCATTAGCATTTCTAAATAATATTGGCATTTCTTTTAAATTTTTGTGGGGAGGTTACACTTGGCGACCCTGCCAGGATCGTATTTCGTTGAGAATCTTTTGAAAAACAGTCAGATATCTGCTCTTATTTGCTTAGATATAATTAGGATTTGGCGCTACGCTTTTACTAATCTTGTGACTTTCTCTCTACAGGTCAACGGCAATTCGTTGCTCTGTTGTATTTGTGTGTTGTTTTTGCATTGTGCTTATTGTTTTGTGAATATTTGTGACTATTGTAAAAATGCCGCGAAAGACTGTGAATAGTGTATCGCGAAGTATTGTAAATGAAATTACCGACTTAAACAACATGACCGATAGTAATTGTGATACGCAGCGTAATGATGACAATCATGCGTTCACTAACAATCAGTGCGTTCCAACCACTAATGATGAATTTTATCTTAATGATGAACAAACGAACTCAATTGTCTCTTCTGTTAATTTGACGACAATTGATGATGCGGGACACCCTATTGTAATGAGCGCTCCCCAGCTTAACACACCCGGTTCGGAAAATTCAAGTGATGTACAGACAAATTTTTCTAATGAAAGTGATCAGGATACTCAAAGTAGGACGGATTTATTTAATTCCGAAATGGTGACTGATAGTGTACATTTGACTGGCAAACCTTTTTCTAAAATGCAGAATGACCAAATGGTCGCACAAAACGTGACAATTGCACATATACCACCACAGAGTACTGAGAATGCAACAGCTACTTTAAGTTTGGATCAATTTATGACAATAATGCTACAGTTTAAGAACGATCTTGGTGTAGATTTCAAACAACAGAATGAAAAATTAGACAAACAAAGTGAAGATTTTAGACAACTTAGTGAACAGTTTAAACAACTTAATGAAAAACTTGATGAGCAGAACAAACGACTGGAAGAAGAAAACAAACAATTTAGAGAACAGAACAAACAATTTTCTGAAAGTATTAAACAGCCGAGAGAAAAACACGATAATGTTAATGAACAGAACAGACAAGTTAGTGAACAGAATACAGCTGTTACCGTGCAATGCCAGGACATTAAAGAACAATTGCGTGTGAATACTAAGACTTGTGCTAATAACAGTAATGAAAAAGTTGGCACTGTTGCACAAGAATTAAATAGTACACGTGTAGGCACAACAGAATCACATAAAGACGAAATTAATGCAGTCACTGAACAATGCCGTAAAAACGCAGTACAGATACGCGACGAGTTTAATTTAGAGCCACTGGAAGTTTCACACACTCTGAATACGGAAATTGTTAATAAAAGTGAACGACACAACAACCAAATTGACGAAAGTATTAAAGCAACAGAATTAACAATTATTTCAGTCACCAATACGTCACAGAACCCGCCACGTTGCGAGCATTTGTCAGAGTCACGCAGCGCGTATCATGTGAGCAATTTACAGAGACTACGAGACTTAAAATCTGAAAAGCTACGCGACTTAAAATCTGGAAAGCTACGCAACTTGAGATCCGAAATGACACAAATAAACAGATTCTCACACAAACCCGAACGTGTTCTCAAATTCAGTGACGAGAGCGTTGATAATAAGCAATTTGTATTTGTAAGAAAATATACAGCGATTTACTTTTGGAATTTTACCGCTATTGCTTGCAACGCAAAAGCTAAAATTTATTTGCAGTGCGTAATTGACCTCAGGGGATTCATTACGCTTTAATGAATATGTGCCGTAGCGAGCATAGGGCCCCGAGCTGTAGTAGTGCTGTTTCATCTTTAGTTTTCTGCACTGCTGCCTTCTCTTCTACTATCCTTTATATCTATCAAAATAGCTCTTTAACTATTGCTCTACCTAGAATTAAGAAAAATATGTAATGAAAACCGGATATGACAAATCTTTTACCGAATGTGACAATTTTCAGTAGGCACTCCCGTAATGACAACTACCGCCGTAACTTTAATAACAGATAAAATCGTAATCATCAGTATGTACAAAATTTTCGGCAGTCGCAACCACATTTTTGTAACAATAGATGTTTTTCACCACAATAGCATGAAAGTGACCCGCTTAGCATACCTAACCAACAATGCAGTCTACAAGGTCAACCAAACTTTAATGTTTCGCCACGTGCACGTATAGTCCCAGCCCCAACAAATAGTAACGCATGGCAGCAAAGAAATAACTACGTACAGACAACACACTATTTCAACTCGTATCGCAATGCGCCGTATAGAAATTACTATCATGACAGACGTAAAAAAAAAAAAAAAATGATGAGCACAATTTTCAGCGTACATTTAATAACAGTCGATCTTATGAGCAGCAACAACATCAGCAACAACGAATAATCATGAATGAAACAGACAATAGGTGTCATCGATAGCGTAATACGTCAGTAAGAAATAACAGAACAGTTCATATAGTGGATATGCCACAATATTCTCCCGTAAATAACAGCACGTACGATAGATTTTAACCAGATACAGCACAGATTGCATATTACAGTAACGCAAACATTACTTTTGACACGCAGAATTTTGTTCACGAGAATGTTATTTGAAACATGCTTTGTTGAATGCTCCACTGTTATCGCATCCAGATCTTACCAGAAATTTTTCCATTGCCACCGACAGTTCCAACACCGCTTTAGGCGTACACATTTTCCAGGAAATTGAAGAAGATGGTTCTACAGTAATTAAAAACATCGCATTTGCAAGCCGCGTTTTGTCACTTGCTGAACGAAATTACTCCGTTACAGAACTGGAAACATTATGTGTTGTATGGGCTTTCACGAGATTTAGGCACTTTCTTTATGGCAGACATACCACCGTTTACACAGACCACAGAGCTATACAATTTTTACTTTCGGCCAAATTCACGCACGATAGATTAAGCAGATGGAAACTTTATTTACAGGAATTTAATTTTACGATTGTCCACATTCCCGGCACACAAAATGTTATAGCAGACGCACTATCGCGTTCTCTCGGCAACAATCAGCAAGACGTAGCAACCAACTTCTGCAAAACAAATTTCAGTGTCATGTACATTCAGCAAGTTGCATTTGAAAATTTTATTTCATCGTCATTACAGGACATAGCACAAGAACAAAATAAAGACAATGTGTGGAACGAAATTAAACACCTTTGGCTTGATAAGAATAATGTTACGATTAGAAACCATTACACTGTACGCAATGACATTCTGTTTCGCCGCTCTCATCCTGACAGCAACAATTGGTTATTATGCATTCCTGACGAACTGATTAACAAATTAATCTGGTACACTCATTTAAGTTACGCACATTACGGAGCAAGAAAATGTTTTCTTATACTGAGACAGAACTGTTATTTTATCAACATGGAGAAACGTATACGACGAGTTTTAGCGTCTTGTAAAATTTGCCAGAAAGCTAAATCAGACACCACTTCACATATTCCTCCTTTATATCCCATTGTACCTGTTAAATTAAGACACATGGCCGCAGTAGATATTTTTGGTCCGATTCCGAGAACTAACAGAGGTTTTTGCTACATCTTTGTCGCTGTTGAGCTCACTTCAAAATTTGTTACTTTCACTCCATTACGCAAAGCTACTGCTAAAACTGTTTCGAAAGCATTTGTAAAACATTTTCTATTTCATGTAGGGCATGTGATGAAAGTAATTTCTGACAATGGATCTCAATTTCGTAGTAGCGTATGGACACGCATGTTACGAGCCAGAAACATTTCTCCGATCTATATATCCAAGTACCATGCTTCCTCGAACCCTTGTGAAAGGTTAATGAAAGAAATTGGTAAGCTGTGCAGAATATACTGCCACAAAAGACATATTGATTGGGATACACACATACTCTCATTCCAAGATGTAATTAATTCCATTCCAAATGAATCCACTATGCTATCTCCGTCTGTTATATTGAAAAACGTTGAACCACCAAACAACATTAAAGAATTAGTAAACTTCCCTAAATGTCGTCGACTAAGACACCACGAAATAATTGACATTGCGCTGAACAACATCAAACGTGCCGCAGAGCGCCGGAGAAGACAGCAAAAACAGGTTTGTACACGCCGCGACTTTCACGTTGGACAGAAGATATTAGTACGTACACACTATTTATCCAGTAAATTAAAAGGTAAGTGCAGTAAATTTGAGCTTCTATACGCAGGTCCATATCGGATTCGCAGCATCCCACACCCCAATGTTGTACACGTCGAAACTTTGAGAACCAGAAAATCGAAAGGCAATCACCATATCTCAAACATTAAACCGTTTATTGAATGAAACCACTTTATGATTCAACACACTATGATGCCATTTACTAATGCAATTATATTCACCTGACTAATTACTGAGGATTATCGTATTTTTTCTTGGCAAGTGCCCGGCAAGGTAAGGTTAGCAGGTCGCTTTTCTTGTCGTTACACATCAGACCGTGCACATTTTTCACTTTTTTTTTATGTACGATTGTATTCCAGTTTTGTTTATATGCACTGTGAAATAGTTAAGTTATAACACACACCAGTCGACTTTGACATTTTTTTGCCTTATGACATCTCAACATCGTGACTGTTTTACATTTTTTGCTGCTGCATTGTGATATTCTCTGTACATTTTTGCATCTGAACACTGTCAATGTCTTTGACACATTACGTTTTCTGTCATGTTATGCTGTATGGTTAATTATGTTACCATAAATCAGTCATTATTTAGTGGGTATATGATTTAAATGCAGGACATTAATCTTTGTTCATCAATTTCAGAAAGAAATGATGTGTGTAAGAAATAAATTCAACAGAAATGGGAATTTCACCTACGGGATAAACGAAAGAAGATGCAATAACTTTATGGGGAAGAGTAAATGGATCAGGATTAACAAGCATTAACAAGAATATACTATACTCATCGTAGAATAGCAGTCTTAACTAATTTTTTCTTTCAGAATACAAGGTGATTGACGCAGGCTGTCAGACAGAACTACACATCTTAGTTTTAGTGATGAAATATGCTAGAGATAAGGAATAGTTGTATAATGAGTAATGAAGTGATTTTTTGCAGATGATAATGAATACTGATGAATAATGATGAAGGATATGGTATTATGAATAATGAAGTTTTTCTTTACAGGTGATGATAATAATGAAGTTATGATAATGTGGATAATGAAGTGATTGATAATGAAGTTATTTTCTTTACAGATGAGGATAATGTTGAAGTTATGTATTTATGCTATGTAGTTATTTAAGTATTTGTTGCAGTTTGTTTTGACAGCAGGTGTTATATTGCATAGTAGGATGACGGAAAGTTTTGGAAAGGACAGCTATGGAACACATTTTATACACATTTCACTACCTGTTAATTCGAAGTTCACTACTTTTCAGCATAGTGTGCGTTTCTTCTTTCAGGTCAATAATCCATTTTGTATTTTTTCCAGGAGAAGCTTTTCATGATACTTACTAAACCTGTTACTTATTATACCTGTTCTAGTACTTGCATTTTTATTATTCTACCCATTTGTGTTTATGATTTATAAATGTGATCACATATACTGCCTTGTTACATAACCTTGCTACAGCTGACTCATGACGAATGACGTTACCTATCCTCATTTGCAGCAATAGGTCAAAAGCAAATAGTGTTATGCCTCAGCAATTAATTGTCGATCCCAACGCAATGCATTGCTAACAAAAAAAAATGTATTACCAGTCCCAAATAGTGATACCAGTTTGAGAAAGTTCTGAGTAATGCTGATCAGCTCTGAATAGTATGTCACTTGAGTAATGACCTCTTAATGAGACAAAAAGAATATATAAAAATAATGCTTTGTAACTGGCTAATAACTGCCACTGTTTATTGTAATGAGACTACTTATAATGCGCATGATTATTAATGCTATGACTGTAATTAGCTGATTTTTAATAATGACTTCGTAATGATCTGAATAATACTGAATGATGAACAATGTTTTATTCTATTCAATACTTGCTGGCCACTGAGTGCCAATAATTAATGTCACTCAATGAATTGTTATTAATTATGCCAGTAATTAGCTCTTGTTTTTAATGATTCTTAATTATGCTTTGTAACTGGAAAAGAATGCGACTGTTTAATAATGCTTTATAATTAGGAGAAGGCTAATGATTCTTACTATATTGGAATGACAAATGATTAATTAATTATGCTATGCTTTATAATTGGGAAAGAATGTGACTGTTTAATAATGCTTTGTAATTAGGAAAAGGCTAATGATTAATACTATATTGAAATGACAAATGATTAATTAACTATGCCATACTTTGTAACTGGAAAAGAATGCGATTATTTAATAATGCTTTGTAACTAGGAGAAGAACACTACTGATACTATGTAAAACAATTAATGAACATTTTTCTGTAATACTACATACTTGGTACAGAAATGTTCAATAACTGGGCTATGAATGCCGCAAACTACTAACGAAGACTGTAATTGTGAATATTATGTGACTTAATGTCCTTCACCTCATGAGCTAACTACCCTGAATTACTGCAATGTCCATTTGTCCTGTCTATCCCAGTGATCATGGAGCACTATATTTGGTTTTGCACTAATTCTACGTTGGTGTACCTTGTAAGAGCGTGGTGTTGACACGACATGCTGTCCACCACCGTGAGCGATGAAGACGTTATTATGGTCCCACTGTTTGGTGTACCTAATGTACTGCCAAAATGAGAACATGGGACATTACTACGACAGTTCAGTGTCTTGGCTACACTGATAAATTCTGATGGGAAAAGAACTTCAAGTTGTGTCACTTGGTGTTGTACTTCTGTGGAAAGATATGGACTTTCAGAACAGCTGTGTGCAATCTAAAGTGCTACAACCATGATGCAATCCTTCCCTTTCCTATCCTAATTCTTGTCACATAGTGAAAATCATTTTTTGCTAACATTATTTATGTTCATGGCTATACATTTTTTTCAATTCGCTGAACTCCAGTGCGAGTACACTTATGTCACTGGTCGACATGATTTTTTGCTATTATGTTTATTTATTGCCAAAATGCTAAAGACATTTTTTTCGATTTGTTCTGAAGTACAGTATATGTGCACTCTTGTCTTTTATATTGTATGTACATTTTTTATTTTAATGATATGTTCTGAACTACAGTGCATGTGCACTTCTGTTAGGTGTTAATATGTTTTCTACTGAACTTCAGTGCCTGTGCACTTTTCTCATTTTTCAATATGATTTGTACTATTCTGTATATTCAATACTTCAATGCGTATGCACTTATGTCATTTGTTACTAATTGTATATACATTTCATCATTTACTGATATGTTCTCAACTGCAGTGCATGTGCACTCATGTCACTTGTCAACATAATATTTTTTGCCAGTCTGTTTATTTGTTCTGAATATGCCAAAGAATTTTTTCAGTGCCTGTGCACTTTGTTATCTGTCAAATAATTTGTATATACATTTTTCTGATTTGCTACTATGTTTTGTACTCATATCTTGTCTTTGTCTTATATACAGGGCTATTACAAATGATTGAAGCGATTTCATAAATTCACTGTAGCTCCATTCATTGACATATGGTCACGACACACTAGAGCTACGTAGAAAAACTCATAAAGTTTTGTTCAGCTGAAGCCGCACTTCAAGTTTCTGCCGCCAGAGCGCTCGAGAGCGCAGTGAGACAAAATGGCGACAGGAGCCGAGAAAGCGTATGTCGTGCTGAAATGCACTCATATCAGTCAGTCATAACAGTGCAACGACACTTCAGGACGAAGTTCAACAAAGATCCACCAACTACTAACTCCATTCGGCGATGGTATGCGCAGTTTAAAGCTTCTGGATGCCTCTGTAAGGGGAGATCAACGGGTCGGCCTGCAGTGAGCGAAGAAACGGTTGAACGCGTGCTGGCAAGTTTCACGCGTAGCCCGCGGAAGTCGACGAATAAAGCAAGCAGGGAGCTAAACGTACCACAGCCGACGGTTTGGAAAATGTTACGGAAACGGCTAAAGCTAAAGCCTTACCGTTTACAATTGCTACAAGCCCTGACACCCGATGACAAAGTCAAACGCTTTAAATTTTCGGCGCGGTTGCAACAGGTCATGGAAGAGGATGCGTTCAGTGCGAAACTTGTTTTCAGTGATGAAGCAACATTTTTTCTTAATGGTGAAGTGAACAGACACAATGTGCGAATCTGGGCGGCGGAGAATCCTCACGCATTCGTACAGCAAATTCGCAATTCACCAAAAGTTAACGTGTTTTGTGCAATCTCACGGTTTAAAGTTTACGGCCCCTTTTTCTTCTGCGAAAAAAACGTTACAGGACACGTGTATCTGGACATGCTGGAAAATTGGCTCATGCCACAACTGGAGACCGACAGCGTCGACTTCATCTTTCAACAGGATGGTGCTCCACCGCACTTCCATCATGATGTTCGGCATTTCTTAAACAGGAGATTGGAAAACCGATGGATCGGTCGTGGTGAAGATCATGATCAGCAATTGATGTCATGGCCCCCACGCTCTCACGACTTAACCCCATGCGATTTCTTTCTGTGGGGTTATGTGAAAGATTCAGTGTTTAAACCTCCTCTACCAAGAAACGTGCCAGAACTGCGAGCTCGCATCAACGATGCTTTCGAACTCATTGATGGGGACATGCTGCGCCGAGTGTGTGAGGAACTTGATTATCGGCTTGATGTCTGCCGAATCACTAAAGGGGCACATATCGAATATTTGTGAATGCCTAAAAAAACTTTTTGAGTTTTTGTATGTGTGTGCGAAGCATTGTGAAAATATCTCAAATAATAAAATAATTGTAGAGCTGTCAAATCGCTTCAATCATTTGTAATAACCCTGTATTTTGTACTTAGTGCGTGTGCACAACGTTTAATTCATGTACTACATCTAAATATTCTGTAAATTGTAGAAGTTTATTAATTAAAGAAAAATTTTGCCGCGCTTGGCAAGTCCAAATGACTCACCATCGCTGCCAAATTTTTGCCCCCCCAGTGGAGGGTTATGAAACACGTATGTAACGTAGCAGCGATGGCGAGGCATTGCAGAGCCTCTGACCAGAGAGTCTGCGCTTGACCGCGCAAGTGTTGCGAGCAGTTCGCTAGTTGTCGCTATGAGAGCAGTACTCTGTCAGTAGTTGTTGCGAGCAGTAGCTCTGTTCAGTTGCGTCCAGCAGTGCGCTAGTAGTCGTCATGCAGAGCGGTCGGTCAGTGGTAGCAGCCCAGTGCAGTTGTGTGATGTAGGCTGTCGGCATTCTGGTCAAGAGGCTGAATGAGGTATATTATTAATTAAGGTAATGATCAGATAATGTAAAGTTTATTTATTGTAATTAATCTCCAACAAGTGCCCCAATAATAATTTTTATTTCAAAAGCATTTTTTTCAAAAATTTTATTTTTTATTGAACTAAAGATTTCGTTGCACTTCCCATTTCATTCCACTTGTTTTAAAGAAAAATTTCAGTAAGATCACAAAAAAAAGGAATATTATTATTTGCAATGCAGTTCCTCCAAGCCGTGCGCAAGAATAAGAGCAGAAATTTGACTAGCAGTTATAATGAGGTAAGAAATTTAATTCTGATTTTTTGCACAGGGCCAAGGACCGATATTTCGGTTTAATTGAATTTCATTAGCACTGAACTGTTTTCCATTATTTTTGTAGGAGCTTACACCAGGGTCAGATTGCGATTCTCACCTTTATTGTCTTTGTCAGTACATTTCATTGCAGGGAGGTTATTCTTGGCTCCTATTCATTTATTATTTCTGTCTTTAAAATTTCAGTGGAGAGGTTACACTTAGCGCAATGTCCATTAGCATTTCTAAATAATATTGGCATTTCTTTTAAATTTTTGTGGGGAGGTTACAAGTTCTCTAACCCTATAGATACAGCAATAAGGAATAGCGCAGTAGGCAGTACAGTTGAAGAGGAATGGATATCTCTAAAAAGGGCCATCACAGAAGTTGGGATGAAAAACATAGGTGCAAAGAAGGTAGCTGCGAAGAAACCATGGGTAACAGAAGAAATACTTCAGTTGATTGATGAAAGGAGGAAGTACAAACATGTTCCGGGAAAATCAGGAATACAGAAATACAAGTCGCTGAGGAATGAAATAAATAGGAAGTGCAGGGAAGCTAAGACGAAATGGCTGCAGGAAAAATGTGAAGACATCGAAAAAGATATGATTGTCGGAAGAACAGACTCAGCATACAGGAAAGTCAAAACAACCTTTGGTGACATTAAAAGCAACGGTGGTAACATTAAGAGTGCAACGGGAATTCCACTGTTAAATGCAGAGGAGAGAGCAGATAGGTGGAAAGAATACATTGAAAGCCTCTATGAGGGTGAAGATTTGTCTGATGTGATAGAAGAAGAAACAGGAGTCGATTTACAAGAGATAGGGGATCCAGTATTAGAATCGGAATTTAAAAGAGCTTTGGAGGACTTACGGTCAAATAAGGCAGAAGGGATAGATAACATTCCATCAGAATTTCTAAAATCATTGGGGGAAGTGGCAACAAAACGACTATTCACGTTGGTGTGTAGAATATATGAGTCTGGCGACATACCATCTGACTTTCGGAAACGCGTCGTCCACACAATTCCGAAGACGGCAAGAGCTGACAAGTGCGAGAATTATCGCACAATCAGCTTAACAGCTCATGCATCGAAGCTGCTTACAAGAATAATGTACAGAAGAACGGAAAAGAAAATTGAGAACGCGCTAGGTGACGATCAGTTTGGCTTTAGGAAAAGTAAAGGGACGAGAGAGGCAATTCTGACGTTACGGCTATTAATGGAAGCAAGGCTAAAGAAAAATCAGGACACTTTCATAGGATTTGTCGACCTGGAAAAAGTGTTCGACAATATAAAGTGGTGCAAGCTGTTCGAGATTCTGAAAAAAGCAGGGGTAAGCTATAGGGAGAGACGGGTCATATACAATATGTACAACAACCAAGAGGGTATAATAAGAGTGGACGATCAAGAACGAAGTGCTCGTATTAAGAAGGGTGTAAGACAAGGCTGTAGCCTTTCGCCCCTATTCTTCAAACTGTACATCGAGGAAGCAATGATGGAAATAAAAGAAAGCTTCAGGAGTGGAATTAAAATACAAGGTGACAGGATATCAATGATACGATTCGCTGATGACATTGCTATCCTGAGTGAAAGTGAAGAAGAATTAAATGATCTGCTGAACGGAATGAACAGTCTAATGAGTACACAGTATGGTTTGAGAGTAAATCGGAGAAAGACGAAGGTAATGAGAAGTAGTAGAAATGAGAACGGCGAGAAACTTAACATCAGGATTGATGGTCACAAAGTCAATGAAGTTAAGGAATTCTGTTACCTAGGCAGTAAAATAACCAATGACGGACGGAGCAAGGAGGACATCAAAAGCAGACTCGCTATGGCAAAAAAGGCATTTCTGGCCAAGAGAAGTCTACTAATATGAAGTACCGGCCTTAATTTGAGGAAGAAATTTCTGAGGACGTACGTCTGGAGTACAGCATTGTATGGTAGTGAAACATGGACTGTGGAAAAACCGGAACAGAAAATAATCGAAGCATTTGAGATGTGGTGCTATAGACGAATGTTGAAAATTAGGTGGACTGATAAGGTAAGGAATGAGGAGGTTCTACGCAGAATCGGAGAGGAAAGGAGTATGTGGAAAACACTGATAAGGAGAAGGGACAGGATGATAGGACATCTGCTAAGACATGAGGGAATGACTTCCATGGTACTAGAGGGAGCTGTAGAGGGCAAAAACTGTAGAGGAAGACAGAGATTGGAATAGGTCAAGCAAATAATTGAGGACGTAGGTTGCAAGTGCTACTCTGAGATGAAGAGGTTAGCACAGGAAAGGAATTCGTGGCGGGCCGCATCAAACCAGTCAGTAGACTGATGATCAAAAAAAAAAAAAAAAATCCCGAGCAACCTTAAGTGGAATGACCACATAAAACAGATAGCGGGAAAAGCAGACACCAGACTCAGATTCATCGGGAGAATCTTAAGGAAATGTAGCTGGCCGGATTGGGCGAGCGGTTGTCGGCGCTTCAGTCTGGAACCGCGCTACCGCTACTGTCGCAGGTTCGAATCCTGCCTCGGGCATGGATGTCCTTAGGTTAGTTAGGTTTAAGTAGTTCTAAGTTCTAGGGGACTGATGACCTCAGCTGTTAAGTCCCATAGTGCTCAGAGTCATTTGAACTATTTTTTAGGGAAATGTAACTCATTCATAAAAGAAGTGGCTCATAAGGCGCTTGTTCGCCCGATCCTTGAGTACTGTTCATCTATCTGGGATAGAGAAGATAGAGAAGATTCAACGAAGAGCGGCGTGTTTCGTCACGGGATACTTTGGCTGGCGAGAGAGCGTTACGGAGATGCTAAAAGAACTCCACTGGCAGACGTTATAAGAGAGGCGTTGTGCATCACGGAGAGATTTACTATTGAAATTTCGAAACAGTACTTCTCAGGAGGAGTCGGACAACATATTACTTCTCCCTACATACATCTCACGTACTGACCATGAGAAGGAAATTCGAGAACTTAGAGCCAGTACAGAGGCTTACCGACAATCATTCTTCCCATGCACTATTCGCGAGTGGGAAAGGGTTGGAGGGATCAGATAGTGGTACCAAAAGTAACTTCCACCACACACCATTAGGTGGCTCGCGGAGTACGATGTAGATGTAGATTCTGACATGTGATACGTATGTGGGCATCCTAATTACCTGCATCCATTCATGTCCATTGTGCATTCCTATCGACTTGGGCAATTCCAGCAGGACAATGCGACACCCCACACGTCCGAAATTGCTACAGAGTGACTCCAGGAACACTCTTCTGAGTTGGCCACCAAACTCCCCAGACATGAACATTATTGAGCATATTTGGAATGCCTTGCAACATGCTGTTCAGAAGAGATCTCTACCCACTCATATTCTTATCGATTTACGGACAGCCCTGCAGAATTCATCGTGTCAGTTCCCTCCAGCACTACTTCAGACATTAGTCGAGCCCGTGCCACGTCGTGTTGCAGCACTTCTGCGTGGTCGCGAGGGTCCTACACGCTATTTGGTAGCCGGCCGCGGTGGCCGTGTGGTTCTAGGCGCTCCAGTCCGGAGCCGCGCTGCTGCTACGGTCGCAGGTTCGAATCCTGCCTCGGGCATGGATGTGTGTGATGTCCTTAGGTTAGGTAGGTTTAAGTAGTTCTACGTTCTAGGGGACTGATGACCACAGCAGTTGAGTCCCATAGTGCTCAGAGCCATTTGAACCATTTGATATTTGGTAGGTGTCGCAATTTCTTTGGCTCTTCGGTGTATCTGTCTAAATCATTTTGCAATTACTTTTGATCGTCTGGTGATTTTACTAGATGGTAAACGATAGCATCAGCTGTAAACAATTTAAGAGGGCATCTCAGATGGTCTCCTAAATCATTTATATGGATTTACCATTCCTTGTACACCCCAGAAATCATTTAGGTTTCCTTAGACGACATTCTGTGAATTACTACGAACTGTGACCTATTTGGCAAGAAATCATGCATATTGTCACTCAGCTGCGGTGTTACTCCATAGGCACGACATTTGATAAGAAGCTGTTTGTGAGGAACTGTGTGAAAGCCCCCAGGAAATCTAGAAATATGGAATCAACTGGAGATTCCATGTCGACAACGCTGCTTACTTTGCGTGAACGTGGAGTAGCCAGCTGCTGTCCACAAAAATAATATCGTCTGATGTTTTCTGGCAGGACGTTGTATTGCTTTGTTAATGCGACTATTTCTCTTCTAGTATTGTAGAGTAAGATTATTAACTTTGAATGTATTTGTCGAAATATTGGTCGTACTGAGATAACCTGTTGATATGATCGATTGCAGACTCGTTAGGTGCATCTTCAGCTGTCAAACTGCTCCTCTCCAGCCGCACGGTGGCCTTTCCGGCCGGAGCGCGCCACAACCCGTGCTGTCTGCGTTTCTCTGCTACTGCGCCGTCAACGCAGGTACGGACCAAGTTATTTTGTGCGCACTCTGCCCCGTGGATGAATCTGACACCAGGGCAGTCCTGAGGGGGTGAAGAAATAGGCCCTACCAAGGGCGCAGGCACAGGAGAGGAGCAAAAACGGATAGACTAAGAGTTAAGTCATTGGATTATGTGACTTCTTTAACGTCTCGTGTTCCTATCACTCGTCCTTGGTAAGGACCCTTTCCCTCGGCTTGCACCTGTAAACGGATGCTGTTGACACAGCATAATTTCTGCAGTGTCATTTCGTCTAAGTAACATAACAAACAAATGACAACTACCAAACAGATGTCTGTGCACTTGGCTCACACAGCTGCTGCCTACAGAACCTGCAAATGTTCAGCAGTGAGAATTCTTGCTGCTACTATATAATCTCAAAGGTGGGGGGGCTGCTGACTGAGCAGATACGCTAGCTGAAGAAAAGCTTCCAATTTCCGCCGACTGTAGAAAGGAGCGAAATGCAACAGTTAACGCTAGGCTCTCATTCAAATGAGCAAAAAAGAGGCAAAGTTTGGAAATTTTTTTGAGACAATGAGAAGACATACGAGGGATCTGTTTGGGGATTATGACTGAGCATACTTTGAACTTTATTTTAGATTTTCAATACAAAAAACCAAATGGCGCCCTTAATAACGGTTCGATCAAGGGCCTGCTAGCTTGAAGTACGAAGGCTGCATGCAGTGTAGCCCCTCAGGGGTTATTTGAAATCGAAAATGGATAACATCAGTCGATACTATATTATATTTATGGGAGTTTGTACCTAATCACAATGAAATAACCTTGAATTTAACGATGTGGTGCTAAGCTGAACTTTAAGTTTGACTTTTTACGCCATCACAAAAAATAGTTAATATTAACAAATTTTGTGTACTATAAGCTCCCAGGAAAAACTGTTTACTTTTCAGGTGTCAACGGTAGAACTTAATTGGTTGAACTGTTTTTATTTTATGCTGCACGCCGTTTTGAAAAATCGTTTTTATAGAAAAATCTGAAGTTCAGGGAAAACTTTTATATGTATCATTAGTTCAGTTTGCATAAAAACTAGATTAACATTATATGTTTTTAATGCCACTGAACTCAAATTTGAAGATAGATTTTCAAAATTCAAAATGGATAGTCCAATATGGCTGACCAAAACTTATGTTTTAACCAATTTTAATCAAAATTTGACCATAAAAACTGTTTTCGTCACGTTTAGTTTGCAATTTCAGGGCCGTTTACCAACTATTTCTCTAGCTCGGATTGTTCCTGAAGGACAATTTCCTCGTTCTTCTCGGCGAGAAAAGCTAATCTGGCTGAGCAGGGCGTTGTTCGTCAACTTTTTCGGCGAATATATTTTCACCCATAGTGCAGCATAAATCATTTTGTGAACGTGCGTCACTTCACAAATTTTCTGTCTGATCCGGGCGTCTCTGGCTAAGAGCGTCCCAATGCGGCCGTGACACTCCTTCGAACAATGGGCTGAGAGCACGGATTAAAAACGCTTTTCGTCTCAACATTCTAGACACATGTACCTTTCAAAAAATGCAATAAAAATCGAATTGTCGACCATTTTGAATGAGAACCTGACCTTAAGGAAGCAAGTGAAAATGGTGGCCGGGATACGTACTTTAGTTGCCCCTCCAGCGAGAACTTTTTGCTGCTCACAAGTTTCGGGTGGTATGACCCGCTGTGAAATAAAGGAGAATTAACATCTAAGTCTTGTATGGCTGATTAACAATGTTATGGAAGTTGTTAGTTATGGTGCCTGTATACAGCTATTGTACGTTCATCTTAGTCAAATTGTCCTGGAAAAAAAAGAGAAGCTTGTCTACTGGCGATCGGCTGCATAGCACAAGCATCTGGTGTCGTAAGAGTACTGGATCACGTTCATGTAAACTGCTGTTTCTGTTTCGCAACTGATGCTCTGACACACGCTGAAAAGAAACATCAAAATTCTACAGTTTCTTTATTAGTCACAATCTGATAAAAAGTATCTGGACATCAAGTAGCCGACGTTAATACGTCGCGTGTCCAGGCTTCACCTTTGCGATGGCCCGAACTCTGCTGCGGACACTTCCTGTCTTTTGTCTGAATGTCTGTAGAGGAAATGCGTCCCATTCATCCTCAACGGCCGAAACCAGAGAAGGTAGTGATGTTGAACGCTGGGTCTGGAGTGAAGTCCACGTTCTGACACATCCCAGCAGTAGCGTTCCACTGGGTTCAGCACGAAGATCAGGGCAGGTCAAGCCGCTTCAGGAATGTTGCTGTTCATTAACCATTGCCTCAGAGATGCTACCTTGGGCTCCATTGTCATTCTGATAAAACCATCGTATCCAAACAGTTTCTCTACTGCACTCAGTACACTATAGCGTAAAATGTGTTGATGTCCTTCTGCATTCAACTTTAACGTAAGTGCAATAAGGAGACCACATCCTGATGACAAAAAACATGCGCATGCCACAACACCACTTCCTCCATATTTAACTGTTAACACTGCACACAATGGCAGGTAACATTCTCTGGGTATTCGCCAAACGCCACCCTTTCATTCTATTACTACAGGATATAGCGTGATACATCACTCCAGATCACTCGTTTCCAGTCATCCACTCTACAGTTGCTGCTCTTTTTACACCACCTCAGGCATCGCTTAGTACTAACTACTGGCATATGCTGGCACCAGCACACCCTGCAGCATAGAGGTTACTAGAGTATCGGTAGAGGCCAACAGCAAGACTCGCTGGAAGCACGCCGCCAAAGCCATGCCAGCTGCCAGGATTTAGGATCTCCGCCGCAGACCGGAGGGACAGTTTAGCCAATTAGTTAGTCAGTTAGTTCGAGCCTGTTACGCCAGTTAGTTAGAGTCCATACCCCACGGAGTTCCAGCTTGTCACCAAGATAGAGCCGCAGACTTAGCCTCTAGCGCAGAGACAAGCCACCTGATAGTGAACATAGCGGACTTCAACAGCATTGAGCCTACGTGGGCTATACAGAAGAGAGCTTGTACCACAGCACAGGGGAACTTAAAGTCTTTTAACGAATAAAGAAACTGGTTATTAACTGTGTGCATTTTTATTAGAATGAGGATACTGGCCCCCAACCAACATCCTCTCCTTGTTTCCCGCGGTACAGCTACAGAGACAACGAGACGACATAAAAGCTGCTAAAAAGAATACAACAAAATGTGTGGCTTCTGAACTGTGACTCGACAATTGTACCTCATTCTTTTTAACTCCATACGCCCAGTCATTGCGGTAGCTGGACAGCTGCTGCCAATTTGGAACTCACGTGTGATTCCTTCCGCTGGTTTCACAGGAGTATTTACAGCTACCCTCCGCAGTGCTCAATGGTTCGTGCCCGTCAGTGTAAGAAGTCTGCCTGGTCTCGGTTCCTTCGCATTTCTACTTCACACTCACATCATCAACTATCGACTTGGACAGCTTTAGAAAGTTTGAAATGTCCCTTATGGTTTTGTTACACAGATGACATCCAAGGACCAGTCCACGTTCGTAGTCACAGTTCTCCTCACCGACGAGATCTGGTGTTTCTGCTTCTCTGCTGACAACACAGAACTCTCCTCCACGTCTGCTTTTGTGCTGGTGGACCTGCCTCTCATGACATCTAGTGGTCAATACTGCATCACATAGGGATGTCCGCATACTTTAGATCAGATACTGTACTTTTTGTATCAAATCTCACTGGACAGTCTGTTTCGCTGTGCTATATTTTTATTAAACCAACTTCTAAAATTAAAAAAATGTGTATGGATGCGTGCGGGGAGGAGGTAAAATGCCACCGTTAAATGTGAGAGGAGGGAAGCATTTCAATTACCACTGACGCTGAGTGAGAAAAAATATACAGTTTCTCTAGTTATGACTATAGTTGGATAGTGGTAATAGTGAATTCTCAATCATAACATCGGCACAACTTAGTAATATGGATCTCCACCATTCATAATCTAGCGTTGCTCTTGGGGGACAAAAATAAAAAGAATTGTTACTTTTTTTTTAATGTCGAAAAAGTGAATATTTTGGTGGGCCACTTGGCAACAGAATCAGGGATTTATTACGCTATTATAATAACATACGTTGACCATTAAATACCTGAATAAGAGCAGCATATTGATATATATATATATATATTTGAGATCGCTCGGAAGAAACATTATCATTTCTGTGCATTTTTATAGTCGCGATGTAGTCATACCCGGATCAACACTAAGGGACCAGAAGATTTATAGACTTTAAAAGAAATGCAACACTACACAATTAAAGAGAGTTGGTTCAGAAATAATAGGAAAACGATAATGTTCCTTCTGCCTCATGCTGCGTTCGGCCCATCAGCGTGATCGTAATTTCTGATGAAGTAACACAAAAATAATTATCATTCAGTTAAATCAGGAGATGGAATCATCAAGGTTAATTTACGAAAATAAGCACACTTATCTTTAACACACGTTTTTTTTAATGCTACGTACCTTTTCATATTAAATTACAATAGATGACCATTGTGGTTAAATACTTTATACATAACAGTCAAAATGTCCTCTTGATTCTGTCTGTTCGATATCAGTTACAAGAAACTACATCTTTTGTGATTGGAAAAAATAACAATTAGCATATTCACTCAATATTTTCACATCAAATATAAAATACAGTTGTGGAACGCAGCAAGTCCGCGTCCGCCTCTCATGGAATACAAACAGTAAAAGGTGAGGCGCCAAAAGCCTCATTTGTCTTGAAACAACAGAATTCTTTTTTATACCATTAATCGATACATGTACATAGAGATTTACTGGCACCGCGCAAGAACGGCAAAGATAAAGAATAATAGTTTCTGTCGATGCTATGCGATGGTTCATTTCTTTTACTTTACAATTGTTCGATAACTTTAGGCCATCAGGCGTTTACTATTGAGCGTATATTAATGTTTGTGAGGCGAAAATTACTAATATTACACTGCCTCCCATGAGGAGGGAAGCAATACCGAAGGTATTACTTTCATCCTCATGCCCATTGGAATATTTGTAATTTTCGGATGTAACATACAGGTTATTAAAAGTCTCATTTCATATTCATTCCATAATAAAAGAATTAACGTTTCAATTTGTAATTACTGACGGTGGATCATTGTGAATTTGTTCTGTGTTTCTATCAGTGTTTGTATGGATTCATTCTATCTTGATGATTCTTAAAATTAAGGCTATAAGTACACATATTTACAAAATTTATAAGGAAATAGAGTCACACTTCATTTTTCATCGTTGCAAAAGTAATTTGACTATCACAACTGGTACACAACTTTCTGTTTTGACAGTATTCATTACATTGTCATCGTCTTGTCGATTGATTGCTTTGTCCGTCGTCGCACTTAATTATACATTTATTTTCGTCGCACATACACTATTTATGATAGACTTTGATTGTAGAGCGGCCACTGGTGATGGCTTCGACAAGGAAGTCCATATCTTTCACTTTCAGGGCTCGAGTGTGGCTCTCCGAATTATTTCCCGTATGAAACAGATAAAATATCTTATATTAGAATAGCTTACAAAACTAATTTTATATACATGTGGGATGGGATATAGGAAGGATCGGATCCTTTGACGTATTTTCGTGTGCTTATTTTCATTCGTATCATGACCTCTCGTCAAAGTTTACATTTCAACAGTGTTCAGAGGTGACCTTGTGACTTGTCTCTGTGTACAATCAGTCATTATAATAATTACGTTAACTTCTCTATTTTAGAGTCTCTCGGAAGGTTTATGATACATACAAAATGTTTTCAGTACTGGGTGTGAATGTTTTTTCTACAGAATGTAGCGCACAGCAACTGCGTTGGCGGTTGAACGTTTACATTATTTCGTCACATGGTGGCTGTCCGCCTCCACTGTTGCGAGCAATCTTGAAATTCAGTCTGTGCGCGCGCACGTGACCGGAGCTTTCTTGCAGAGCGTTGATTTCGCGCTTGAGGTGCCGTGCGTCGCTTTTGTTCGGCGGATCGTGGCTTTGTGCTTTTTAGATTGCTGGAGGGAGCTTCTGCCACCGAAACTGCCTCACATCACTTCCTGTCCACTATCCAGTTACGGATTCACAGGTAAGTGGTAGTTACCGCTGCAACTGCATGTGTGGAATGACACTGATTATTACACACTGCACACATCAACGAAATTGTTCACACATATGGTGCAGTAGAATACTGCCACTGACAATCGTCAAACTTTAAAACTTCACTTGCACTGTGGTGAGCGTCTGCGTGAACGGTGTATTAAAAGAAATTCTCGCGTCATAACATCACACGGTGTTTACAAGTTGATTTACATACTAATATTTACAAGAGTTCATTTAAATCGATAAATAATCTAATTGACCACTTTGAATCAAAACAATTGTTTCTCAATTAGTCTTTTTTTTTATTTAAGCCTACGATCACAGGTAGGCTATTATAAGTACTTTTTCTTTGACCAAATCCATTCCAATCTCCTTTACAAATTAATTTCATTCATAGTAATCTTTATCACGCTTGCTTATTCGTTTTGTAGGACCAATACTTTTTTTTTTTTTTTTTTTTTTTTAGTGCTCGTCTTATTTAGTGTCAAAAGTTTTTCTCGTATGTGCTTGTCTTTAAAGAAAGTTCGAGGACAGATTTGAAAATAGCAATTCCGCCTCTGAGTTTCGTGTAGAAATACAAACAGTCGAAAAAAAAATGGGAAAAGCGGGCCTACTCGCGGATCGTCGACAGAATCTAAATTACTCCTCAACCAGGTCGAAAATTTAATTTACATTGCGCATTACAAAAGCAATATGCGCGTCGCGAACCTACTCATTTTTATATGTAGTGCCTCACTTCCTAAGCACACGTGCATCTTTACAAGTTGATCCTGAGGAGTGGATAGGATCAAGGATCTTAAAGGATTTGCACTTAGGAAAGGGATTCAATAATCACATAATCACAGAGAAAACAATAAATATTGCAGTGCACACTTAAAATAAAATCTATCACTTCAAGCATGTATATCTAATATGTATCTTGCTGCAGCTTGCTTACTACTCTTTGCTCATTTCTTAGACTAAGTCAAGTTTATGCATTACGCATTTGGGTATTAATTATCATTTGTATATATAAGCCTCTCACTAGAGTGTTGTTTTTTGCTGCTGTCGCTACCTGTGAAGCTTGGGCGAGATCCTTATTCTATGTGCTGCTAGCTTGTGAATTTGCAGTATCGCTAATGCTCAATAGTACCGTGAAGTTGCCATAATAAACCATGTTACTCATATCTTCTTTTACTCAGCTTGTTTATAGTCTGGACTCATCTTACTTTGCGTTATATAATAAACTTCCTTTTTATTCCATCACGCTTTTACTTAAGGTTAACGTCAGGCCTTTTTAGAACAATTGCACTGCGTCATCAATCTGTTCATGCTTAATCCTAGGTATCTGTTCACTTCAAAGAGATGTTATTTTATCGCTGGCACAGCCCTGTGCTGGAGTTTACAAGTTAAATCTACCGACTGTTTTACGCTAACAGGTGGTGCCTTATTTACGTCACCTTTGAAAATAGGGAATAACCTCATGGAATCGAATCTTTTCTTACAACTTTCCTATTTTGTCTGGACGTTTAAGTATTTCCTTTTAAAACAGGTCATTAATTTGTCCTCGATTAAATTTCACTTACTAATACTAAGCACATATAATCATCATTTTCATATTACTATTTAGTGAGAGAAGTGCATTATTCGCTCCTTCCTGCTCATTCTCAAATTACTATTTAGCGAGAGAAGTGCATTATTCGCTCCTTCCTCTTTCCTCATTTTAGTACCTCGGGGCTAATTAATACCTCTCGAGTACATCATTTTCCTTACATACTAACTTATAACTAAAATTGAAAATCGCCTCTAGGACATGTCCTCCTGTTTGCATAAAGATTATTCATGTAAATACTTGTCTACAACTTATTCTGTATTTTATTTTCCAGACGCGTTGTTTTAATACACAAGGTTTCCTTTCAGCACCGGTTAACGTCCGTAGTCAGTTCAGTTCCGTTCTTGTTACTCATTGGTTAATCCTGATCTCCAATACCTTAGAATTTTCTTACAGCTTAAATTAACTTAATTCCTGGCGTTATAAAATTTTCTTAAATCTTGATGGTGGAACAATCCTTTGATTTTATTCGTGGCAGGGTCAGATAACAAATAGCTACCAATGTGTGGTTTCCTCATTATCACAAAGGGACCTTCATAAATGTGTTGCCACTTACGATTCTTCTTTAACAACAGGGATGGTTTAAAGTGAGTCCTGACTAATACCTTTTCTCCTTCTTTGAAATCTATAACTCTGTTTACCTTCTTATCAAATGCCTTTTTTCGGAGGTTAGCATACGTTGTCAATGATATGAGAGCTTGCCTGATTTTTGCGTCTAGGTCCAATTCGTTGACTTGTAACTTTGGAAGGGGGTCTATCCATTCATTCCTCTCTTTTGATCTTGACATTAACTCATGTGGCGTGAATCCGGTCGACAGATGAGGAAGGTGGTTTACAATCTGTTCGAATGGTGTTACGAAGTCTACCCACTTAGACTGCTTATTCGGAATGTACGTCCTTATAAATCTGTTAAATTCTTTGAAGATTCTTTCTGTCGGATTCGATTGCGGTCGAAACAGGGATATCAAAATTTGTTTGATTCTATGGCGAGCAAGAAATGCACGCCACGGGCGTGATGTGAAATTTGAAGCATTATCAGACAAAATTGATTCTGGAACCCCGAATCGTGGGAAATAATCATTTTCAATGCGACGAATTATTGGATTTGCACAAGAAGATTTTACTGCGTACAGTCTTATGTGCTTAGAAAAATTGTCCAGGATTGCTACTAAGTATTTAGCGCCTCCCCTACCGGTGGGTAGTGGACCTGCTAAATCAATACTAAGAAGCTGGTTTGGCCTTTCAGTAACTATTGGATTTAGTGGAGTTGAAGTGGAAATGTTTAAGGATTTTGCCTTTTGACAGATGACACAGTTTCTCAATAATTTATGAATTCTCTGGTGTAGATTCGGAACATAACAGTAAGTCGAGATTTTCCTTTTACATTTTTCTGGTCCGTAGTGACCCCATGAAATGTGAGTGTACCACAGAAGATGTTCAATGAAATTTCGAGGGATGCAAACACACCACCTCTCAGATGACTCAGACGTCTTATGAAATAGCACTTGGTTATGAACTTTATAAAACTTGGACAACTTGTGGGCTGGATTTTCGTGAAGAATTTGTATAACCTTTTTCCATTTTGGATCTGTATTTTGAAGAATCTGAATCTGCCTACATAACTGAAGAAAATACTTTCTGTGAATTGGATCTTTCATTAACAAGACTTTATAATTAGACATTTGTTCCACCAGTTCGCTGGTTTCTAGTAAGCCCTCAGGTGAGCGAGAAAGTGCGTCTGCTATAACATTATCTTTACCTCTTATATATACAATGTCAAAGTCATATTCCTGCAGGAATAAGCACCATCGAGTAAGACGAGGGTGTTGCAACTTGCATGTAAGGAGGAATGATAAGGCTTGATGGTCTGAATAGACTTTAATTTTTCTTCCATAGATATAATAGTTAAATCGCCTAAAAGCCCATATTACGGCAAGTGCCTCCAACTCCGTAACCGAATAAGACTTCTCACACTCTGATAACACTCGACTCGCAAAGCTAATCACTTGGATTTGCTCGTGTCCATTTACTAATTGAATCTGGAAAAGACAAGCGCCGATACCCACAAAGGAAGCGTCTGCAGTAATACAAAATTCCTTATCCATCTGAGGATGATGGAGAATGTTACTGTTAACCAGACTGTCTTTAATTTTCTTAAATCCGTCTTGGCATTCCGGCGTCCAATTCCAATATGAATTCTTTTTTAAAAGGTTGTGAAGAGCGGGATTGTTCAATACCTGATTGGGAACAAAACGTCTGAAAAATGACGTAAGACCGATAAATCCTCTCAGTTGCCTTTTTGTAACAGGGGTTGGAAAGTTTTTTATAGCAGATAATTTTTCCGGGTCGGGTTTAATTCCTTCAGGGGTGATGATGTGCCCTAAAAATTTAATTTCACTTTTTCCAAACTTGGATTTCTTAAGATTTGCTGTAACACCATACTCTCTGAATCGTTGAAATATCTTTTGCAGAAGGGCCACATGATCTTCCCAATTTTTCGATGCTACAAGAACGTCATCCACATAGACTGTTACCTCATCTAAAAGTTCAGGACCTAGTACATAGTCAAGGGCAGAAATAAAAATTCCGGAACTCACATTTAGTCCAAACGGTACAACTTTGAAATGGTAAGATCTACCTGCAAATATAAACGCAGTGTACTTCCTAGACTCCTGCGCAAGTTTTACTTGCCAGTAACTGCTTTTCAAATCAAGGGTACTCAAATACTTAACTCCATGAAACTTATGCAGATGCTCTTCAAGAGCCTCTGGTCTCGTTCTTATGGGTACTATAATTTTATTGATTAATCTTGCATCTAGGACTAGCCTTACGCTACCATCTGATTTTAGCACAGACAATAAAGGACTCGAATAAGGTGAATGAGATACTTCTATCACATTCCAGCGTAACATTTTCTTGATCTCGCACTTGACAGCTTCGCGTCTCGCATATGGAATGGAATAGCTTGTTCTACAGTAGGTTGAATGGGGCAGGACATCCATTCGATATTCAAAGCCTTTTATTAGTCCAGGTTTCTTAGAAAATACTTGAACGTAATCTGTTAACAAATTGTAAAGCTCATTCTTCTGTTGTTTGGATAATTCAATGGACTCACTAGCTTCACCGTATAATTCATTCTGACCGGGAATTAGGTCTTTATACTCATCGTCATTAACACTTTCAAGATCTGTCATGTCTTCTGTCTGACTGTACTGTTGTCTTTTAGTCCATGGCCGTACTGCTGTTTGAAGCACCCCAAAGTTTGTCTTCACCTTACTTCTTAACAAATTTACAGTTACTTGTTGCTGGCTCGCTACTAGAGTACAGATTCCACACTCGATGTCAATTTTAGCTTTCGTCTGCCTCAAGAATTCCATACTCAGGATACATGGCACTGATAGGTTTTTAACAATAAGAAAAATGCACGTTACTGAAATAGACTCTATCTGGATTTGAAGCTGAGTCTGAAGATTTACACGTTGTGTTAGTGGACCAATTGCTCCCGATATGGTGCAACCTTGAATTGGAAGTGATAAAACTTTGCATACAGAGGATATTTGCTTAAATAAACATAAAGATAAGACATTTATATTAGCTCCTGTATCTACAATAGCTGTTACAGGTATGTTGGCAATTGATACCCTTATGGAAGCTTGAACTTGTTCGTCCCATAGGTCATCATTGTCTTTCGTCTCAGTGTCTGCTACTAGATCATCCCGTAAGTTTGTCTCTTTGTCATACCTAATTGCTTTAATTTCGTGTGGACTAAGGGACAGGGTGCCCCCATTCAAACCTGCAGCATCCTCTAGGAGGCTCAAAGGTGCTGCTTTTAATTTTCCGCTCGACGCTTACTTTCCTGCTGATTTATATTTCTTAATGTTTCTTCCGTCTGGAACTGGTGTTGGTTTTGTGGTACGAACTCGGTTGGAAACGGATCTTGTTGTCCTGGCGTATTCGCTTGCGCATAATAAATTTGCGTATTATGCGGGCGCTTAGGCTTCAGAGTTCCCGAAGGTCCGTTCGCTTGTTGCGTGAAGTGTATATTTTGTGGCTGAAAGGTATTTTGCTGTGGCTTGTGTTGATTGTAACCGTTACTGAAAGGTGTACATTGGTCTCCACCTTGATTATGCCATTTATTTCTTTTCCACTGACGATTTGAATCGTAAGACTGATCGTTTTGATAATTACCGTTGATCGGTTGCGTGTTTCCATATTGCTGGGGCTGTGTGCTATAATGTGTATTTTCGTACTGAGGTGGTGACGAATTATATATTGGATTGTATCTCTGGCCGTTATTGTACTTATTTTTGTATTTGCTGTTGGAGTACGTAGTGTGTTTATTTTTGAAACCGTTGTGGGGTTGGTACTGGCTGTCGCTGTGACGCGCTTTCGCTCGGCCACCATTGTTGCCTACGTATTCTGTATTGTGCTGGCCGCCTGCACTGAAGTGGGCGTTGCCAACATCAAATCTAGCGTCCTCGTAAATCAGATCTAACGAGTCTAACACAGATAGGAAAGTGTCCGTATCGTCCTCAGACACGTTTACTAACTTTTCTCTGATCGCAATCGGTAGCTTAGTTTTTAGAATCATAATAACGTCTTTGGCGGTGATCGGCGAATCCCAGAACTTGATTTTCGCTAAATACTTTTCAAAATATCTTCTCAAACTACCGCGCTTACTGTTAAACACTTCGGCGTTGTAAACCTCTTTTCTCAGGCGCTGCTGCACACCAGAACTCCAGAATTTAGCTAAAAACATCTGTTCAAACTCTTTGTAACTTTTACAAGAGTCGACCATTTCGGTTCCCCATAAGGCAGCATCGCCTACGATAAATCCACTAACAAATTGAATTCGCTGGCGGTCACTCCAGCTACTCGGGAAAATTCCTGAAAAATTTCGGAGGAACACTATAGGATGAATTTCTCTTTTCTGTGGGTGAAAGGTCGGAAAAATACGATGTTTGATCACGCTTTCCTCCTGCATCAAACTGACAAAAGTGGATGGGCTGGTAGTCTGGTTAACTTGTGCTTCTATAGAACTATGAGTTTGAGCGTTATCAAATGGTGAACGGTTATGTACCTGCTGTTGTTCATTACTTCGTGGTGAATTATTCCAGTTTCCTGACACGGGAGGTGGGGAATTTTCAACTTGACATTTTAGTGTACGAACTTCATCAACTATCTGTTGACGCCATTCAGGTAAATCTTGAGCTAATGTTCGTCTTATCTGGCCTAATTCTGACATCACCGTGTCTCCTGTTTTTCCAGGGGCTGCCAATATTTCAAAGGTCATGTTTTTGACAGTTTCCCTGAGTTCATTCTTGACCTTGTTTTCTATGAATCCGTCTTTGTTTTTAATCCACTCTTGGTAGTGATCAGACAATGCTTCAGCATGTGCCTTAACAGTATTCTTTATTTGGTCCTCTACATTAAGAGTCTCAATCTGTTTCGAAAGATCATCAACAACATTCTCGATCGTGTCTACTGCGGTTTTAACTCCTTTGACCTCATCAGAGATTGCAGTATAATCTTCTTTTAAGGTCGCAGCTTGTTTTTGATATTCTATCACTTTTGAATTTATCTCCCCCTTGGCTGCTTCGATTTTTTCATCTAACCGTTTTGAAATATCCTCTATTTTTGACTCTACTTGTGTGTCAATTTCTAGCCTCATGATCGTGATCTGACTGCTGATTTGGCTTTGGACATTACCCAACAGGGTATTTAAATCAGCTGTTATGTCTGCCTTTAGTTCGGCCTTTACCGAATTTAACCGTGTATTTAGGTCATTTATCTCCGTTTGCAGATCTGTTTTTACTGAATTTATGTCTGTTTTTACCGAATTTATTTCTGTTTTTACTGAATTTATGTCTTCTTTTACTGAGTTGCACAGATTTGTAAGGACCTGATTTTTATTATGCCGTCTTTCGGCCTTCTCTTTTTCTTCGCGGGCCTTTTCATCTAATTTTTCCTGCTTTTCACGTTCCTGTCTTTGCGCCTCTCTCTGTCTTTGACTTTCGAACTTGCGTTCCATTATTGCTTCGATCATTGCAGCCAAGTCATTTTTTTCAAAAGCGGGAATAGTTTGCACACTAGGACCAGCTTCTAAAACTTCGGTCGAGGCTGCTTCTGCCTCCGCTCGTGTACCGATCGCGCGTGATCGTAATGGATAGTGAGGTCCATTCGCATCACCGCTGTCGTCTGGTTTTGTTTGTGTCCGCTGTTTACCGTCAGCCATGTTCATGAATTATTTGTCAAACGTCAAAATGCTACAGATATTGTTTGTCACTGCCGTCAGTCGTTTGTCTGTGACGTAGTGCTATGGCTTACTGGGACCTAAGATAAAATTTTAACTCTGGGTAACAACTGACGTTCATTTACGCCAAGAAGACAAGATGGTTCCTACTAATTACAAACAAATGAAATATCACACGTTTTACCAGTTTTGAGTGTAGTTATCCGCCATATCGTAATTTTTTTTTTTTACGCACTGACAACAATGGTACACTTTCACTGAATTTAACTACATAGGAATGGGCTATGGACAAATTGAAATAAAGCTGTTTCAAGGCAAGGAAAGACAGGTTTACGTTCTGATCAACTCGAAAGATGCTACGTCACTACGAAAGCTTGGCTACTGCGTATAAAAATTTGACTTACTATGGCTGTCTTGATAATGATACAGCTGGATACTCGCGTTTTTTGGTAATTTCATCAATCGTTCTTCTGAATTAATTAAAAGTTTTTCCCACTTCTCTTTCTCAGTTGAATTGCATCCACATGAAAAAATGAAACAGTTATTAGAACAAGCAAAGAAAATTTTTTTAAACACATACATGAAATGATTTTTTGATCAAGTCCCTGTTCGGGCGCCAAGTGTAGCGTTGCTCTTGGGGGACAAAAATAAAAAGAATTGTTACTTTTTTTTAATGTCGAAAAAGTGAATATTTTGGTGGGCCACTTGGCAACAGAATCAGGGATTTATTACGCTATTATAATAACATACGTTGACCATTAAATACCTGAATAAGAGCAGCATATTGATATATATATATATATATTTGAGATCGCTCGGAAGAAACATTATCATTTCTGTGCATTTTTATAGTCGCGATGTAGTCATACCCGGATCAACACTAAGGGACCAGAAGATTTATAGACTTTAAAAGAAATGCAACACTACACAATTAAAGAGAGTTGGTTCAGAAATAATAGGAAAACGATAATGTTCCTTCTGCCTCATGCTGCGTTCGGCCCATCAGCGTGATCGTAATTTCTGATGAAGTAACACAAAAATAATTATCATTCAGTTAAATCAGGAGATGGAATCATCAAGGTTAATTTACGAAAATAAGCACACTTATCTTTAACACACGTTTTTTTTTAATGCTACGTACCTTTTCATATTAAATTACAATAGATGACCATTGTGGTTAAATACTTTATACATAACAGTCAAAATGTCCTCTTGATTCTGTCTGTTCGATATCAGTTACAAGAAACTACATCTTTTGTGATTGGAAAAAATAACAATTAGCATATTCACTCAATATTTTCACATAGAATATAAAATACAGTTGTGGAACGCAGCAAGTCCGCGTCCGCCTCTCATGGAATACAAACAGTAAAAGGTGAGGCGCCAAAAGCCTCATTTGTCTTGAAACAACAGAATTCTTTTTTATACCATTAATCGATACATGTACATAGAGATTTACTGGCACCGCGCAAGAACGGCAAAGATAAAGAATAATAGTTTCTGTCGATGCTATGCGATGGTTCATTTCTTTTACTTTACAATTGTTCGATAACTTTAGGCCATCAGGCGTTTACTATTGAGCGTATATTAATGTTTGTGAGGCGAAAATTACTAATATTACAATAAGTACGAAGACGAGTGGAACTAGAAAATTTCAATCACAGTTAATGAAAGTTCACATAATATCTTAGATGCTCCATATGACGGGATACTCAACTTTGAATTCCTCGGAGGCTGTTGCGTCAGAGAGTCCTTGGATCTTGCTCTCGTGCTAAATTTTTAAATAAAACACAGAGTATAACAATTTTTTGGTCTTATATTGTTACTGGTTATCAAGTACATAGATCGAATATACATTGGCCATCTGGCAGCCTTCCGAAATTCAATAGTGCCTGCTGACTTCGTGGCTCATGCGCCATTTCCTTTTGTACAAAACAAAACAATCGAATGCAGTGTTAAAAGTAAGACTTACAAAATAACAATTAAAAGTCATGAGATGATTTTTGTTATTTACATCCAAAAATGGGCCACATTTTGCCCTAGATGTTCTGATATTCAATCTGGAAAAGTTTACTTAATTATATATGTACAATTTCACTGAATTAACAGCACAACACTTTAAATTACATTTATAAACAAATCGTTTTGAATAAAATACCATCAGCAGTATTTCGGCTTGCTCTCAAGTAGAGCAATCATTTTAAATGATCATAATCAATAAATATCGCACCTTTTCAGAAATAGGGTAGAGGTTAATTTTCAAGGATATGTGTTGCAACACGACTGCACAGTTCGTATCACGAAATTTCAAAGTTTGGTTATTAACAAACGACACTCCCCTTAGTTGCTAATATAAATCGGGTAGTATATTAATGTGAAATTTAATCTGAGATAATAAATTCATCTGTAATAATTTATAAAGGGCAGTTTACTACTGGAACTTTGTATAGACATAACAGTGTAAAGTCCAGAAATTTAAAAATTCGAGCTAAAGTGACCTCTTCAGAGAATGTCGACATGATAAGAAATTTCAAATAGGGATGGGAAGGTAGTCCGACTTCAGGGGCATGCCAGACGTTTCAGGATCGGTACGACTCTTGATGCTCGGCCAAAGGAAGTGATTTCACACTCGAACAGAATGCTGCCAAATAAAACAGAATGTTCCGCAAAATGTAAGCGTACTTTTAGGTTCCAGTAGAAAACTGACAATGTCTAGAAACACCCAACAAAATTTTTGAAACTTTCATTTTAGATGGGATTGCTACGGCTTTCGCCGTTCGAGTGGAAACCAGGTCTGGCTTGAGCAACACGCGGAGGACAGACCGCCGTGACAGCAACGCCATCTGTGAGCCCGAGCGAGAACTCGTCTGGCCGGTCTCCCGCGTCCCGCCAGAGATAATCTGCGCTGTATCTAAACGTTAAGACGGCGTGTCGCAATCGGCTGACGCGCCAAGTGTTGATTGGATAGGCAAGCGGAAGCTTAGCGGGATCTGCCTGTGGAAGGCAGGCGGCTTACGGTGTGTGTGTATGTGTCTCGTGTGTGAGTGCGCTAAGTCCGGAAGCAGTGCAGCGGTAAACGTCAGCCGAAAATTATCTCTTTTCTCAATACCAGGTAACTATTACGTTTCCTGTAAATAATAAAGTAACAGTACGCAGGCTGAATGTAATACTTATTATTCACACTTATTAAAATGTGCGCCATTATGCCGTAGTCGAATGTATTTCTTGTAGAAACCGAACGTTTCGTCCCCATCAGCGTAGGACATCTCCAAGGGTGAAGATACGCACCGTGGCTCGCCGCTCACTGTGGTAAAAATTCGTTTAAGTATGCACCTCAGCTGAGGCGTGACGTCGGACGTCTTCCGAACTAGAATGCAATTGGCCGTTGTCGGTTTGCTGTCGTCCGTTATTGCAATTGCCGTGCGATGGAAGACTGGCACTCATCGCCTTCAACACCGGAATCTAGATGCCATTCAGCCTTGCACCCTCCTCCTTCCTATCAACCTTATTGGCGTGTTTAGTAATGTCTACAGCCTTTCGTTGTATCCGCTTGAGTCTTATGAAATCAAATCCGGTGGGCTGCTGGCTGCAAAGCGAATCGACAACAGCTGATACCTCTGACTATAATCCGTTCATCATAAGAATAAACCTGGTGTAAACAAATACACAGGCGATGATTGGTTAGAGGCCGCAGCACAAGTACACTGGTGTTGTTCCGCTCTTGCAAGTAGGCCCTACTTACGTATTAGATATACTACTACTAAGCAACGTTAGATGAAACTTTAAGATATTCAAAGATATTAACAGCCATCAACGTTTTTCTTAATCACGCGTTAGCTATGTACTTTTAATTTCAAAAATCTTGTACAGTCACAGACTTTGCACTGTTGTGCTCTGATTGGCGCGCTGTTAATACGCAATACGAAAATGGCTGAGGCTGCTTTCTGTTCCGTAATGAAACAAGCCTGTGGAACACGGTTAAAAAGTGCCGTGAAATAGGTTATTCTTAATGTTTTTCATAAATTTGCAAAAATAATCGACTTTGAAGTTTTCAGAGGAAATGTGTTAGATATAGTTGAGATGCACATGTGCATTGGATGTACAGCGGAATCGGTACCGTAGTAGATCAGTAACATACTGTAGTTCATGGTTTGGTGGTACAATTCTCAATCTCATTTTTTTCCTAGTTCAATTTGAAATACCTACATCTCGTAACTGTAAAATTCATCATCATTTTTAGGAATAAAGCACGTCTCCTTGTTTCTAATTACATAATGAACGGGAAATTCCTGTTTTCATTTCAAATATAAATTCTTAGTTATCGATAATTTATGAAAGACTGTTAATAAAGGTTGCTTAAATAAAGGAATCGTATCAATTTAATTCTTAAGGGAAAAATGAAAAACCAAATACTCTTTATTTGGATGTGTGTATTGTTTTATTCCACAGATGTAATAGTTGCGTAGAAACTTGAAAAACAATTATTCTCACGGCATCGAACACACCATACAAATACTGCATTTTTACATATGCCACTATACCATTGCAATATGAAGCCAACAGAACTGATATGCAGCCAAGTTAAGGGATTTGGCCTCAGAAATAAAAAGACTGTTAAGTTGCCAGACGTACCGGAACTAACGCACGCAGCCTTTTCCATGTCACTGCCGAACAGGTCATGAAAGAAAAGGAGAAAATGCGGCGCCTGGATGGCTTCGTGGATTCTGTTGTTGATCGACTCGTTATAAAGATAGCAGATGACGGTTCCAGAACTGAAATGTATTTCTCGGATTCGGATAAGAGGGAGCTAAGACATCACCAAACGACTGACTGTATTTAATACCTTCAGTGGCTTCAGTGAAATACCTGCAGTGTGCTCCTGCATCACACATAGCTCGCTCAGAAAAATTACCCTGTGTTTAACTGGGAACCTTCATCACTCTTGTTTGTAATTACAATGCTGAAAACGAGAGCATTTCATGCTTTCCGTCTGGTCACCTAAGAAGCGCGCGGTAGTACTGAAGTTTTGCCGAATATTAATCATTCCCTTTAAAAATTAAATGACATTCGAAGCTATATTGTTTATTTGCTCGTCTCTTTTTTACGTCTGAACTACAACTGCTCACGTCATTGCAGGTTAATTGAACCGCGGGCTGGTCTGTTATGTCCAAGTGTAATGCGCCGGTGAAGCTGTTGTCCCGCATTGTCTCTCCGTCCAAGTGGGTGTAACATATCATAAAACGTATCCCTATGATCGTACTTGACTGTACCGGCCACAGCTTGGCTTCCGCTCCACGTGAAACGAAATCCAATGAGATTCAAGCAAGCGCGGAAGAATACATGGCGTAATGTTCACATCAGGGTTTATTCTAATGATGAACAGAGTATAACACCTTACAGTTAATTGCCATTACGTTCGTTTAGTCTTTTTTCGACAGTTCATTTTGTAGTTCCCATTTACACACCTCCACAACTATGTGGCATCCTGCAAATTCCTGCGTCCTTGGCTGACCTTAGGTGCCACTGCATCTTTTGATGTATTTATAAACTATGACGACATTTCGCTTCTCCAATGTCTTCCCCGTGTGATGAGTGACGTGTTTAATGTCGTGGGTACTACAGTAGAAAAATGTTCAAATGTGTGTGAAATCGCATGGGACTTAACTGCCAAGGTCATCAGTCCCTAAGCTTACGCACTACTTAACCTAAATTATCCTAAGGACAAAATCACACACCCATGCCCGAGGGAGGACTCGAACATCCCCCAGTACCATACTACAGGAGAAAAGCTGGAAAAACTACTGGAAGGACGCAAGGACAACTGTGGGAGAACCAGATAGGTTGGCTGTTGATTTCCAGCCAGGAGACCGTCAGATTCGATGTGATAAGATTCACTTCCGGGCTGCCACCGCAGAAAAATAATTTTCGTGTAGACTTTGCTTCCTTGTGCAGGGTTCAGAGTGGAGTTATGTTCTCTGGTGGTAAGATACTGAACAACCTCTCGTCAAACATAATTCGAAATACCTTTCAGCTCAAAACAAAAAGACAAGCGTATTCCACTAGCCACTCTTTCTAAAAATTATCTGAATATTTAGATTCAAAGATTGCGAAGAAGTAATTTGATTGATCTGATACCGCCTGCAGCTGTCATGTTTCCCTTATTTTAAGAGAGATTGTCAGCTGGAGGCAGTACTAAATAATTCAAACAATATGTCGCAGCTGCGGACGCAATCTCAGTGTAAAACAGCTAGCAGTGTTGTTACGACGCCTTACCAGAAGTAATAATGTTCTATAAATAGACTCGATGAAACTTCCTGGCAGATTAAAACTGTGTGCCGGACGGAGGCTCGAACTCGGGACCTTTGCCTTTCGCGGGCAAGTGCTCTAATGGTAGAGTTCGAGGTTCGGTCCGGTACGCAGGTTTAATCTGCCAGGAAGTTGCAGATCAGCGCACACCCCGCTGCAGAGTGAAAATTTCATTCTGGAAACATTCCCTGCCTGTGACTAAGCCATGTCTCCGCAATATCCTTTCTTCCAGGAGTGCTAGTTTTGCAAGTTTCGCAGGAGAGCTTCAGTGCTGTTTGGAAGGTAGGGGACGAGGTCCAGCCGAAAGCAAAGCTGTGAGGACGGGGCGTGAGTCGTGCTTGGGTAGCTCAGTCAGTAGAGCACTTGCCCGCGAAAGGCTCCCGAGTTCGCATCTCGGTCCGGCACCCAGTTTTTATCTGCCAGGAAGTTTCATATCAGTGCACACTCCTCTGCAGAGTGAACATTTCTTTCTGATATAGACTCGATATTTATAAATGTAATAAGTGAATATTGATCTGCTACAAGCAGATGAACCGCAGCTACATAATGTAACTGAGGAAGCAGTAGCTTTGTTACTAGTTTACTCGATTAAGTTTAGATGGTGTAAGTGTGAAATGCATTAAGCAGTATGGTAGTAGTTTATTGTTATGCGGTCTACAGGTTAAATTTTGATGATTTCCATTCATTTGTTAATGTATACGTTGATTCGTTCCGCATTTTTAAATATTCCCATGTTACCATGGTATCCTTGGAACGATTTTACGATAGACTGTAAAGACAGGCCATAGAGATAGGTAAACTCGCAAGGAGGATGTGTGTGAAAGTGAATGTTTCATCTACATCTACGTCTACATCTACACGGTTATTCTGCAATTCACAATTAAGTGCCTGACAGAGGGTTCATCGAACAGACTTTAAGCTACTTCTCCACTGTTCCACTCTCGAACCGCGCGGGAAAAACAAACACTTAAATCTTTCTGTGTGAGCTCTGATCTCTCCTGTTTTATTATGATCACCATTTCTCCCTGTCAGGGTGGGTGCCAACAAATATTTTCACACTCTGAGGAGAAAGTTAGTGATTAAAATTTTATGAGAAGGTCCTGCCACAGCGTAAAATGCGTTTCTTTTAATGACTGCCACCCTAATTCTTGTATCATATCCGTGGTACTCTTCTCCTTATTTCGGTATAATACAAAACGAGCTGTCCTTCTGTACAATTTTTCGACGTCCTCCGTCAGTCCCATCTGGTGCGGAACCCACACCGCACAGCTGTACTCCAGAAGAGGGCGCGTAAGCGTAGTGTAAGCAGTCTCTCTAGTGGGTCTGATACGTTTTATAAGTATTCTGCCAACACATCACAGACTTCGGTTTGCTTTTCCCACAACATTATCTATGTGATCATTCCATTTTCAGTTATTTGTAATTTTAGTCCCTAAATCTCAAGCATGTTAGAGAATTTAAAAAGGAAAATGGATAGGTGAAAGTTCGGTGGCAGGAGGAACAGGTCTTTTGGTCAGGTGAATACAAGGTGATAAATACAAAATTAAATAGGAATAATGCATGAGTAGGTTTAATAATAAATGAAGAATAATAATACTGATAAGCTACTATTAAGAGCATAGTGCACGCGTTATTGTAGCCGAGACAGACGCGAAGCTCACACCCATCACAGTAGTACATGTTCATATGTCAGCTAGCTCCGCAGATGATAAAGAGATTGAAGAAATGTATGCTGGGATGAAAGAAATTATTCAGATAGCAAAGGGAGATGAAAATTTAATTGTCATGGGTTGGTTGGTTGGTTGGTTGGTTTGGGGGAAGAGACCAAACAGCGAAGTCATCAGTCTCATCGGATTAGGGAAGGACGGGGAAGGAAGTCGGCCGTGCCCTTTCACAGGAACCATCCCGGCATTTGCCTAGAGCGATTTAGGAATATCACGGAAAACCTAAATCGGGATGGCCGGAGGGGGGATTGAACCGTCGTCCTCCCGAATGTGAGTCCAGTGTACTAATCACTGCGCCACCTCGCTCGGTTAATTGTCATGGGCGACTGGAATTCAATAGTAGATAAACGAAGAGAAGGAGGAGTAGCAAGTGAATACGGACTGAGGGGAAGGAGTGAAAGAGGGAGCCGCCTTGTAGAATTTTGCACAGAGCATAATTTAATCATAGCTAATACTTGGTTTAAGTATCATGAAAGAAGGTTGTGTCCATGGAAGAAAATTTGAGATACCGGAGGATTTCAGATTGATTATATAATGGTAAGACAGAGATTTCGGAACTAGATTTTAAACTGTAATACATTTCCAGGGGCAGATGTGGACTCTGACCACAATACAATGGTTATGAACTGTAGATTAAAACTAAAGAACGTGCAAAGAGTTAGGAATTTAAGGAGATGGGACCTGGATGAACTGAAAGGACCAGAGGTTTAGAGAGTTTCAGAGGGAGCATTAAGGAACGATTGACAAGAATAAAGAAAAGGAAAACAGTAGAACCAAAATGGGTAGTTTTGAGAGACAGCAGAGGATCAAGTGGGTAAAAAGACGAGGGCTAGTGGAAATCCTTGGGAAACACAAGAGATAATGAACTTCATTGATGAAAGCAGAAAATATAAAAATGCAGTAAATAAACCAGACGAAAGGGAATACAAACGTCTAGAATATGAGATGGAGATGAAATGCAAAATGCCTAAGCCGGAATGAGTTGAGGACAAACGTAAGGATTGAGAAGCATGCATCACTAGGGGAAAGTTAGATACCGCCTAAAGGAAAATTAAAGAGACCTTTGGAGAAAAGAGGACCACTTATATGAATAACAAGAGCTCTGATGGAAAACCAGCGTAAGCCAAGAAGGGAAAGCAGAAAGGTGGAGGGTAGAGGTTCTATACGAGAGCGACGTACTTGAGGGCAATGTTATGGAAACAGAAGAAGACGTAGATGAAGATTACATGGGAGATACGGTACTGCGTGACAGATACGTTACAACTACTGATAGCCTCGGGAGAGCCAGCCATGAGAAAACTCTTCCATCTGATGAGCAAGATATATGAGACAGGCAAAATACCCACAGTCTTCAAAAAGAATACAATAATTCCGAGTACAAATAAAGCAGGCGCTGACTGGTGTGAAAATTCCCCAGTTATCACTTTATTAAGCCACGGTTGCAAAATACTAACATTATTACTTTACAGAAGAATGGAAAAACAGGTAAAAGCCGACCTCGCGGAAGATCAGTTTTGATTCCGGAGAATCAATACTGACCCTACAACTTCTCATAGAAGATAGGTTAAGGAAAGAAAAACTTACATTTATAGCATTTGTAGACTCAGAGAAAGTTTTTGACATTGTTCACTGGAATACTCTCCTTCAAATTCTAAAGGTGGCAGAGGTAAGATATCAGAGTCGAGGGACATGAAGCAGTGGTTGAGAAGGGAGTGAGACAGAGTTGTAGCCTATTCCCGATATTATTCGATCTGTACATTGACCAAGCAATGAAAGAAACAAAAGGATTTGGATTACGAAAAAGTCCAAAGAGAAGAAATAAAAACTTCGAGGTTTGGCGATGACACTGTAATTCTGTCAGAGACAGCAAAGGACACGGAAGAGCAGTTGAACGGGATGGGCAGAGTCTTGAAAGCAGGACATAAAATGAACATCAACAAAAGCAAAACAAGAATAACGGAATGTAGTCGAATTACATCTACATCTACATCCATACTCCGCAAGCCACCTGACGGTGTGTGGCGGAGAGTACCTTGAGTACCTCTATCGGTTCTCCCTTCTATTCCAGTCTCGTACTATTCGTGGAAAGGAAGATTGTCGGTATGCCTCTGTGTGGACTCTAATCTCTCTGATTTCATCCTCATGGTCTCTTCGCGAGATATACGTAGGAGGGAGCAATATACTGCTTGAATCCTCGGTGAAGGTATGTTCTCGAAACTTCAACAAAAGCCCGTACCGAGCTACTGAGCGTCTCTCTTGCAGTCTTCCACTGGAGTTTATCTATCATCTCCGCAACGCTTTTGCGATTACTAAATGATCCTCTAACGGAGCGCGCTGCTCTCCGTTGGATCTTCTCTCTCTCTTCTATCAACCCTATCTGGTACGGATCCCACACCGGTGAGCAGTATTCAAGCAGTGGGCGAACAAGTGTACTGTAACCGACTTCCTTTGTTTTCGGACTGCATGTCCTTAGGATTCTTCCAATGAATCTCAGTCTGGCATCTGCTTTACCGACGATTAATTTTATATGGTCATTCCACTTTTAAATCACTCCTAATGCCTACTCCCAGATAATTTATGGAATTAACTGCTTCCAGTTGCTGACCTGCTATATTGTAGCTAAATGATAAAGAAACTTTCTTTCTTTCTTTGTATTCGCAACACATTACACTTGTCTACATTGAGATTCAATTTCCATTCCCTTCACCATGCTTCAATTCGTTGCAGATCCTCCTGCATTTCAGTACAATTTTCCATTGTTACAACCTCTCGAAATACTACAGCATCATCTGCAAAAACCCTCATTGAACTTCCGATGTTGTCCACAAGGTCATTTATACATATTGTGAATAGCAACGGTCCTACGACACTCCCCTGCGGCACACCTGAAATCACTCTTACTTCGGAAGACTTCTCTCCATTGAGAATGATATGTTGCGTTCTGTTATCTAGGAACTCTTCAATTCAATCACACAATTGGTCTGATAGTCCATATGCTCTTACTTTGTTCATTAAACGACTGTGGGGAACTGTATCAAACGCCTTGCGGAAGTCAAGAAACACGGCATCTACCTGGAAACCCGTGTCTATGGCCCTCTGAGTATCATGGACGAATGGCGCGAGCTGGGTTTCACAGGATCGTCTTTTTCGAAACCCATGCTGATTCCTACAGAGTAGATTTCTAGTCTCCAGAAAAGTCATTATGCTCGAACATAATACGTGTTCCAAAATTCTACAGCTGATCGACGTTAGAGATATACGTCTATAGTTTTGCACATCTGTTCGACGTTCCTTCTTGAAAACGGGGATGACCTGTGCCCTTTTCCAATCTTTTGGAACGCTACGCTCTTCTAGAGACCTACGGTACACCGCTGCAAGAAGGGGGTCAACTTCCTTTGCGTACTCTGTGTAAAATCGAACTGGTATCCCATCAGGTCCAGCGACCTTTCCTCTTTTGAGCGATTTTAATTGTTTTTCTATCCCTCTGTCATCTATTTCGATATCTACCATTTTGTCATCTGTGCGACAATCTAGAGAAGGAACTACAGTGCAGTCTTCCTCTGTGAAACAGCTTTGGAAAAAGACATTTAGTATTTCGGCCTTTAGTCTGTCATCCTCTGTTTCAGTGCCATTTTGGTCCTAGAGTGTCTGGACATTTTGTTTTGATCCACCTACCGCTTTGAAATAAGACCAAAATTTCTTAGGATTTTCTGCCAAGTCAGTACATAGAACTTTACTTTCGAATTCGTTGAACGCCTCTCGCATAGCCCTCCTCACACTGCATTTAGCTTCGTGTAATTTTTGTTTGTCTGCAAGGCTTTGGCTATGTTTATGTTTGTTGTGAGGTTCCCTTTGTTTCCGTAGCAGTTTTCTAACTCGGGTTTTGTACCACCGCGGCTCTTTTCCATCTCTTACGATCTTGCTTGGCACATACTCATCTAATGCATATTGTGCGATGGTTCTGAATTTTGTCCACTGATCCTCAACACTATCTGTACTTGAGATAAAACTTTTGTGTTGAGCCGTCAAGTACTCTGAAATGTGCTTTATGTCACTTTTGCTAAACAGAAAAATCTTCCTACGTTTTTTAATATTTCTATTTACGGCTGAAATCACCGATTCTGTAACCGCTTTATCAGGTGATACTGAGGGAATTAAGATTAGGAAACGAAGCACTTAAAATAGTAGATGAGATGTGATATTTGGGCAGCAAAATAACTGGCGATGGTCGAAGTACAGAGGATAAGGAATGTAGACTGGCACTGGCAAGAAAATCATTTCTCAAGAAGAGAAATTTGTTAATGTCGAGTATAGATTTAAGGATCAGGAAGTCTTCCTGAAAGTATTTGCATTATGTGTAGCCATGTATGGAAGTGAAACATGGACGATAAATCAGTTTAGACAAGAAGAGAGTAGAAGGTTTCGAAGAATGCCGAAGATTAGATGGGTAAATCACGTAACTAATTAGGAGGTATTTAATAGATTGGGGAGAAAAGAAATTTGTGGCACGAGCTGAATAGAAGAACAGATCGGTTGGTATGACACATTCTGAGATATCAAGGATTCACCAGTTTAGTGCTGGAGGGAAGCATGATGGGGAGTTGGGGAGGGAGGGGGGGGGGGGGTAAAAATCGTATATGAAGACCAAGACATGAATACAGTAAGCAGATTCAGAAGGACGTATGTTGCGGTAGTTACTCGGAGATGAAGAGGCTTGCACAGGATAGAGTAGCATGGAGACCGCATAAAATCAGTCTTCGGACTGAAGACCACAACAACAACAACAACAAGCATTTACTTGAGTTTACGACCTTTAAACTTGTGTGATTTATCGTGTAACTGAAATTTAGTGGATTCGTTTTTGTAATCATGTTGATGACTTCACACTTTTTATTATTGCAAATTGCTACATTTTGCAGCACGTAGGCATCTTGTCTACATCATTTTGCTACTCGTTTTGGTTATCTAAATAGTTTACAAGACCGTAAATGACAGCATAATCTGGAAACATTTTAAGAGGGCTGCTCAGATTGTCTCATTACGTCATTTATGTAGATCAGTAACAACAAAGGGCCTCTAACACTTACTTGAGGAACGCCAGATGTTACTCCTGTTTTACTCGATGACTTTCCGTCAGATATTAAGAACTTCGACCTTTCTGACAGGAAATTATGAATCCAGTCACGCAACTGAGTCGATACTCCGTAGGCACGCTTTCTAATTAGAGGTCGCTTGTGTCAAAAGTCTTCTGGAAACATAAAAATATGGAATCAGCTTGACGTCCAGTGTCGATAGCACTTATTACGTCGTGAGAGTAAAGAACTAATTGTGTTTCACAGAGCTAATTGTGTTTCACAGGAACGATATTTTCTGAATCTGTGATGGCTATTTGTCGATAAATCGTTTTCTTCGTGGTGTTTCGGAATGATCGAGTACAGTATACGTATCTAAATCCTTCTGCAAATCGTCGTTGTGTGATATGGGTCTGTAATTCAGCGTGTTACCACTGTATCATTTCTTAGGTATTGGTGTGACTTGTACAATTTTGCAATCGTTGAGTACGGATCTTTCTTCCAGCGAACAGTTGTATATAACTGTTAAGTTTGGAGCTTTTGTATCACTATAATCTGAAAGGAACCTGACTGTTATACAATCTGGACCGAAGGCTTTGCCTTACTTTAGTGTTTTCAGTTGCTTTGCAACGCCGGGAATATGTACCGGGTGATCAAAAAGTCAGTATATATTTGAAAACTGATCACGGAATAATGTAGATAGAGAGGTACAAATTGACACACATGCTTGGAATGACATGGGGTTTTATTAGAACCAAAAAAATGCAAACGTTCCAAAAATGTCCGACAGATGGCGCTTCATCTGATCAGAATAGCAATAATTAGCATAACAAAGTTAGGCAAAGCAAAGATTATGTTCTTTACAGGAAATGCACAATATGTCCACCATCATTTGTCAACAATAGCTGTAGTCGAGGAATGTTGTGAACAGCACTGTAAAGCATGTCCGGAGTTATTGTGAGGCATTGGCGTAGGATGTTGTCTTTCAGCATCCCTAGAGATGTCGGTCGATCACGATACACTTGCGACTTCAGGTAACCCCAAAGCCAATAATCGCACGGACTGAGGTCTGGGGACTTGGAAGGCCAAGCATGACGAAAGTGGCGGCTGAGCACACGACCATCACCAAACAACGCGCGCAAGAGATCTTTCACGCGTCTAGCAATTGAGGTTTTTTTTTATTCTAATAAAACCCCATGTCATTCCAAGCATGTGTGTCAATTTTTACCACTCTACGAGTATCTGCATTATACCGTGGTTTATTAAGTTTTCAAATTTATACTGATTTTTTGATCACCCGGTGCATCTAAGTTACTCATGTTGGCAGTTGTTGTTGGTTCGAGTTATGAAATATTTATTTCGTCTTCTTTTGTGAAAGAATTTCAGACAGCCATGTTTAGTAACTGTGCTTTAGTGGCACAGTCATCAACAGCATCAGCATAGCTTTCGCGCGCAGTGAAGGTATTGATTGCGTCTTGCCATTGGAGTGTCTTACATACGACTAGAATCTTTCAGGATTTTCTGCTAGATTTCGACGCAGAGTTATGTTATGGAAACTATTAAAAACTTTTTGCATTGGATTTCGTAGTAAATTTCGAGCTTCTGTAAAACTTCACCAATCTTGGAAACTTTTTTTTTTTTTTTTTAATTTGACATGATTTTTCGTTGCTTCTGCAAAAGTGTTCTGACGTGTTTTGTGTGTCATGGGGGATCCGTACTATCACTTATTAATTTAATTGGTGCATAGCTCAACTGCCGTCGATGCTATTTCTTTGGATTTAAACGGCATCTGGTCTACGCTTACGTAGACTGGAAGGAGTGAAGACTGTCTCTTAGGAAGAAATCTAGCGAAATTTTATGTGGTTTTTAAATAGATGTATTTGCGTTTATTTTTTGTGGCTTTGGATCCGATATTCAGTTTGGCTACAACAACCTTGTGGTCACTTATCCTTGTATCTGGCACGATGCTCCCTTCTTGGTCAGGATTATTTATTGGAAAGAGGTCAAGTGTGTTTCCGCAACAATTTATACTTCGAGTGGGCTCCCGAACTTGTTGTTCAAAATAGGCATTTTGTGCGATTTTGGACGACGTTCTATACCTACCGCCAACTATATACATGTATTTTCGCCAACATATTGGCGACAGATTGAAGTCACCACCAACTATATAACTGTATGATTGGGGTATCTGTTTGAAATTACACACAAGTTTTTGACTGTTCAATAACTATATCCTTTGAGTCGAGGGGTCGGTAAAATCAATCAATTATTAATTTATTTGGGTTGTCAAGAACACCCTTTACCCATACTAACTCACAGGAATTTTTGTCAAGAATATCCTTTACCCATACTAACTCACAGGAATTATCTGCTTCAGTTTCACTACAAGGTCAACTACTTCTGCCAGGAATGTATAGTTGCTAGATTATTTTTGATGCTGAAGAAGATTTTCCAGCGTGGGGCATTTACACGGAGCACGGTAGAAACCGACAACGGACAGTTGCGTTCGACATGTGATGTCACGCCTCTGTGGGCAGCGCGTGGAAACGAAACGTCTCTTCAGTTGGCCAGGGTGTGATTCAGACGTTCATAAAAGCTACAGTCCCCTTTAATACGTTCTCCTCTGATGCTGACGATACGTTGGATTTCTTCAAAAAGTTCGTTCGACGACAGCACACTAACCTGTAATATTTTAATAAGTGTTACTTCTCCGGTCAGGAACACTTACATTTTCCAATAATTATTATTGTTAATGTACAAAAAAAATGGTGCAAATGGCTCTGAGCACTATTGGACTAGGTTAGGTTAGGTTAGGTTAGGTTAGGTTAGGTTAAACATCTATGGTCATCACTCCCCTAGAACTTAGAACTACTTAAACCTAACTAACCTAAGGACATCACACAACATCCAGTCATCACGAGGCAGGGAAGTTAATGTATACAACAGAGTTTCAGGTAAGAGTATTTAATTAAGATGAAACCCCGATAGCTACTTAAACTTTTCTCGTAATATAACTGAACGGCCCGACAAAAAGTTTCACACCCAGAAGATATTGTCGGATGTCTATGTAATTTCGTATACGTACGTACCATCGTCGTGTATGAAAACGATCACAGTTACCGTTCTCTGTGACAGGTAGAACGGTCACAAGAGTGCATTGGTGTTGTTCGTGCTTAGTGTTGTTACCAGATGTGGTGGGCTGTTCGAGAGACACGAACAGCGACAGATGCTGTGAAGGACACGGAGATTCTGTGTATTCGTATGAGGTAGCGTTATCAGCACCTGACAAAGTCTGAAAGGGACCTCATTATGGGTCTGTATTTGGCCGACCGGTCGGATGTTACTAGAGGTTTGAGCGGGATTCGGATGTGACACAGGCCTGATGCTGGACTGCATGGCATAGTCGCCGTCAGTGTTCCGGTCGATTGAATGTGGCCACAAGGGAGGACTTCCGTGTCCTGCACCAAGCCCGTCAAAGCCACTACTACAGCTACATCTGCGTGGATACTCTGCCAGTCAGACTTAAGTGCCTCGCAGGGGGTTCGTCGAACGACCTTCACAATAATTCTCTATGATTCCACTTTCGAACAGCGCGCGGAACAAACGAACACCTGTATCTTTCGGTGCGAACTCTACAATTTCCCTTCTTTTATTATGACGATAGTTTCTCCCCATGTAGGTCGGCGATAGTAAAATACTGTCGCATTCGCAGGAGAAAGTTGCTGATTCACATTTCGTGAGGAGATACCGCCGCAACGAGAAACGCCTTTGTTTTAAAGATGACCACCCCAGATCCTGTATCAAGTCCGTGACACTCTCTCCCAATTTATCTACAATACAAAACGTGAACTTTCTGGATGTACTCCGTTAATCCTATCTGGTAAGGATCTCTCACAGCGCAGCAGACACCAAAAAGAGGACGGACAAGCGTAGTGTACGCATCTAAGCGTTCCACCAATAAATTGCAGTCTTTGGTTCGCCTTCCCCACAACATTTTCATTGTATTCATTGCAATTTAAGTTGTTCGTATATCCCTAGGTATTTAGTTGAATTTACGGCCTTAAGATTTGTCATATACATCGTGTAACAAAAGTTTAACGGATTCCTTTTAGCACTCACGTGGATGACGTCACACCATTCTTTGTAGTTACCTGCAAATTTTTGCACCATACAGATATCTTTTCTAAACCTTTTTGCAATGTTTTGATCTTCTCATGAATTTACCTTACGTTAAATGACAACCTAAGACGGCTGCTCAGACCGTCTTCTAAATCGTTGATATAGACAAGGAACAGCAGAGGGCCTATAACACTACCTTGGGAAATGCCAGACATTACTTCTGTTTTACTCGATGACACAGTAGTGTGTCATGGACATTCTGCATCTGTACCTCTGCTGTGACAATACCGTGGTGCCATTTCTGAACAGGACAGTTCTTGTCCACACACGCACGTGTCTCCGTGACGTACACATTCTCCTGCGATCACCAGGATCCTCACGTGTGTCCCCGACATAACACGTGTGGAACCAGCCTTGGTGCCGACTCCGTACCAGTGTCAGTACCCAGAATATCGGACCACTTACGACAGTTTCAGGCCAATTCGCCTCAGGAGAGATACAACGGCATTTCCAGAGAGGGTGCAACCACACACTGGTAAGTGGGCTCATAGTGCCAAGTCCTTCGTAAATTTGTCTCGATTTTGTAATAATAACTGAAATAACATAATATAACCTCACAAAAAGCGACGTTTCAGTTACTTTCCTCTTCCCTTTTGGGTGCTTCACTTTGTTTTGTTGACCGCTGAATTCACTGAATACACCAGTCTCTGATTTGAGCTCGTACATATTAATCGTTGTAAAAAGGACAAGTGCGAGTACAAAAGCTTTAACTGCGTCCTCTTAGCTCCACATGGGAGAAGAGTACGTAAGAGTTCGCAGTTGAAATTTTTCAGTAGTGGACACAGAGAGAGCTTCCTGTAGCCTGTACCCCATTACCACCAAACCCACGTCTCCACCATGGGAAAATGTTTTTTTTTTTTCGGTTTGGTTTTCTGAAGATATATGAGTAATTTACTATGAAGAACGAGGTTTTATTACTCTAGAAGATCGTGTTTTCTTTTTACGTCCTTCCTTCTGTTTTCCTTCTCATTATCGTGTTTCTGTTTGAGAGCATTCTTCAACAGTGATGAGCAGCGGACGTCAGATTTTACACCTCTCCGCTTCCCTCTGTAAACTAACGACAAATTTGGCAAAGGGTTGAGGGTCGTGTCCGTTTGAACACTTTCAGCACTGAATTTTAGCACACCCTTTTGAGTTTCAGGGTCGATCCATTTCAATGGACAACGGCCTCCAGTCGTCTTATTATTCTTGAGGATATCAACTGCAGTGTGGTCTCTTTCTGTTACATGAGAAGGAGCAAAATACTCCGACGGTTTCTCTAAAACCTTTGAAGCGCGTGCCGGGAGGAGTCGTGTGATGTCGACGCGGCCTGCTTCTATCGCAACCCTTACCCCATCAGTGCTGATTCACTAATGACCTTGCAGTCGACGGGACGTCGTGCTAGTCTTACACATCAGTTTTTTATCTTACACAAAAACGCGTTAAAGGGGAGTAAAAGTTCCGGAAAATAAATTCAACCTGAATCTCAAACAGAGTCTGGCTACAAGTGAACTCGTCTTCACAGAAACTCCCGTACTTCTTTCCCCGAACATTTATGACAGCTGTCATTTTTGGCGTTTTTCGTATTCCTTAGAACATAGCATTTGATGTAGGCCTCCACGCTAGTCTAAATGTGCAAGCCTCTTGATCTATGCGTAACCACTGCAACCTACATCCGTTCGATCATACTGTGGGCACGTCTTGTTCCGTACCTACGTACGTTAAAACCCAAATACAGGCACAAAGGCTTGCTATACACCGACATGACAAAAACCACGGGAACCTCCTAATATCGTGTCGGACCTTCTTTTGCCCGGTGTAGAGCAGAAACTCGACGTGGCATGGACTGAAAAAGTCGTTGAAAGACCCTGCTGCCTCCATAGCCATGCATAATTGCGAAATTGTTGCCAGTGCATGAACTAACCTCTCAATTATGTCCCATAAACGTTCGATCGGATTCATGTCGGGCGATCTGGATAGCCAAATCATTCGCTCGAATTGTTCCGTATGTTCTTCAAACCAATTGCGAACGGATCTGGCCCAATGTCATCGCACATTGTCATCCAGAAAAATTCCGTTGTTCTTAGGGAACATGATGTCCATGAGTGGCTGCAGATGGTTTCCAAGCAGCAAAGCATAACCATTTCCAGTCAATAATCGGTTCGGTTGGACCAGCGGAGCCACGCCATTTTATGTAAGCAAAGGCGATGCCATTAGGGAGCCACCACCAGCTTGCATAGATCCTAGTTGACAACTAGGGTCCATGGCTTCGTAGGGTCTGCGTCACATTCGAAATCTACCATCAGCTCTTGTCGACTGAAATCGAGACTCACCTGATCAGGCCACGGTTCACCAGTCGTAGTGTCAAACATAGTCACCAACTCAGGAGAGGCCCTGCGGGCGATTTCGTGCTGTTAACAAATGCACACGCGTCGGTCGTCTCCTGCTACAGCCGATTAACGCGAAATTTCGCCGCACTGTCTCAATGTGTACGTCCATCGTATGTCCAGCACTGATTTCTGCTGTTATTTCACGCAGTGCTGCTTGCCTATTGGCACTGACAACTCTACGCAAACGTCCCTGGTCCCGCTCGTTAAGTGTAGGCCGTCGCCCACTGCGTTGTCCGTGGGGAGAGGTAATGCCTGGAATTTGGTATTCTCGGCACACTCTTGACGCTGTGGATCTCGGAATGTTGAATTTCGTAACGATTTCGGAAGTGGACTATTCCATGCGTCTAGTTCAACTACCATTCAACGTTCAAAGTGTGTTAATACTCGTCGTGCGGGCATAGTCAACGTCGGAAAACGTTCAGCATGAATCACCTGAGTAGAAATGACAGCTTTGCTAGTGCACTGCCCCCGTGTTCCTTATGTACGATACTACCGTCATTTGTATACGTGCATTTCGAAATCCCACGATTTTTGTCGTCTCAGTGTACTGAAATGTCAATACTTGGCCCTATACATCGATCTCGCTGCATTGTAGTTAGAGTTCTTTCCTGCAAATAATCCGAAGCTCAATTCCTCTCGGACTATTTATAAATTTCCGACGAATATTTAGCTTCCTCTACACATTAAAATAAAACTGTTCAGCAAATTAAATTTTAGTTCGGAAGGTACACTGCAATGATTTCATCGAAACATCTCCTAGCTACCAATGAGAACGAAGAAAAGAGCTGTAATGCAGTTCAGATATATTCTGCAAACAACATTACACACAGAGCGCCATGTTGTTCCTGTCTGCTCTTATATTTCAAAGCAAATTCTACATTAATCAAATGTTCAAATGTGTGTGAAATCTTATGGGACTTAACTGCTAACGTCATCAGTCCGTAAGCTTACCCACTACTTAACCTAAATTATCCTAAGGACAAACACACACACACATGCCCGAGGGAGGACTCGACCCTCGGCCGGGCCAGCCGCACAGTCCACGACTGCAGCGCCTGGCTAATACCGCGCGGCTACATTAATCATAGTAAGAGGTTTCGTATGACGCAACATCGAGTATTGCGTTAGTCGTTCAGTTATACGAGCCGAACACTGACAAATGCAACGTTTAGTTTCATACCGTCTGCACAGTAATAGTGGCGTCCCGACACTCTATTTAACGGCGGCCGCAGCAGTGGCTCCCTGCTGTCGCTGCACACACAGCGCCAGTCGGGTACTTTAACTCACCCAGCGCTTCCGGATATTGCATGGCGTCGCAAATTTTCCACCTATTACATTTTTCATTGTAAATTAGCACAAGATAGAACCCCTTACGCCATATTTCGTCTGGCTGCTCCGCGATATACTTAATGCATTCTCCTACCGTTATCATTTATGTGTGGAGTAAAATTAAGAGTACTTACGGTCGCCATAGCGGAACCGTTACAAAGGATGTACTAGCTGATTTGCTATTTTATATTTCCCGCGACATTTTAAGCTCTTCACGCTGACACATGCTTTTCTACGTCCCTGTTATCATTGTTTCGATGAATGGAAACAACGATAAGACTTGAGATCCGCCATTTCGGAAACTTCTGACCCATTAGAACGGGTCGATGCTTAAATTACTTGGAATCCTGTTAATTAGTTATTCAGCAGAAACTATCAACAGTAGGTAGTACTTCATGTTTCTGTCACGTGGTTCCGTCAACGAAGGTTACTTCTCGACTACACGGAAGCCTTTGGACTGAGAGGTCTTGTGTTTCGCATATTGTTCATAAATTGTTGTTTTGGTATTAAGTTGGCTGAGGTTTCTTATGGATTTCCCGGGATTTGGTCTGTTATCCGGCCCGAGCTAGGTCTCGTTATTTTAAAGGTCGGTCCTTTTTTGGCTTAGTACGATTTTGGTTTATTGCCTGGTGGTTCTGATAGTACGCCGGGTCGCTGTGGTTCTGTTGCATTTTGTATGGCTCTGTGTGCTCGGAGCCGTGGAGTACCATTTGTGTGAACTGCTTCACTGGGGAGTACTGATCGGCCCATTCTTGGTCCTCTGCTGTATGAGATGTTTTTATTATTATTTTAAAGTAACATCATCACTTAAATGATTTAATTCTTGTTGCGTTAATTGCAGCTTGGGTACTGAAAAATTTGGTAGTGTAATTACGCAAGATTTAATAGTGACACATGCCCCTTTACCTTTCGTAATCTGTTAATTACCGAAAGACCTTAAGCTCATACTCATATGATGTGATTTTATTAAATTATTGTATTTTATGTCATGTTATTGTTTTTTTAAATTTTCTGATCACTGGTGTGCTATTCCAAGTATTAAAATGTTTCAGGTAGCCATTACTTGGGTGGAACGCGCGGAACCGCAACGGAGAGACTAGCTGCGTGCCTTACGTGTCCGTTGTTGGCGCGGCCTGGTGTCCGTTGTTTGTTTTGGTGCACCTGAGTTGAGTATTGTGTTGCCTCCTCCCTTGCGGCCCCGTCGTGTTCCTCTCATAAACATTTCCTTCAAGACACTTTAGTTAATTTTGTGCTAGTATTATTTTAATTTCTTGCATTGGTAAAATTGTGCGGCCTTCATTATGCACACTGTCATAATGTTTCATATATCATGATGTGCGTGTGTAATGGTGCAATAAATGGATGATTGTTATTTCTGTTGGCGCCCTTCATGCCTCCTTTCTTGTCCCTATTGGTACGCTATCCTCGTACTTGTGTTCGTAATCCACAACACCTCGTATATGTTACATTTGCTAGGGACGAAAGTTTCCCCTGAACAGCACGTAGCAAGGCAATCCAGATATGATCAATAATATTCATGTCTGTGGCGTTTGGAATCCAGCAGAAGTGTTTAAACTCAGAAGTGTTCCTGGAGCCACTCTGTAGCAATTCAATATTTGTGGGGTGTCGCACTGTCCTGATGGAATTCAAGTCCGTTGGAATGCACAATGGACATGAATGGACATGACATGGGATCAGACAGGATGCTTACGTACGTGTCACCTGTCAGAGTCGTACCTAGACATATCAGGGGTCCCATATCATTCCAACTACACACGCCCCATACCGTTACAGAGCCTCCACCAGCTTGATCAGTCCCCTGCTGTCATGCAGGGTCCATGGATTCATGAGGTTGTCTCCATACCCATACACGTCCACCCGCTCCATACAATTTGAAACGAGACATCCGGCCAGGCAACATGTTTCCAGTCATAAGTAGTCCAATGTCGGTGTTGACGGGCCCAAGTGAGGCGTAAAGCTTTATGTCATGCAGCCATCAAGGGTACACGAGTGGACCTTCGACTGCGAAAGGCCATATCGGTGAGGTTTCGTTGAATGGTTCCCACGCTGACATCTATTAATGGCCCAGCACAGAAATCTGCAGCAATTAGCGGAAGGGTTGCACTTTTGTTCGGTTGAACGATTCTCTTCAGTCGTCGTTGGTTCCGTTCTTGCATGATCTTTTTGCGGCTCCAGCGATGGCGGAGATTTGATGTTTTACCGGATTCCTGATATTCATGGTACACTCGTGAAATGGTCCTAGGGGAAAATCCGCACTTCATCGCTACCTCGGAGATGCTGTGCCCCATCGCTCGTGCGCCGACTATAACACCACGATCCAACAACTGCGGCAGACACTTGTTGCAACAGGTGTTGCCGACAGCAGCGCCGTATTCTGCCTGTTTACATAATTCTGTATTTGAATACGATGACTATATCAGTTTCTTTGGCACTTCAGTGCATTATGTGTTATGTTGGAGCAAAAGCTTTTGATGCAACGAAATAACAAGGAAGTCTGAAGTCTTCTTGCGGCAAAGGCGTAGGATCCGGAAGCGGGTTTTCGCCTCAAAAGAACACTTTACAGGAAGAACGTTATCAGTATCGAGAATATGACGCACCGGTTGTCCATATGTGTGCTGTATTTAATTTAAAAACACAACGTGTTTTGGAAAGACATGATTCCATTACGATTATGGCATGCCACAATACTTTTAAGAACTTAACAAAGGGGTCATATCTTTCCAAAACATGGTGCGTTTTTAAATTAAATAAAGCACACATGTGGACAACTGATGCTTCACATTTTTCTAAGGGACAACGTAATACAGACGTGCTGTGGCTTCACAACAGATTTCTGTAATACTCTCCCATCGCCGTTGCAGCCATATTCCCGTGAGTGCATTGTAAGGAATCGTTCAACAGAAAAATAATCAGAAATGGGAAACACGGTCTGTCCCTACTTCGAACAAGGTACTTCGACTGGCAATCGTCGTTCCTGACAATAGCATTTATATCTGGCGTGAACCAGCTGAACACACTGAAATTCTGGTTCACAAAATATTTAAAAGTGGTTGGATACAGTTGCTAGAGAAAGCGAGAGATCACATGTAGACCAACACCCGACGCAGGTTCCTTACCTGACTTGGACGGAGTGTAGGCGGCTGCACAGCAACGTCGCGAGCTGCGGTGGCGTCGGCAGCGGTGAACGACGAAATGAAATCGCTACTCTGTTGCTAGAATTAATATTACGAAGATTTGCGGCTTTATATGCAGAGGGATGCATGAAATTCTCTGCTAGCCAACATTTGCTCTACATTGCCATTTGTCTGAATCGGACAATATACAAAAACAGACGACCTGTTCTAACGGCATTTCTACTAATGATGCGCCATCTGTGTCCTAGCCAAAACGACTCTCCACCAAGATCCAACTCGAACAACGCGCAGACAGAAAGGTGAGTTGCGCTCGCAGTTTTGTTAGCTCGGTTTCCAAACAATCCGGAGACTGCACAAGTCACTAGCACCATCGTCTCCCAATAGATTGGCGAGGGGCCTATGTTATTTCGGTTCAGCAACTCTTGCACCTCTGGGGATATTACTGAAAGTTCTTCTCAGCCAGTCCAAAGAGATTAAAGATATAAAATTCGGTCATAAAATCTCACTGAATCTGCACTAATTAACAGATCAAAATTTATATTAGATGTGTACATTCCCTTAACTTGTATTTTTGAAGGAAATATCTTGATATGTGAGGTGCAACTCGGGGTACTGAGCCGAACTGGAGAGAAAAGAAATGTATGCCACAAAAAAGTCGACTGACAGTAGAGATCGTTTGATAGCACGCATCCCTAAGCATCAGTTAGGTAATTGAGGAAAGTGTGTGGGATAAAATGGTCGAATCCAGTAAGCAGGTACAACTGAATACTGACAAGCTGACGATCTAACGCGACAGTTGGACAGAACTTGGCACGATGCTCCTGGGGAGGACATCCAACAACTCTTATCAATCAGTGCCAAGCCGAATAACTGCTTGCATAAGGGCCAGAGGTGGAACAACACATGGTTGACTTCTCAATTTGTGAAGCTCTTTCTCTTCAACAAGTCATCCACATTTTCTGAAATTGTAATCATTTGTTTGTCTGTACATGTACATCACACCTACTGATTTCTGTCCCATTCTGGTAGTTCTTTCCTGGTACGTCGGTTATCTGTTTTCATTATTTTTGTCTTCAGAGTATATAAACATGTACGGTTTTCTAATCACTGATGCATCTATTTCCATCGAGTGTAGAATCGTACCTCTGTTCACAAAGTGTTAAATGTTTTCTCAATCTCCTCCTCACATGCACAAATTTATGTTAGAAATGAAAATATTCGTCCTTATTCAAACGGATTACCACAGGATTGGATTTTTTTGGTCAAAAATCGCCGATCATAGCACAGACAATCCGCAATCGGATAATCGGGAGTTCGCTGCACTCAAAGGCACTTGATAACGGGAATTATTTGCCAGAACGCGGCAAAAATAAAGGAAAATCGTAACTGGTAGCAGGTAATACTATTTGAAGAGCAGAAACATCAAACTTTTTAAGAGCCAAATCCGACATTTGTCAGGAGCATCAGAAAAACGGATCCCTTTTGGTCCATGACTTATAATATATATTCAAAAAACTAAGAACGTACTTTGATACCAGTGAATTATGCTGCCCACCTCTGACAATAAAGTTCGCTGAATAGTCCTGTAACATTAACGTAGATGAACTATGAACTATAGTTCCCTTACTGTCCTTCGAAATAGTCACCTCCCATAACTTTGCACCGCTGATCTCTGCGATACATGTCCTGGAAACTTTGCACCAAGTCTTCCTTTGGGATGGTGTTCAAAAGCCGCGTGACGTTTCGTTGGATGCCAGGAATATCGTCAAATCTCTTTCCTTTCAAAGCGAGTTTGAGTCGAGGGAATAGGAATAAGTCTGGAGGATTGAGATCCGGCGAGTATGGTGGCTGTTTGTGTTGCACCAGCCCCCTGTTCGCCAGCAACTGTTTGACGGTATTGACTGTATGTGGGCGAGCGCTGTCGTGAACAAAAAACCAGGAACCTTGTTGTGCGTCTTGGGGTCGTGCCCTACGTAGATGTTGCATAAACGGGTCAGAATTTCAACATACCGGGCAACGTTCAACGTCGTTCCCTCAGGTAGAAATTCTTTCTGGATAATGCCTTGCCGGCCGAGGTGGCCGAGCGGTTCTAGGCGCTTCAGTCTGGAACCGCGCGACCGCTACGTCGCAGGTTCGAATTCTGCCTCGGGCATGGATGTGTGTGGTGTCCTTAGGCTAGTTAGGTTTAAGTATTTCTAAATTCTAGGGGACTGATGACAGATGTTAAGTCCCATAGTGCTCAGAGCCATTTGAACCAATTGATAATGCCTTGACTATCGAAAAATGTGATGAACATCGTTTTGGTGCGTGATTTTTCGGCTCTGACCTTTTTCCGACGCTTTGTCGTTTCGTTTCAGGGTCGTACCGGAGACACCAGGTCTCATCCTCAGTGACAATACGGTGCAAGAAATTGGGTGTCGCATCCACCGTTAGGACAAAATCCTGTGACAAGACCACAACACGTTATACTCTTCCCTAACTCCTGGATAAGGATTTGCCTCACGGATCCACGGTTCATCTGCCGTTCATTCGCTATCATGCACACATTTTCCTCACTTTCTCAGTTACTTTCTTCGTCACTGCCGGCGGTCGGCGGTCGTCCGCTACGGGACTTGTCAGAAACATTTTCCCGGTCTCCTCGAAAACTAGGGAACCACTCGTACACACACTTCATGGACAGTGCTTGATCCCCATAAACACGTACCAGCATTGCATGTGTTTCTTTCGGTGTCTTGCCAAGCTTAAACGGAACTTTGAACTGATCCTTTGCTCGTTCATTTTTCTGTTCTCAGTTCAGAACGAACGCACGAAACAAGCACTTCGACCAACAGATCTAACACGGGACACACACGATGCTCAACAGAACTACGGTGGGGGCAGGCTGTCAACACCTGCCGCTACGCAGGTGCAACGTTGTGAGTCGCCAGGGTTGCCCGATAGTCCTGACTTCATTCACCGAAATTTATTGTCAGAGGCTGCACATATCCAAAAAACTAAGAATGTACTCTGGTATGCTGCCCACCTATGCCAAAAATAATGGGGCAAATTAGAAATGAAATGGTTCAAATGGCTCTGAGCACTATGGGACTTAACATCTGAGGTCATCAGTCCCTTAGACGTAGAACTAGTTAAACCTAACTAACCTAAGGACATCACAGACATCCATGCCCGAGGCAGGACTCGAACCTGCGACCGTAGCAGCAAGAAATGAAATAATGTATTACGAGTGTTCTAATTGCCATACCAAGAAACTGAAGGGTTCTAGGAGCCTATGTGAGAATTTTTGCTTCAAGTGTCGTTACTTCAGAGACACGACGTTTTATTTGTGACAGTACGAGTACGTAAATGCGGCAGTAATATTTTAAGTAGTAGAACTGTAGGCAACAAAAACCATTCCTTACATCTTAATTTTTTTTAAAAGGATAAGAAAATTAAATTCAAGAAAAATATTTCTGAGTGCTAAATTAAGTTTTTTACATAGTTCAGTTCTTGCAATCAACAGTTTTAATACTTGCTGTAAAAGCTCCCATTGCTGTTGGCGAAGAAATGGAAACGTTTTGGAACTGACAAACATGGCTGGTCTTTCAGATTAAGTACGGCATGACGTACATCATCCTTTTGAATATTTAGACATTTTTCCTTTCATCTATTCGAGCGTAAGAATGTTTAATAGCTGGATCAGTTGGATGAGTTTGAGACACTTCGATAATACCGCACTTGGAGATGCCTGAACATCTTAAAACTCAACGAAGTCAGTTGTATGAATTGGAATTATATGGAATGAGTTCATAGCTGCCGCTGAATCTACAATCTTGGGTAAATTTTGCGGAACAAAGGCCTAGCTTACCTGCCTCCGTTTCTCTATAGTTGCAAAATCTCTTTCGCAGCTCAAAAAGCTATGGCCACTCATCAAAAACTTCTGTGTAATCTCTTCAAACCATCACAGGCTAACTGGAGAGCTATAGGTATGACTGTCTGTTCTGTCGAACGTTTTTGATAGAAAGACACCACTAGCGATGAAGCAGCTGGCACATGTACACGAATATTTTGGGGCGAAAGGAATGGAAAAGAAATAATGACTTGCAGCCGCTCGGGGAATCGAGACAATGTAAATTTGCTCCAGATCGGGGTGCTCCATTTCTCTAGAACGGTTGTCTGAACTACCACATTTCTTTCTCTCTTCATTTTCTTCGTAACTGTTCTGGGAACTGGGTATGGACGGACATTACATGACACTCCTGCAAGTTCATCGTTGATCACTTCACTCAGTTTCTTCATTACAGAGGGCAGCCAACCGTCTGACCAGACACGCTGAGCTACTGTGGCGGTAACCACCTCGGCCATCCGGACACGCTTTGCGTCAGAGCCATATTCCTAAAGTCCCATTGGCCGGTAACCCAATCCTTCCAGATTTTTGATTTCGGTAGAAGTTCGGACGATGGTTATGCATCCGCACTGAATCTTTTTCACCAAACAGCCGTCGCGCCCACAGAATTAAAGAGATGTGTGCTGTCTGCTCTTCCTGACAGTCAGACAATACAGGCACTACTCGCGATGTCGCAGTTGGGACATATTCATGATTAATTGGGGTAAAACGAATAGAAAGGAAACGGGATGGGAAGGAGATAGGAAGGAAATAATGACTTCCAGCCGCACAGGGTTAATGGCGGTGGCCGCTGCGGTACGGCGAGCGGGAAGTTCGGAATTTTGGTCTGACTGAAAGTGTATCCGGATGGCCGCGGCGGTTACGGCAACGGTTCTACAGAAACGGAGCACGGGTGTTGAAGTCCCGGCCCGCCACAAATTCTCAGCTCTCGCTGTTTCCTAATGCCCTGTGCGGCTGGAATTCAATACATCCTCCCTACCTCTTTTCCATCCCATTTGTTTCTTTTCCATTCCTTTCGCCCCAAAATATTCATCTTACTGGAGACTACCTTGACTCATGGCACTTGGAACTTCAGTAAGAAGCACTGCGTACAAGGAGACAGTACGACCTTCCCCTCACCGATTTGATCCATACTGACAGGGTGTGTAGATTAGCCGGCCGGGGTGGCCGAGCGGTTCTAGGCGCTACAGTCTGGAACGCGCGACCGCTATGGTCGCAGGTTCGCATCCTGCCCCGGGCATGGATGTGTGTGATGGCCTTAGGTTACTTAGGTTTAAGTAGTTCTAAGTTTTAGGGGACTGACGACCTCAGATGTTAAGTGCCATAGTGCTCAGAGCCATTTGAACCATTTTTTTGTGTAGACCACGACAAGAACTCCAACATATGTACACAAAAAGACGCAAGCCGAGCGATTTGGCGCAGTGGTTAGCACACTGGACTCGCATTCGAGAGGAAGACGATTCAAAGCCGTGTCCGACCATCCTGATTTTCCGTGGTTTCCCTAAATCACTTCAGGCAACTGCTGGGATGGTTCCTGTGAAAGGGCACGGCCCTTCTCCATACTTTCCTAATCCGATGGGACCGCTCACCTCGCAATTTAGTCCCCTCCCTCCCCGAAATCAACCAATCAACCATAGACGCACTTTCAACCGTTTATGAGAAAATCGAGTTTGAAAAGTTAAAGGCGTGCACATGCTGTAAGCTTTGTAGGACCGCTGGTGTTCACGGGATCCGCAGCTGAGCGAGTAAGCACTAATTTTCAGATCTGCGAGATCTCTGGATCGAATATCCTGCTGGTGGTTTATTTTTCAGTCCCATGTATTTCTAACAACAGATTTATTATGACTGTGAAAAATGTAACCCTTTTTTTTAATCATCAGTCTTCGTCTGATGCGGCCCGCCACGAATTCCTGTCCTGTGCCAGGCTCATCTCAGAGTAGCACCTGCAACCTATGTCCTCAGCTAATTGGTGGATGCATTCCAGTCTCTGTCTTCCTCTACGGTGTTTGCCCTCTACAGCTCCCTCTGGTACCACGGAAGTCTTTCCCTGATGTCTTACAAGATGTCCTATCATCCTGTCCTTTCTCCTTGTCAGTGTTTCCCACGTATTCTTTTCCTCTCCAGCTGTGCACAGAACTTTCTCATTCCTTACCCTATCAGTCCACTTAATTTTCGACATTTGTAGCACCACATCTCAAATGCTTCGATTCTCTTCTGCTCCGGTTTTCCCACAGTCTATGTTTCACTACCATATAATGCTGTCTTACAAACGTATATCTCAGATATTTCTTCCTCAAATTAATCCCTGTGTTTGATACTTGTAGACTTGTCCTGGCCAGGAATGCCCTTTTTACCAGTGGTAGTCTGCTTTTGAAGTCCTCTTTGCTCCATCCGTGATCCGTTATTTTGCTTAACTTCATCTACTTCGTGACCATGAATCCTGATGTTAAGTTTCTCGCTGTTCTCATTTTTGCTACTTTTCATTACCTTCGTCTTTCTTCGATTTACTCGCAATGCATATTCCGTACTCATAAAATTGTTCATTCCGTTCAGTGTATCATGTAATTCTTCTTCACTTAGGACAGCAATGTCATCAGCGAATCGTAGCATTGAAAGCCTTTCATCTTGAATTGCAATTCCAATCCCGAACTTAGAAACATGGAAAACAATAACTATCGCGAGACACAGGAGATGCAAGGAACGCCGATTTTTTTCATGTTCATGATTTTTTTCAATGTATCTATTGCAAAATTAGCTTGGTTTACGTTCTGAGTCGTCACACAGTTTCGTGGCGTATCACGCATATCGAAGCATAGCACCGAATATTGGTTCAGATGTCTCACAAAAAGTGGTATTATCGGCAGCGAGATTCGATCCGTAGACCTGGCGCTTACGAAACAAAGCGCTTGCTCGTTCGGCTGCGGACTCGTCAGATGTTAGCCACCATACAAGGTGTGTAAAAATGCCTACAATTTTCAAACACGATGTTCTCGAAAACGATTGAGAGTTGCATCTTCCTAATCGCACATGTTGAAGTCCTAGTCTTGCCTCACACACCGTGTCAGTACGAACCATATCGGTGAGGGGAACTTCGTAAGCTTCCCTTGCTAGCAGAAAGAACATGCGTCATCTTGCAATGAATATTTCATACATTCTTCTCCACGATTTGCTGCTTGGAACAAGTATAGGGACGTGCAACAGAGTGCCCAGGACACAACTGCAATGCGATCGCATTTTGTGAAGATAAAATGTCATTTAGAACGTTTGACACTTCCACTCTTTATCGAGTGTGGTGGTTCACTGTAGCACACTCGACTCGCATTTGGGAGGACGGCGGTTCAAACCCGCGTCCGGCCGTCCTGATTTAGGTTTTCCATGGTTTTCGTAAGTCGCTTCAGGCAAATGCCGAGATTGTTTCTTTGAAAGGGCTCTGCCAACTTCCTTCCCCATCCGATGAGACCGATGATCTCGCTGTTTGGTCCCCTTCCCCAAATCAACCAGCGAATCCCCTCTTTAGTTTGCAACAAGCAAAAGCAGACTATTCTGGCTTCAGGAACCTCTGGAATTTCCAGTCGCGAAAGTGGCGACACTCGCAGTGCATAGGACAGACAGGTCTGCTCGGCTCGAGTGCACCAGCAGGCGCTGCTGTGTCGTAACGGACTGTATACAGTGGCAGCGAGGACCCAGTAGACCAGGCGTGTGACGTCACGGGTCATGCGGCTCGCGCGCGCGCGCGTGCGTTGCGACAGAGCTGTGCTGCTTCCTCGCGGCGCCCGCCGGCTGCAGGCGGGTTAACCGACGCGGAAGCGGTCGGCGATAAGCTTCCAAGGCGCGCTAGACACGGCAGCTGCACTCTACACCCTGCACACACTCTGCATTCGCCGCACTGCCGTGCGTGCCTGGCTGGCCGCCGCGAGCTGCGCTGTTCCACTCACTCGCAGGTGAGTCCCCACGCGGCGCCACCTGCCTGCCGGCCAGGACGCTGGACAAGAGGCTCACGCACATCAGATGTTCCGTGTGATATTCATTACTTAAATAATGCAAACTGCAACACTTACTTATCTTTTGATGCTTAGCGCATCGTGTTTCGAGAATTTATTCTCATTTTCAAGCGAATTTGTGCATTTGCTTGCATCAATATGTTTCGTGATGTTTGCATGTATGGTTTTCTGCTTCTCTTGCGTCTTTATGAAGCTAACTTAGACTGTAATCGGAAAATCGGACAAATTGAATCTTAGAGTATTTTTAAATGCTAATGTTAGAAATGGGAATTTAGTTTGTCTACTTACAGGTATTGTGCCTCCTCCATTATACAGAATATCATGTTGCTCAAGCTGCTACGTAGGACATACTGTCAGTAATTTTAAAATTACACACACAGAAAACATCAACTGTTACACACATAACCAGTTTACAAAATCAGCAATAGCAACACACATAAAAAAAAACTTGACACCTATTCGGAAACGTAGAAGAAGACCTTAAGATACTCCAGTACTTCCAAAAATCTGATAAAATGGATTTGAAGGAGGAGCTTGAAATTTTTGTATACCACAAAAAGCAAGGAGAAAAAAATTCTCAACGACTAACTACATAGTGAATCAGTTAATTTCTTCAAATATTTCTTCTGCATATGATAACTGTAACAAGTTTCATAAATATGTACATCTCCTAATTAGGAAAAAAATGTAATCGATAATTTAGTAGTCAGTAGTGGTAAAAATAATGTAATCCAAAAACGCTGCAACAATTCTGACTGTGCACGAACTCTTTGTGAAATCATAGCATCCTAATGTCTTTGCAGCATGTTTTGTAAACAAACACTGTTCAAAAATGGCTCTGAGCACTATGGGACTTAACATCTGAGGTCGTCAGTCGACTAGAACTTACAACTACTTAAACCTAACTAACCTAAGGACATCACACACATCCATGACCGAGGCCGGATTCGAACCTGCCACCGCAGCAGCAACGCGGTTCCTGACGGAAGTGCCTAGAACCGCGTGGCCACCGCGGCCGGCAAACGAACACTGTAAGTGATGATTCGCGTGTATGTTGTATTTTGTGTAATGGAGGAGGCACAATACCTGTAAGGAGACAAAAAATACAATTTCTAACACTAGCATTTAAAAATACTGACAGATATATTTCGTCCGGTTTTCCGATTGCAGTCTAAATTCAAAAAGACGCAGAAAATCACATATGCAAACATCACCAAACATATGCCTAGAAACGAATGCACAAATACACTTGAAAATGAGAATAAATTCTCGAAACGCGTTGTGCTAAGCATTAAAAAATAAGTAACTGTTGCAGTTTTCATTATTTAAATCATAAAACACGCAGTCACGTAAGTCCGTATTACACGATGTAGCAGAGGCCCCTTTGACGAAACGCACATAAGCGGACGTGGAATAGAGAATGGGAGTTCTCTCTGGTGTAAACGCCAGGCTTGCTCGCACAAACGGCATCCTGTCTCGCGCAGATCGCATTCGCAGTTGTTCGCTAGTTTTTCGCTGGTTGTCGGTCTTCCGGCGAGCCACCAAAGAAGTTCCCTTCCGTTCGCTCCAGTGTAAATACTGCTTCGGGTACAAGCCAATGGTGTTAGACACTAGTGAATCAACTGCCCACTGTTTGCCAATGCGCTTTCGCTTCTCTGCGGTATAAAGGCGGCTCAAGTTGTACGCCTGTGCAGCATCGTCCCAGGCTTACAGGACTGTAACTGCAGAGCGCTGTGTGGTTAACGTCGCCCGATTACACGATACAAGCAGAGGTATTCTTGCTACGAATCCGCATGCGTCGACGAGAGCAAATAAAATAGCATTGCAATATACTGGGTGGCTGTAACTGAAGTGCACCTACTGACGGATGTCCTGTGTGGGCTGTAATTATCGTATAGCAGTGAAACTAGGCAGATATGCTAAAGCGTTGACATGGCACCAACTTAAGCAGAAAAAAAGTTGCAATTTTCGCTATCAATTGCAAATCTGACGCTGTACAGCATCTCCTCGACGTCCCCAGTTCTCGTGTTGAACAAACTGTATAAGTGGCTGTTAATAACAGCATCAACATTACGTTTTTCTCACTTTTTTGACCTTTTGTGCCCACGTCACGTTTCTAATCCATTACATATCAATACATTTCTATATGGCGTTCTTGTATTCGCAGCTCCTGGTGTATACCTGGTGGCCACAACTGGAACTGATGTTTTCAGCTTAAATCGGTTCTACATTAAGACATTACAATGTCTACCAAGTTTCGCTGTCGTATGTTAACTGCAGCCCATGCTGAACCTCAGTACGAGATGCACTTTTCATTATGACCACCTGGTAGCAGAAATTTGTGTCCACACAATCGTTTTTTATTTACAAATGGAATCGGAACCCCAACTTCTAGTGTCTCGTATATCTTCATTGCCCGCTAGCCATTCCTTGCATGCTGCACATCTACGCTTCACAAATTTCAGCTCCCGTAGCAAGCAGCTCAGCCAGCGAATCAAATTCATCACAATAACAATAAAATAACCAGATGTCTCAGACTCATTCTAATGGCTCACGTCACTCTATGAATTCTCCAAGTGAAGCAAAAAATGTGTACTCGTAATACAGACTTAACGACGTTACCAGCATGTTGATTTGACAGTTGTTACTTTTTCAGAACTACAGACGGCTTTGGGAGAGCCAGTCCTGACAAAACTCTACCATCTGGTGAGCAAGATGTATGAGACTGGCGAAATACCCTCAGCTTCAAGAAGAATGTAATAATTCCAATCCCAAAGAAAGCAGGTGTTCACAGATGTGAAAATTACCGAACTATCAGTTTAATAAGTCACAGCTCCAAAATACTAACACGAATTCCTTACAGCCGAATGGAAAAACTGGTAGAAGCCGACCTCGGGGAAGATCAGTTTGGGTTCCGTAGAAATATTAGAACACGTGAGGCAATACTGACCCTACGACTTATCTTAGAAAGTAGATTAAGGAAAGGCAAACCTACGTTTCTAGCATTTGTAGTCTTAGAGAAAGCTTTTGACAATGTTGACTGGAATACTCTCTTTCAAATTCTAAAGGTGGCAGGGGTAAAATACAGGGAGCGAAAGGCTATTTACAATTTGTAGAGAAACCAGTGGGCAGTTATAAGAGTCGAGGGGCATGAAAGGGAAGCAGTGGTTGGGAAGGGAGTGAGACAAGGTTGTAGCCTCTCCCCGATGTTATTCAATCTTCATATTGAACAATCAGTAAAGGAAACAAAAGAAAAATTCGGAGTAGGTATTAAAATCCATGGAGAAGAAATAAAAACTTTAAGGTTCGCCGATGACATAGTAGTTCTGTCAGAGACAGCAAAGGACTTGGAAGAGCAGTTGAACGGAATGAACAGTGTCTTGAAAGGAGGATATAAGATGAACATCAACAAAAGCAAAAGGAGGATAATGGAATGTAGTCGAATTAAGTCGGGTGATGCTGAGGGAATTAGATTAGGAAATGAGACACTTAAAGTAGTAAAGGAGTGATGCTACTTGGGGAGAAAAATAACTGATGATGGTCGAAGTAGAGAGGATATAAAATGTATACTGGTAATGGCAAGGAAAGCGTTTGTGAAGAAGAGAAATTTGTTAACATCGAGTATAGATTTAAGTGTCAGGGAGTCGTTTCTGAAAGTATTTGTATGGAGCCATGTATGGAAGTGAAACGTGGACGATAAATAGTTTAGACAAGAAGAGAATAGAAGCTTTCGAAATGTGATGCTACAGAAGAATGCTGAAGATTAGATGGGTAGATCACATAACTAGTGAGGAGGTATTGAATAGAATTGGGGAGAAGAGGAGTTTGTGGCACAACTTGACAAGAAGAAGGGACCGGTTTGCAGGACATGTTCTGAGGCATCAAGGGATCACAAATTTAGCATTGTAGGGCAGTGTGGAGGGTAAAAATCGTAGAGGGAGACCAAGAGATGAATACACTAAGCAGATTCAGAAGGATGTAGGTTGCAGTAAGTACTGGGAGATGAAGAAGCTTGCACAGGATAGGGTATCATGGAGAGCTGCATCAAAGCAGTCTCAGGACTGAAGACCACAACAACAACACTTTTTTGGTAATATAAAGTTCCCTGCAGTTACGGATTCGCCATTATGATTACACGTTTTGTGAGATAAATGAAATACTCTCACTATTCCTGTCTTGTTCGTTGTAATTTTTAACAGTTTAGTAGGTGTTTTGTTCCTGATAGCAAGCCTTATATGTCAAGTGGTCGTGAACCTGCCTTTAGGCCAGGGATTAACAACTCACTGATTTTGAGGTTGAGCGCTCGTGGATGCTCAGGCTTTTGCTCGCGAGCAGAGCAGCTGGGGCTCAATGGGGAGGATCAGCAATGCCAAGAAGTCACTGTGTAGCGCCGACAATATCTTCGAGCATTTCAAATTGCAGTGCGAGGAATCTTATTTTTTTGCACAGACAGATAATCCAGTAAACTGTTTAGCGTGTCATAAGACACTAAACACCTTCAGGAAGCTCAATTTACAAAGGCACTACAAGTCTTACCATGTCAAATGATACGGAAACGAAAATTTGAGCGGTCTGAGCGTGTACAAAGACGCATTAAAAGGAAGCTTTCTCACGAGGAGGAAAATGAGGATGTAAAATCAAGTACCTGTGCAGGTCATAAGAGCTATAAACTTGCACTGCTTTTAGCAAAGTTGTTGAACCCATTTACAGATGGTGATTTGTTAAAACGATAATCGGTAGTTGTTGCAGCTGCATTTTTAACCGCACTTGAGATATACCATTTTCGCTTGGGATACATTAAATGTGTTCGCAATTTGCGAATATGGACAACCATGGGCAGTATAACGGAATGACGACAGTGAAAATCTGTGCTGGCGCTGGATTCGAACCCGGATTTCCCGCTTATTTCGAGCCGCCGTCTTACCGTTTGGCTGTCCGAGCACAACTCAGGCCAGCCCCAAACTTCCCTACTTCGTCAACCGTGTCCCCACATCCTACACTCGTACGTCCATTGCGTTTATTCCTGTACAGGTGAGACATTTCACTTGAAAGTCGCTTATCCAGTGGCTGTATCGTACAGAAATACGATGCAAAGTTTCTTCGGACATGCATCGTATTTCTGAAAAATACATGTACTGCAATATCATATTTTCGCTTGGTGTCGTCATCAAACACGACAATCGTGCGCCCCACATAGGTTATGACAGAAGACGTTCAGAGCCAGTATCTGTATAAAGAGTTGGTTGAATGTTCTTCAGCACTCTCTATAAAAGTGCATAGATATGACAGACGCACCGGGCGATGTGGTGTTCTTAGTGGGGTAGAAGAATGCACAACATCTGGGTCTGTCGTGATTTTATTAGTTTTTGATGATGATGAGTTTGTTTGTGTTGTGGGGCGCTCAACAGCTTGGCTATCAGCGCCCAGACAAATTCGTAATCTCTCCTCTTTCCAATCTCGCTATTTTCCTGAGTGGTGGTGAAATGATGAGGACATCATAAACAACCAGCCCCCAGGTGGAGAAAATCCACGATCCGGCCAGGTATCATACCCAGGACCCCTTGATATAGAGGCAGCAACGCTAACCACTAGACCATGAGCTGTGGACTTTAGTTAGTTTGTGTACCTACAGACAAGCAGCAGTCATGATGGAGAATGAATGAGGAACTGTAGCGCAACTGAAGTGGTTCAAATGGCTCTGAGCACTGTGCGACTTAACTTCTGAGGTCATCAGTCGCCTAGAACTTAGAACTATTTGAACCTAACTAACCTAAGGACATCACACACATCCATGCCCAAGGCAGGATTCGAACCTGCGACCGTAGCGGTCTCCCGGTTCCAGACTGTAGCGCTTAGAACCGTACGGCCACTCTGGCCGGCCAACTGAATTGGAAAATGAAAAGTGCTCCCAGTGCCCAGTTTGCACTGGTCCTGCTGCTTGAAGTAACTGATCTGCAAAGCGACAGGGAATATGAAGATAGTCTAGATATTCGCAAGTGTTTCCCCTAGGATCAGTTTAGTATCCCCGTACACACGTCCTCACACAGCTCCCCCCCCCCCCCCCCCCGGTGTTCCTTATGACGATGTAGAGGGTGCAGTAGTCGCTGTAGTGCGAATGCGCGGTGCTAAGGCAGATACGAGAAGTGACAACAGCGTTTCGGTTCGCTAGGACCGTTCGGCATCGCTTCCGAAATGCTTACAGAATAATATTGTGGCTCTCCTTCGAAAGCAAGAACGTTCGGTGGGCCCGCGTACCGAACCGATCGGCAGAAGGGTGGAGAGATACAGAATAGGTCCCCAGGCCTCCGCTCACCGTCTGCTCGTGGAGCACGCTCCGTGTGAAGCCCTGCCTTTAGGTGGCGTTCGCACGGGCGGCGGGGCCGTGCCCAGCTGGCAGCAGCCAGAATGTTTCAACATTTGCGGCGCGAGCCCGTTGAGGCATGCTTCACTTCCTGCAGTAAACGTTTCACACATCTACTGTCTTTTATTGGTCAAAAGTGACACTGCGCAATTTTATTTTATTTTATTTAGTTATTTTAAAGAAAGAAGAAATTCCATCACATTCACATTTGGTGGGAAAAAATTGCATGTATTGTAATGGTAGAGGCAAAGTTTTTTTTCATAGTTTTGGAGCAACAGGAAATTATGGAGCAATATTTTCTTACATCTTTTAATTATTATTTCAGATAAAGTGGTGAAATCGAAATGTGAACATCTCAGGAAGAAACCTTTGCCAAAGTGAGATCATAACGCAGTTTCACTTGGTCTTGGTTTCACTACACGAATTTCATATAAGATGTTTTAATTCCAAGAACTGCATATAGTTTCTTGTCAGTGGAAACAGATCCAATAAGCCAAACGGAATTATATAAAAAAATTTCGTTTTCAATGTGTATGCAGCACAAGATGAAGGTCATTACGAGAGGTGATTATTAGCTCTAACTGATGAACCATCGCCATTACCTAGTGCCGCATCATTAAGTAAATATTCCAGAATTCCAATCAAGAACAGTTCCCAACATGAGTAACTTAGCAGATATCCCCAGTACACCGAAGCAGGGCGTCCGGTCCAGATTGCATACCAATCAAGTTCCTTGCAAAGTACACTGACAGAGTAGCTCCATACTTTGCAGTCATATGCAACTGCTCGCTCGTAGAAATATCTATACTCAACGACTGCAAAGTAGCATAAGACACACCAATACCCAAGAAAGAAAACGGGAGTAATCCGCTGAATTACACACACATATCACTAACGACGATTTTCAGTTAGGAGTTTGGGACATATAGTGTGTTAGAAAATAGTGAATCATCTGGAAGAAAACGATTTATTGACAAATAGCCAACATGTATTCATAAAATATCGTTCTTATGAAACACAACTAGCTCTTTATTCTCGTGAAGTAGTTAATGCTATCTATAGGGGACACCGTTCCTCACAAGTGACCTCTAATTATATTGCGTGTCTATGGGGTATCGTCTCAGTTGTGTGACAGGATTTGTGATTTCCTATCAGAAACATTACAGTTCGTAGTAATCGACAGAAAGTCGTCGACTAAAACAGAAGTAATATCTGGCGTTCTCCAAGAAAGTGTTATAGGCTCTATGTTGTTCCCGATCTACATAAAAAAATATTTGTATGATGCAAAAAGTGGCCATTGAGTCTAACTCATGAAAAGTGTGAAGTCATCCACATGAGCACTAAAAAGAATGCGCTAAATTTCACTTCCATGATAAATCGTACAAATACAAACGCTATAAACTCAACTAAATGCTTAGGCACTACAATTACGAATAACTGAAACTGGAATGTTCGCATAGATAGTAGGTCTTCTAAAGAGACTGCTTGCACTAAGTTTGTCCACCCTCTTCTAGAATATTGCTGTGCGATGTGTGATCCGCATGAGATAGATTGATGGAGGACATCGAAAAAGTTCAGAAAAGGGCAGGTCGTTTCGTATTACTGCGAAATAAGGGAGAGACTGGCACGGGTATACGGTACTACACAAACTGGGGTGGCAGGCAGAGGCGTTTTTTGCTGCGACAGGACCTTCTCGTGAAATGTCAGTCACCAACTTTCTCCTCAGAGTGTCAAAATATTGTGTTGGTGCCGAGTTACATAGGGAGAAATGATCGTTATAATAAAAGGAAGTAGAGTTCGCACGGAAAGATGTAAGTATTCGTTTTTCCCTAGCGCTCTTCGAGGGTGGAACAGTGGACAAGTAGCTTAAAGGTGGTTCGATGAACCCTTTGCCAGGCACTTAATTGTGAATTGCAGAGTAATCACGTATTTGTAGATGCAGATTAAGAGAAAATGAAAGAAAACTTGAAAAAGAAAGTAACTCAAGGACGACAAATTAGCTTTGATGAAGGCAACCAAGAGGCCATCCGAGATGACGACACTTGCTACTATCTGAAGAGCCTCAGGAATGCTATAAACGCAAATACAAATACCTTTAAAACTTACGATACAAGCGCATCTGTATAATGAATGGGACGTAATGAGTTCTGTTCAAAGTTTTCTTACAAAACATGACTGTGCACTAATTCGGCTTGGTTTATCGTCACAAACAAATTCCCTTCTCCTCTTGTACTCTTATAAAATTTGTTCTGTCTTGAAATTTTTCTTCAGTGTTCTGCAGCAGATACTGAATTGTACTACGGATTGTTATACAACTTGAATAACCTTTATCAGAGAAGTTTTTTAGTTCTTCATGTACGGAAAAAAATTCCTAAATGTTGGTCAGTATTCCTGTGATGATTCCATAACCTGCTTCTTCTGTTGTTCGAAACTCGACGAGTTACTGCGCTGTCAGAACAATGCCAGTAAAGCAACGTAATCATTTTTCCGTAAGGTGACACAGACTGGTTGGCAGAGAACAGCTGCCGGCTGCACCTGTGTATCTACGACCGTGTCTGTCGGCTATCCGAGAGTGGGAATTTTCTCTCCAGTGCGGATCAGCCAGGGAATGAGAAATAAAAACAACATGCAGTCGAAACAAAACCGAAGACGCGCACTTCGCGCCGTTCTAGCTGGTTTGAGCTGCAGTCGGATACAACACTACACCTGCATCGATGAATAGTAATTCTTTTACGTGGCGTGCAGTGTTGCTACGCTGGACCCTCCCATTACTCTTTCTGTTAAAATATAGAAATCTAAATCGTAACACATTAGAGAAAGAAGAATTTAAAAATTAGGGAACGTGAGTCATGTAATCCATGGAAAAGTCAACGAAGTCCTACTTGGCTTTGATTTCATGATATAAATTTTCTAAAAGAAATATCACTGCTGAGAACTGTGCATGGTTCTATGGAAGTGGAGATAAGATACTTACTTGCAGCTTGTAGTACTGTATTTTCTCAGAAATACGAAAGCAAGGAACACTTTTTGTATTAATCTCTTTAAAAAAACTATCATTTTGTCATGTCGTAACACAGGATAGAGGGGAGACAGAAAGTTTGAGGTCAGTCTGCAATTTCCGAGCGGTGAGGAGCAAATGCAGAAAGTCAAATTCCCAATGAAGGCAGATTGGTGGCTTGTATCAACGCCAAACAATGTCGCAGGGCACCTACGAGAGGCGGGGATTTTGGGGACACAACAGTATGCTTGCAGCGGAGAGTCGTGCAACTCAGGGGTCTCAGTAACACTGTTTATTTGTGGACTAACTTCTACACTGAAGGCTAATTCTACAAATTAGAAAAAGCAGACGAGGCAATCGTTTGCGCAACGGAAGTCAGTGTCTGACGTCATGGGGGTGGGTGGTACAGCAGCACGTTTAGTACAAACCTGAGGTCAGTACTCCGAGTGAGGAAAACAGACGTGTCGGACGGAGCCTACCGAGGCTGGCCAGGGGCGACACGGAGGGGGCGCCCCAGCGAGCTGACTGACAACTCCCTGTGAACACAAAGACACGTGTATAAAGAGTCGTGGCGGCGCACTCCCTTCCTATATATAGTCGACCCAGCGATCCACCGGCACTTAACAAACTTCAGCCAATCCGGTGAGTCGCTCTGCAACTCCAGGGCGCCTCTACCCAACCTCATTTACATCGCTCCCCTACTCCTTCTTGGTAGGTAGCCTTCCTTTTGGATTTTACATTAACAAACTCCAAGCTTGGCTGACAGCTAAACGTAATTTCCACTCCTATTATGGGAAGCGACAGCAGTGTTTGCTGTCGCTTGGCCTCGCCACCCGTCCTTTTGTGAATGAGGGGCTGCTGTAGTAGCGCTCTGATCTGTGCAAACCCACTGACGTTGCATTTCTCAGGAGCAAGTACCAAGCTTGCTCCCTCTGCTAAGTCATGCCTTTTCGTGGCCATCTTCAACAGTGGCGTCGTACAAAACCGTCCCCGTGGTAGACAGAGTTACCAGTTAATTTTCTGAAGTGAAACCTCTCCCCTGGGACAGCTGCCCACAGCGTCTGCAATTTGCAGGGCTCTAATGTTACTATTTAGCTGCGGTAACCTAAACGCTACCACTTTCGCCTGGTGTCTGTACTGTGTCTTTGATTTACTACCTTGGAGTACCGTTGATGGTACCCAGCAGCCTTAAGCGTAACAACGTGCAAGTCATCAGATCGTCAATACATGTCAACTTGTAATTCTGTCGAAGCTGCAAAGAGAAACATGCTTTATTTCCAGTGACTAGTTTCTGGCACGACGTCCATTATCAAACCATCGCCTCCATCGTAAGTATTGAAATACACTGAAGAGCCAAAGAAACTGGTATATCAGTCTCGCGCGAGCACGAGAAGTGTGCCAACACGACGTGGCATGGACTCGACAAACTTCTGAAGTAGTGCTGGAGGGAACTCACACCATGAATCCTGCAGCGCTGTCCATAAATCCTAAGAGTACGAGGGGGTCAAGATCTCTTATGAACAGCACGTTACAAGGCATCCAAATATGTTCAATAATGTTCATGTGTGGGGAGTTTGGTGGCCAGTGGGTTTAAACTCGGAAGAGTGTTCCTGGAGCCACTCTGTAGAAATCTCGACATTTAGGGTGTCGCATTGTCCTGCTGGAAGTGCCCAAGTCCGTCGGAATGCATAATGGACATGAATGGATGCAATTCAGACAGGATCCTTACTTACATGCCACCTATCATAGTCGTATCTAGACGTATCAGGGGTCCCATATGACTCCAACTGCCCACACCCCACACCATTATAAAGCCTCCACCAGCTTGAACAGTCCCCTACTAAAATGTGCGGACCATGCGTTCATGAGTTTGTCTCCAATAGAATACATTTCAATCTCAGTTTTATTATGCCAAATGTATTTTTGTGATGACTGTACAGTCAACGCATGTTAACATTCTGTCACTGGAGACTAATGTATAGAATTCAGAACTGACAATTACCATATTAAAATGGATGTCAAGAATGACCCTAACTGATGACAAATTTAAGTTTTTTGAATTTAAGTCCAGTGATAAATCATTAGTAATAACACTCTCTTCACATTAGCATTCTGGCCGGGATAAGAGAAGTAAAAGTGGTCTATTTCCAGCAGTTCGCAGCATTGCTCTTCCGACACACGGCTTTTGAAGAACAGTACCCACTTTTTGATAACTAACAAACCATTGAACTCTACATTTGACTTATTTTCTTTCGTGGAATACTTTAATTTCATGACCTGATCAAACAAAATGCTTTCATTTAATTCACAATTGCTTTGCTTACTATGCCGTTTGAAGAATATTCTACCTTACCCACGCAGTTGTTATCTGAAGAAGTAATCAGGCAAAACGTTGCATTTGCGCAGAGACTCACTCCATTCCTTTAGATAGTCAATAGCTGTTTCATAACATAATATGCATTCATCTTGGAACTTCAGATATCGTGCTTTTGGAAGATCAGCTAGCAAATCCTTCATTTTTGTATTTATAGAATCGGCATTCTTTCTGTTAAAGCGTCAATTACTTCAGCGTACGCCGTCCTAAACTCATTTGATTCAGTGCAAGGTTACTCTTAGGAGGTTTGTGAATGGTGACGGTGGTAACTGTACCTTCCAGATAATAAATTGCAGCAGCCACTGCTTTGCAGTGTATCCTAAGAATACATATTTTTTAAACTGAGTTTTATATTTAATTAAAATGGTAGCCTGCTTTTCGATCGGCGCTGTTTTTCCTAATCGTTGCATATCCTTTCAGTTGGATTTGGTTAGACGGCTTTAACCATGTTTCAGAAATACAAGCTGCTGGTGTTTGATTGCTGCTAAGTTCCCTATGTCCAGATTGCTGATCGTGCATTCCACTGAAGAACTTTAAAGGTTACTGTCAGATTTGCATAAGTCATCACCAGTGTTCCGCATAACAATTACCGTTTGCACACCTGTTTGATTTTTAGGGAAAAAAAGTTAGCATTATGAAAGGGCAAAAGCTGTTAATCGCACCTTCTCGATTCTGGTGAGATGTGATTAGAGCAGTGAGAGGATATGAATTGTTCTGTATACAACTCTCAGAGTCCTGAAATTCACATAACGTAACAGAATAAAAGTGACCTCCCCGAGTAGCCGCACACGTTAGCACGCCGGTTTCGCGGTTCGCGGAAGCGCACCGGCGGATTAACGACGAGGCCTGGTGTGGCAGCCAGCCTAGATGTGCCTGTTAGGTGGTTTTCCTCATATAACTATGTGAATACCAGGCTGGTACCCACGTCCCACATCAGGTGCACTATTCGTACTTTTCGAAAAAGTTCACGCACTTTCACATTGGATAACACTAGAAAGGGACAGATGGCATGAATACCGTGCAATGTGTAGAGGGTTGCGGAAGGGGTGAAAGCAGAAAAGGCATCCGGCTACTCTCTGCCGCAAACATTATCAAATCCAGACTAATGTGCCGACGCGACGGTCTGAAGATGATAATAACGTCAGCGAAAGGAAGAAAGATATCGGAATATCCGAGCTAGTACGGACCGCGAGTGAATGTTTTATTTTTGTAAGATCTAGGAGCTGGAATCGATATAAACGGACCCTGTGGCATACGTCACAACACGTGACACTACAGGTTTTAAGAGTTGCAGCGACAGTCTCCTGAAGCGAATTACAATTTCAGACTTCGTAGTAGCGCATTTAAATACACTCGAAAACACATTATTTTATGGGTACTTTTTCACTGACATAGCGGACTCCCTGGGTCTTTGACATAGCCAAGCAATCGCGATGTGCGTCAGACAAGGCAGCTAGCGCCACGCCACAACTTCGTTGCTAGACCCCTGTTTCCCACGGGCCCCGAGGAGTTTGGTAGGCTCTGCGTCGCGTGTTCAACAGTCACGTACATGAAAACATTATGGCAAACTACGCACTGCATGTTTTGATATGCGAATCTGTACATATCAAAACGTCTTATTGGAGAGGTAAATTGTTCACATTTCGTAAACTATAGCCCCAAAGGCAAAGAGACATTTTCGTAACTTCCTTCATTCATCCTTATTGCAAATGCGAATTTTAAATTCAGTAATTCTTAAATGACAATATTTTGACTGTGTAAGTGCCCTTGAGTCATTTAAATTGTAGATGGAAAGAGTGACAATGAATCAAAGACATCTGAAATATGTACTTGTTCCAATTTCTATTTCCAGTGACAAAAACCTCATTAAGCATTTCTCAGCAGTTTCGTAATTCGTAATTAAGGAATCAGTACAAAAATTAGTGTTAACGTTACAGAATCTACTGCTTAAAAACAGCTACTATTTCTATCTCCAAACACACACACACACACACACACACACACACACACACGCAGAGAGAGAGAGAGAGAGAGAGAGAGAGAGAGAGAGAGAGGTGGGGGGGAGGGGGGAGGGGAGAATGAGATATTGTGCAAGAAATAAAACCAGAAAATAAATATGTAATTCACATCGTGTTGCGTGGGTCATACAGTGGAAATCTACAGTCCACAGAACAATTTAGCATTTTCTCAATCCTTTATACAGTTATTTTTATGGTAGTTTCGTTTCTTCCTCTCTTGGTAAAATTGTTCAACAAAATATTTGGTCAGAAAAACAGTCATCTCCAACCTGCATCAAGGACGTGGCTACTTTGTCAGTAATATATATAGCTCTGAGTGTTGTAGCACTTTACCTACACAAGTACCCTTCTTCGATTACCTTGTTATAAAAATAAAATTTCATGCTCCTTCAGAGTTTTCTGCAGTGTTAAATAGACAACTGTTACACAAGCAGCCACATCATTTACAGAATACGTCAACCCTCCTCCATACTTTACCATCATCAGATCATCGCCCTGCTTCGTTTCATTTGTAACGAGAAATACGTTACAATATTCGCACAGGTTTTTTTTAATAGCTTGGTGTGCCTGTTACGTAACTAAATAATGGCTAGGTTTTCTCATCTATTCCATAAACATAATTTTTCATCTTCTTCTACGTTTTAGTATTCTGGTATTGCCGCATCTCTTAACTCCTGAATTTCAGTAAGAGCAGCAGAAATATCAGTGATGTTATTAACAACATAAACTACTTTTTACTGCAGTACGGGGGAAAATATGTTCTGTGCCCTCCTCCGTCCCCTCCGCCTAAGCTTGTGGTCTTTGCTGATCCTGTCGTGCGCACTCTCTGTCTGTATTTTTCCAAACAGAAAATCAGGTCTGTTTTTCTCAGCCAGCCGGTTGCCACAAAAGTCAAAGCAGCAGTTGTGCATTTCAAAGCAAAATGTTTTTTTCTAGTAAGTTTTCTTATATTACTCAAATCGTCCCACAAACATAATGATGATAACAAGTGCTGTAAGATATTCTGTATGTGATGAGAATTATTCGTTACAGGTTCTTGGAACATATTCCTTAACTACTGACTCTTAAGTAATGTTTTCACGTTTACAGTATTCCACCAACGATTTATTATTTCAAAATGGTTCAAATGGCTCTGAGCACTATGGGACTTAACTTCTGAGGTCATCAGTCCCCTAGAACTTAGAACTACTTAAACCTAACCTAATGACATCACACACATCCATGCCCGAGGCAGGATTCGAACCTGCGACCGTAGCGGTCGCGCGGTTCCAGACTGTAGTGCCTAGAACCGTTCGGCCACACCGGCCGGCCCCCGTTTTCAGTTCCTTTTTTCTTTTTAAAGAAATTTGTCCAAAGCGACGTCTTATCACTAAAAAAGACACAATACTAGTTTGACATCTCGGCTTTCGACTGAATTAGGAAGTAGGGACTTTAATGTTAACGAAATGCCATACTTCTACGGGTCCTCTTTTTCTACCATGTGTAGCTCTGTTAGTGCTGTGACAGATGCGAAGCCTCCCTTCAGACTGCCACTGTCAGGAAAATACCCTTCTGGTTGAACCAGCTGTTGTCGATACACTTCAAAAGATGAACAGTATCCACAAAACGGTACACTGGGCGATTTGTACAAGTCTGTACAGGATGGATAAATATACTTGATTTTCACATCTGGAGTAGTAGAAAATTTAGGTATTACTATCCTCTGCTACAATCGCAACCACCGTAAGTCCAACTGCTTCTAATTTAAGGATTACAGTTTTACTTTATGAAAACAGAACATCAGCCTGAATAGGATTTGTTGGCAGAATAAATACCACGTCTTTGTAAGGCTAATCCTTGCTCTGAGTTATAAAAACTTAGACAATGATTGGATACGAAAATTTTGTCAGTGTTAAAGGTACATCCTACAATGTTTCCACCTTTGTAGTACAATACAATGTTGTGAGACTAGGGTCTCCCGTCGGGTAGACCGTTCGCCGGGTGCAGGTCTTTCGATTTGACACCACTTCGGCGACTTCCGTGTCGATGGGGATGAAATGATTATGATTAGGACAACACAACACCCAGCCCCTGAGCGGAGAAAATCTCCGACCCAGCCGAGAATCGAACCCGGGCCTTTAGGATCAACATTCTGCCGCGCTGACCAATCAGCCACCGGGAGCGAACACCTTTGTAGTGAAGACAGAGCTTCAAATGAATTTCATCAAACTACAGGAGCACCGTTTTATCAACTGAAGCTAAAGCCCTTACTTTATTTGTGATGTAACTCAAAAACGGATTGTCTCCAGCTCAGTGTTGGGTTTTGTTAAGAGTTTCGTACAAAGCTTTGAGAGACTGTTAGGACGTAGCATAGAAAAACTACCATTGCTTCTCACAAATTTGTAATCACGTGGGCTGATAGAATTTACTAACTCCACATTTTCATATGATCTTCAACGAATTGAATTCTTGCACTTAAAAAATGAAAGCCGTACCTTCAAAAAATTGATTTTTAGTTTAGTTTCCTGGCAACTTTTCTAATGTTTCCCAACATTTGTTCAATTAAACAAAAAATGTTGTCAACAGTAGCCTCGGTACCATTATACAGCCGGCCGATGTGGCCGTGCGGTTCTAGGCGCTTCAGTCTGGAACCGCGTGACCGCTACGGTCGCAGCTTCGAATCCTGCATCGGGCATGGATGTGTGTGATGTCTTTAGGTTGGTTAGTTTTAAGTATTTGTAAGTTCTAGGGGACTGATGACCACAGATGTTAAGTCCCATAGTGCTCAGAGCCATTTGAACCATTTTTGAACCATTATACAGATAATAAATTTTCTTAAGAGGGTCACCTGCCACATGCGTGATGTTTCCTCAATTGGTAAATTTCATGTTTCCAGTATAATTCACTTCAGCGCCATTAACGAACACACTGAGAAATAAATCATTTCTTACTTCAGAGTAACAGGCAACTCTTGGGTAAGAATTATGGTTTAGTAACACTAGGCTCACACTGTGCGATTTGTTTACCACTATCCAGCCACTATGCTTTTCACATTAACATTGTGAAACGACATCGTATCAATCAATTTTCGCTTGTGTGCCTATGCTTTCACAGGGTACAGCTTGGAGGGTGCTATTATCTAAATGCTTCCTGTGACTTTTATGGCTCTGAGCACTATGGGACTTAACAGCTGAGGTCATCAGTCCCCTAGAACTTAGAACTACTTAAACCTAACTAAAGTAAGGACATCACACACATCCATGCCCGAGGCAGGATTTGAACCTGCGAGCGTACCGGTCGCGCGGTTCCAGACTGAAGCGCCTAGAACCGGTAGGCCACTCCGGTCGGCACGCTTTCTTACTGATGTTTGATGGGAATCGTGGCGAATTTGAGGGGATAGCGTCTGAAAATGAGGAACTAAACGCCAAAGAGATCTCTCGCTGTGCATGTAAAATCTACTCTTATGGCACTGTATGTTACTTATGTGTTACATTGTATTTCCTTAGCTGAGCTTTCTCAAGCGCCAAACATCCATTAGTGCTGCCAACAGTGTACCAGTTTTCGGGCCAGACATACTGGTACTGTTCAAAACGTCATCTTCATTGAAATCAACTTTACGCATCTAAAAGTAAGCATACGATTCAATTTTAAAAGTGTAGTGAAAACTATAAAAGTACTAGATTATAAATATATTCGTGTGTTTATCATATTAAGTTCCGTTGGACTGCGTTTTAAGTAACTATGATGTACTAATCAACCAAAACACACTGATAATTACCACAGAGAGTTTACTGCATAGTGTGAACCGCCGGTAGCAATTTACATCTCAGATTCTTACGAAATAAAATACTCTCACTTTAGTACCATTATCGTATTTGCCTCTGTAGTTTGGCATACAGTGCCTTTGCGGCATTTTAATGAAATGTGTTCAGGTACGCAACACTAACGAAACAGACTTCCATTCACTACAAGCATAGCAAAGAATGTAGAGTCAACGGACGTTTCAAACCATGCAGTTTCCGTCTGACAACGCCACCTACTTCAGACCTTATTGGTGATGTAATAGCCTCCATGGTCCTTGTTCCAAGGTGGTGTTGCAATGCAAGTATAAAGCTGTCATGCCATAGGAACATCTTTGGGCTCTCCGCTAAGCGAGCGTTGTGAAGTCATGTCTTCAAGCGTATTTGGCAAAATTGTGTACTGAAATGGAAAATTCTACGGCATTTATGGCATTGTGGAACTGAATGGTCGTATGTAGCAAAGAGGCAACGAATAGGGATAAATACGATACATGCAAGAGAAGCATGTTAATCTCAACCATATACAAAGAAGAGACTAACTAGACAAAGAAATTGACAACAAGAATAAAAACACACACTCTATTCCTTTCTCTATGATCCAAAATGCGCCGCGCGGAGTGGCCGCGCGGTTGAGGCGCCATGTTACGAATCGGGGCCGCGCGGGATTAGCCGAGCGGTCTGGGCGCTGCAGTCATGGACTGTGCGGCTGGTCCCGGCGGAGGTTCGAGTCCTACCTAAGGCATGGGTGTGTGTGTTGTCTTTAGCGTAAGTTAGTTTCAGTAGTGTGTATGTCTAGGAACCGATGACCTCAGCAGTTTGGTCCTATTGGAATTAACTCACATTTTGAACATCTAAAATGCACAGTCGATTTTTAGTAGGTTGTTGTCACTGCAGACCCCTTCCGTTCAGTGCGGACACCGCTGATGGGTAATGTGGAACTACTGGAATACTGTCAGCAACCATGCATGTGTAGGCCAAGCAACGCGCGGCTGGACCATTTCTGTCTTGTCCTACGACGGTACCCTTATTCCCATAGGTACTCAGCCAGGTAGGCAGGTATGATGGGCACTACAAACCTAGCTGGAAGGAGAGAGAAGTGGTGGGGGGGAGGGGAGGAGGAGGAGGAAGGACGACCTCAGCATCCTCCCGGAGACGGAGAAACGTTGACGAGGCGTCCAGTGTCTCCATGAGAGGAGGACTGAGTTGAAAACCACCGAGTAGTGTGTTCTTGTCCTGCTGCGGAGCGGCATGTCCTTCATTTGGATCCTGAAGCACCCATGCTGGTTTCAACCTTTGGCAGAAACTATGGAGGACTTACCACACGGTAATATTTTGAATGCTTGTCCACCGCAGTGAACAAATCTATGTGGTGCGGGATAAGGCGGTTGTAGGTTGCGTGGATAGTATCATCATGAAGCATGACACGCCCACAATCCTGTAACGTTTTATGTATGAACATTCAGTGCATGCCACGAATCTGAGGAGGAGCTGCAGGTATGCAATATGCTGTTTTACCTGTGTTACCAATGCCAGTAACTTTCTGTCGTCCAGAGGTAGAAACGGAATCATGAAATCTGCAAGGAGAAACAGGCATTCGCTCTAAAAAATTTCCACCAATGATGATTGAAGATCATCTTTGTAAGTTGTTCGCACGCCAACCACCACTATGGCAGCACTTCCATCCACTGTGTGGAATGGCACATGAGAGCAGCCTTAAGAGTGCAGTGCCAGTTGCTTTGGTGGTGGTATGACGTTGTTGGAAACCGTTGGGCGCTGCACTATTCTATCGTAACCGCGAGGGCCGGAACGAAGGTGCGGAACGCAGAAGTCGGTGGGGAAACGTCGGCCAGCGGTGCGCGGAACTGGACCACGCCGCGCCTAGAGCGGCACCTGGAAGAAGTGAACATAAGCGCCGCTCCTCCTAGCCTTGGCCGCTCAGGTCGGCCCAGTCTGCCACGGACATTTCTGCTACCCTATCAGATTGTCGTGATCCGTATTAAGTGCTTACCTGGACTTTCTGTATAGCAAGAACTTTACTGTTTTCGTGTCGCCTCTCGCTAGCGACATTTGCTGTTATCAGAGTTAAGCATTGCCAATCTGGTTTCTAGAAATAAAACTATGAATGTTAGTTGTTCGAATTGTTGTATAGCATTCAGAGAACGCAACATCCTTTAGGCACTCTACAAGCAACAAGTGAGCAAGACCACACATGCACAATTTGCATAGCGAACAGATGTGATTAAAATTGCCAAGCGTGGTTATCGATGTAAGGCAGCCGAAGCCTGCAATCCACATCTGTAGGAAAGCTAGAGCAGTGTTTCAGTTTTCATATCTAGCTTTTACCCAGTGGATTGCTCTATCTATGGCTGACAGAATTTAACGGAAACCATTTAATTCGGGCGGTCAGCATGCGTGTTGTAACCTTCCGTTAGGGTGTTTCATATTTGCCCTGCGGGAAAGTTTGGCGGCCGACCTCGCTGTGTTAACAGCTGACGCATGTATTTGTCCACTTCCTACATTCGGCTTCAACGCTGGGCCACACGAACCGCTCCATGATCAGTTTGATGGTCGGTCGGATGGCGGGGCACAACAATCTATGCAAATTGCAAAAAGTTACCAAGCGCAAATTTTGAGGCACGAGAGGACGCGTTGTGAAGTATTCTAATACTGGCGCACGACCGTGCCAGGAACCGGTACTTGCCCCACAGTCAAGCCAGTGATGTCATCTTTCAAGAGGGCTGCCATCTGTTGGTCAGCCATTTGTGCCTCCGCCATTGCACCAAATTCTATTGTGGCACTCAGCTGATAAAGCGAGACAGAAAGTCGACGACTGCATTGTCGGCACAGTTAAACATGGCAAACATCCGTCGTTAATTACCCGAAGTTGTCTAGATTATGCAAACCGCGAGGAGTGTATTCCTTACTGGGGATCTATAGTGGTGTACATCTACATCTACATCGTTACTCTGCAATTCACACTTAAGTGCCTGGCAGAGGGTTCGTCGAACCATTTTCATACTACTTCTCTACCATATAGATACCGCCTACAGGAAAATTAAAGAGACCTTTGGAGATATGAGAACGACTTGTATGAATATCAAGAGCTCAGATGGAAACCCAGTTCTAAGCAAAGAAGGGAAAGCAGAAAGGTGGAAGGAGTATATAGAGGGTCTATACAAGGGCGATGTACTTGAGGACAATATTATGGAAATGGAAGAGGATGTAGATGAAGATGAAATGGGAGATATGATACTGCGTGAAGAGTTTGACAGAGCACTGAAAGACCTGAGTCGAAACAAAGCCCCCGGAGTAGACAATATTCCATTGGAACTACTGACGGCCGTGGGAGAGCCAGTCCTGACAAAACTCTACCATCTGGTGAGGAAGATGTATGAGACAGGCGAAATACCCTCAGACTTCAAGAAGAATATAATAATTCCAATCCCAAAGAAAGCAGGTGTTGACAGATGTGAAAATTACCGAACTATCAGCTTAATAAGTCACAGCTGCAAAATACTAACACGAATTCTTTACAGACGAATGGAAAAACTAGTAGAAGCCAACCTCGGGGAAGATCAGTTTGGATTCCGTAGAAACACTGGAACACGTGAGGCAATACTGACCTTACGACTTATCTTAGAAGAAAGATTAAGGAAAGGCAAACCTACGTTTCTAGCATTTGTAGACTTAGAGAAAGCTTTTGACAATGTTGACTGGAATACTCTCTTTCAAATTCTAAAGGTGGCAGGGGTAAAATACAGGGAGCGAAAGGCTATTTACAATTTGTACAGAAACCAGATGGCAGTTATAAGAGTCGAGGGACATGAAAGGGAAGCAGTGGTTGGGAAGGGAGTAAGACAGGGTTGTAGCCTCTCCCCGATGTTGTTCAATCTGTATATTGAGCAAGCAGTAAAGGAAACAAAAGAAAAATTCGGAGTAGGTATTAAAATTCATGGAGAAGAAATAAAAACTTTGAGGTTCGCCGATGACATTGTAATTCTGTCCGAGACAGCAAAGGACTTGGAAGAGCAGTTGAATGGAATGGACAGTGTCTTGAAAGGAGGGTATAAGATGAACATCAACAAAAGCAAAACAAGGATAATGGAATGTAGCCTAATTAAGTCGGGTGATGCTGAGGGAATTAGATTAGGAAATGAGGCACTTAAAGTAGTAAAGGAGTTTTGCTATTTGGGGAGCAAAATAACTGATAATGGTCGAAGTAGAGAGGATATAAAATGTAGACTGGCAATGGCAAGGAAAGCGTTTCTGAAGAAGAGAAATTTGTTAACATCCAGTATTGATTTAAGTGTCAGGAAGTCATTTCTGAAAGTATTCGTATGGAGTGTGGCCATGTATGGAAGTGAAACATGGACGATAAATAGTTTGGACAAGAAGAGAATAAAAGCTTTCGAAATGTGGTGCTACAGAAGAATGCTGAAGATTAGATGGGTAGATCACATGACTAATGAGGAGGTATTGAATGGGATTGGGGAGAAGAGAAGTTTGTGGCACAACTTGACCAGAAGAAGGGATCGGTTGGTAGGACATGTTCTGAGGCATCGAGGGATCACCAATTTAGTATTGGAGGGCAGCGTGGAGGGTAAAAATCGTAGAGGGAGACCAAGAGATGAATACACTAAGCAGATTCAGAAGGATGTAGGTTGCAGTAGGTACTGGGAGATGAAGAAGCTTGCACAGGATAGAGTAGCATGGAGAGCTGCATCAAAGCAGTCTCAGGACTGAAGACCACAACAACAACAACTCTACCATTCCACTCTCGAATGGCGCGTGGGAAAAAGAAACACCTAAATCTTTCCATTCGAGCTCTGATTTCGCTTATTTTATTATGATGATCATTTCTTTCTACGTAGGTGGGTGTCAACAAAATATTTTCGCATTCGGAAGAGAATGTAGGTGACTGAAATTTCGTAAATAGATCCCGCCGCAAAGAAAACCGCGTATCATATCAGTGACACACTCACCCCTATTCCGCGATAACACGAAACGAGCTGCGCTCTTTTGCACTTTTTCGATGTCCTCCGTCAACCCCCACCTGGTAAGGATCCCATACCGCGCAGCGATATTTTAGCAGAGGACGGACAAGTGTAATGTAGGCTGTCTCTGTAGTGGGTTTGTCGCATCTTCTAAGTGTTCTGCCAACAAAGTGCAGTCTTTTTTTCGCCTTTCCCACAATTTATCTATGTGGTCTTTCCAATTTAAGTTTCTCGTAATTGTAATTCCTAGGAATTTAGTCGAAATGACAGCCCTTAGATTTGTGCGATTTATCGTATACCCAAAATTTATCGGATTTCTTTTAGTATTCATGTGGATGACCTCGCACTTTTCTTCGTTTAGTGCCAATTGCCGCTTTTCACACAATTATTGAACCACGTGAAAAAAGTAAATTAGTTACAAACTACGGCGTGCACACTCTTTATTCAACATTTAAACGTGACTACAGATATTCAGATTTAGGTTATGACATCATTAGCGATGATGTGGCGCAGAGGAATAGCGCAATTCTGCATGACGCGCTGAATTGTCGGAACATTGTCGATGATATCCTGAACGGCTGTTTTCAGCTCAGCAAAGGTTTTCTACTTATTGCTGTACACCTTACCTTTAATATGATGATGATGAAGTCCCATACTCCGTGACAGAACGTAGGGGAACGATGCGGGAGACCTGCACCGCCTTACTAGGCAAGGTCCTAGTGGAGGTGATTTGCCATTGCCTTCCTCTGACCGTAATGGGGATGAATGATGATGATGAATACAGCCCCACAAAAAGGAGTCGCATGTGTTCAGATCTGGAGAACATGGCGCCCAATGGACGCCCATGCCAGTGACATCTAGGTACCCCAGAGACAGAATGCGGTTCCCGAAGTGCTGCTTCAGGACAAATGAAAGTGGGCTTCGTTGCTAAACCAAACTATACAACTTTTACTAATTCACATCATGCTCCACGGCGGCCAACCACGCAGTTTGAACGTCCTAACGCAAACCGTTCAGAGGTTATGACGATTTTTTTTCATACAGTTGAATAATTGTCACCCTGTACCAATGAAGATTGTTAACGGGCGTCCTTCAAGGGCTCGCGGAAATGCTTAACGGCTTCATACAGAGCCAGTAGCTCCCGATCACACGCTGACCACATTTGTTTCCGAGAAAAGAATCGAATGACTGTTGTTGGCCGTCTATCCTTTATTGTAACGCTGGACCGATCGTGGTTTCGCTGGCATCCGCCGTTACGGACACATGTCCTGGCGATAACAGGCGCACCAAGGTAACAGCGCTTGGGAGTCAATCTGTGACTACGTCAGATGCTTGTTACGTCTCCGAGGTCCATTGCAAGGGCTGCTTACCACGGGCATTCTTACCAGCTAAGGTACTGGTCAGCGATGCTCGAATCTTCGCTGCGTGCGGAACATGACGCCGATAAACGTCTGTAATTTCTAGCAAACTCCATAGCTCACGAAACATTATTGGTCTTGGCGCAGTTTGATGAGGTCGGTACATTCTGTAGTGCAGCAAATGCCATCTCGCCTCACAGAATGGCGTGAAAATGTAATCTCCTGTCTGCATAGCTGGTACTTGGCATTTTTATCACAGCTCCGAGTGTCTGAAGCACTCTGAAAATCAGTCGCAAGTACTCTTCGTGCTGTTCAAGCTATGAGGGAAAATCAGGATGTTGTTCAAATACGGACCCTATCGATGAAACGCTGCAAAGTTTGGGTGGCGTTTTTAAACCGAAATGGCATGTCCAGGAATTGATATAGGGCGAAAGAAGTAATTGTGGCAGTTTCTGACGTCATTGGAATCTGTAGGTATGTCTTTTCACAGTCACTGATTATTGAAGTACCAGCTTGTAAATGGGCAAAGTCGTGAATATAGGGAATCGGATATCAGTAAGCCACCGTTCGAGACTTCAGTGCACGGTAAACCCGCACATTCTGCAAGTGCCGCTCTTTCTACACAAAACGTGGATGAAGGAAGCCCAAGCGTTGTCTGACGGTTGCGCAACACCCGAATTTAACAAATCTTGAATAGCTGCTTTAATATTGTGTAACCTGGTTGGCACCAGACGCCGCTGATTGTCGAAGACAGGAAGACCTACTGTGGTAAGACAGGGAGTTGTAGCGAGGTACTGATTCTGTGTGCGGTGTTGCCCGTAAAGCAACGTATTGTAGGAATACGGTAAGCCCCAGACAGAGCACTGACAACACTGGGGGAGAACGGTGTACACTACTGACGTCACACTCACTGTCACTGACCTTTATTGGCTCCAAAATTACGTCTCCAGGTTCGTGACTGGGGCGAGAAGGGAGACTGAATGAATGGTTCCATAGTCTTTATGATGGACACTAATAATTCCAACTGATCAGTACATTCGTACATGTTTCGAACCACATTCCTGCATATCCATATTACACCTTCTCTTCCCCCTGTGTTTAGCATCCAATCACATCTAGGTCTCAGTTAGTCGCTCGTACAAGTAAATAAATTTTTATCCTCCCTGCTTTTATCTAACAACTTTCGTGAAAATCCAGAGTGTCATCCGCTAAATTTGAACTTTCCACCCTTACGACTGCATAAATCTGCTCCATCGTGGCCAGATGTGACTTTAGAGAATGGTAAGCGTCTCACAGTTCTATGGTTAATGAGATGTAGGAATCTGTCGACATAGATACAGAAGATCTGCAGACAATGCCAGGCGGTGAATCTTCGCTACTGCTTTGAAGTTTACCGTTCGTCAAATCGGGGCGCAAGTGGAGGTATTGCAATAGGTCCGCGCACAACAGTGACTCATTGACGCCAGCCAACAGACATTAGTATTGCCACATAGTCTAATTGGGCTGTCGTTTGCTGTGTAGACGAGAATTCGACATGTGTGATTGAGCTGCTGTTTTTGTGGACGGTACTACGGAGTTCGAGTCGAAAGGAGAACACCGATTTCTATTTCTGTCAAGAACATATGATCTGTCCTTGTAAAACTCAGTAAAACCGGTTTAGCTCACACGTTTAAGATGTAGACTTGCTTGCATCATGCACGACTGGAGGTCGCGACCGGCGTTTGTATATAAGCAAAGTGTAAAACGTTTGCGAGTGTTTCCTCCGAAACACGAATGGAACCAACACCTGCATGCCCTCTCGCAGCTGTTGTTTTCAGTCGATTGCAACATTGTGTTCCTTTCGTCTCACTCCGGCTACAAGTCTCTGTGACGGGGTTCTTGCCTCATTGTAAGTCGTTGTTGGGCCCTTCGTAACAATGGTGTCGTCGCGGCAGTGCAAAAATTCGGCGCAGTTTGCTGTCTAGCGTGTGGCCCTGTTTAACTCAAGGGAACTTGTACTTGAGAAGGTAATTTACTTGAACATATAGCCCACAAAATGGTTCAAATGGCTCTGAGCACTCATTTCTGCAAAGATATCTTTTTTAGATAATGCTGTATCATCAACACGAATAATCGGGCACCTATTTGTTATAAATTGGTGATGAAATCTCCACATTTTTCTGCCGAAACACGCTAAGCAATCTTAATCAGTTTGTAGGCTGCCCAGTTTTGGCTTCAGTTAGAACTACTTAAACCTAACTAACCTATGGACATCACACACATCCATGCCCGAGGCAGGATTCGAACCTGCGACAGTAGCGGTCGCGCGGTTCCAGACTGTAGCGCCTAGAACCGCTCGGCCACTTCGGCCGGCCATATAGCCCACAATGCATTGTCCACTAATTTTTGTAAATGTTTCCAGAACTGGGGAGGTGTTCTGCCCTCTAGCTTCTCAGAATGAGTCGCCTGTTGTACTTGTTCCTCCGGAGGTTTGGACAGTCGTTGCAGTATCACCATCCTTGCTGATTCAAATTTGTGTGTGATCAGAGGTGATTGAATCACGTCACTGGTGAGAGACGTGTAGTCATCAATATTGCATAACACGGCAGAAAACGTTGACATGACGGCGAGGTCGTGGGTAGTCATAGCTGTGCTGTAGCAAAGCAAGACTGTGGATATTCACGATGAAATAGTGGCAATTTAGGTAACGAATCGGAGAGCGCCAGCGTACGAAACCGCATTGTTCATTCACCGTGCTGGAGAAAATTGGGATGCTTTCAGTGTAACATAACGGATCAGCTTACACATGGGTGAAGAAATGGATTCCTCTGCTTAGTTTCCGGTGTCGAAACACATTGGAAAACATACAGCACATTATCTTGGTGGTGAAACTTCACGCAAAAATGTAGGTCAGGCACTGAACACAGTTTTTCATCGAGGATTAATCACTTTCGTTTTCCACGTCGCAAATTGTGTGCTTTGTGTTACGTTGTGTGTTATGTATGTACTGATAAGTTAGTGTGCTTATCCAGGATCACCAATGTGGGAAATTCTCTGCCAACAGAAATGAACAGTAACATTCACGGGAGGTTAAACGAAATTATACCACTTTATTAGCATAAATACGATACGCCAAGAGACACACTTTATCCTCGATCATAAACAAACAACAGACTAACTAGACAAAGAGCTTGGCAAAAAAGATTAAAACACACACGATTCTTTTCACTGTGATCTAAAATGCACAATCGACCTTTTGTAGGTCTGTGTCCTTACATACATATTAAGAAACCCGCTGAGATTCAAATACTATGACGCTATTACACATTGGAAGGACTTTCACTTCACCATTTTCAATTTCTCTTTTTGTGGACCTTCATATGTCTGTTTGTATATATTCTGGCCTCATTTCTGCAAAGATATCTTTTTTAGATAATGTTGTATTATCAACAAGAATTATCGGACACCTATTTGTTAGAAATTGGCGATGAAATCCCCACATTTTTCTGCCGAAAGGCGTTAAGCAATCTTAATCTGTTTGTAGGCTGCCCAGTTTTGGCTTCAGTTTTATATCTGTTTCCGCCAGTAGCTGAAATGTTAGTAACTAGCTGCTACCTGAGTACCTGGCGTTGCCCGGGTATTTCAATTCTGTTAGTCGGACATCTCCTTCCCTCCTCTCTGGCCATCTCATCTGCCCCCTCCCTCACTGTTCATCTCCTTCTTCCCCTTCTCTCTTCCAACCCACACTCCCTGTTCATTTCCTCTTGCCCCTCTCTCTGACCATATGCTACTCCCCTCTATCTCTGTCCATCTCCTCCTATTTCGCTCCTATATCCATCTCCTCTTCATCTCACTTCCTGTCCATCTCCCCCTTTCCCCTTCATTTGTCCATCTTCTTCTCCTCTCTCTATGCAATTTTTTAGGTAGATTCAGCGTCATATGTGGATTGTGCTAAATGTGTCGCGAATGGAGGTAGCATCAGAGAGGTAATAAATTCAAACATCATGCAGGATGCGGCGCTTTTCTACACATCTTATTGTTTATGATTCACATTTCCTGAACGATGTGGCGCACAATAATGTGCTTTTCCCCGTATATTCAGAGCTCTATGTGAACACTGTCTTTAAAATGTGTCGCGAATACAGTAGTAAAGAAGCAATAAAACGTTATGCCTCATGTGACAATCTTTCTGCACGATCAGCGAAAAGGTAGTAAACAAACATTTTTTGACTTTCATCATATTGTGAGGATTGCACGAGAGAAAAATTTTCGTAAAGGTTTGAAATTACGTGTAAAATTTAATGCAAGTCACTTCAGTGTCCTCGTTCTCAAATATTGGGTAGTGCGCACAGTAGCTATACATAATACTTAACAGCGTGCACGTTAAGCAACAAATAGTGTGGAAGTACGGATTTCAAAAACATTGAAGGTTTTATAAGCATGGTGTTCATTACTTTGAAATGTATCACTTAGCACATATCAACCAAGAGAATCAATTTCAGAAATATGATAAACTTCAAAAGTCAAAGAGCAAATAAGTTTTTCAAAGAGCAAATTTTTCCCTAATTCGCACAATATTCTTCAAATCGATAAGTATGTTGTACTACACTCTTTCTAAAGCAGCTTTCTTTCCAACCAGTTAGTGATATGTGTACCAAGGCTGGTTAAAATCGATCCGGTGGTTTCAGAGGAGACGTGGGACATACATACATCCCGCACATACATACATACATTTTTATAATACGAATGGATATCTTTGTTTTTCATGATCCTATTTTGATAAAATATTGCCTATACGGTGCCTCTAGCTACATTGACGTTCCAAGCGAAAACCCCCTAACATCTGCTTAGTAAATCTGGAGATTAGCGACTTCAGACAAAACAAGAAAGTTTTAGTAAATCTATATACACTCCTGGAAATGGAAAAAAGAACACATTGACACCGGTGTGTCAGACCCACCATACTTGCTCCGGACACTGCGAGAGGGCTGTACAAGCAATGATCACACGCACGGCACAGCGGACACACCAGGAACCGCGGTGTTGGCCGTCGAATGGCGCTAGCTGCGCAGCATTTGTGCACCGCCGCCGTCAGTGTCAGCTAGTTTGCCGTGGCATACGGAGCTCCATCGCAGTCTTGAACACTGGTAGCATGCCGCGACAGCGTGGGCGTGAACCGTATGTGCAGTTGACGGACTTTGAGCGAGGGCGTATAGTGGGCATGCGGGAGGCCGGGTGGACGTACCGCCGAATTGCTCAACACGTGGGGCGTGAGGTCTCCACAGTACATCGATGTTGTCGCCAGTGGTCGGCGGAAGGTGCACGTGCCCGTCGACCTGGGACCGGACCGCAGCGACGCACGGATGCACGCCAAGACCGTAGGATCCTACGCAGTGCCGTAGGGGACCGCACCGCCACTTCCCAGCAAATTAGGGACACTGTTGCTCCTGGGGTATCGGCGAGGACCATTCGCAACCGTCTCCATGAAGCTGGGCTACGGTCCCGCACACCGTTAGGCCGTCTTCCGCTCACGCCCCAACATCGTGCAGCCCGCCTCCAGTGGTGTCGCGTCAGGCGTGAATGGAGGGACGAATGGAGACGTGTCGTCTTCAGCGATGAGAGTCGCTTCTGCCTTGGTGCCAATGATGGTCGTATGCGTGTTTGGCGCCGTGCAGGTGAGCGCCACAATCAGGACTGCATACGACCGAGGCACACAGGGCCAACACCCGGCATCATGGTGTGGGGAGCGATCTCCTACACTGCCGTACACCACTGGTGATCGTCGAGGGGACACTGAATAGTGCACGGTACATCCAAACCGTCATCGAACCCATCGTTCTACCATTCCTAGACCGGCAAGGGAACTTGCTGTTCCAACAGGACAATGCACGTCCGCATGTATCCCGTGCCACCCAACGTGCTCTAGAAGGTGTAGGTCAACTACCCTGGCCAGCAAGATCTCCGGATCTGTCCCCCATTGAGCATGTTTGGGACTGGGTGAAGCGTCGTCTCACGCGGTCTGCACGTCCAGCACGAACGCTGGTCCAACTGAGGCGCCAGGTGGAAATGGCATGGCAAGCCGTTCCACAGGATTACATCCAGCATCTCTACGATCGTCTCCATGGGAGAATAGCAGCCTGCATTGCTGCGAAAGGTGGATATACACTGTACTAGTGCCGACATTGTGCATGCTCTGTTGCCTGTGTCTATGTGCCTGTGGTTCTGTCAGTGTGATCATGTGATGTATTTGACCCCAGGAATGTGTCAATAAAGTTTCCCCTTCCTGGGACAATGAATTCACGGTGTTCTTATTTCAATTTCCAGGAGTGTATATTTCTTCTGTGATCCGATTTTGGCGAACTAAAGCCTATACGATGCGGCAAACTACGCTCAAGTTACCTGCGAAAACCCCACGAAAAGAAGTCTAGTTTTGGAGATTAGCATGTTCAGAGACAAACAGAATGATCCGGCAGTTTTACAGATTTATTGTTAGTATGCCGTAAGTTGTTGGTACTTTCTTTAAACAGCATTCTTCGTAGGATTATTGGATGTTTCTTCCCCATATTACCGTTTTCTGCCGGCCGGGGTGGCCGAGCGGTTCTAGGCGGTACAGTCTGGAACCGCCTGACCGCTACGGTCGCAGGTTCGAATCCTGCCTCGAGCATGGATGTGTTTGATGTCCTTAGGTTAGTTAGGTTTAAGTAGTTCTAAGTTCTAGGGGACTGATGACCTCAGAAGTTAAGTCCCATAGTGCTCAGAGCCATTTGGACCATTTTCTCCCTCTTCATAAGTCAATAAACATGTGCACCCATATCTGTTAACTGATATTTGTTGCAGTGACCCAGATCTGGAGTCACATGCAATCAAGAAACTGAGCGAAGTGTGACGGTGAATGGTCCCAGAGCTGTCAGTGATACAGCGTTATCTGTAAATATATTTATTTGTCGGGTAAAGTGTATAAGCTTACAGCTTCCTCAGAGCTGTAGGAGGAGGCCTGCAGTCCAGTGCCACGACTGCAGGTCACGGGGTCCCGGGTTCCATTCCCGACGGGGTCAGGAATTTTCACCTGCCTCTAGATGACTGGGTGTTTGTGCTGTCCTCATCATTTCATCGTCATTCATGAAAGTGGCATCTTCGGACTGAGCAAAGGTTGGGAATTTGTACGGGCGCTGATAACCGTGCTGTTGAGCGCCCCACAAACCAAACATCATCATCATCATCGTGACTGCAGTTGGTGCTGACGCCGGAAGCGGGTGAGGCAGGCACAGTCCGACGGACATACCGCAGCGACCGCGAACGGCCACCACCTCAGCGCCATCGAAGGCAATCCGGTCGTGCGCTTACCGTCCAAGACGCCAGTTGTCGCCCAAAGAGGACCTGTCACGGATCGACCAATAGTGCAGCAGATGCTCACGACTCGGCAAGAAGGGTTCATGGACTCTCCTCGCCTGGTCAGTGCAAAGATGGCAGTTTGTAGATCAGCTGCGACTCAGTAGTAGCGGAGGGCTGGTGCTCACCAGTGGCTGTGAGTGCGTAAGCGTATTTGTCCCCATTTATCGAATCTGTCAGAGCTCCTTGCCTCGCTGTGATAGTGTCAATACTGATTGCAAGCCGCTGAGCTCGGTCCTTCTGTCGACTTTTGACTCTGTGGCGGCGATCGGACACAGACTCACATAGTGTTACCTCACAGTCCCTTGCTAAGTAGTACAGAAGTGCTCGCATTTGTGTTCCCCCAGTTCAGAGGTCTGTTGTATTGGTGTGCTATGACAAGTTGACATAATGACTGCCACGTCAATTCTGGCCTAATTGAGCTCACTTGATGGAGCTTCAACCTGAAACATCGGTATCTCAGATCCATCGTTCATTTTAAACGTCGAGTATGGTAGCACTGCAAAAAACCACGGTCTCTCTTTTTCAGTATCTTCGTTTTAATATTTCCCATTCGTGAAGCAACGTTCAGCAGTTAGCTTGACTTTGTTAGTACAGCGATAAAGTATAATATTTACAAGTGAGCGCGAAATTGGGTGCCTGTCTGACTGCGTGTTTCTCGTTAAGTGTAATAATTAGGTACGCGCAACAGAAGGTATGTGTCCAGTTAATTCATATTTTGCTGTCAATTGCTTTCTCGGATTTTCATGTTGTGTAGCATTTTATTATAAGGATGAATTTTAGTATTTATTAACTATAGCATGGAGCGACTTTATAAGAGGAATAAGATGACTGCAGTCGATCTTATTTTTGAAGCTTGGGTGTAAAACCAATTACGTGACATAGATGAAGAATAAAATGACAACGAAGACGAAATTTTTGAATTTTTTGAGTCTGATGTTGATTCTGCGGTAGCTAACAGTCACCATAAAACAGTGATATTGGTGAAAAGTTTCGCTATTGGAAGAAGGGCCTGTTGTGATCTGTACAACAGATAGTAACTCACAGCAAATACAGTACTTTAATGGCTATGGGAATTTCGAGTGGTAACGTCCAGAGTCTATTAGAGGAAGAAAGACATTAGGCACAACACTCTGAAAGGAGGAATGCCTGGACTAAAATAAAAAATCGCATTTTGGCGCATATGCCTACTAAATCTCAAATATGAGAGAATTTATTTAATGACGACATGCTATGTGTATACCATGTGACGGACTGGAAGAGAAGAAGACAAGTATGAAATATCCTGCGTCAAAGAAAAGCAAAACGGCGTATAAGTGCACCAAATATGCTACGCCAGATTGCCTCGAATGTAGTAGGAAGATGTGCGTCGACTGTGCAACAGTTCTGAGAAATAATATTTCCAGATCATTTGATTATTACCTTTGTTCACATTTTCTACAATCTATCATTTATACTCATGAGCGTCATGACTGGTGTAACAATAGTAGCAGTCATTTCAAGGTTCGTACGAAGTGACTACACGCACTCATGATGTTTAGAGTTCATTTTGATAAAATTAATCAAAAAAGCCTTTGTAAGCTCTGTATGGTGTACCTGTAATATGGAATAGTTGACTATTCACTTAATTTTTGTAAGTGGATGTGAAGTTACGTGGAAAAAAAGCATTATGAGGTCTACGAGACCACGTACTTCTAGTTGCGCCCATTAAAGACATGTTTTGGGTTAAGGGTTAACAAACATTTCAAGTCTGCAGTATAGAATTATTATGCTATGTAACAGTGTTATCTTTGCTAGGAAACGTGTTGCTTCCTGCTAGAGTTACAACTGTGCTCATTCTATTCTCCAAGTCCTTACGACTATCAAAGTCTTGTGAAGTAGGTTGTCCTTTGCAATTTCTATCTGCTGAATTACCACGCAAGTTACTCTCAATTCTACCACTTCTACAGTGTAGTCTGTATTTGCAGAATAGGCGATATATACATCTACTAGACATTACTACTACCTGTTTCAAAATGTTTCACTTTATTTGGCACATCTGGGTGAGAAGTTCGTACCTGTTGTGATGACAATGATCGTTGTCTTGGCTTCTGTCGCTAGATCATGTTTGTCTGAGACTGCTGGGTGACTAATGTGTGAGACACCTCCATCCGATAATTATGGGGACAGTGATCCCGGAATCATATGTAGATGCTAACCAACTGATGCTGATCTACAATTACCACTGTTGCATCATGTGTAGTAGTTCATTGCTGTGGTTGTGCCACGTTAGCAACGTCACAGGCTACCCCTGGACGGTATGAGCCGCGATGTCTTCATTGGTTTCCATTTTAATTATAGTTGCTGAGGGTTAACTGTCAGAGACTATGCTTTAACAACCGTTGCAAGCGATTTGTTAGCTGTTTCACTGCTGCCATCATTCTTCCAAATTTTTGAAAAGGTGATGTATTCTAGAATAATATCTCACTTGAGCAACAATAACATCCTCAGCAAATTACAGTTTTTTCTTCAGAAGAGTTGCTCTACTGAGAATGGCATTTTCATGTTCACTCATCATATTTTACAAACACTAAAAACTAAAATAGCGCCGGTTGGTATTTTCTGCGACCTGTGTGGGGCATTTCACTGTGTGAATCACAGTATTCTCCTAGATAAACTGAAGTTTTATGGGACTGACAATATAGTCAACCAATGGATAATATATCTAAGTAAAAAAGTGTAGAAAACTATACTTAGTAATTCAACAAATATAGCCCGACGACGTTATTCTTACTGGGGAGAAATCACGTATTTGGTTCGCCAAGATTCAGGCTAGGTCCACTACCGTTACTGAAGTATGTAAATGATCTACAGCAAGCAGAGTTAGTTCGTTTTGCACATGACACTAGTATTGTAAACAATGCAAGCATACATACAGAAACAGAAAAAATTGTAAACGATGTTCTTAAAAGTGCGTCGACTCGTTTTTTTTTTTTTTTTTTTTTTTTGGAATCGTCTCAATTTCAAAAAGACACAGCATATTCAGTTTGGCACAACTAGGGTTAGTAGAAAAATGATAAGCGTAACGCTTGGTGAGAAAATAATAAACAGAGGGGAAAATTCAAAATTCTTAGATTAACAAAATAATGAGAATTTAAACTGCAAAAACCACATTTTCGAACTCCCAAAATAATTTATTTCGGCCCGATTTGTGCTTATAATCATTGCAAATCTTGGAGGGAGACAATTCGGTAAGTTTACATATTTTGCGTATTTTCATTCAGTAATGCCATATGGAATAATGTTCTGCGGTAACTCACCTTAAACAAATAAAGTCTTCATTGCTCAAAAACGTGCTGTAAGAATAAGGAATTGGCCATTCTGACTACTACTTCACAGTGTATTTATTCCCTTATCAAGTTTGTTGAAAATAATTCACTGCAGCTGAAAAGGAACAATGATGTGCATAATTACAGTACCAGAATACTCCACATTATGGCTGTCTTTAACATAAAACTTTTTATTACTTTCCAGTGATGTAAAATATCGGACAGACAGAAACGTAAAATCTGAAAACAAATTGAAAAAGTTTCTCCTTGACAACTCCTTCTGTTCCACAGCAAAATGTATCTTATTGTAATGTGTGAAGGGTAGAAATTAGATAACTCACATCTGTACATTAAAAAGAATTGTCTTATAAATGTTCAGCATGTACTCATATTTACAAATTGGTCTTCATTGTGAATTTAAAATTACTAATTTCTACATCGCTATGATTTATTGTGCAAAATGATCACTGGAACATGGAACTAAGTAACTAGCTGCAAACACGAACTTAGGAAAAAGACTTGAATTTAAATGGCACTACTTATGAAATATATATTATTACCTCTGCAATAAAAGCTCGTTTATATATATATCCCCATGAACCATGGCCCTTGCCGTTGGTGGGGAGGCTTGCGTGTCTCAGCGATACAGACAGCCGTACCGTAGGTGCAACCACAACGGAGGGGTATCTGTTGAGAGGCCAGACAAACGTGTGGTTCCTGGAGAAGGGCAGAAGCCTTTTCAGTAGTTGCAGGGGCAACAGTCTAGATGATTGACTGATCTGGCCTTCTAACACTAACCAAAACGGCGTTGCAGTCGTACTTTTTCCCGAGGGCGTGCAGTTTTACTGTGTGGTTAAACGATGATGGCGTCCTCTTGGGTAAAATATTCCGGAGGTAAAATAGTCCCCCATTCGGATTTCCGGGAACTACCGAGGAAGACGTTATCAGGACAAAACAAAACTAGCGTTCTACGGATAGGAGCGTGGAATGTCAGATCCCTTAATCGGGCAGGTAGGTTAGAAAATTTAAAAAGGGAAATGGATAGGTTAAAGTTAGATATAGTGGGAATTAGTGAAGGTCGGTGGCAGGAGGAACAAGACTTTTGGTCAGGTGAATACAGGGTTATAAATACAAAATCAAATAGGGGTAATACAGGAGTAGGTTTAATAATGAATAGGAAAATAGGAATGCGGGTTAGCTACTACAAACGGCATATTGAACGAATTATCGTGGCCAAGATCGACACGAAGCCCACGCCTACCACAGTAGTACAAGTTTTTATGCCAACTAGCTCCGCAGATGACGAAGAGATTGATGAAATGTATGATGAGATAAAAGAAATTATTCAGATATGACGGGAGACGAAAATTTAATACTCATGGGTGACTGTAAATCGATAGTAGGAAAAGGAAGAGAAGGAAACGTAGTAGGTGAATACGGAATGGGATTAAGGAATGAAAGAGGAAGTCGCCTGGTAGAATTTTGCAGACAGCATAACTTAATCATAGCTAACACTTGTTTCAAGAATCATAAAAGAAGGTTGTATACGTGGAAGAATCCTGGAGATACTAGAAGGTTTCAGATGGATTATATAATGGTAAGACAGAGATTCAGGAACCAGGTTTTCAATTATAAGACATTTCCAGGGGTAGATGTGGACTCTGACCACAATTTATTGGTTAGGAACTGTAGATTAAAACTGAAGAAACAGCAAAAAGGTGGGAATTTGAGGAGATGGAACCTGGATAAACTGAAAGAACCAGAGATTGTAGAGAGCTCCAAGGAGAGAATTAGCGAACGATTGACAGGAATGGGGGAAAGAAATACAGTACAAGAAGAATGGGTAGCTTTGACAGACGAAATAGTGAAGGTAGCAGAGGATCAAGTAGGTAAAAAGACGAGGGCTAATAGAAATCCTTGAGTAACAGAAGAAATATTGAATTTAATTGATGAAAGAACAAAATATAAAAATGCAGTAAATGAAGCAAGCAAAAGGGAATACAAACATCTCAAAAATGAGATCGACAGGAAGTGCAAAATGGCTAAGCAGGGATGGCTAGAGGACAAATGTAAGGATGTAGAGGCATATATCACTAGGGGTAAAATAGATACTGCCTACAGGAAAATGAAGAGACCTTTGGAGAAAAGAGAACCACTTGCATGAATATCGAGACCTCAGATGGAAACCCAGTTCTAAGCAAAGAAGGGAAAGCAGAAAGGTGGAAGGAGTGTATAGAGGGTCTATACAAGGGTGATGTACTTGACAATAATATTATAGAAATGGAAGAGAATGTAGATGAAGATGAAGTAAGAGATACGATACTGCGTGAAGAGTTTGACAGAGCACTGAAAGACCTAAGTCGAAACAGAGCCCCGGGAGTAGACAACATTCCATTAGAACTACTGACAGCCTTGGGAGAGCCAGGCCTAACAAAACTCTACCATCTCGTGAGCAAGATATATGAAAAAGGCGAAATACCCTCACACTTCAAGAAGAATATAATAATTCCAATAAAATGTTCAAACGTACCTACGTTCTGTATTTTAATTTAAACAGAAAGTAGGTGTTGACAGATGTCAAAATCACCTAACTATCAGTTTAATAAGCCACGGCTGCAAAATACTAACACGAATTCTTTAGAGACGAATGAAAAAACTGGTAGAAACCGACCTCGGGGAAGATCAGTTTGGAACTCGTGAGGCAATACTGACCCTACGACTTATCTTAGAAACTACATTAAGGAAAGGCAAAACTACGTTTCTAGCATTTGTAGACTTAGAGAAAGCTTTTGACAATGTTGACTGGAATACTCTCTTTTAAATTCTGAAGGTGCCGGGGATAAAATACAGGGAGCGGAAGGCTATTTGCAATTTGTACAGAAACCAGACTGCAGTTATAAGAATCGAGGGGCATGAAAGGGAAGCAGTGGTTGGGAAGGGAGTAAGACAGGGTTGTAGCCTCTCCCCGGTGTTATTCAATATGTGCATAGAGCAAGCAGTAAAGGAAACAACAGAAAAATTCGGAGTATGAATTAAAATACATGGAGAAGAAATAAAAACTTGGAGGTTCGCCGAAGACATTGTAATTCTGTCAGAGACAGCAAAGGACCTGGAAGTGCAGCTGAACGGAATGTACAGCGTCTGGAAAGGAGGGTATAAGATGAACATCTACTAAAGCAAAACGAGGATAATGGAATGTAGTCGAATTAAGTTGTGTGATGCTGAGGGAATTAGATTAGGAAATGAGACACTTAAAGTAGTAAAGGAGTTTTGCTATCTGGGGAGCAAAATAACTGAGGATGGTCGAAGTAGAGAGGATATAAAATGTAGACTGGCAATGGCAAGGAAAGCGTTTCTGAAGAAGAAAAATTTGTTAACATCGAGTATAGATTTGTCAGGAAGTCGTTTCTGAAAGTATTTGTATGGAGTGTAGCCATGTATGGAAGTGAAACATGGACGATAAATAGTTTGGACAGGAGGAGAATAGAAGCTTTCGAAATGTGGTGCTACAGAAGAATGTGGAAAATTAGATGGGTAGATCACATAACTAATGAGGAGATATTGAATAGGATTGGGGAGGAGTTCGTGGCACAACTTGACTAGAAGAAGGGATCGGTTGGTAGGACATGTTCTGAGGCATCAAGTGATCACCAATTTAGTACTGGAGGGCAGCGTGGAGGGTAAACATTGTAGAGGGAGACCAAGAGATGAATACACTAAGCAGATTCAGAAGGATGTAGGTGAAGTAGGTACTGGGAGATGAAGAAGCTTGCACAGGATAGAGTAGCATGGAGAGCTGCAACAAACCAGTCTTTGGACACACACACATATATATATATATATATATATATATATATATATATATATATATATATATATAGGATGGTCCATTGATCGTGACCGGGCCAAATATCTCACGACGAAATAAGCGTCAAACGAAAAAACTTGTCTAGCTTGAAAGGGGAAACTAGATGGCGCTATGGTTGGCCCGCTAGATGGCACTGCCGTAGGTCAAACGGATATCCACTTTTTTCGCTTTGTGATAGATGGCGCTGTAATAGTCACAAACATATAGCCCACAATTTTAGACGAACAGCTGGTAGCAGGTAGGTTTTTTAAATTAAAATACAGAACGTAGGTACGTTTGAACATTTTATTTCGGTTGTTCCAATGTGATACATTTACCTTTGTGAACTTTTCATGTCTGCTGTTGCAGCGTGATTACCTGTAAATAACACATTAATGCAAAAAATGCTCAAAATGATGTCCGATTCCTCTCAACAGCGAGTAGTTCGCCTTCTGTAATGTTCGCACATGCATTGACAATGCGCTGACGCATGTTGTCAGGCGTTGTCCGAGGACCACGATAGCAAATATCCTTCACCTGTCCCCACAGAAAGAAATCTGGGGACGTCAGATCCGGTGAACGTGCTGGCCATGGTACGGTGCTTCGACGACCAATCCACCTGTTATGAAATATGTTATTTAATACCGCTTCAACCGCACGCAAGCTATGTGCCGGATATGCATCATGTTGGAAGTACATCGCCATTCTGTCATGCAGTGAAACATCTTGTAGTAACATCGGTAGAACATTACGTAGGAAATCAGCATACATTGCACCATTTAGATTGCCATCGATAAAATAGGGGCCAATTATCCTTTCTCTCATAATGCCGCACCATACATTAACCCCCTAAGGTCGCTGATGTTCCACTTGTCGCAGCCATCATGGATTTTACGCAGCCCAATAGTGAATATTTTGCCGGTTTACGTTACCGCTGTTGGTGAATGGCGCTTCGTTGCTAAATATAACGCGTGCAAAAAATTTTTCATCGGCCCGTAATTTCTCTTGCGCACAGTGGCAGAACTATACCACATATTCAAAGTCGTCGCCATGCAATTCCTGGTGCATAGAAATATGGTACGGGTGCAATTGATGTTGATGTAACATTCTCAACATCGACGTTTTTGAGATTCCCGATTCTCGCGGAATTTGTCTGCTACTGATGTGCAAATTAGTCGCGACAGCAGCTAAAACACCTACTTGGGCATCATCATTTGTTGCAGGTCGTGGTTGTTTCCTGAAATAACGTAACTATCCGGCGAACGGTCCGGACGCTTGGATGATTGTTCAGGATACCGAGCAGCATACATAGCACACGCCCGTTGGGCATTTTGATCACAATAGCCATACACCAACACGATATCGATCTTTTCTGCAATTGGTAAACGGGTCCATTTCAACACGGGAAATGTATCACGAAACAAATACCGTCCGCACTGGCGGAATGTTACGTGATACCACGTACTTATACGTTTTTGACTATTACAGCGCCATCTATCACAAAGCGAAAAAAGTGGTCCAACTAAAACATTCATATTTCTTTACGTACTACACGAATATGTAATGAAAATGGATGTTCCTATTTTTAAAAAAAACGCAGTTGATATCCTCTCGACCTATGGCAGCGCCATCTAGCGGGCCAACGGTAGCGCCATCTGGTTTCCCCCTTCAAGCTAGACAAGTGTCGTTGTTTGTAGTTTTTTCGTTTGATGCTTATTTCGTGAGATATTTGGCCCGGTCACTATCAAAGGACCACCCTCAACAATAGACAAACAGATAATTTTTTCCCCATACAATATCTATGTAATCCGTTTCTTCTTTAACGATTACTATTTTGCCGCTAATACCCTTTAATTTCTTGCTCCTTGAAATACACTTACACCTGTTGTACAGCTTCGGTACGATATTCCCAGCTTTGGTGGCGAGCTGATAAAATTAAACTGTTTACTGAGGAAATAAGCTCCCACATTTGTCTGTCAGAACAAATGAATTAAACTCCGCTGTTTATAACAATTTGGATACAATTCCACAGTCCCACAAAAACAAAGGTTTCAATATGGTGCTCAATTTATTAACAGACTTAATCCAGCAGTAACTAAGGCATTAACTACAAAAAAATGAAAAAGGTAAGAGCGAAGTTTCTTTTGTGTGAATTTATTAGGACAAGAAAAAAGTTTCACAACATGAACAAAGCTGAAACTGGGAACTGGGGTTAAAGAAAAAAAGTGCATTAAATGATTCTGCATTGAAATCTAGCCAATCCTCTTTTATTGATTATACAAGGTGCGTCCAACAAGTAATGTAACACACCTGTTTTTCTGAAAGTTGGTTTTATTCATGATTCTAGTAAACCATATAATTCTGCAGTTATTTAGGGAAAAAACAATATTTTTCAACATGATCTTCTTACGCCAACTTACTGGATCAGTAATCTCCCTCCCATCACCCACGCACTGCTTCCTGCGGAGTGCATCCTCCATTGCTCCAAACAGATGGGCCTTCGTTGTTTTTTATGGTTGTAGGCAGCGAGTAACGGAGCAGGCACACGCATCTGAGTGCCTCAACTGGTGGACGAGAGCGTCAGCACTGCCAACAAAGACGTCCAGACTGTAATCCTTCGATCGCCTCGAATGAGGCTGTCCACACGGTCCAGCACCGCGGGCGTCACAGCTGTGCGCGGCCGGCACGCGGGAGGCCAGACAGGTCTGCGCCATCTTGCTGCAATGGTGCAAACGCCTCGCCCAACGACTCACCGTGCTTTTGTTCTCTGCCTGGCCTTCGTAGACATTATGCAAGCACCTATGAGTATCTGCGATGCTGTGGTTTTCTACCAAAAGAAACCCAAGGGCAGCTCTCTACATGGAACGCACCCCCATTACAGATGCCGTGTCGCAGGCCAGATGAAGCGCCGCCAGGCACCGGATCTTCGTGAAACTGTGAGGGCTGAAGCGGGAATATTCCACAATGTCCCACAACAAATTTATCATTTTTTCAGCTGAAACTGGCCGAGAAAAAATGTGTCGCATTACTTATTGAACGCCCCTAATAGTCAGAAGAAGAAATGAAAGAAATGAAGCTTGTTACTAATCAGTGAACAGCTACTAGGCGAAAAAGAAAATGATACAGTGAAAAGTTACCTTTCTCACTGGATTTAAGCAATATTTTCATATCACTTTCCGCTTTCAGAGAGTGAATTAAATAGCGCTTCAGTTCCGTATTAACGGAAATTTCCAAAAGCGCTTTACTGCTTCGAGATACTTCGACTCATAAATCATGTAGTACAGTACAACAACTAAGAAAGTAAAAAACGCAACTTGCTCATATTTATGGATGCGAATATAGCGTTTCAAATGGTGGCCAGAAGTCGTCTCTGTCGCACTTGCGTTTTGGTATAAATACGATATTATCGAAAAATATAAATATTTTTTAAATTTATTAGATTTTTCTGTTTACTATTTATTCAAGTAACTCATATAAAATCAGAGACTTTTACTGCTACTCAGCATTATAAATTGTACGAATTTAATTATATGATAGTAAAATTCTGATGTTTCGGTCATGCTACAAATGTCATCAGAACGATAAGGCCGACAGTGATCGGTGGCCTGCGACGTTCATAAAACAATACCGCTGTTATTATATAACGTGTGAGTGGCTGGAGTGTTTCAACAAATACGATATTGCAGTGCCTTCGGAACAGGCATCGCGGCGACTACAGCCGTTATGCAGCACAAGAAATGTGCTCGGAGTTGCGAATATGGGCAAACCATCAGCTGTATAATGGAATGACGACAGTGAAAATTTGTGCCAAACCGGGACCCGAACCGTTAGGCTATCCCAGCACGACTCACGACCAGAGCCACACTTCCATACAGCTATAGCCTGTACACCCGTTACGTATACTGCCGTAGAGGGGAGGCGCGTTTCTTGAAGTCGTAAAGCTGACGACGTGTGTGGAAGTTGGGGTCTGGCCAGGCGCCATGCTCGGACAGCCTAATGGTAAGGCGGCTGAAGCGGGAAATCTGAGTTCGAGTCCCAATCTGCCACAAATTTTCATCGTCGTCATTCCATTATATAGCTGACGGTTGTTCATACTCCCAGCTGTGAATACATTTCTTATGTTTCATGAAAGACTCACCTAGAAGAATGTGCCATCCGCCTACACTATATTCGCTCTCAGTTCCAGCAGAGAAACGGTACAGCTCACTTCCCATGTAGGCCTGGTGGCTCGCACTTCTAGCTGAGACGAGACTGTTATGCCAAGTCCTGCCATTGTATCAAACTTTGAAACTGTTTACTTGTTTCCACAGGAACTATCCACTTAAAACTGACTATGTACACACATTTTAGATAGTTTACTGAAGCCGGCCGCGGTGGCCTCACGGTTCTAGGCGCACAGTCCGGAAAGGTGCGACTGCTACGGTCGCAGTTTCGCATCCTGCCTCAGGCATGGATGTTTGTGATGTCCTTAGGTTAGTTAGGTTTAAGTAGTTCTAAGTTCTAGGGGACTAATGACCAAAGCAGTTGAGTCCCATAGTGCTCAGAGCCATTTGAACCATTTTTTAGTTTACTGGAGGCCTTTCTGATACTCTGGAGGCGTATGCAATGCCTCACAAGAATAGTTAAGCACCCAGAGGGTATGGTCGAATGTCTTCGTAACTTCGTATCCGTACACATGATGGGCAGGTATGTAAATGATCACATATGTCAAGTTCGTTTCTTTGGCCATCCTCCGCAGCAAGCATACAAATACTTGTTTTCTAAATAAAACTGCCTTTTCCTGCTGCTAGTTACTTCCTTTATCCCAGACGCGTTTCACCTTCTCCTGTTCTAAGGCATCGTCAGGGGGATCTATAACGATACAGTTTTGTCAGTTTTAGATTATTAAACAGTTCGCGATATTTTTGTAAAAAAGTAATTACTTACGATTTTCTGATCTGCGTTTCCTCACATCTGGTCTGGAGGGCTCACAACTTTTATCACTGCCATATAGTCACATCTTTGTGTTCTCGCCTTCCACACACTAATCACCATGTTTCTCACTCTTTTTTCTGGTGGACTATTGTTCTCTTGTCACTCGATGGAACTATTTCGTAGTACACTGGTTTTCAAAACGTAAATATTGCGACTCCATTACGTGTTTCATCTTCTTTCGTATGTTTACCTATTTATTGCCAACCTAACGAAGTATATGCTTGAGACTAACTTCTGTTTATACCGTGTGCGTGTATGAGTGAGACAGAGAGGGGGATAGAGCCGACGAGTTTTTTTTCTTTTCTTTCTGTTTTCTTGTTTCTTTTTTTTTGTTTTTTTTTTGGGGGGGGGGGGGGGGAGGACGGGTGTAGTAGCTGTTAGCGAGTGGTTGAAAACTTTGTTGACAGCTGATTTGAGGTTTCGTTTCAGTATTCTGTGGAGGGGTTCATGGATGAGTGAGTGTAAAGATGTTGTGTTCTATTATTATTATATTGGATAGTATTATTGTATTAATACTTTTGCGAACGTTATTCTATTATTTTATCTATTAGTGTAAATAAGGAATTTCTTGGCATGTGTACTTGGTCATTCAACAGGATTTTCCCCTCTGCTTTGGTTTCCTGTATTCAGTGACGGTGTTGGCCACAGATGCGACAACTCACCTTGAGCTCACAGCACCAGTCCTATACGATGCGAGCTCCGTGTAACACAGCGTCACCGCTCGGGGACAGACACCGTACCATGGGATGTACCCGGTCGGCCAAAATTTTCATATAATCCGTACCAGTGATGCGACCTTGCACGGTAACCACGGAGCCCGTGGACTACCGCGATTTTTTTTTTGGTCATCAGTCTACTGACTGGTTTGATGCGGCCCGCCACGAATTCCTTTCCTGTGCTAACCTCTTCATCTCAGAGTAGCATTTGCAACCTACGTCCTCAATTATTTGCTTGACGTATTCCAATCTCTGTCTTCCTCTACAGTTTTTGCCCTCTACAGCTCCCTCTAGTACCATGGAAGTCATTGCCTCATGTCTTAGCAGATGTCCTATCATCCTGTCCCTTCTCCTATCAGTGTTTTCCACATATTCCTTTCCTCTCCGATTCTGCGTAGAACCGCCTCATTCCTTACCTTATCAGTCCATCTAATTTTCAACATTCGTCTATAGCACCATATCTCAAATGCTTCGATTCTCTTCTGTTCCGGTTTTCCCACAGTCCATGTTTCACTACCATACAATGCTGTACTCCAGACGTACATCCTCAGAAATTTCTTCCTCAAATTAAGGCCAGTATTTGATATTAGTAGACTTCTCTTGGCCAGAAATGCCTTTTTTGCCATAGCGAGTCTGCTTTTGATGTCCTCCTTGCTCCGTCGGTCATTGGTTATTTTACTGCCTAGGTAGCAGAATTCCTTAACTTCATTGACTTTGTGACCATCAATCCTGATGTTAAGTTTCTCGCTGTTCTCATTTCTACTACTTCTCATTACCTTCGTCTTTCTCCGATTTACTCTCAAACCATACTGTATACTCATTAGACTGTTCATTCCGTTCAGCAGATCATTTAATTCACCTTGTATTTTAATTCCACTCCTGAACTTTTATTTTATTTCCATCATTGCTTCCTCGATGTACAGATTGAAGAGTAGGGGCGAAAGGCTACAGCCTTGTCTTACACCCTTCTTAATACGAGCACTTCGTTCTTGATCGTCCACTCTTATTATTCCCTCTTGGTTGTTGTACATATTGTATATGACCCGTCTCTCCCTATAGCTTACCCCTACTTTTTTCAGAATCTCGAACAGCTTGCACCATTTTATACTGTCGAACGCTTTTTCCAGGTCGACAAATCCTATGAAAGTGTCTTGATTTTTCTTTAGCCTTGCTTCCATTATTAGCCGTAACGTCAGAATTGCCTCTCTCGTCCCTTTACTTTTCCTAAAGCCAAACTGATCGTCACCTAGCGCATTCTCAATTTTCTTTTCCATTCTTCTGTATATTATTCTTGTAAGCAGCTTCGATGCATGAGCTGTTAAGCTGATTGTGCGATAATTCTCGCACTTGTCAGCTCTTGCCGTCTTCGGAATTGTGTGGATGATGCTTTTCCGAAAGTCAGATGGTATGTCGCCAGACTCATATATTCTACACACCAACGTGAATAGTCGTTTTGTTGCCATTTCCCCCAATAATTTTAGAAATTCTGATGGAATGTTATCTATCCCTTCTGCCTTATTTGACCGTAAGTCCTCCAAAGCTCTTTTAAATTCCGATTCTAATACTGGATCCCCTATCTCTTGTAAATCGACTCCTGTTTCTTCTTCTATCACATCAGACAAATCTTCACCCTCATAGAGGCTTTCAATGTATTATTTCCACCTATCTGCTCTCTCCTCTGCATTTAACAGTGGAATTCCCGTTGCACTCTTAATGTTACCACCGTTGCTTTTAATGTCACCAAAGGTTGTTTTGACTTTCCTGTATGCTGAGTCTGTCCTTCCGACAAACATATCTTTTTCCATGTCTTCACATTTTTCCTGCAGCCATTTCGTCTTAGCTTCCCTGCACTTCCTATTTATTTCATTCCTCAGCGACTTGTATTTCTGTATACCTGATTTTCCCGGAACATGTTTGTACTACCTCCTTTCATCAATCAACTGAAGTATTTCTTCTGTTACCCATGCATTCTTCGCAGCTACCTTCTTTGTATCTATGTTTTTCATCCCAACTTCTGTGATGGCCCTTTTTAGAGATGTCCATTCCTCTTCAACTGTACTGCCTACTGCGCTATTCCTTATTGCTGTATCTATAGCGTTAGAGAACTTCAAACGTATCTCGTCATTCCTTAGTACTTCCGTATCCCACTTCTTTGCGTATTGATTCTTCCTGAATAATATCTTGAACTTCAGCCTACTCTTCATAACTACTATATTATGATCTGAGTCTATATCTGCTCCTGGGTACGCCTTACAGTCCAGTATCTGATTTCGGAATCTCTGTCTGACCATGATGTAATCTAATTGAAATCTTCCCGTATCTCCCGGCCTTTTCCAAGTATACCTCCTCCTCTTGTGATTCTTGAACAGGGTATTCGCTATTACTAGCTGAAATTTGTTACCGCGATATCGCTGTCCAAATCATCACCGAACTCCCGCCATGTTTCAATCTTGAGACTTAAATGCGGCCAAAAGTTGGAAACAGCGAAAGGAAACCCATCCGACCAAATGACGCTCTTCCGTTGTTTCACAGTTCAGGTTTCGTGGCTTCGGCACCACGTTCTTCGCGTTACGGACAGTTGCATCACTGATGAGTGGTTTTGGAATTCCAACTCGCCCCATGCAATTCCCTGCTTACGGAGCTCCCTTCGCCGTGTTGTTTCGGTGCTGACAGAGGTTGCAAGTGCGACATTCAGATCTGTCGTCCCCTTACTGTTCATCATAATCCTCTTCAATGCCTATCTATCACGATCACAAAACACGCACTTTCGTCTGCGTTGTGAATTAGCGGATGAGGTTTTTCTTTATTCCTGTATGCAGTATAAATCTTCTAGCGGTACCTCTTGAAATCCGAACTCTTCGGCTGTCTTGGTTACGGAAGCACCCATCACACTAGTACCAAAAATTTTCCCACTTTCGAATTCACTTTTCTTCGTTTTTTCCAACTCAACGAATTCGCGCATAGCTGGTTAATATGCTCAGTGTGGCGTTTGACGACGTCTGGCTGCAATATACGCCTGACGACGATAGGGCGTGCTGTGAATGACGTGATCAATCTCACGTTGAGGCAATAATGCCCATTGTACCCGCAGAGCTGCTCGCAAGTTTTGTAGAGTGGTTGGTGGATGCTGACGTGGTGCAACTCGTCTGCCTAGTGCACCCCAGATGTGCTCTATGCGATTCATCTTGGGAGAGCGAGCACTCCACGCAGTGCGTGCAATATCTTTCGTTTCCAAGGAAAGACCAACAACCTGTGCTCTACGGGGTCGAGCATTATGGTCCATCAGTACGAAGTCTGGACCCACAGCTCCTGGCAATAGCCGCACGTGAGGTCCCAAGATCTCGTCACGATATCTGACAGCACTTAAGCCTTCCTGACTGATCCACATAATTTCATGCAGAGATGATCAACATAATCCCTGCTCGCTCCATTAGCGACCTTCCTCGATATTGGTCTCTTTACATAATGGTCTGGGTCCCGAAATCGTTTTCCACGTTCCCTCCAGATGCGAATCCGTCTAGAATCACTCCCCAGACCAAATCGGGACTCATCTGTGAAGAGAACACTGGCCCGCTGTTCGATCGTCCAGGTGGCATGTGAACGATTAAACTCTAGACCTTCCCTTCTGTGAAGACGCGTCGTGGGTACACATACAGCACGTCTCCGACAATAAAGGCCACTACACCGAAGCCTTCTGCACGCCGTTCACCTCGATACAACACGTCCAGTGGATGCTAAGAGGTCAGATACCAACTGCTGTGCAGTACTAAGGCGTTACCGTCGTCTCCTTACAGCCAAATAACGGTCCTCTCTGTCTGATGTCAAACGTGGTCGGTCCTGTTCTGGTCTTCGGAATAAAGTTTCGGTCTCTATCAATTGTCGCCGCATCCGAGAAGCAACACAACGATTCACATTGACCTGTGGGGCCACATCAGTTTGCGAACGTCCACTTCTATTCTTCCTAAGGCAATCCATCGCAGAGAGCCTGGCAGGCGTCTTCTCTGCGCCGTACCGCACCGTCTTTGACTGTGTGCACAGTGACTGTGGATGCGGGACTACGCGGCAAACACTACCCGGTTTGATAGGCGCCCTTACGTCACCGTTGGTGTGATAGTCTGTTGACCGGAATGCCATCTCCCGTGCAGAATGCGATCATACGGATATCTATTGACAGTGTGTATCACTGTATTGCGAATTAGACACAGGACGGGGAAATAGCGGTTTATTGCTTTAATTTCGGACACCAGTGTATTTTCAAGCTTGCGTTCGTCACCGCGTTTTAATCTTTTTGTCCAACTCTTGTATGATGTGCATTGGTTGGGACCGAACCAGATAAAAGGAAACGCTGTTAAAAATAAGTTCTCTGTAAACTCAACAGAGAGCAGCGCTTGCGTTTGGGGAAGTGGCCTTTCCCGGAAGAACGCCATAACAGCCGTGCAGGAACACAAGTGTCAGTTTCCCGTCTAACAGTGCAGTGCAGCGTACGGTGATTTACAAAGATCCTGTTTCTGCGCTTTTCTTGCATTATTTTTATTCATTTATTTGAATAATCGCTTTGGAGAATAAGGTAAATCAACTGTAGCTCCCGTTCTTTGTGTTTAATTTTCTTTGCTCTCAGACTTCTTCCTTGGTCCACTCCTCCTTCCATTTGCTGACATCTTTCCTTCCTAAATTCCCGTCTTTTGTCTTGCTTCTCAAAAAAATGTTATTTCCGTTCTAATTCCGGTGTTTTTCATATCATTATCATTTTTATTGAACTAAGGGAGGTTGGATTTGTAGCGGTTTATTAAGCTGACGTTCCGCTTGGTTAGTCTGTTATAATCCATTATGCATATGTCTCCATAAACGTGTGGTCTTCTCTTCCTCTTTTCTTACATAAATTACCTCTAAAATTTTTTTTAAAAAAGTCTCTTTAACATTAATTTTTGTCTAACATTACTATTACATTTGGATCCCAGTATATCCTTTAGAATTCTTCTTTCAACTTTATCCAGCTTTGCAAGATCTAATCTAGGTAGTTTGTTTATGCTGCGTACGTTGTTTCAGGCCTTACCGCTGTTTGATAGTGTCTTAGTTTTGTGCTGCAGAAGAAAGACTTTTTGTTAATTTTTTTTTTTGTTGGATGGAATACTCTGTCCATTTTATGTACCCTAGTTCCTGTTGCTGTTTTTTGTGTTGCTAGTTATCCATTCTTGTATGTATTTAAAATAATTTATTTTTGATATTGTGTTGTTATCAATTTTAATATTTTGTGGGCGGGTTCGATTGATATTTGTCATGAACTGTGTTTTCTTAAGTGATACTTTAGCCCTATTTTGGCTGCTTGTTTTTTTTTTTAATTCTGTGACTTGTTCTTTGCCACTATCTAGTCAGGTAGTAATTAAAGCCATCTCGTCTGCGAAAGCTAAGCAATCTATGGTGAAGTTATTTAGATTTCTTCTTGGTGAAAACCTTTGGTGTTGATAGATTTGCTCGATTCTCTAACTACTTACCTCTAACGCAATTAAAAAATAGTCGCAAACCATCTCCTTTTCTTATACCTGACTTTATTTCAAAATATTTTAACTTTTTCCCCATGAATTTTAGTTCCGGTGCTGCGTTTCTTAAACTTCCTTTAATTATTTCAGTTGCTTTTAATCTATTCCCAATTCCTTTATAATGCTTATTAGTGCATTTCTTTCAACTGAGTCGTAGACTTTTTTAGAATTTACAAGTATCACAAGTTTCTGATTTTTCCGGATATCTGTTCAATTCCTTACATTTAATATTTGCTCTGCACAAGACCTCCTGTGATGACAGTCTTTGCCACTTTGTGCATTAAAATTCCCAAGTAGTATTAAGGCGTTTTACAGTTGGATGTGATCTATGGAGTTTGACACAGCTTGCCAAAAATTTTCTGTTTGTTCTTCAGTGATTTAAAGCTTTGTGTGGAAAGTCTTTCATTAATGAATTTAATTTCTGTTATAGAGTCTAATATGTTTTTGTTTACAATGACATCTGTTCCAAATTGAGCCGGCCGCTGGTGGCCGAGCGGTTCTAGGCGCTTCAGTCTGGAACCACGCTACCGCTACGGTCGCAGGTTCGAATCCTGCCTCGGGCATGGATGTGTGTGATGTCCTTAGTTTAGTTAGGTTTAAGTAGTTCTAAATTCTAGGGAACTGATGACCTGAGATGTTAAGTCTCATAGTACTCAGAGCCATTTGAACCATTTTTTTGTTCCAAATTGAGACACAGTCTCCATAATTCTTTTCCTGGCTTTCCATTAAATATCCTGCAGCCATCTGAATCAAAGAGATGTGCATCAGTAAATCTTGTTCCTGCAGTGCTGTTATTATTATGCTTTTTCCTTTTAGAGAGTTCATGAAGGCTCTAAAGTTTTCCTGTTTTTAAGAGTGAAATTGCACTAAGATTGGCTTGGTAATATAAGTTTCTGTGATTTTATGTTTTTTTCGTTTAATACTGAAGTGTATTCGCGATCTGCGAATGCGATTATACATTAGCAGTACCATTTGCTAGAAACATATGAAAATTTTTCCCAGTCCAGGAGTCGAACCAGGACTTCCCACTTATCGCGACTGGTCGCTTTAGCCACCTTTTTTTGCCAATTTCACCTTAACCAACTTTTTTATTTTATTTATTTATTCGAGCCGAGATCTCTTGTTTACCGGGCAGGTGCAGTAACCACTAAGCCATCTTTCTTTATTGTTTTTATTTTTTTTAACAGGAACTAAGTAAATCTTCTTTTCGTAACAAGCTGTTCAATATCCGTAAAATAAAATAAAACAAAATCAAACACTTCTGATATATATATATATATATATATATATATATATATATATATATATATACAGGGTGAGTCACCTAACGTTACCGCTGGATATATTTCGTAAATCACATCAAATACTGACGAACCGATTCCACAGACCGTACGTGAGGAGAGGGGCTAGAGTAAATGGTTAATACAAGCCATAAAAAAATGCACAGAAGTATGTTTTTTAACACAAACCTACGTTTTTTTAAGTGGAACCACGTTAGTTTTGTTAGCACATCTGAACATATAAACAAATACGTAATCAGTGCCGTTTGTTGCATTGTAAAATGTTAATTACATCCGGAGATATTGTAACCTAAAGTTGACGCTTGAAACCTCCGACGTTCAGTTGCGTGTTGTAACAAACACGGGCCACGGTCGGCGAGCAGCATCTGCAGGGACATGTTTAGGATGACGAACGTGTTTACGAGTGTGGCTGTAGTGCACTGTTGTGGTTTGCTCTAGCTGTCGCAGTGTCCGCATGTAGCGCTTGCTTCTATTGTTATTCTGCATTCGTCTCCGCACGCAGACCAACTGTAGTACACCGTGTTATCAGACGTCTGTGATAGTGTAATGTTGTAGGAACTGTGACCATGGTGTATTCGAACTCTGAAAAGGCGGAGATGATACTCATCTATGGCGAGTGTCGACGAAATGCAGCTGAAGCCTGCAGGGTGTATACAGAACGGTACCCGGACAGAGAGCATCCAACGTGCCGCACATTGCAAAACATCTACCGCCAACTGTACGCAACACGTATGGTCGTAGCACGCAAACGGGTCCGTAACAGGCCCGTCACAGGAGAAGCGGGTGCAGTTGGTGTGTTAGCTGCTGTTGCCATGAACCCACACATGAGTACACGGGACATTGCGAGAGCCGGTGGACTGAGTCAAAGTAGTGCCATGCGCATACTGCATCGTCACCGCTTTCACCCGTTTCATGTGTCGATACATCAGCAATTACATGGTGATGACTTTAATCATCGAGTGCAATTCTGTCAATGGGCATTAACAGAGAATGCGTTGCAATTCTACCTGTTTACCGATGAAGCGGGTTTCACAAACCACGGGGCAGTGAATCTACGGAACATGCATTACTGTTCCGTGGACAATCTTCGCTGGCTCAGACAGGTAGAGCGACAGCGACCGTGGACTGTAAATGTATGGTGCGGAATCATTGGCGACCACCTCATTGGTCCTCACTTCATTGCAGGGACCCAAACAGCTGCAACATACATCGCGTTTCTACAGAATGATCTGCCAACGTTGCTCGAAAATGTCCCACTGGAAACGCGTCGACGTATGTGGTATCAGCATGATGGTGCACCTGCACATTCCGCAATTAACACTAGGCTGACCCTTGACAGGATGTTCGACGGGCGTTTCATAGGACGTGGAGGACGCATAAATTGGCCAGCCCGTTCTCCTGATCTTACACCTCTGGACTTCTTTCTGTGGGGTACGTTAAAGGAGAATGTATACCGTGATGTGCCTACAACCCCAGAGGATATGAAACAACGTATTGTGGCAGCCTGCGGCGACATTACACCAGATGTACTGCGGCGTGTACGACATTCATTACGCCAGAGATTGCAATTGTATGCAGCAAATGATGGCCACCACATTGAACATCTCTCCGTAATTGAAAACGGAAACCACGTGTGTACGTGTACCTCACCCCACATGGTAATGTACATGTGCGTCAGTGAAAAAGACCAATAAAAAGGTGTTAGCATGTGGACGTAATGTGCTGTTCCAGTCTCTTCTGTACCTAAGGTCCATCACCGTTCCCTTTGGATCCCTACGTAATTCGGTGCTCTCCGATACACACGATCGAACAGCGGAGGAGTGGTACTCAAGCGTCAACTTTAGGTTACAATATCCCCGGATGTAATTAACATTTTACAATGCAACAAACGGCACTGATTACGTATTTGTTTATATGTTCAGATGTGCTAACAAAACTAACGGGGTTCCATTTAAAAAAAACGTAGGTTTGTGTTAAAAAACATACTTCCATGCACTTTTTTATGGTTTGTATTAACCAATTACACTAGCCCCTCTCCTCACGTTCGGTCTGTGGAATCGATTCGTCAGTATTTGATGTGGTTTACGAAATATATCCAGCGGTAATGTTAGGTGTCTCACCCTATGTATATATATATATTCATTTTATGGCTTCTGCCAAAATTAGTTTTCCTGGGGCACCTTGACATGTCTTACGAACAAAAAAATTTGTGCCAACTTAATTAAAATGATACAAACTTTGTAGCGACTCGCTTTAGTGTTGTGCGCCAACCATAAATTACCTCTTCATTATGGCAAAGTGTGAAGTAAGAAATTCTGAAACAAAGCTTTGTATTTCAGACTCTTTTTAAGATTATGATGCTCTTCCATTATATACTGTTTATATTCGTCTAAACTCGCATGTTTAGTCGTAATTGCAAAATATGCGAACTGGCCGATAATCCAAGTGTAGCTACTGTTCTTTGTTTCAGGAAAGAAATGTCAGCCTGGTTGAAGCACTGCCTTAAGTGTTATAGCAGATTCTGTAGTCCTACTTATTGTTGCGGTTTTTTTTTTCTAGTCCACTTCCATATGTGGAACTGGTCTCGGCAGATTAGGATGTGTGCCAATGTATGGCAATGATCGCAGTACGGGCTCTGCTTCAATTTGATCCTGTGCAGTTTTTCACCTGTGGGGACCTTGTTTACAATGTCATTCCATGAGGACACTATTTTGGAGTGGAGAATAGGACTGTTAATATTTTTCCAGACGTTTCTCCAGTTGACCGCTGGATACTTCGCTTCCACGGTGTTCTGCTTATGGCGTCTTGTGAGGTGGTAATAGGTCCTTCTGGTGTTAAGCTGCTGTGGAGTATTTGAAGATAGCTCATTTCCAGGTAGTAAATCCGGACGTTGTCGAGTTGAGCGCTGATGCGACCAACATCGACTGGAGCCTTTTTACTCGTTGGGGCTGACCTGTTGAATAACGTTTTTGTATTGTCGGATGGGGTGTCAGCAGTATTTTGCGGATACGGTCCATATACATGGATGTCTTTGACGCTCAAATCACCAGCGGTGCGGGTTAATACGATGGTTGGCATGGTGGCTTTAAAGATATTTGCGCTCCAGATGAACCAACACGCTGCAGATAAAATCTTGCGCGCTATGTCCTTGGGTACTGGTAACACTGCTGCGATGTGATATATTTTGCTTAGACCATGCCTGTTAATAAACAGAGCTCTCTGTATCCGATTTAGCGTTCTAGTTTTGTGTTCACGGAGAGTAGCCCTGAATATATTGAGTTTATGGTCCCAGTTGGCAACTGTCATCTCTCGTGGATTGGATATTAAAATCATACCTAAGTGATTCGTCTTCTCTGTCCTTCGTAGCCATATTATTTGAATGTTCTCCATATGGGGTCCGACAGGTAAAATTTTCGAGTTGTGTTCATTGAGTTTGGCTCCAGAAGAAATGACGTAAGCGTGGATTATTTGTTTAACGATTTAAATTTCTGATTGCGTGTTAACTATTACACTGATGTCATCAGCATGAGCGTGACACACGGTTTTTGTACCCAACACCCATAGACCTTGTAACCTGTGATGCAGGTTTAACAGTAATGGTTCTACGGCGATTGCGTACAGTGTCATAGAAAGGGGGCAGCCTTGTCTCACTGACTGCTCAGTCGGGACTGGTGATCTTAGTTGGCATTAATTCTGATTCGAGAGGAAGTCCCGACTATACATCTGCGTATGATCTGCATGAAATGAGCACTGAACACCGTTAACAGAAAGTGGTGGTTGATACGGTCAAATCCTTGTCAAAGTCTAAAAACATGAGACCTACGTTGCATTTACGTACCCACGACAAATTTATATTTTCCCTATAATCACATAATGCATTTGACTTAGATCTCCCTGGGACAGCACTCACTTGATAAGGGCCGAGTAACTTCGGCAGAACCGACTTTATTCTACTATTTATGAGTCGGATGAAGATTTTATGGGCGGAATTGAGTAGAGTCAGTGCTACGTGTTTGTTTGGGGGTCAGGACAATCAGTCCTTCCGTAAACTGAGATGGCATCTGCACGTCTCCCAATAATTCATTGCATATTTTGGTGAACTCCGGTCCTGTGACGTTCCAAAGGCAAGCATAAAATTCTACGGGTAAGCCATTTAAACCAGCCTATTTCTTTGTAGGCGAATCTTTGGTAATGGTAAATACTGCTTCATCGGTTATGTTGCCTACGAGGTCGACGTTGTCAGTCGGATTGACCGTGGGCTGAATGTAGGATAAAAGCGGCTCACTTGCCGTCGAATCATTTGCCGACTCGATGTAAAAATCTGTGTTATGTTGCACCACGTAGTTTTTTATTGAGATATGTTGATCGTATTCGTTCCCCTGTTCATCATTGAGAGTATGGAGTAACTTTGCTTACCTCTCTTGGGTTCCCGGGTCATGTGATGTAAGGACGTATTCTCTTGTGTGAGTTCAATCGGAGAGCGTGCTCCACCTTTTCTCCCCCTCGTACCAACGCTGTGATTTTTGCTTTAGTGCGTTTTATTCTCGAGCTGTTTGTTACTAATCCCATGGGGTCACCACATAGTTCGCAGAGTATTAGAAAGTGATACTCCAAGGTGTGTCTTCGCCAGTACGCTTCCATGCTACCATATCGTGTGATGCATTTTTTTATCTGCGGTTTCGCAGACTGTAGCCACCACATGATGCGTGTTGGATATCTGCATTGCGTCCGAAGGCATCGCTGCCATATATCATGGATCTCTTGTTTCAGTTCTGCGCCACCCAAAGTGACACGTTTGGCTGCCATACGCCCATTCCAAGGAATGTCTTTTGTTTAGTGTGTTGCGCGGTTATATGAAATGCGCAGTGATCCGATAAGTTAAGGGGCCAAATTTCGCAGTCAGTCACATTATGAATAAAGCTTTCGTTATATGCAGCCTGTCTAGCCTGCTTGCCGAATTACTGGCTACGTACCTGTATCCTCGGGTGTGCGGATGAAGACGGCACCCAGTATCTATCATATCTAGTCCAGTGGTTAACAACAACAGCTCCTCGCAGAAGTTGAAGTTCGGCGCTTGACCTTCTGGACGCAATACGCAGTTAAAATTTCCAAACAAAATTATGTGCAATCGAGAATCTGTTATTAATGGGACAATTTTGTCCAGGAAGAGGTTTCCCGCTGGATCCGGAACGAGCATATACATTAACAAGAAGTAGATCATTTAGTTTTGCAGTTATGCCTCGTATTCCTCGTATTCAAGTATGGCTTACGCTGAACATGGTATGCCGTGTTTGCATAATATTCCCGTTCCACATTCATTGTCTGTTTTCAAGATTGCCTCATATTCGTACACATCCGCTATTTTCGTCGTAACAATCTTTTGTACCATCGCTATGTCAATATCGGCGGCGTGTAAGTAGTCCTTCAGAGATTATAACTTTACGTCCGAAACTATTCTGTTTACATTGAGCGTGACGATTTTATACGCTTGCGTCATTCGGTAGTCCAACTAAGGGCATCCAGTGTCGTCAGACCATGCTGTCACCGTATCAGTTCCGCAGCGGTAAACAGTGTCCATTGGTTCTTCAATTGGAGGGGCGAGGTTCATCTGTACGTCCTCATTCGGGTTGGGGATGTCTGGTTTTCCGATGTCTACCACGCCTTGCTTTCCGCTTCGATCTGTTTTAAGAATTTTTTTGGTACGGGAGAGTTTTTTTTCCAGTTCTTGAATCTCTTCAGGGGTCTGTTTTCGTGTTTGCCGTTTAGGTTTCACCGGCTGCTGTCTGATGTTGTCTTCCTCAGCATTCTTCGAAGCGGGTGGTGTTTCGAGCCAAATTGTCGACCGTGCTCTTGGTGGATGATGGTGTCAATAGAGAAATCGGTTCACTATGAGGTTGCTCATTCCGGGATGGTTCTTGCATGTCATTCTCAACAGCGGAGGAGTCGGACAATTTGCTGTGGCTCCGAATATCTTTCGGTGTCTGTTGTGTTGAAACCGTTACAGCTGTCACGATTTCCTTAGGTTCGGGTGGTCTAGCTTCTGTTGTGTCAGTGTTGGCAGTCTGGGCTTCTTCTCGGGTTGGATGGTTCTCCGAATGCACATCAGGGCTTGGGGTCAGGACTTGGCCGCGGGCAGCTGTAGCGTAAGTCGCTGGCAGCGCAGTCATAGCCAGCCAGCGGTCGCGGCGCTTCGCCAGCCGGCAGCTGCGCCTCTCGCCGCTGTAAACACTCCGCGCGGCCGTGGCCGGGAGAGTTGCACGCAGCGCACGTCCTTGGCTGCCCGTCGTATATAACGATGCCTCGGAAACCACAGACGCTGATGTACTATGGTACATGCTTATGCAAGTCGATCTTTAATTGTCTCACTGAGCGCTTGGAATCTGCGTGCATGGGACTACAGTTTGGCAACATTACTGAGAACTTTCCCGTACGGCGCTATCATTGCATTTATCTGTTCCGCTGGTACTTACAAGGGAACTTCCCCATCGCACCCCCCCCCCCCCTCAGATTTCATTATAAGTTGGCACGGTGGATAGGCCTTGAAAAACTGAACACAGATCAATTGAGAAAACAGGAAGAAGTTGTAAGGAACTATGAAAAAAATAAGCAAAGTATACAAACTGAGTAGTCCATGTGCAAGATCAAGGATAGTCTGTGCTCAGGAGCGCCGTGGCCCCGTGATTAGCGTGTGCAGCTGCGGAACCAGAGGTCCTTGGTTTAAGTCTTCCTTCGAGTGAAAAATTTAATTTTTTATTTTCAGACAATTATTATCTGTCCGTCCGTCCGTCCGTTCAATGCGAGGTAACTGCGCCATAGCCGGCCGAAGTGGCCGTGCGGTTAAAGGCGCTGCAGTCTGGAACCGCAAGACCGCTACGGTCGCAGGTTCGAATCCTGCCTCGGGCATGGATGTTTGTGGTGTCCTTAGGTTAGTTAGGTTTAACTAGTTCTAAGTTCTAGGGGACTAATGACCTCAGCAGTTGAGTCCCATAGTGCTCAGAGCCATTTGAACCATTTTTAACTGCGCCATAGTTCAAATGTTCAAATGTGTGTGAAATCTTATGGGACTTAACTGCTAAGGTCATCAGTCCATACACTCACACACTACTTAACCTAAATTATCCTAAGGACAAACACACACACCAATGCCCGAGGGAGGACTCGAACCTCCGTCGGGACCGGCCGCACACTCCGTGACTGCAGCGCCTCAGACCGCACGGCTAATCCCGCGCGGCTGCGCCGTAGTATGGGGACGCTACACCTAAACAAACATCGAAACACACGACGTCAGTCGACTACAGCGCACGGAAGAGAGAGTATTCCAGCTAACGGGGCTCCCTGGCTGGCAGTTGACTGTTCGCTCCTTTGGACGAGAGTGCACTAAATACGTGAGATGTATTCCGTGGTCAATATGAATCCAGCAAATATAGCGGTCGCAAAGACAGACACTAAACTTATTACAGTGAACAGAGACGTCAATGAACGAACGGACAGATCATAACTTTGCGAAAATAAAAAAAGTTAACTTTTCACTCGACGGAAGACTTGAACTAAGGACCTCTCGTTCCGCAGCTGCTCACGCTAACCACGGGACCACAGCGCTCCTGAGCTCACATTATCCTTGAGGTTGCCTATCTTGTTTGTATATTTTGCTAATTTTTTTCATAGTTCCACACAACTTCTTCCTGTTTTCTCGATTGATCGGTGTTCAGTTTTTCAAGGCCTATCCACTGTGCCAACTTGTAACTAAATCTGAGGGGGGTGCGATGGGGAGGTTCCTTTGTTGGAATGGTAGTTCGAATATCCTGATCGTCCGTATTCCAAATCCTGCATGTGTTATGATGACTTCGCCTACGCCTCCGTCACAATGTTGCTAATTTTTTTCATAATTCCACACAACTTCTTCCTGTTTTCTCGATTGATCGGTGTTCAGTTTTTCAAGGCCTATCCACCGTGCCAACTTGTAACTAAATCTGAGGGGGGTGCGATGGGGAGGTTCCTTTGTTGGAATGGTAGTTCGAATATCCTGATCGTCCGTATTCCAAATCCTGCATGTGTTATGATGACTTCGCCTACGCCTCCGTCACAATGTTGCTAATTTTTTTCATAGTTCCACACAACTTCTTCCTGTTTTCTCGATTGATCTGTGTTCAGTTTTTCAAGGCCTATCCACTGTGCCAACTTGTAACTAAATCTGAGGGGGGTCCGATGGGGAGGTTCCTTTGTTGGAATGGTAGTTCGAATATCCTAATCGTCCGTATTCCAAATCCTGCATGTGTTATGATGACTTCGCCTTCGCTTCCGTCACAATGTTTAAACTTCATAATTCCTCCGCAAGACTCAACTACTTTCTCCCATAAGTTAGCAGTCTTCAATTTCACAAAAACAGCGCTGCTCACTATCAGAAAGATCCATTCCAATGTCATCCTCTGAATCAAGCTTCACTTCGTATTCTACCCAATCTCAGATTTCGTGTAGCTTGGTTCGGGTGTAATTACGCTCAAACGATAATTTCAAAGTATCTTTTCTGTTCAAATGGGCCATCACGGTATCATATTTAGACTTTCAATAAGTTTAGAATTTCGGCAACGTTGCAAGAAACACTGCGACTTACCACGCCGAAGCGCAGCAGACCGCGGCGCACAAAACCCAGCCCACATCCGCACAGCGCGGCTGAGACGGCGAGACTGCTGTCCATTAGGCCGCACGGTCACTGGCGCACTGCATTTCCCCACACACACCTCATTTTCGGCATTTGCACACCTGGCAGAATGAATTTCCCATCTTTGCCGCAATTCTCCATCTCAAATATCACTACTAAAAATACGACACTACCTCTTCCTGTGTCCCATCCCAAGTTACATTCAGGCCCTTATGACGCTGATCAAACAAGAGGTTGCAAATCAGCTTCAATCGCTTAGTGCCGTCTCAGTCGGTTGCAGAAGGTACCTCACCCTATGTCATACAATGGCGAGTTGCCGCTATTACCAAAGCGGCGGCGGCGCCGCCGACGACGACGACGACAACCGCGAGGGTCTCTACCAGGGGTAGAAAATACATCACAAGAACTAAGTATTTCACGTCGGCATTCTCCGGGGACTGCCAAAAGCAGCATTTTTTTGTTTTTTTTTCTTTATTGTGATTTCATTCCCCTGCCCCATATGGGCAGGGGAGGGCTGTCAGCAGCACAATCCGCCGCTCTTCAGCCGAGTGACATGACAACTAAAACAAGAATAAAATAACACATACATAAGGAGGTAAAAAGGGGGAACATAAAACAGAGTAAGGGGAGAAAATGGAGGTAAAAATACACTGACATGTAGACGTTCATTGGGGACAGTTAAAAAAGTTACCAGAAAGATAAAAAAAAACACAGTTGGCGATTCTTAAAACACAGAAAAGACACTGGATGCGCATGCACAGGTTAAAAGTTGGTCACAGTATTAAAAACACTCCGAAACAACACACTTAAAACCCACTTGGAGCACACACGACGAAGAATAAAACTACCAGGTGGGACCTGCCGAGGGAAAGGTCAGAGAGGATGGAAAAGGAGGGGAGAGCACGGGGCAGCTGGGGAAGCGGCGGGATGAAGAGAGGAGGGGTAACCGTGGGTTCACGAAGAGGCAGGAGACACATGGGGTGGGAGAGGAAAAGGGAAGACAGGGCAGGAGGGAGCGCAGAGACACTGAAAGAAGGCACAAGAGATGGACGGGGGTAGGAGGGGAAATCCGCTCAGAAGGAGGGAGGGGGAGGAGAGGGAGCCCTGAGGAGGAGGCAGGAAGAGGGGGTTAGAGTTGGTAGGAAGGGCAGATGTCAGGGCGAAGGTAATCATCCGGGAGTGGTAGACGGTGGAAGATGTGTTGGGAAAGGAGATGGAGGGTGTGGAGATGGAGAGAGGGAGGGACACAACGGTAAAGGCGCGGCAACTGGTTGGGAGTGGAGAGGAAGTGAGACACCAGGGGGTGAGGGGGATCAAGGCGGCGGACAATATATAGTGTGCGGATGTGTTCAAGGAAAAGGAGAAGGCGGGGGAAGGGGATGAGGTCATAGAGGATGCGCGTGGGGGACGGAAGGCGGACGCGGAAGGCGAGGCGGAGTGCATGGCGTTCGAGGATTTGGAGGGCGTTATAGAACCGGGACGGGGCAGAAATCCAAGCGATGCTGGCATAACAAAGGATGGGGCGGATCATGGATTTGTAGGTGTGGAGGATGGTGGAAGGACTCAGACCCCACGTCCAGCCGGACAGGAGTTTCAGGAGGCGGAGGCGGTTGTGAGCTTTGTTTTGGATGGTAAGGAGATGGGGAGTCCAGGTGAGGTGGCGGTCGAGGGTGAGGCCAAGGTATTTGAGGGTAGGAGTGAGGTGGATTGGACAGCCATAAATGGTGAGGTAGAAATCATGGAGGCGGAAGGAGCAGGTGGTGCGGCCTATGATGATCGCCTGGGTCTTGGAGGGATTAACACGGAGGAACCACTGGTTGCACCAAGCAGTGAATTGGTTAAGGTGGGTTTGGAGGGTACGTTGGACCCGTTGAAGGGTAGGATAAAGGGCTAGGAAGGCGGTGTCATCAGCGAACTGGAGAAGATGAACAGGAGGGGGAGGTTTGGGCATATCAGCAGTGTACAGGAGATAGAGGAGAGGGGAAAGGACAGAACCTTGGGGCACGCCGGCAGAGGGGTAGAAAGTACGGGAGTTGGAATTGTGGATAGTCACATAGGAGGGACGATGGGTGAGGAAGGAAGCAACGAGATGGACGAAGTTGATGGGGAGAGCATAGGTCTGGTGTTTGAAAAGGAGCCTGGGATGCCAGACACGGTCATAGGCGTTCTGGATATCAAGGGAAACAAAGATAGCAGAGCGATGGGAGTTAAGTTGGAGGGAAAGAAGACGGGTAAGGTTAAGGAGCTGGTCATCAGCAGAGAAGGAAGGCCGGAAGCCGCATTGGCTAAGAGGAAGGAGGCGGTGCTGGTTAAGGTGGCGGTGGATACGGCGAGAGAGGATGGCCTCAAAGACCTTACTGAACACGGAGGTGAGGCAGATGGGACGATAGGAAGAGGTAGCACAGGGGGGTTTGTTAGGCTTAGGGAACAGCAGGACACGGGAAGTCTTCCACAGGTCAGGGTCAAATCCAGTGGAGAGGAGGACATTGTACAGGGTAGCAAGGACAGACAGGAAGGATGGAGGGGATTCCTTGAGGTGACGGTAGGTGACAAAAACAGCATTTTTTTTTTTTTTTTTGCTTTATTGTAATTTTGAAACCTGAACAACCAGGTAGGCTGGCAGCAGCACAATACGCCGCTCTTCAGCCGAAGAGAGTACATGGAGATAAAACAAAGAAGAGACATTACATAGAAAAACGGCGGGAAAAAACAGGAGACACAAGAATATAAAAGCACAAGAAGCCGTTCACACTTGAGGACAATCCACACTATGAACTGGAGACCCGACGCACAAACACTGAAGAAGACGATGTCACTGGTGAACAATGGAGCGTGACGGCGAAACTGAACACTAAACATGACGGCACACACGATACACTGATGGCGGTGATCTCCGGCGCGCGAATGTCCACTGAGCGTGTGCGAGTCCGGGGACCTGCCAAGAGGGCAACGGGGATGAGGAGGGGGAGAGGGGAGGAAAAGAGGATGCCAAGGCTTAGGAGACGGGGACAGGAGGATAGGGACAGGGGAGGGGGGGCCCGGGGGACGAGAAAAGGAGGAGGGAGGGAAAGGGAGAGAAGGGAGGGAGGGTGCCCTGAGGAGCAAGCACAGGAGGAGGGTGGGAGGATCAAAGTTGGTAGGAGGGGTAGATGGAGGGGAGGAGGGCATCATCAGGGAGGGGGAGCTGGCGGAAGCCACCTTGGGAGAGGGTAAGGAGGGTGGAGAGATGGAGACCGGGTGGGACATGGGAGTACAGGCGCGGCAGCGGGCGGGGGTGGGAGAGGATCGGGGAGACGAGCGGGTGAGGAGGATCGAGTTTACGGGAGGTGTATAGGATTCGTATCCTTTCGAGGAAGAGGAGGAGGTGGGGGAAGGGGATAAGGTCATACAGGATCCGCGTGGGGGAAGGGAGACGGATGCGATAGGCAAGGCGGAGAGCATGGCGTTCAAGGATTTGGAGGGATTTATAAAAGGAAGGGGGGGCGGAGATCCAGGCTGGATGGGCGTAACAGAGGATAGGGCGGATGAGGGACTTATAGGTGTGGAGGATGGTGGAGGGGTCCAGACCCCACGTTCGGCCGGAAAGGAGCTTGAGGAGACGGAGTCGGGAACGTGCCTTGGCTTGGATTGTCTGGAGATGGGGAGTCCAGGAGAGGCGACGGTCGAGGGTGACGCCAAGGTACTTAAGGGTGGGGGTGAGAGCGATGGGACGGCCATAAACGGTGAGATAGAAATCAAGGAGGCGGAAGGAGGGAGTGGTTTTGCCTACAATGATCGCCTGGGTTTTGGAAGGATAAACAGCATTTTCTGGTCCCTGCTTTATTAGCACCATTCGCACTATTCATTTGCGAGAGTGTTTCTTAAATACCGCACCCATTTATAATTTTTTTTATCCTTGACCGCTTTTGTCGAAAGGGCCACGGTGGGGGGTGCTGTTACAAAATTCATTTCCCTCCTGTGAGGATCGAACTCACGACGTCTGGTTTACTAGACCAGCGCTCTGCCACTGAGCTAAGGAGGCGCCTCCTAGCGCACTTTTCGGGTACTTTATTCTTATGGACTAGTGAATAGGAGCCCTTCAGCTGGAAACGCACCGCATTAGCGACCATTATTTGCATTTATATGCACAGCTGCTGCTTTCCTGCACATCTCACACGATATCGATGTACACCTACAATTCCAAAACAACACATTTATTTCACTTCAGAGTAACTTTCAGCTTCAAATACCATTCCTCTGAAATTCATACGAAGCTAGGCATCGTCGTAAAGCGTTACGTTGATTACGCAAGGCTCACGAGGGGGGAGCAGGTTGCACCGCAGCACGCCTCCACGACCGGCCCAAATTTGCGAGGAGACAAATATTTTCCAGCCCGTCGAGCCACGGATACATCATTGACGGTTACAACGTCTGTGTTTATACCGTGTCGATATCTGCAGCATACACTTCTGTAGGAACAGACACTGTCACGATTACAGCTGTGGTAAACGTTACGAGATATATTCGCATTCTGCAACTATGCATTGACGTCAGCTGTTTGGAACACATGAAAATTTGTGCCTGAGCAGAACTCGAACCCGCATTTCCCGCTCATCGCGAGCACAAGAGTCGTGACTGTGTGACACGTGGGAGCCTGGATCGTTTCCTGATGCGAGCTCTGATGCTGAAGTGTAGGTCTGCCTTCGTCAGTCTCTTCACATACTTGCCACAGAGTTAGCGCTCGGGGTTGTTTGTGTGCTTCAGTCGTCTTTGCGTACTATATTTCCTTTCGAAGAAGAATGGCCTACTCTTATCGTAAATCGACACTGAAGATCAGTTTGCGACTGTATATGGAAGTCTGAAAGCACATTAAATGAAACAGTTTGTCAGAAATGTTCTTTAGACTGACTACAACGACCTTATCGTCATACACCTGTCCATAGTCAACACTGTAGTATACGTCAAATTAATTAACGATGCAGGGTATAGAAGAATTCTAAACGACACTAGTAGTGGTCTCAAGATGGCAGTATTGGTGGCATACCTGTAGACCATGCGGTACATGGACGGTGGGTGATAGGTGTTTTTCAGTTCCCAAAAAATGGTTCAAATGGCTCTGAGCACTATGGGACAACTTCTGAGGGCATCAGTCCCCTAGAACTTAGAACTAATTAAACCTAACTAATCTAAGGACATCACACACATCCATGCCCGAGCCCAGATTCTAACCTGAGAACTTAGAACTAATTAAACCTAACTAATCTAAGGACATCACACACATCCATGCCCGAGCCCAGATTCTAACCTGCGACCGTAGCAGTAGCGCTGTTCCGGACTGTTCTATTCCCATTCGAAACATCTTTGGAGAAGCTGATTTCTGTCCTGTGATCTTTTGGGAAGGTGATAAAGCATAACGCTGAGAAGAGAGCCCACTATACCACATACTCGGTCCCCAGTGGAGTGTGGTAGATCCATTCTGAATTGATCAAACATGTGCCAGCCTAATTGTGTATAGGCTGGTGAAGCGCCATTGTAACAAAATGTGTTCGGGCTGTCGCCGAGAAGGAAATGTTCGCTCGGAGTGCGTGCAGTCGATGATTACGCAATTGTCACCTGTGAATGCATCCTTCGAAGGATGCCATGGGTATAACACGTCCTATTGTATTTTATCCTTATAACCATTTTGTCATATTTTATTGTCAATCTAGTAAGATTTCTATTACTTTCTAAATTAAGTTACAGGTCTGATGATGGCCATGTGATATGACCGAAACTGGTCGCCTATGTTCTTGTAACATACGTGGTGTGATCAAGACTGAATTTTAAAAAGAAACATTTTAAAAATCTTTGATCACTGTTCCAAAAATGTTTAATGGCATTGGTTTCGATTACACCGACGACAGCTGACCTGATGTTTGTCAAGGATCTCCAGACCGACTGAACGACTCCAGCCCACTGTCCGCAACATCTCTCGCTGCTGAATCTTTTCCGAGTACGACTGTACATCTGGGAGCTGAGGAAGGAACACCGTCTATGCCTGTGCCCCTTCCGGCTGCACCTGTGCTGAAAGGTCGTGAGGAGTGCAGGTGAGGGGTGGTCATCGACTCCATGGTCGTGCCCAGTGCTGTCTTTGTGCTTCACCATCAAGACCTACTGCCACCTATGGATATGGAAGCACGCACGCATACACAAGTCGCCAAAGAAACGTAAGAAATGTTGGGTTAATCTATTGGACAGCTACATGCCACATTCTATAGACGATAATGATCCTCCCTTGCAAGACCATCTCCTGTTGGGTAATTCAGTGGCGAAAATCAGGCCCTTCTCCCATTGGATAGCAGACAATCATCGCACCCACCTAACGACATGCCCCCTGTCGACGTTCAGCAATCCGGCCACAACAGTTCTCCCACAGAGGCCACACCTTCGTCCTCAGGCGCTACAGAAGCTCTGCTGGACAATCTGAGCGACGCACTACTGCGTGGTCCAGTTGTATTGAAAATGGGTCAACGGACGTTGAAGTAGCTGTGGTTACTGCTGCAGCAACTCATCTCGGATTTGAGTGAAGTCACGCTGTCTGTTGATGAGATGTTTATGAACACTGCTGGTCTTCTTGCTTCAATGACCGTCTCCATGACTACAGTACCATGGCAGGCGTATAGGATTGGCTCTATAATTACCAACATAACTTCACTTGCTACACGAAATATTGAGGGCGTTGGGCATCGATATTGCTCTCGTGCGCGAAGTTCGCTTCAACAAGTTTCCGGCCTTTTATGGACTGTTTCTATGGTACACAGTGCACTGAAGGTGGTAGTAGGATGGCGAAACTCATGTGGAAAGGGATCGTGGTGGAAGATTTGCTTTATCTGCCGTCGGCCAGGGCTCTTGTGTGACCTTCTTTGGTGTTCGGATCATCAAAGTTTATGCTCCGACTGGCTCCAAAATTCGACTGGAACATTCGAGGTTTTATTCAGAAAAGATCGCGCCTTTGTCTGGGGGCAACGTCTGTGATTAATAATCAAAATGTCTTCAGTCCTGGGTTCGAATCCGGCCATCGCATAAATTTTGATTTATACTCAGCATTGGCGGCCGAAGACTTCCGGCATAGAAGTCGTCCTCATTCTGCCAACGGCCTTCTCAAAGAGCGAGGAGGGGTGTACTGAGGTTCAGGGCACACTCTTGTCGTAGGGGTGGGAAACTGCCCCTAAGGGCGGGAGAATCAGCAATGACCAACGCATGTGGATGCAGAAGGCAATGGAAACCACAGCATTAAAGACACTAAAGCGTATCCACAAGTGGCCTGCAATTGAAAAAGTGTCGTCCCCCATTCGGATCTCTGGGAGGGGACTGCCAAGGGGAAGGTTACCATGAGAAAAAGATTGAATAATCAAGGGAAGGATAACGTTCTAAGAGTCGTGTCGTGGAATGTCAGAAGCGTGAACGTGGTAGGGAAACTAGAAAATCTGAAAAAGGAAATGCAAAGGCTCAATCTAGATATAGTAGGGATCAGTGAACTGAATTGGAAGGAAGACCAGTATTTCTGGTGAGACGAGTGTGGGATAATATCAACAGCAGCAGAAAATGGTATAACGAGAGTAGGATTCGTTAGGAATAGGAAGGTAGGGCAGAGAGTGTGTTACTGTGAACAGTTCAGAGACAGTGTTGTTCTTAGCAGAATCTGCAGCAAACCAACACCGACAACAATAGTTCAGGTATACATGCCGACGTCGCAAGCTAAACATAGAGTGTATGAGGATATTGAAAGGGTAATACAGTATGTAAAGGGAGATGAAAATCTAATAGTCATGGGGGACTGGAATGGAGTTGTAGGAGAAGGGGTAGAAGAAAAGGTTACAGGAGAATATGGGCTTGGGACAAGGAAAGAGAGAGGAGAAAGACTAATTGAGTTCTGTAGTAAATTTCAGCTAGTAATAGCGAATACTCTGTTCAATAATCACAAGAGAAGGAGGTACACTTGGAAAAAGCAGGGTGACACGGGAAGATTTTAGTTAGATTATATCATGGTCAGGCAAAGATTCCGAAATCAGATACTGGATTGTAAGGCATACCCAGAAGCAGATATAGACTCAGACCACTATATATTAGTGATGAAGAGTAGGCTGAAGTTAGTGAGGAAGAACCAATACGCAAAGAAGTGGGATGCGGCAGTTCTAAGGAGTGACGAGATACGGTTGAAGTTCTCTAAGGCTATAGATACAGCAATAACGAATAGCTCAGTAGGCAGTACAGTTTCGCTTACACGTCGCAGCTTTCAGAGAGCAAAGGTATGTGTGGAATGTCAGGATCAGCTCTGTGGAGAAACACCATCAATGCACAACATTGTCAGAAAGAAGCAGCGATGGATGAAGAAGTCCTCAAGCCTTTGCCTGGCGTTATTACAGGGCTGCTGTGGAGATCCTTATAGCTGCGGTTAGAGCTGATGACCTCAACAGCACTCTCCACAAGAGAGTGATAAACGTATCACTGGACCTTGACGGTTTCCCGCTGGAATGGTATCACGCCTCCCGCGACATTACAGCTCCTTGTTGGCTTGCTGTGTACCAAGAACTGATGTCCCCTGATGTTCCATTCTCTACTGATTTTTCCTGATCCTAAGCCATATGGGGATCGAGGGGTTGAGCATTATCAGCCATTGATCATTCTTAGTTGTTATTCCTGTCCCAAGCACATCATGCATCAAGTAATGTCTTTGGATCAAACTTGGCTTGGTGGGGACAGCAAAATACAGACAGCGCTCAGCGACTATCAAGATGGTATCGTCCTCGCAGTGACCTGCCACTTTCGAGGCGCCTTGGCGTTGGTGGGCTTTCACCACTCCTTTGATGTGGTGAGCCATGAGCGTCTTGCAGAAGTGATGTGATGGATGGCCTTCCCCTGTGACATTATACATACCATTATGTGTCTCCTCTGAGGTGCCTCCTCACAGATGCTGATCAATGTACATGCAGCGGGCCCCATTGTAACTTCTTGATTGGTCGGGCAAGAATGCCCATTGTTGATGATCCTTTTTGTCATTGCCCTTGTGTCACTACTATGCGGATTGCGGAGTCGATTAACTGGGATAACGATGACGGGACATACATTTATCTGTCGGACATACAGAGGAAACCTGTTCTTTTTGGCTCAGTGAAGGGCTGAGGTGCATTTAGCACTAGAATAGATCACTCTCTATGGAACTGCTGCGGGCAATCATATGAATTTGACAAAGTCTGTTGCTTTGAACATTGACAAGGGTCTTCCAGAAGAGTCCATTGCGGTATGGACATGCTCAAATGTTTGAGAATTACCTTCACGTGCGACTTACAGAGAACAGCAACAGCTAATTATAAACGCTTCCTTCAAATGATCTACATGAGCGTCTTTGGTAATCTGCTGCAACCAGGGACTGATTTTGTCAACTCCAATCTGGCGTCTAGGGTACCGCATTTGGCCCATACCTTACCAGTGCTGAAGGAGGTGGCACACACGTTGCTGGCAGCGTGTGGCTATTTCGTGAGCGCAGGTCTCATCTTTAAAGTCCAATATGACTTACTCTTCTCTCTTAGGAAGGAGGCCATGGTCTCGTCAACGCACATGTTAGAGCGGCTGCCATCTATCTCTGCTCGATGGTTAAATTGTGGATCTTTAAGGTGCCATTCGCGATATCGTCAGTATTATGGCAGTTTTTTGGGTCATGTTTCCATGGATCCTTCCCGCAATTGGAGTGTGCCAGGTATGAAAAGGTGAATTCTAGTTTGATGCTTGTTCTGGAAGTCGACCTGTGTAATAGAATTATGGAGTATTTTTCGAGAAGATGTGATCGAATCAAGCCTGGGTTTTGGCGATCATTGTGGACCGACTCATCTCTCTTTGGCCTACGGTCGTCGTTTTATTTCGTTTCGAAAGGAGGTCAGTTCTTTGTTACTTTTTGTTGGCGTTATTTTGATGATGTTCTCAGTTCTTGAATGAACCTGTTATACGTTGGTGCCCTGAAAAGAAAAGTTACACTGTTCATGGACTTGTCATTAAATTCAGCTTCATCAATCATTTGTAGCTCGTAACTATTTAAATGTTGTGAAACTGATATTCATTTTGTATAATTTTCTTTATTCAAATGAAAAGAAAAAAGTGGTTAAAGCTATCACTCGCGATTAGCGGGAAATCCAGGTTCAAGTCCAGGTCCAGCAGAAATTTTCTTGTGCTTCTAGTAAATGGTACGGCTGATGTATAATCGTACTCGCATATCGCGAGTACATCGAACTGCACAGACAGCGTAACATATAGACACTGTAATAACTGCATGTCTTGTTTAAGCTTTTAAGGCACGTTTCAGGATTATTTGCCTCATTGTTTGCACAGTGTTGAAGGAATACAGAGTCCGAATGTCTATTTGTCATTTCCTTGGAAATTGGACACTTGTTACTTCCTCATGTTGATTGTTTGTTGAATTAGAGGAACAAATCTCCTAAGGATTCTTGTGGAGGTTAGCTCCGATGAGATCGTTTCCAGCCGCACCTCTGGTGAATGAGGTTTTCTCGCGTTAGTTACATTATTTACTAATTTCCATACCTGCTACATAGCGTATTTAGTGACGAATGCGCATTCCCAACTCTGTAAAGTAGGATAGGGGGCGATCTGTGGCAGATCTGGGGGCGACAGAATACAGTGCTGGAGCAGGCACAAGCGCTTCAAGAGCGCACCGTTCAGCGAGCACATAGTAGGCGGCCCCCTGTGATTCCATGTTCACCGACAACATAGTCAATTACGGTTGAACAAGGGATCATCGAATTCGGGCCGTGATTTACGTTTCTTCCTTCACTAGATCCAATGGTCTCGTCCTGATACGCCGTAATGCAGGCGAGCGGCTGCTCGAAACGTACAACACGCCACGGATGCAGGCCGTGTAGGCACTGTTATTCTATGCGTAATACGGTATATTTTATCTTCAGTGCCCACTGCAAGCACCTGCTCCAATCATCGATCCCCTGCAGATCTTCCTGCAGTTCGCTACCGTCTTCTGGCGTTTCTACATTCCTATAAATTACGCCATCGTCTGGGAATAGCGTCATGTAACTTTCGATGCTGTCCACTAGAGCATTTATAACTGCTACATCTGCCTAATATCGTGTAGGGCCCCCGCAAGCACGCAGAAGTGCCGCAGCACGCGGTGGCGTGGACTCGACTAATGTCTGAAGTAGTGCTGGAGGGAACTGTCACCATGAATCCTGCAGGACTGTCCATAAATCCGTAACAGTACGAGGGGTGGAGATCTCTTCTGAACAGCACGTTGCAAGGCACCCCAGATATGCTCATTCCTGTACATGTCTAGGGAATCTGGAGGCCAGCGGAAATGCTTAAACTCAGAAGAGTGTTCCTGGAGCCACTCTGTAGCAGTTCTCGTCGTGTGCAGGGTCTCATTATCCTGCTGGAGTGGCCCAAGTCCGTCGGAGTACCCAATGGACATGAATGGATGCAGGTTATCAGACAGGGTGCTTATGCACATGTCATCTGTCAGAGTCGTATCTAGACGCATCAGGGATCCCACATCACTCCAACTGCACAAGCCTCTCACCATTACAGAGCCTCCAAGAGCTTGAACAATCTCCTGCAGACATGCAGACTCCATGGATTCATGAGGTTGTCTCCATACCCGTACGCGTCCATCCGCCCGATACAATTTGAAACGAGACTCGTCTGACCAGGTAAAATGTTTCCAGTTATCAACAGTCCAACGCCGGTGTTGATGGTCTCAGGCGACGTGTAAAGCTTTGTGTCGTGCGGTCATCAAGGGTACACGAGTGGGCCTTCGCTCCGAAAGCCCATATCGATGATGTTTCGTTGAATGGTTCGCACGCTGACACTTGTTCATGGCCCAGGATTGAAATCTGCAGCAGTCTGCAGAAGGGTAGTACTTCTGTGACGCTGAATGATTCTCTTGAGTCGTCGTTGGTCCCGTTCTTTCAGGATCTTTATCCGGCCGCAGCGATGTCGGAGATTTGATGTTTTACCAGATTCCTGATATTCACGGTACATACGTGAAATCGTCGTACAGGAAAATCCCCACTTCATCGCTAGCACGGAAATGCTGTGTCCCATTGCTCGTGCGCCGTCTGCAACACCACCTCCAAACTCATTTAAAGCTTGATAACCTGCCATTATAGCAGCAGTAACCGATCTAACAACTGCGCCACACACTTGTCTTGTATACGTGTTGCCGACCGCAGCACCGTATTCTGCATGTTTACACGTGTCTGTGTTTGAATATGCACGGCTATACCTGTTTGTCTGACGCTGGGGTATATACCTTAATTTTGTCCATTGTTGTCAGTTTTGTTTCCTGTATTACTTTCGAAAAATAAAACCCAGAGTGCCCTCATTCCCAAATAGTGATTTTTTTTTTTTCAATGCACAATATATTTCGAGCCGTGGAGGCTCATCTTGATGTGCTTCATCAGTCTACATCACCTTTCAATTTTAGCTTACTACTGACCCTGTTAAAAGAACATAGCTATAGGTGTACTGGAAAATGGCACGTTGTGACTACAATTTTTACAAAACTCTGAAAAATTACACACTGTTTCCAGTAAGTTTTGTTATAATTGTAGTCAAAATGTGCCACTTTGTATATACCTATGTACACTTAACAGACCAGTTGTAACCTACTGCCGTTCTTGTTGTTGTTGTTGTAACCTAAAACTGAAAAATGATGTAGACTGATCAAGCACCAGAAGATGTGTCCCCAGGGCTCGGAACGCTTCGTGCCCTGAAATAAAAAATAGCGATATTCAGCTGCTTCTATATAAGGATTTTAAGCAACCTGTAACGCCTTCAAAACTCACGCGCAAGGTTTTCGAATTCTCTCGCTCGCTACGCGAGAGCCAGTAGTCCCACAGAAAAATTGAAATGGATCTTTCTGCAGGAAATTCAATGTAGTTAAATTTTGTACTGGGATACGTTTTCTCTGGAGGCCACAGTTTTTGAGTTATTGAAGAGAAACGCATCAGAAAGTCACATTTGGACGTTTTCTTGAATAATTCGAAAGCTACGGCCTCTAGCGAAAAGTCGTACCAGTACAGACTTCAACTGCATTAAATTTCCTACAAAAAGCTCCTGTTCATTTTTTTGTAGGAGTGATAGTTTGCGCATATTGAGGGAGAGAATGTAAAAATCTTGCTCATGTTATTTGAATTTGATGCGAGTTGCATGAGTCCAATAGGTAGGGGCGGCTGAATCACTCTGCACATTGTAAACAGTAACGGTCCCGGCACACTTCTTTGGGGTTTTCCTGCAATTTCCACTATCGATTTTGTGTTGCTGAGAGATACATGTTGATTTCTATCTGCTACGATGCCCTGAATCCAATCACAAATGTGGTCCAGCATCGGTTTTCTTCACTAATCGACAGTGCGGAACTGTATCGGATGCATTCTGTAAGCTAAGGAACACGTTATCACGCTGAGTCGTGGATCTCGTGGACGAAAAGTGCGAGCTGAGTTTCGAAAGCTCTCTGTTTGCGGTATCCATGTTGATTCTGACAGAGGACCTAATTTTTCATTTTGGACAACATGGTTGTGGAGATGAAGCAGCGATTAGTATGATTAATCAATTATTCAAAAACACTCTTTATCGCATTTATTATTATTATACCGCCAACCGGTTTCAACCCGACGTAAGGGTCATTTTCTGGGCGTTTACACTGTGAAATTATAAGTATCGGTTAGAAAGATTCCATTATACAACAGCTAAAATTACGTAAATTTAAATTATGTTACCCACTGGTCGGCTGCTGGTGGTGTCACTCCTGTCTACATAACGGCAGGAAACTATGCGAGACTAGCCCTTCGTACGGGTTTAAATCGTGTACTGAGATCACGTGAATAGACGGCAACAACCCCAGCGGCGATCAACGGCATGTAATACAGTTTATTATATGTAATTACTAGTCACCTTGGTTTAACATAAATTTAAGTGACAGTAAATAACAGAAAACGGAACCATTCCATTTAAAAATAGTTACAATTATAGTGTTAATTATAAAATAATAACAAATGTTCCGTAGTCAACTCGTAAAATTCGTAGAAGTATATTACATTATGTGCCATAATATAAAGTAAAACAATTTGTGACACACAAAAAACTGGTGTCGTCTTGTATTATATCTATTCGTACATTTACGTAGAAAACATTGGGCCAATTTACTAAAACGGCTCATATGGAAGGAGTACAACGCCCACTACTCCTAGTGGTGAGGACGCCGTTGCCATGGATTTATAAAGACTATATCAGGCGCCCTCTAGTCTGTGTAGCGAGGACGCCGTCGTCATGGTAGCAGATGGTGTATTCGTATGATGTTATCTTTGCCCTGGCCACGGCGTCCGTTGCCGTGGTAGCTGTATGTCATGGCTCTTCATCCACAGAGAAGGTGTCACTTATTTGAGCTAATGGAAATATCGACGCGGAGGAGATGACCCCTACGTCGGGTTGAAACCGGTTGGCTGTATAATAATAATAATAATAAATGCGATTAAGACTGTTTTTGAATGATTAATTGCCTAATTTTGAAACCTACATGCCTCAGGGAGCAGAGCTAGCATCCGAGTATAGCACGGCTGACACAGCGGCATAGATACTCGTGCGTATGCCAGCTTGTGATGGCGTGCTCGCTGCCACCAGGAGCGGAGCCATGACCAAGAGGCTGGAGCTGGAGTGGCGCGTGCCGGTGCCGCAGCCGCTGGTGGAGGGATGCCTGCTCGACCGCTGGAGCGAGGAGAAGGATGCCCCCAAGCTGGAGCCGCGCTGCTTCTTCAGGGTCGACGACTGCGGCTTCTTCATCCACTGGAAGAGCAAAGGCCACGTGAGTACCGCGTAGCTGTGAAATCGTAATTACCTCATCCTGCACGTAGCAGAGACCAATGGTCGAAAATTAGTATTTAAATTATAGTGTGTTGCTTGAGGCTTTCCCGACGGACATGTTGTATATATGGTTCTAGGGCGAGACGTCGGATGTCACAGTGAAAACTCCACAATATTTCATCAGCGCAACTGGCCGACATCTTCAGGTGCAATGAACACACTGCTAAGGCAGGACCAGAGCCCCCTATTTATGCCAGTCTTAGGCAGGAAGTACACATGCGTGGAGACGCCAAATTCGATGGCCAATGGCGACGATATCAACCGATAGCTGGAAGGACAGCAACGCCACTTACAGGATGAATAACCTAAGACTTCGGCACACGCGCGGAGGCTGCCGCTGCTGCTCTGCGCTGCCTGCCATCGGCCGCCCCAGCGACCTCTGTCGGAAGGCGCAAGGAAAGATGCGCGTCCGCGTAGGCGCGTGACCATCCTCCCATTGTCAACAGAATATTTATGTTGCTGGCGAATCGTCATCCGTCGTATGACCAATAGTACTCCTCTCTGGTTATCACTGTTAACATTCAACCGCGATTCTTATACATATATTTTAACAGCGCGTTTCAAGAGACAATGCTCTCATCATCAGGTTGTAAAGTCTATGTCATGAAATTAAACGGACTAAAAAGACAAAATATCGTCATAGGCCGCACCACTCGCTCCTTTCGCCTCCATGATTTCTACCTCACCCTTTATGGTCGTCCTATCCAACTCACCCCCACCCTGAAATACCTTGGACTCACCCTTGACCGACACCTCACCTGGACCCCTCATCTCCTGACCATCCAGCAGAAAGCCCATTCCCGCCTCCGCCTGCTGAAACTCCTGTCCGGCCGGACATGGGGATTGCATCCTTCTACCATCCTCCACACCTACAAATCCCTCATCCGTCCTATCCTCTGTTATGCCAGCGTCGCCTGGATCTCCGCCCCCACCCGCTTTTACAAGGCTCTCCAAATCCTTGAACGCCATGCGCTCCGCCTTGCCTTCCGTATCCGCCTTCCTTCCCCCACACGGCTCCTGTATGACCTGATCCCCTTCCCCCACCTCCTCTTGTTCCTCCAACATCTCCGCATCCTTTACATTGTTCGCAGGGTTGATCCCCCCCACCCTCTGGTTTCCTCCTTCCTCTCCACCCCCCGCCCATTGCCGCGCCTCTATCGCTGTATCCCTCCCTCTCTCCACCTCCACACCCTCCATCTCCTTCATCAGGGCAATTTCCAACGCCTCCCCCTCCCGGATGACGAACTTCGCCGTGACATATACCCTTCCTTCCAACTATAACCCGGCCTTGTTCCCCCCCCCCCCTCCCCAGGACCCCCTTCTCCTCTTTCCTCCTTCTCCCAGAGCGGATTTTCCTCCATCCCCCCCTCCCCTGAGACCCTGCACCCCCTACTTGCCTCTCTCCTTCCCACATCCCTCCCTACCTGGCCCTCTTCTGAGCGCCCCCCATTCCCCTCCCCCATCTCTTCCCCTCCCTCCCTTCTTCAGGTCTCCCTCATCTCCTTGAACCTGGCAGATCCTCTGTATTGATCATCATCACTGTGCCACGTCAGTGTTGTGTTTCGTGCTGTTTCCCGTGTGCGTCAAGAGGTGTGATTTTAATTGTGTACTGCCTTGAGGTTCGCCGTCAGTGTTACGTTGTGTGCTCTGCCATCCGTCAACACCTTTATGCTCCAGTCATACTGTGCCTTGTGCTCTTTTAATCGTCGCAGTGTGTGGCTTTTTGTGTGTGCTACTTTTAAACAGTTTTTTATCTCCATTTTACAGTCACCCCGTTTTTTTTTTTTTTTTTTTTTGCCTTCCATGATGTTCTCCCTTTTTTATATCTATGTTCGCCTTCTTCTTTCCTTTGCTGTTTTTAAATGTCTTCTATTGTTTTGTTCTATGTCTTTCGGCTGAAGAGCAGCGCATATGCTGCTGCCAGCCCACCCCGATGGGGAATTGAAATACAATAAAGAAAAAAAAAAAAAAAAAAGACAAAATATCGTCATAGGCCGCACCACTCGCTCCTTTCGCCTCCATGATTTCTACCTCACCCTTTATGGTCGTCCTATCCAACTCACCCCCACCCTGAAATACCTTGGCCTCACCCTTGACCGACACCTCACCTGGACCCCTCATCTCCTGACCATCCAGCAGAAAGCCCATTCCCGCCTCCGCCTGCTGAAACTCCTGTCCGGCCGGACATGGGGATTGCATCCTTCTACCATCCTCCACACCTACAAATCCCTCATCCGTCCTATCCTCTGTTATGCCAGCGTCACCTGGATATCCGCCCCCACCCGCTTTTACAAGGCCCTCCAAATCCTTGAACGCCATGCGCTCCGCCTTGCCTTCCGTATCCGCCTTCCTTCCCCCACACGGCTCCTGTATGAACTGATCCCCTTCCCCCACCTCCTCTTGTTCATCCAACATCTCCGCATCCTTTACATTGTTCGCAGGGTTGATCCCCCCCACCCTCTGGTTTCCTCCTTCCTCTCCACCCCCTGCCCGTTGCCGCGCCTCTATCGCTGTATCCCTCCTTCTCACCACCTCCACACCCTCCATCTCCTTCATCAGGGCAATTTCCAATGCCTCCCCCTCCCGGATGACGAACTTCGCCGTGACATATACCCTTCCTTCCAACTATAACCCGGCCTTGTTCCCCCCCCCCCTCCCCAGGGCCCCCTTCTCCTCTTTCCTCCTTCTCCCAGAGCGGATTTTCCTCCATCCCCCCCTCCCCTGAGACCCTGCACCCCATACTTGCCTCTCTCCTTCCCACATCCCTCCCTACCTGGCCCTCTTCCGTGTGCCCCCCATTCCCCTCCCCCATCTCTTCCCCTCCCTCCCTTCTTCAGGTCTCCCTCATCTCCTTGAACCTGGCAGATCCTCTGTATTGATCATCATCAGTGTGCCACATCAGTGTTGTGTTTAGTGCTGTTTCTCGTGTGCGTCCAGAGGTGTGATTTTAATTGTGTACTGCCTTGAGGTTCGCCGTCAGTGTTACGTTGTGTGCTATGCCATCCGTCGACACCTTTATGCTCCAGTCATACTGTGCCTTGTGTTCTTTTAATCGTCGCACTGTGTGGCTTTTTGTGTGTGCTGCTTTTAAACAGTTTTTTATCTCCCTTTTACAGTCACCCCGTTTTTTCCTTGTCTATTGCCTTCCATGATGTTCTCCCTTTTTATATCTATGTTCGCCTTCTTCTCTCCTTTGCTGTTTTTAAATGTCTTGTATAGTTTTGTTCTATGTCTTTCGGCTGAAGAGCAGCGCATATGCTGCTGCCAGCCTGCCCCGATGGGGAATTGAAATACAATAAAGAAAAAAAAAAAAGACAAAATAGCGGCTAAGAAACGCCGGGACTGGCGACAGACATGCACCCGCTTAAATGCTACCCTACCTATCAACTCGTCCAAGTTCTGGTCAGCCTTCCGTCGCCTTACCAGAACTAAACCCTCCCCTTCTCCATGACGATCACCCCTTCCCTGACACCCTTAGTAAGGCCAATCACTTTGCCTCCTACCTCTCCGATGTGTTTTCCATCCCCGTTGATCCCCAGTTCGATTACTCCCTCTTCCCGGATGTCCGCGATCGAACTGACACCTCTGTCCCTCCCCTCGCACCTGGTTTCCAGTACTTGGACAACAATGCACACATGGAACTCAATGCCCCTATCACTACACAGGATCTCATTGCTACCCTCCGCACAAAACGCAACACCGCTCCTTGTCACGATCGTGTCACCTACCGTCGCCTTCGTGAAGCTCCTGTCGCTTTCCTCTCCACTCTGGCCAGGCTCTACAATGTAGTCCTGTCCACCGGTTACTATCCCGACCTGTGGAAAACCTCCTGTATCCTGATGTTCCTTAGACCTGGCAAACCGCCGTCCGCCGTCTCCTCCTACCGTCCCATCAGCCTTACCTCGGTCTTCAGCAAGGTCCTGGAATCTATCCTCACCCGACGCATCTACCAGCATCTCCGCCAGCACCGCCTCCTTCCCGTTACCCAGTGTGGCTTTCGGCCATCCTTCTCTTCCGACGACTTTCTCCACCTCACTCATCTCCTTTCCGAACAGCTCAATTCCCGTCGCTCCGCAATCGTCCTCTCCCTGGACCTCGAACGTGCTTATGACCGCGTATGGCATTCCGGTCTCCTCTCGAGCTCCAAACCTTCGCCCTTCCCATTAACTACGTCCGTCTGATCGGTTCCTTTCTCTCCCACCGTCCTTCCTACGTCACCATCCATAACACGGATTGCTACACCTTTTTCCCCTCCGCCGGTGTGCCCCAAGGCTCCGTCCTCTCCCCCCTTTTGTACCTTTTGTACACGGTGGACATGCTGCCGCCGTCACCCCACGTCCACATTCTCCATTTTGCCGATGACACCGCCTTCCTTGCCATTGCCCCTACCCTGCAGTGCTCCCAACACCTTCTCCAATCCCATCTTGGCCGGTTCACCGCTTGGTGCAACCAGTGGTTGCTCAAGGTCAATCCCTCCAAAACCCAGGCGATCATTGTAGGCAAAACCACCCCTTCCTTCCGCCTCCTTGATTTCCATCTCACCATCTATGGCCGTCCACTCGTCCTCACTCCCACCCTTAAGTACCTTGGCGTCACCCTCGACCATCACCTCTCCTGGACTCCCCATCTCCGGACAATCCAAGCTGAGGCATGCTCCCGCCTCTGCCTCCTCGAGCTCCTTTCTGGCTGTACGTGGGGTCTGGACACCTCCACCATCCTCCACACCTATAAATCCCTCATCGGCCCTATCCTTTGTTACGCCCATCCGGCCTGGATCTCCGCCCCCCCTTCCTTTTACAAATCCCTTCAAATCCTTGAACGCCATGCTCTCCGCCTCGCCTATAGCATCCGTCTCCCCTTCCCCGCGCGGATCCTGTACGATCTCATTCCGTTCCCCCACCTTTTCCTTGAGCAGATGCTGATCGTGTACACCTCCCGCAAACTCGATCCTCCTCACCTGCTTGTCTCGCTCATCCTCTCCCACCCCCGCCCGCTGCCGCGCCTGTATTCCCACGTCTCACCCGGTCTCCATCTCTCCACCCTCCTTACCCTCTCCCAAGGTGGCTTCCGCCAGCTCCCCCTCCCTGATGATGTCCTCCTCCCCTCCATCTACCCCTCCTATCAACTTTGATCCTGCCCCCCCCCACTTCCGGTGTCCTTTCCTTTAGGCACCCTGCCTCCCTTCTCTCTCCTTTCCCCCCCATCCCTCTTCCTCCATCTCTCTTCCCCCCGCTTCCCCTCCCCCTTCCTCCTTTATCTCCTCTGCCCATGGCATCTCTGCTCTCCCCTCTCCCTCTCCCACCCCAACCCCCCTCCTCCTCTCTTGGCAGGTCCCCGGACTCGCACACGCTACGTGGACTTTTGCGCACTGGAGATCATCGCCATCAGTGTCTCGTGTGTGTGCCTTCGTTTGTGTTTAGTGTTTGTTCGCCGTCATGCCACCACTGTTCACGCGTACCGTCGCCATCATCCCTGTTATGTGCGCCGTGTCAACTAGTGTTAGTGATGTTTTCTCGTCCAGCGTGAACAGCTCCATGTTTTTTGTTTTTTACGTGTCTACATTTTTTGCCCACCGTTTTGATTGTATTCTCTGTGCCCCCTCTCTGTATTACTTATTGTAAAACTCAAGGCTGAAGAGCGGCGTACTCTTCTGCTGACAGCCCGCCTTGTATAAGGTGATCAAAATCACAATAAAGAAAAAAAAAGACAAAATACTATCACAAATAGTTGGGAAGTCCATAGAGTAAAACAGAATTAAAAGTATATTGGACTATGGGTCCTCGTCTTACATTGACGTTGTTGACACAAGTCGATGGCCGTCCCATAGCTACCAAGTAAGCTGTCACACTGTGCCAGCTGGGGAGCTGTTGTGGACTGACGTGCCTAGGTGTTGTGGCGTGGTCGCATATATACGACTTTAAACTTGTAGCATGTCACTGACGGAGTTGCGAGAGGCTAACGATGGCAGACCAATGCAATAAGGAAATAAGGCGCCCAATAGCATAGCGTTACCGTCAAGCACACGGCTGTAACCACACCTAGGCACGTCAGTCCACAACAGCTCCCGAGCCGGCACAGTGCGACAGCATACTTGGTAGCTATGGGACGGCCATCGACTTGTGTCAACAACTTCAATGTAAGACGAGGACCCATAGTCTAATATACTTTTAATTCTGTTTTACTCTATGGACTTCCCAACTATTTGTGATGGTATTTTGTCTTTTTAGTCCGTTTAATTTCATGACATAGACTTTACAACCTGATGATGAGAGCATTGTCTCTTGAAACGCGTTGTTAAAATATATGTATAAGAATCGCGGTTGAATGCTAACAGTGATAACCAGTATAACGACAACTGCTACCTCGACTCCATAATGGATTACATTAAATCGTACTCGTCTCTACTCGATGCGACTTCAACATGGCCATTGCTGTATCCCAAGTTGCACTGAGCTGAAAGCAAGTGTCTCTGTTTACAAGATTCGTCGAGCTACGTTTTTCCACTGCTTCCTTAATAACACTGTCCCAGTACGAACTCGTCAATGCGAGAATTTTGGTGTGTTGATAATTCATAGAATGGCCTGTACTGAGACAATGCTCGGCCACTGCACACTTCTCCGGTTGCTCCAGACGAGTGTAGTGTCAGTGTTCAGTACATCTCTCTTCTACAGTGCGACAAGTTTGTCCGATGTACGACATGCCGCAGCTACAAGGAATCTCGTAAACACCAGGTCTTCTTAGGCCAAGGCTGTCGGCGGACGAAAGACACATTATGTTGGAAAGTGGTACGCAGATGGAGTAGCTAATTGGATAAGCTGTCTGTTTCTGATATTGCTCGTACTCTGTGAACCAACGTCCTAGGTACGCCACTTCGTTGCGGAGGATGGTGACAGCTGTTGGCCTTTAAGTATAAGTCCGTGTGTGTTGGTTTACGGTACACTGCGTGACCTAATGTGCCATCTTCTTTTCTCCGTACCAACACGTCCAGGAATGGAAGTTCGCCGTTTTTCTCCATCTCCATCGTGAACTTGATGTTGGGATGAAGCGAGTTAAGGTGCTCAAGAAAAACATTCAGCGATGCAGTACCGTGAGGCCAGATACCAAAGGTGTCGTCCACATATCGCCAAAAACACGTAGGTTTCAAATCCGACGACTGGAGTGCTCTCTCCTCGAAGTCTTCCATGAAAAGATTAGCCACAATGGGTGGTGACAAGGGACTACCCACTGCGACGCCGTCAGTCTGTGGAGTTTTCACTATGACATCCCACATCTCGCCCGAGAACCATATACAGTGGTTAGCAAGAACTCTTGCATGGTGCAAACTATTTTTTTATTAGTTTCAGCACCCGGATCTTTTTTATGTTTATTTATTTATTTTATAACAAGGGATCCTCAGTGGGTGTCCTGGAATATGATTATTCGTATTGACAAGGTAATGGTGTTGGATGTGTAGACGTCGCTTCTGTCCCAGAATGACGTGTTGCGTTCTGTCAGTAGCACGGCAAGCACAGAGTCGCGGGTTCTCAATCAGTAATAATATTCTTTGTGCTGGAAGTCTCCAGTATAGCGATTGATGACAGCGTCTCGGCGGCGTGCGTGGTTACCCAGGCAGTGGTTGCTTCCTCAGCGAAACTCGTAGCTGTGTGCTGGGCTCACTGCAGTGTGTGTGTACGCAAGCCTGTAATGCTCGCTTCAGTGGAAGGCTAGCACAAGGTAGGCGCTTCCGAAGGTCGGCAAGCTCACGCCGCAGTGGCCGTGAGTGGTAGGCCTGGCACGCGGGTGACCAGTGCCGCATCCAGGACCCTCGGAATCTCCTGGAGTGCCGGATGGAGGTACCCTAGAAGAGTTCTACCTTGGTGCCACTGGTTCGAGACCCATAACCATCAGGTCAAGAGGGAACTTGTGCACAGCCAGAAAAAATGCAGCATCCTCCAGGACAAAGTCATTTTATAGGCGGTGCAACGGTAGAGAGACAGCTTGAAGGTGGTTCATTGAATCCTCTGCCAGGCACTTTATTGTGAATAGCAGAGTAATCACTTAGATGTAGATAGACAATTGAGCTGACAGGTATTTCATCACTGTAGAAGTATATGGTAAAAATTCAGGTAAAATGAAACACGCATGTCACATTAAAGGCTGCCCAAACAGTCGCACCAATACACATGTCCCCCCCAATTGCATACAACTCTGTGTCACGTCCACTATAAGGTGAGTCAGCAAGAGAAGTAAATCGAACACAAAGTTACCAATTTCTGTGGCAGGAGAGGGCACTAGGGCATGACGTATGAGGAACAGTACCATCCTCTAGGAGGAAACCAGGCACACTGTAAATGTGGCTGCATGGTACACGGCGTATTAGACCGCAGCCTCTGCAACAAAATATGATTGAATAAATGGTCTCTAGCATGGAAACCATGCATTTCCGGACATAGATTCATTAGACTTATTTTGTTCCGTATCCCCTCAATCTATCAATCCGTATAGTTTGTACACGGTGGAAAAAGTCGTACTGTATAGCGTACTATTGGTCACAGAGATGAGGGGTCAAGTGTTTTGAATATTCCTTGGTCTAGCGACCATTTGTATACCTGTCGGAAGAAGGGACATACTATAACTGTCTTACAGTACGGGGTCAAAGTTTATACACTATGCACTTTCTCCGGCCCAGGCAAATTGAGCAAATCGGTTGGTTCTTGCGTATTAGATGTGGTGCAGGGTCGACCTTAGACAGCTTATAAAAGCAACATTTATTCATGGGTGGTTCCTGAGAATACCTCGAAAACAAGTTTTTAGACGTTTTTTATACCGAGGCCGCAATTATTTAAATAGCTAACCATAGCAAAAAATTCAAATTTTAACTGTATACTCTTTAGAAATTTATGTATAAATATCATTTTCCTGTTTTCGACAATCTTTATCCGTTATCAAGATACACCCGAAAAATTATGATTTTTGGTTATCAAAAGTACCAGTTGTATGGACTGACATTCTCATAATTTCTGTTCGTAGCAAATCGTCGAACTTATTATTATTTTTTCTTGTTATAATGTTCTCGGGGTACCTTAACTGAGGTGTAAACGTAGTTTCAACTGACGTAGAAAAATTATTTTGCAGCACGAAATTCTATGCACTTGCAAATCGAACACCACATTTTTTTTATTTCTTTTTGTATATTGTAAGTGTAGCCTGAAAATGCGATTCACTCAAGCACTTCCAAATGGCATCGGCAGTCTGTAGAGACAGAATATTTATTGCAAAGGAAGAAGTACCGGCCTGCCACGTGTATCAACACAAAACGCTGAAAGAATTCGCGTTTCGTTCCAATATAGTCCACGGAACACAGCGCACGAGGAGGCAACGTGACACAGAAGGGACAAGATTATCGCCTAACCCTCAAATAGGGGTTACAGAAAAACTTTCATGTGTAATTAAGCATCAGCATGACTCACCGAAATTTAAAATGTTCTGTGCGGCATCTGCACAAACATTGCCCAAGCCATTTTCTTCAATGACCTAGGTATTATAAGACTCATTTATCGGGACATGCTTAAGCAGTGGCCGATGCCACAATTTTATGCATATTGCACGCCTTACACCCTTCAGCAAGTTAGAGTGCCTCAGCAAAGGGGTATATAGGTGTGCACATATTTATAAATCAACATCTTGCAAACAGTTGGACCGGACGTACTGCACATGACGTCGCCGTATTTTTGTGGTGGTAAGGTACTATGGGACCAAACTGCTGAGGTCATCGGTCCCTAAACTTGCTCACTGCTTAACCTAACTTAAACTAATTTACGCTAAGGACAACACACACGCCCATGCCCGAGGGAGGACTCGAACCTCCGACGGGGGGAGCCGCGCGAACCGTGGCAAGGCGTCCTTAGACCGCACGGCTGCCACATTTTGCCCTCGGCCACCTCGAACTAGGACTCGACATACATCGATGTATTTTATGGGGTTACGTGAAAGACGTTTGCAAAAACCAATTCCAGGTTTCAAAACGAGCATTTCTATAGTGCTCGCGCTGGTCAATCCACATACGCTTCAAAATGTATGGTGGGAAATGGATTGTGACTCACATGTTGTCCGTGTATCCAACAACTACAAAACATATAAAAATTGATCTTTTCATTACATTCTGTAGTTCATATCGATATATCGCCGTGGATAACCCCTCCACAGAAGTGAACTGTGGGTTGGCGACATTGCTTGCACACGATCTGTACAGGAGGCGTGTGACTGATACTATGCCAATATCGTGCGGCCCTATAGTTTTGTATGTATGCGTTCCACAGGCACGTCGATGACTTGTTTATTGAGGAACCTTCTCCCATGTTATTCAATGTTATCTCCTGAAATTGTACTGCGCGAACATCTCTTTGGGGAGATCTTCAGCTCGAATCAGGGTGGAATTTACTCATAAGCCAGGCAAGACCGTGAGGAATAGGGTCGCCCAGACGCGTAGGCACCAGTTTATCCGTGTTTGCCAGACGACAATTATTGCTCTTGTGTTCCTTATGCTGGGTGTTAATGCTTCCTTTTTTTAGTTCCTACGTTCATTTGAGGCATGTCCAGGGGTTTTTATATTCTCCTTCGTTGGCAAGCAGCGCGCACAAGTCGTCTGAAGTGTTAAAATACTAGTGCACCTTACTCGTTCGTTTAAACACTGTGTCAGTGCCGTGTTTTCTTAGTACTATGCTTAAGCGAACTGTGACTAACGGGAGGAAAACTTTCCACTTTGTTCGTTCTTTTTCTGTAGAACCTCCAAGAACACTCATGCTCATAAATTAAGAATAATGGTGATACATGGTGAAACAACACTCTGGTGGGCGGTTTGCGGGTGTAAATCACCTCCAGGTATGACCGTGCGGTGCATTTGACCTGCGGTCGTCGCACGGTGGCGCTGGCAGCAGTTCACATACAGAGGTGTGTTGGTGCATGTCAGAGTACGGTGCAGCGAGTAAGTGTGCAGGCGTTTTCAGACGTGTTATTGGTGACTGTGTGTTGAAAATGGCTCAAGGAACACATATTGATGACGTTATGAGGGACACAATACTAGGGCGATTAGAGGCTGGTCAAACACAGCAGGTCGTAGCACGGGCCCTCCGTGTGCCACAAAGTGTGATCTCAAGAGTATGGCAACGATTCCAGCAGACAGGAAACGTGTCCTGGTGCTACAGTACGGGACGTCCACAGTGTACAACACCATAAGAAGACCGATATCTCACCATCAGCGCCCGCAGATGGCCATAGAGTACTGCAGGTACCCTTGCTCGGGACCTTACCGCAGTCACTGGAACAGTTGCCTCCAGACGACTGAACAGACATGGTTTATACGCCCGGAGACCTGCAAGGTGCAATCCACTGATCCCTGGTCACAGGAGAGCCCATAAAGCCTGGTGTCAAGAACACAGTACATGGTCAATGGAACAGTGTTCCCAGATTATGTTCACAGACGGGTCCAGGTAAAGTCTGAACAGTGATTCTCGCCGGGTTTTCATCTGGCGTGAACCAGGAACCAGATACAAACCCCTTAATGTCCTTGAAAGGGGCCTGTATAGAGGTTGTGGTTTGATGGTGGGTGGGATTATGGTTGATGCACGTACACCCCTGCATGTCTTTGACAGAGGAACTGTAACAGGTCAGGTGTATCGGGACGTCATTTTGCACCAGTATTTCCTCCTTTTCAGGGGTGCAGTGGGTTCCACCCTCCTCCTGATGGATGATAACGCAAGGCTCCACCGAGCTGCCCTCGTGGAACAGTACCTTGAAACAGAAGATATCAGGCGAATGGAGTGGCCCGCCTGTTCTCCAGACCTAAACCCCATCGAGCACGTTTGGGATGCTCTCGGCCGACGTATCAAATGGTTCAAATGGCTCTGAGAACTATGGGACTTAACATCTGAGGTCATCAGCCCCCTAGACTTAGAACCACTTAAACCTAACTAGCCTAAGGGCATCACACACTTCCATGCCCGAGGTAGGATTCGAAACTGTGACCGTAGCAGCAGCGCGGTTCCGGACTGAAGCGCCTAGCACCGCTCGGTCACGGCGGAGCCGACGTATCGCTGCACGTCTTCAACCCCTACGACACTTCAGGAGCTCCGACAGGCACTGGTGCAAGAATGGGAGGCTATGCTCCAGCATCTGCTCGACCACCTGATCCAGAGTATGCCAACCTGTTGTGCGGCCTGTGTACGTGTGCATGGTGAACATATCCTATACTGATGTCGGGGTACATGCGCAGGCAACAGTGGAGTTTTGTAGAACATGTGTTTCGGGACGGTTTCCTCAACTTATCGCCAATACCGTAGACTTACAGATCTGTGTCGTGTGTGTTCCCTGTTGTGGTTGGCAGGAGAGCCAACACCGTTTTACTAAAGGAGGCCGAAATGCACGCGTTTTAGCTCACGCAGGCTGGCGTGAGGTCTGGAACATGACAAGGAAATTAAAATTTAGAAAAACGGACGTAGCTGGTGGAATACTTAACTTTAATCCATTAATGATGAACGTCGCTCTTGACGGCACATGATTCACAATATCAATAGTAACTGAATATGGCGCCTTGCTAGGTCGTAGCAAAATGACGTAGCTGAAGGCTGTGCTAAACTATCGTCTCGGCAAATGAGAGCGTATTTTGTCAGGGAACTATCGCTAGCAAAGTCGGTTGTACAACTGGGGCGAGTGCTAGGAAGTCTCTCTAGACCTGCCGTGTGGCGGCGCTCGGTCTGCAATCACTGATAGTGGCGACACGCGGGTCCGACGTATACTAACGGACCGCGGCCGATTTAAAGGCTACCACCTAGCAAGTGTGGTGCCTGGCGGTGACACCACATTCCCTATATGCCTATGCTATTAGCGCCAGTTTTGTGTAGTGCCATGTTGTGTGGCACCACATTCTGCAATTATCCTTAATTTATGAGCGTGAGTGTATTTTAGGATGCAGGTCTCTATTTGTCTCTCCGTCGGAATAGCTGTTTCTCCTGAAAGCAATTCTCAAATCGTCGAGCTACTCCTCCAAGTACTGTGCTTCACGGATTCTTTCGGCTCGATCCACCAATTTTGGGTCACTCCTCTTTTCTGCAAGGGATGGCGATTGGAATTTTTGAAGGTATATTTCCGTGTGAATGGGCTTTCTGTAGACTTCTTACTCTAAAGTTCCGACAGGTTTTCTAAGCACTTGCACCTCCGAATATTAAATTTTATATTCATCCTCTTTTTCCTTAGTGAACTTCATATTTGAACTAATATTATTCAGAAACTTTAAAAATTATGAGAGTACCATATAATGAAAATATCATCAGCTTACCGGAAGCAACATGAGGTTTCCTTCCTGGCCACCTAAAAAGTCGTTTCTTCAAATTTCGATACAATTGCGCTGAGTGGGTTCCAGACGGCCACGCCATCAGTTTGCTGATAGAGTTTGCTGTCCCACTGAAAGTAATTTTATCTGAGGCGATCTTCAAAGAGCTCGGCCACACCCTAAGAAAAAACACCATACAACCATCTCATTAGGAGGAACCGTAGCAAACACAGAATCTTCAACGTAAGTTAGTTTTCCGTGTTTTTGATTGTTTTTGGCTTGACGTCACATGTGTTGGACTCGAGACCTACGAGAAAGACAGGCCTATGCTCGCTCGCTCGCTTAATTCGGCAGACAAAATTCTCTACACCTGTTAACTCGTAACTAGATGTGTATGTACAAACGAAAATTGCATCTTCTACTGGAATCCGCTATTATGGAGTCTTACTCCTACAATGATCGTAAGTCCATAGACCTACTTATAATTTGTTACGGGTGTAATGGGGTACAATAAAATCAGAATCATGCCAAAATGATTATCAGTTACGCAAGGCACCACTTCCTGTATGAAACGAGGACTGTTAAGCCCAAGAGACTAAATGCTATAAACAAGCCGTTATACCATTTATATCGAGTATTGATCTTAAATTAAATATTGTTGTAGTACCGTTAGTAAGACTTCATAAAAGTACGTTAGTACGTACACGCCCAGCTGCGAGTTCAGGTTGGGAAACGCATTTTGTGTGCTGAGCTGAGCGAGTTCAAGCCTACCTTCGTGACGTGCGCGCTGCGGCCTGTCTTTCTCATGGGCCTCTGCTAGACTGCTGTTCAAATCGCTCGCCAATATTTTATAAAGTTTTAGACTTCAAATACTTATTTTAAAGATTATTTGTGTTAATATTTGCTGTAAAAGCAACTTATTAGTGGATTTTCATTCATCTCAATCTTTCTTTTTGTGGTATTGATTCGAGTAGTCTGTTGTTCGTGAATTTGGTTCACCGACGTCTCAGCAGTGTGTTTATATTTCGCGGCCTGCCGTTGTAGCTGTAGCGGCTCTAAAGCTGAGTACTGACAAAGTTGTTTGTGTACTGTAGTTGAGTATTAAATTTGGTAGCTTTCAATCGCTGATCCAAATATTAGTAGTGTGTTTACAATTCGCGGTGTGATGTTGTTTGTGTACTGTTATTCGGTTATTAAATTTAGTAGTTTTCAGCAGTATCTCGTGATGTTCTTGGCGAAATAATCGTTTAACAAACTTTTACTCACTCTGTTTTATATAGCTGCTTGTGCGTTGGAATCATTTATTAAATTTAGTATGGTAGCTTTTTCAACTGACGTTTCTTATTGTTCGTAGCGAAATATTTCAGTAAAACTTTCGTTCACTGTGTTTAATTTCGTTGAGTGTTCCAATATTCGCTTGAATTTTGGTTTTAAATAAGAAATTGTCTTAAGTTTTTGTGGTATTGGTATTAGTTGTCGTTTAGTAGTACTAATAAAAATAGTTGCTTTCTTAGTAGAGAGCGAAATTCGACACCACTATTGTCAGTCCTTTAAATATTTCTACTGCTGTAATTGAACTTAGGTAACGTAGACGTTTAGTTTTTTCAGTTACTGTTAAAATATTACCTTCAGTAGTGGGTTACGGTGTGAGACCTGTTCAAAGTATTTTCATTGGGGGGAGTGCTGTGGGGAAGCCAGTGGACATTGTAGCGAGATCCTCTGCTGGAAATGCAGAATTTGTAGCAGAAATAAGTTGACACAGGAGCAGGGGTGTAAGATCTGTGCCCTTCAGGTGCAGTTACAAAATGCAAAGGAGGAACCAGACAGGGTGCAGCGGGTTAAGGACGCGGGGGAATAGGAACTGGCAGTTGGTAAGAAGGTATGTAGGAGGAGGAAATATTCAAACAGTACTTGGCGTATAACCGATAGATTTGACAACTGTCAGAGTTTAGTGGAGAGGAGCATCTTGTAGCTGTTGGTGTAGGAAACGTGCAGTAATCCTCAGCAGTTACGGAGCCCAAGTCAGTTGCAAATTCTAAGATAAAAAAGAAGGTTCTGCTGCTAGGTAGTTCGCGTGGCGGAGGTGTGTGCCAACAGGAAATGTTAGGGAGTGACTACCCGGTCACCAGCATTGTGAAACCTGGTGCAGGGTTGGCTCAGGTGACTGTTAACATAGGGGAGTTATGTAGGAATTTTGCGAAAGAGGGTCAGGTAGTGATCGTGCGTGGAGTTGGGAATAGTCTTGATAGGGACTGGGAGTATAATCTAGGTGGTGACCTGGTAAAGATAGCTACTCAAACTGCTGGCACTAATGTGCACGTCGTGCAACTGTTTCAGCGTCATGATCGGCCTCATCATAATGCTGCTGTTAGGCGTGTTAACGTGGGGCTGGAGAAGGCGTTTGATGGCGGAGGGCATGGCTCACATTGCAGTGGTGCCAGTTGAGTCTATCAATAGATCGGGTTTCACTAGGCGTGGCCTGCACCTCAATAGGTATGGGAAGGGGTGGCTGGCAAAAATTACAGGTGACAGTGTGGTTGGTGGTGGTGCCATCACTCATGGGAAAATTCCTGTAATAGTAGTTGATGTTAGAGCTGCACCTTTTTTAGACTGTAGTCAGCTGATAGGTATGCCTGCTTAAAGAAAGTCGCTCTAATAAAGGAATCGCCTTCAAGGGAATCAGGTATCCGATTAGTGAATAGCATGTTTCATCAAAATATAAGAGGTGTTAGAGAAAAAGGCAGTGAACTGCTTACAGATATTTACATTATACGTATATCAGAGCACCACTTAAATAAGTTGGCAGTTCAGAGGCTTCCTTTACCAGGATATAGATTAGCTGGCTGTTTTTCAAGTTCTTTGCAGAGTGGGGGAGTTGCCATGTACGTAAAAAACAATATTCCATTCGAGTCCATCACGGCACTGCACTTAACAGATATTTGAATGTTGTTGAGGGGCAGTTGAATTTAGTGAAACTAAACTTCTAATAGTAGTCGTGTTTAGGTCCCCTATTAGAACATTTCTGCTCAAACCGGTTAGCTTTATAGAATGTACCAAAAATTAGTGATATGTGGCAACCTCAATATTAATTTTTGTATGTGATCGTGCAAGAAGAATAATATTGGAAGATCTCCTAAATTGATATGATCTGATGCAGTCAGTGTTTTTTCAGTCAGGATGCAGGGGAATAGTAACACAGCGACGGACAATATTTTTATTCAATCTTCGTTACTAGATGGATATTCTATTAGTAAAAGGGTGAATAGATTTTCAGATCGTGATGGGCATATTTTAACACTAATAGGTTTTTGTACTCAAACAAATGTTATGCATAACTGCAAACTATGTAGAAAAGCTAATCCAACGGCAATAGAGTCTTTTAAACCTCGTTAAGGAACAAGAGTGGCGGGATGTTGGCGATAACATAGATGACAAATACAATGCTTTCCGCGACACATTTATCACGCTGTTTGAAAGTCGCTCTCCATTAGAACGCTCTAAACAGGATGCTAGCAGTAAAACGCAGCCTGGGTGGATGACTAGTCTGATGAGGATGCCATCTCGAACAAAGTGAAAATTATATCAGAATGTTAGAAGTAGTCACAATCGAGATACAGTGGCCCATTACAAGCAGTACTGTAAGCTGCTTAAAAATGTTATTACGAAGGCAAAGAGCATGTGGTACGCTAATAGAATACCTCATTCGCAGGATAAAATTAAAACCATATGGTCAGTCGTGAAGTAAGTGTCTGGCCAGCAGCACAAGGTCGACGATATAAAGTCAGTTCGTAGTAAAAATATTTCTGTTACAAGTCAGATCTATGTACAGCATTTAACAATCACTTCCTTAGCATTGCCGATGAATTAAATAAAAAATTCGTTTTTACAGGGAATCATATAACTCTCTTGGAAAACGCCTTTCGGAGACTGATGTCTGAAATACACCTCAGTGATACAGACAAGGGGGAGACTGAGTCAATAATTAAATTACTGCAGACTAGGGACACTCGTGGATATGATGGAGTACCTAGCAGAATATTAAAGTACTGTGCTGCTCATGTAAGCCCTGTGCTTAGCCATATCTGTAATTTTTCTTTTAAGAACGGTCAGTTTCATGAACGATTAAAAACTCAGTAGTAAAGCTGCTTTATGAAAAGGCAGAAATGGATAATGTACACAATTTTAGACCTATTTCTGTGCAATCAGTTTTTGCTAAAGTTACTGAAAAGGCTGGATATGTAAGGGTAATTGATCATTTTATATCACATAATTTGCTATTAAATGTACAGTTCAGCTTTAGAAGTGGTATAACAATTGAAAATGTTACATTCTCTTTCCTCTGTGAGGTACTGGATGGATTAAACAAAAAATTTCGAAAGCTAGGAATCTTTCTTGATGTAACTAAGGCGTTATATTGGGTTGATCACAAAATATTGCTCACAATTGGTTCCCCTCTTACTTTAACAACAGACAGCAAAAGGTCATTATTCACAATGTTGATAACGGCTGTGATGTGGGGTCTGAGTGGGGGTGCCCCAGGAGTCAGTACTGGGGCCACTCCTATTCCTTATTTATACAAATGGTGTGCCCTCCAGTATTACAGGAAGTACTAAAATATTTCTGCTCGCTGATGACGCTAGTTTGGTAGTGAAGGATGCTGTGTGCAACATTGGCTCTTTTTCAAATAGTGCAGGTCATGACATAAGTTCATGGCTTGCAGAAAATAAACTAACGCTAAATCACAGTAAGACTCGGGTTTTACAGTTTCTAACACACAATTCAGAGAATGAGCATATGATTAGTGAAACTGAACAGTTCAAATTTGCAGGTGTTCAGATAGGTAGTAAACTGTCGGGAAAAGCCCACGTTCAGGATCTTGTTCAAAGACTTAATGCTGCCATTTTTACTGTTCGAACGGTATCTGAAGTAAGTGATTGATCGACACAAAAAGTAACCTACTTTGCGAAACTGGCGGTTCGGGAAATGAGTGGCGTAAATTCACGAAGCTCTTGTTCACTAATCTGTGAATTCTGACATTAGCCTCTCTCTCTCTCTCTCTCTCTCTCTCTCTCTCTCTATATATATATATATATATATATATATATATATATATATATATATATATATATATATATGCCACAAGAATTCAAAAATCTTAGCAGTGATCCACGAGCTTTCAAATCGAAACTGAACAGTTTTCTCATGGGTCACTCCTTCTATTCTGTCAAGGAGTTCCCTGAAAAATTAAGCTGGTTCCCGTGTTATATAGTTGATTGGGTTTACATAAACCTACTGTTCATAAGCATTTTATCTTTTATGATGTAATTTCATGTACTGACACGTTCCATGACGTTGAAATTTTCTCCTCAATTTGTTCCTACGGAAATAGACATATAAAATAAGAAAAATATATAAACAGATGTAGGAGAATGACCAGAAACATGTCTTGGACCCACCGGGCAACAGACTTTTCATACAGGCTGCTCACGGGAAATTGTGCCTTCTCTTTGGCGCGCCGGTGGTTTCAGTGTTGTTCTGCATTCAGGGCGGATGTGGCGATTTACAGAAAATTCCGAGAACATAATCCCCAAACTGTTCTCTGTTCCTTTCTCATACACACCGAGCTCCAGAAAGGGACTATCCCAGTTGACTGGCGCATGAATTCCGGCTCCTGTTTCGAGCATAAAATAAACATGGCTGAGTAACATTACAGTTACCTACACATAACAGATATTACTTACACTCACAGTTATCATACTTCGCGAAGGAAAGGTGTTACTGGGCGCGAAGGATAGGGAAAACCTTTCCAATAAGGCGCCAAAACCAGCCCTTCGGGGTCTCCCAGCAATTAATTCCATACGACTTTACTTTATGGATTTAAATGCACTAGTTGAAAAAAGAAAATACTATTTTCTGCTCTAGCACAGAGGTAACAGGGTGCGAAAAATCAAAGGTCTCCACAATAAGGAATCGGACGTTATTAAACTCCGGGTGTTGGATTTCTGTAGGTTTGCCACGTTCATCTCATACAGAGCTGGCTCGGGTCATGCTTTACCCGAACAATCCAAAAAAAAATGTAACTCTGGAAAGACGTTTTATTAACCTTTAATTATCCCTGTCTACATTAAACGTTAAACAACATTAAACATAGATATCAACATTAAAAGTAGAAGGCATGCAAATACCGTAATAAATTCAAAACATGATTGAAACATTTTCTTCGTTTTCGGTACCACGTGCAAGATGTAATGAATTGAATGTTTGTCAATAACAGCTGAGATGGAAAACTTCAAAACATCAGTTAACATCATTAGATGTTAGTCTTTGTAAGCAACAGTTACATAAGTGGAAGAGGTTGGCTTAGCATTTTTATTGTTTATTTCTTATAAGTTTCTTTTTTAAGGTTATTTTGTTAATAATCGACAGGGATTTCTCGAGTTTAATATCGAAAATGGTTGTTACCCACCTCTTGCATAAATTTCTGCGGACGCCCATACTTGGACCACGAATTAATGTCCGTAAAAGATAATTCTCCAAGGACGCAAATTCTGGCCTTGGGAGCCTGGCTCATCTTGTCATACCCAGACTTCACGTTGGATACAGTATTAACGCCTGTGTATTGTGTTTCACCAATATCGATACAGCAGGCAGTTTTTTTAATTTTTTTATTTTTTTATTTTTTTTATGAAACAGGATCAACTCATAAACACGTGCCCCCGCACGCTTTGCTCAAGAGTCGTACCGCCTGAACCATAAGTCCCTGATCTCAGTGCACTCACAATTACATAAGGCTTGCTATATCGTTAGAGGTCAGCGAAGATTCATCCCAGCGCTGAAGTAAGCTGCTGGCATTAAAACTGCAACAACGAGAAAGCGGCATGCTACAAACGTCGAACTGGAACGAACTGTATTGTGTGCTTGAATGATCAAATGACGTGCTTTCAGAGCAACCGGACAAAGGGGATAGTAGTAACGAGATCTACATTCTATATACACTGAAGCGCTGAAGGAACTGATATAGGCATGCGTATTCAAATACAGAATACGACGCTACGGTCGGCAACGCCTGTATAAGACAGCAAACGGGTTCCCGGGTTCGATTCCCGACGGGGTCGGGGATTTTCTCTGCCTCGTGATGACTGGGTGTTGTGTGATGTCCTTAGGTTAGTTAGGTTTAAGTAGTTCTAAGTTCTAGGGGACTGATGACCATAGATGTTAAGTCCCATAGTGCTCAGAGCCATTTGAACCATATAAGACAACAACTGTCTGGCGCAATTGTTAGATCGGTTACTGTTGCTACAATGGTAGGTTAACAAGATTTAAGTTAGTTTGAACGTGAGGTTATAGTCGGCGCACGAGCGATGGGACACAGCATCTCCGAGGTAGCGATGAAGTGGGATTTGCTTGTACGACTATTTCTTGAGCGTACCGTGAACATCAGGAATCCACTAAAACATCAAATCTCCGACATCGCGACGGCCGGAAAAACATCCTGAAAGAACGGGACCACCGACGACTGAAGAGAATCGTTCAACGTGACACAAGTGCAGCCCTTCCGCAAATTGCTGCAGATTTCAATGCTGTACCATTCAACGAAACATCATCGCTATGAGTTTTCGGAGCCGAAGGCCCACTCGTGTACTCGATAACTGCACGCCACAAAGCTTTACGCCTTGCCTGTGCCCGTCAACACCGACATTGAACTGTTGATAACTGGAAACATGTTGCCTAATCGGACGAGTCTCATTTCAAATTGTATCGGGCGGATGGACGTGTATGGGGACAACCTCATGAATCCACGGACCCTGCGTGTCAGCAGGGGGCTGTTCAAACTGGTGGAGGCTGTGTAATGGTGTGAGTCGTGTGCAGTTGGAGCGATATGAGACTCCTGATACGTCTAGATAAGGTGACACGTGATCACCTGATAGCTGATCATCTGCATCCATTCATGTCCATTGTGCATTCCGACGGACTTGGGAAATTCCAGCAGGACAGTCCGACACCTCACACGCCCAGAATTGCTTCAGAATGGCTCCAGGAACACTCTTCTGACTTTAAACACTTCCGCTGGCACTAAACTTCCCAGATATGAACTTATTGAGCGCATCTGGGATGTCTTGCAGCATGCTTTTCAGAAGAAATCTCCACCCCCTTGTAATCTTACGGATTTATAGACAGCCCTGCAGGATTCATGATGTCAATTCCCTCCAGCATTACTTCAGACATTAGACGACTCCATGCCACCTCGTGTTGCGGCACTTCCCTGTAATCGCGGGGGCCCTAAACCTTATTAGGCAGATCTAGCAGTTTGTTTGGCTCTTAAATATACATTAGAAGATTACGCAGCAATTTCTGATTTTGAAATCACAATTGAAAGTTATTTGTAAGAAGACTGTGTTATGTCTCGTATAGCACTTACCAAAAGAGCGGCAGGATCGTGGTGTATAAAGTCTGTGGTTTGTTGTTTGGCGATGCTGCGCGTTGGCAGTGATCTCTCACGACTATCATGGAAATGTGTAACCGGTGAGTTCAGGAGGGCCGTGCTCGACGCCGTGCGAAACCTCAACGCCTGCATGTGATTACTGCTTGAGAGGATAACACAGTGTCCATAAAGTCCCGCTATCATTTAAAAAAAAAAAATCATTAGGCGTCTGCTGTTAGACGCTGCAGTTCTTCGTCCTGTGGTAGCAGGAACTGTTAGAGTTTGTCGAGGTGAACATTTCCCCTTCGTGTTTTCTAAGCGAAGATTAATGGGCTTATCACACTATCGTGGATTAGAACTTAACATAACATTAAGCTTCCGGCTATCACGGATCTATTCAAGTGTGTTGCATGGATTTTCGGAGCCCTAAATCCTATTGTTGTGGCGATTCGCATGTCCAGAAATGAATGTGGAACGTTGCTTCGTCTGAACATTGTCACTTTTTCGGCTAGTCATTGTCAGCATCTATTGAGGTCAGCATGGAGCGTGCGAATACTTACTGCAGAGGACACTAGTTCGGCTGTGACGCTTGGACCTTTTGCACTTTGCACGCAAAACGGCGTAACCGCTTATGAAACACTTTATGGACAGTTGATTTTGCGGTCTGCGGTTTGAATGATGCACGACAAATTAATTTCTGTAGACTACTTTGGAATGCCGCTTGGACACTGTCAATATATGTTTGAGACACTGGCAGACATCCACTTCGACGAACATCTTTGACGCTGCCTGTCTCTTTAAAGTTTCTAAAAGACGCCATTATGCTTGTTTTCGCCAGTGGTGGCAACCCGTATTGGCGTTGGTAACTCCACAGTACCATGGTCACAGATTTGGATTGTGCTTACCAGATGACACATTGTGCCCTCTCCTGGCCAGTTGTCATTTTGATGCAATCCAAATCAGATGTGCAGCAAAGGCCAAAGACAGCAAGCTTGAGAGCATCTAAACGTTTTACAACAAACTGCAATTCTCTGTCTCTAACAGTTTCCGTGTTATGACTTTTTGGGATGATAGCGAGCATTCGTGGATAGTCTGAGGTACTCTGTATATCTGTTCCCTCAGATACTGGTGATGTTTCAAAGTCACTGCAGAATTGAATGTTGCAGTCGCGAATCCTGCCAGAACGAAAATAACACGGAGCTCTATGAACAGGGACTTGCTGGGCAAACTAGAACTGCAAAAACCATTCCTCAGTAATGCAACTGTCCGAAGCCATGAAACCTGGACTATCGAGCAATGGAAGAATATCAGTTGAATTCCTCCACACTGTTTCCAAGTTTACGCCCCAAGAGTAAAACATGTCGAGATTCAGTGATGTTTTCGGCAGTCATGTCGTGGTATTTCACGGACCCCCTGGCTACTCTGCAACTCCTGACCGAGTTTACGTCCCAAGAGTGAAAGATGTCCGGGATTAGGTGATGATTTTTGCAGCCGTATCGTGGTATTCCATGGGCCCCATGGTTACTGAGCAAGGTCGCATTACTGTCTACATCTACATTTATACTCCGCAAGCCACCCAACGGTGTGTGGCGGAGGGCACTTTACGTGCCACTGTCATTACCTCCCTTTCCAGTCGCGTATGGTTCGCGGGAAGAAAGACTGCCGGGAAGCCTCCGTGCGCGCTCGAATCTCTCTAACTTTACATTCGTCATCCGCTCGGGTGGTATAAGTAGGAGGAAGCAATATATTCGATACCTCATCCAGAAACGCACCCTCTCGAAACCTGTACAGCAAGCTACACCGCGATGCAGAGCTTCTCTCTTGCAGAGTCTGCCACTTGAGTTTGCTAAACATCTCCGTAACGCTATCACGCTTACCAAATAACCCTGTGACGAAACGCGCCGCTCTTCTTTGGATCTTTTCTCTCCCCTCTGTCTACCCGACCTGGTACGCATCCCACACTGATGAGCAATACTCAAGTATAGGTCGAACTAGTGTTTTGTAAGCCACCTCCTTTGTTTATGGACTACATTTTCTAAGGACTCTCCCAACGAATCTCAACCTGGCACCTACCTTACCAACAATTAATTTTATACGATCATTCCACTTCAAATCGTTCCGCACGCATACTCCCAGATATTTTACAGAAGTAACTGCTACTAATGTTTGTTCCGCTATCATATAATCATATAATAAAGGATCCTTCTTTCTATGTATTCGCAATACGTTACATTTGTCTATGTTAAGGGTCAGTTGCCACTCCCTGCACCAAGTGCCTATCCGCTGCAGATCTTCCTGCGTTTCGCTGCAAATTTCTAATGCTGCAACGTCTCTGTATACTACAGCATCATCCGCTAAAAGCCGCATGGAACTTCCGACACTATCTACTAGGTCATTTATATATATTGTGAAAAGCAATGGTCCCGTAACACTCCCCTGTGGCACGCCAGAGGTTACTTTAACGTCTGTAGACGTCTCTCCATTGAGAACAACATGGTGTGTTCTGTTTGCTAAAAATTATTCAATCCAGCCAGACAGCTGGTCTGATATTCCGTAGGTTCTTACTTTGTTCATCAGGCGACAGTGCGGAACTGTATCGAACGCCTTCCGGAAGTCAAGGAAAATGGCATCTACCTGGGAGCCTGTATGTAATATTTTCTGGGTCTCATGAACAAATAAAGCGAGTTGGGTCTCACACGATCGCTGTTTCCGGAATCCATGTTGATTCCTACAGAGCAGATTCTGGGTTTCCAGAAATGACATGACACGCGAGCAAAAAACACGTTCTAAAATTCTACAACAGATCGATGTCAGAGATATAGGCCTATAGTTTTGCCCATCCGTCAAGGATTAAGTGACGATTCTGGCTGATCGGGTCCATCCCAACGTGCGGTGTCTGTTCCCCAATGGTGATGCTGTGTTACCAGAAGACGTGGCCTCTGTTCACACACGTCGCATCGTCCAGGCCTGGTTTTGTGGGCACGAGGATGAAGTGCCGCACCTCTCCCTGACACCACAGTCACCACGTCTCAATGTTTCATGGTCTTTAGGGTCTACATTGGAGAGAAGTGCGCGTGACAGCTATCTATCTCCATAGTCAACACCTCAAGTTTTATTCTTTTGCTTACGGTATAATACAGGGTCTGTATTTATCCATTCCCAGACCAATGGAAGCTGTTTTCGATGCCAACAGTTTACCCGTACCTTATGAAACAAGGTAATGAGTTTTTTGTGTTTCCATATTTTTATCCACCTCCTGTACGTGTGCTGGCCAGAATATCGATGTTTGTACAAGGAAAATCCGAGAAGGGATCGAGATTTCGAAGAACGAATATAACTCCATTAGAGAAGAGGATACAGGCTTCTGCCTTCGTGGCTTCCCGCCATCAAGGAAGCAGGGCACGGCGCCTGAGGAATACGGACAAACGCCAGGAAGCAGCCGCTGCTGACGAACAGGACGGGAAATCCGGAACTTCCACGTGTGGGCGGCGGTCGGGCACGTCGCGCGCTTCGTCCGAGCGTAACTACAGCTGTGGAAACGTAGCTGCAACGGGTGTAGCAGGCCTCACTTGTTAAGCGTGTTCGCCGTGATTTCGCGCTGGGCATGTAGCGCAGTAACGGTCTACGTGCTCAGACTGTTCGTTGTTTCGTGCAGATGGGACTTGTGGCGCAGAGCTCAAACTTTTACATTGTTGGACATGGGTAGTTATTTTCGCAGAGCTGCCATGCCGAGTTCTGAAAGCACTCGCGGAAGAGTGGCATTCCAGCCGCTTTGTGAATCGTTCTAGTAGCAAACCAAGAAGTTACTTTCAGTGCACGTTTTAAGGCGCAGTCAGTACTGTCCACAGCACCTGTAGGCTCCATTCTGCTTTCTTTCTCATACAGCAACAGCAAATTCCAGTATTAGCAACACCGCAGTTTCAAATTCACTGAGGTGACAGAAGCTATGGGAGACCTTCTACTATCGTGCTGGGCCTCCTTTTGTCCGACGCAATGCAGCAACGACCTGCCGTGGTCTCACGAAGCCGCATGTCCCCTGACGAAATATTGAGCCAAGCTGCCTCTACAGCCGTCCATAATTGCGAAAGTGTTGCCGGTGCGGAATTTTGTGCGCGAACTCACCCCTCGCTTGTGTCCCATAAATGTTCAATGCGATCCATGTTGGGCGATCAGTTTTGTATCCCGTCTGGAAGGCGGCGCGTCGGTCTCCTCCTGTAACTGAAGGGTAGGCCGAATGTAGGAAGAAGCTACGAGGAGCAGGTGAGGTAGAGCTCTCGGTACTGCAATTAAAAGTGGTTTTACTACACTACTGGCCATTGAAATTGCTACACCACGAAGATGACGTGCTACAGACGCCAAATTTAACCGACAGGAAGAAGATGCTGTGATATGCAAATGATTAGCTTTTCAGAGCTTTCACAGAAGGTTGGCGTCGGTGGCGACACCTACAACGTGCTGACATGAGGAAAGTTTCCTCTCACACACAAACAGTAGTTGACCGGCGTTGCCTGCTGAAACGTTGTTGTGATGCCTCGTGTAAGGAGGAGAAATGCGTACCATCACGCTTCCGACATTGATAAAGGTCGGATTGCAGCCTATCGCGATTGCGGTTTATCGTATCGCGACGTTGCTGCTCGCGTTGGGCGAGATCCAATGACTGTTAACAGAATATGGAATCGGTGGGTTCAGGAGGGTAATAGGCTACGGAACGCCATGCTGGATCCCAATGGCCTCGTATCACTAGCAGTCGAGATGACAGGCATCTTATCTGCATGGCTGTAACGGATCGTGGAGCCACATCTCGATCCCTGAGTCAACAGATGGGGACGTTTGCGAGACAACAACCATCTGCACGAGAACTTAGACAATGTTTGCAGCAGCATGTAGTATCAGCTCGGAGACCGTGGCTGCGGTTACCCTTGCCGCTGCATCACATACAGGAGCGCCTGCGATGGTTTACTCAATGACGAACGTGGGTGCACGAATGACAAGACGTCATTTTTTTCGGATGAATCCAGGTTCTGTTTACAGCATCATGATGGTCGCATCCGTGTTTGGCGAAATCGCGGTGAACGCACATTGGAAGCGTGTATTCGTTATCGCCATACTGGCGTATCACCCGGCGTGATGGTATGGGGTGCCATTAGTTACACGTCTCGGTCACCTCTTGTTCGCACTGACGGCACTTTGAACAGTGGACGTTACATTTCAGATGTGTTACGACCCGTGGCTCTACCCTTCATTCTATCCCTGCGAAACCCTACATCTTAGCAGGATAATGCACGACCGCATGTTGCAGGTCCTGTACGGGCCTTTTGTGGATACAGAAAATGTTCGACTGCTGCCCTGGCCAGCACATTCTCCAGATCTCTCACCAATTGAAAACGTCTGGTCAATGGTGGCCGAGCAACTGGCTCATCACAATATGCCAGTCACTACTCTTGATGAACTGTGGTATCGTGTTGAAGCTGCATGGGCAGCTGTACCTGTACACGCCATCCAAGCTCTGTTTGACTCAATGCCCAGGCGTATCAAGGCCGTTATTACGGTCACAGGTGGTTGTTCTGGGTACTAATTTCTCAGGATCTACGCACCGAAATTACGTGAATATGTAATCACATGTCTGTTCTAGTACAATATATTTGTCCAGTGAATACTCGTTTATCATCTGCGTTTCTTCTTGGTGTGGCAATTTTAATGGCCAATAGTGTATATGACAACACAATAACTTGAATACATAACGGGAATACCTAACTTTGCACTGCGAAGCTGTACATCAATCAAATCTAATATCGGCTAGAAGTTACAAAGGCAAAATCTGTAGTGGCTCGCCCACTATGAAATAGAAACTAAGTTGCTTGGTCGTCGGCTCGGAATCGAATGGGCTGAATCCGGATCGGCGCTCGTAGAGCTGCACAGCGCCAGCTAGAGGGCACTGTCGTCGGTGTCGGTGTCGTAATGCCAACCTAAGAATTTGTACCTACGCCGTGGAATCGTAGCTATCGATACCACAATCTGGGTGCCCAAATCACCTCTTAGTACGAGGGCAGTTCAATAAGTAATGCAACACATTTTTTTTCTCGGCCAATTTTGGTTGAAAAAACCGGAAATTTCTTGTGGAATATTTTCAAACATTCCCGCTTCGTCTCGTATAGTTTCATTGACTTCCGACAGGTGGCAGCGCTGTACGGAGCTGTTAAAATGGCGTCTGTAACGGATGTGCGTTGCAAACAATGGGCAGTGATCGAGTTTCTTTTGGCGGAAAACCAGGGCATCTCAGATATTCATAGGCGCTTGCAGAATGTCTACGGTGATCTGCCAGTGGACAAAAGCACGGTGAGTCGTTGGGCAAAGCGAGTGTCATCATCGCCGCAAGGTCAAGCAAGACTGTCTGATCTCCCTCGTGCGGGCCGGCCGTGCACAGCTGTGACTCCTGCAATGGCGGAGCGTGCGAACACACTCGTTCGAGATGATCGACGGATCACCATCAAACAACTCAGTGCTCAACTTGACATCTCTGTTGGTAGTGCTGTCACAATTGTTCACCAGTTGGGATATTCAAAAGTTTGTTCCCGCTGGGTCCCTCGTTGTCTAACCGAACACCATAAAGAGCAAAGGAGAACCATCTGTGCGGAATTGCTTGCTCGTCATGTGGCTGAGGGTGACAATTTCTTGTCAAAGATTGTTACAGGTGATGAAACATGGGTTCATCACTTCGAACCTGAAACAAACGGCAATCAATGGAGTGGCGCCACACCCACTCCCCTACCAAGAAAAAGTTTAAAGCCATACCCTCAGCCGGTAAAGTCATGGTTACAGTCTTCTGGGACGCTGAAGGGGTTATTCTGTTCGATGTCCTTCCCCATGGTCAAACGATCAACTCTGAAGTGTATTGTGCTACTCTTCAGAAATTGAAGAAACGACTTCAGCGTGTTCGTAGGCACAAAAATCTGAACGAACTTCTCCTTCTTCATGACAACGCAAGACCTCACACAAGTCTTCGCACCCGAGAGGAGCTCACAAAACTTCAGTGGACTGTTCTTCCTCATGCACCCTACAGCCACGATCTCGCACCGTCGGATTTCCATATGTTTGGCCCAATGAAGGACGCAATCCGTGGGAGGCACTACGCAGATGATGAAGTTATTGATGCAATACGACGTTGGCTCCGACATCGACCAGTGGAATGGTACCGTGCAGGCATACAGGCCCTCATTTCAAGGTGGCGTAAGGTCGTAGCATTGAATGGAGATTACGTTGAAAAATAGTGTTGTGTAGCTAAAAGATTGGGGAATAACCTGGTGTATTTCAATGCTGAATAAAATAACCCCTATTTCAGAAAAAAAATGTGTTGCATTACTTATTGAACTGCCCTCGTAATATCCAGAATGTTGTTCAAGCCAATCATGAACAATCGTGACCTGGTGACAGGGTGCATTGTCGTCCACAAAAATTTCATCGTTGTTTGGGAGCATGAAGTCTGTGAATGGCTGCAAATGGTCTCCAAGTCGCCGAACATAACCATTTCGAATCATCGACCCACTCCGTGGCATGTGAACACAGCCCACAGCATTATACAGCCACCAGCAGCTTGCATAGTGCCTTGCTGGCAACCTGGATCCACGCCTTCGCGGGATCTGCACCACAGTCGAGCCCTACCACCAGACCTTACAGCTGAAATCGGGGGACTCGGCTGACCCAGCCACGGTTCTCCAGTCATCTGCGGTCCAACCGAGCCAAGGAGGGGCGCTGCAGGCGACGTCGCGTCGTCAGCACAGGCGCTCGCGCCGCTGGTCTACTACCATAGCCCATTAACGCCAAATTTCTGCGCACTGTCTTAACTATACGTTTGTGCTACATCCCACATTGATTTCTACGGTTATTTCACGCAGTGATGCTTGTCTACTAGCACTGACAATGCGCAAACGCCGCTGGTTTCGGTTGTTCAGCGAAGGCGCTGTCCGTGACGAGAGGTAACGTCTGAAATTTGGTATTCTCGGCACGTTCTTGACACTGAGGACCTCGGAATGCTAAATTCCCTAGGTAGTTAACCCACGATATGTAATGCACATCGTTGTTGTGGACATATCTGATGGAGCAGAACGAACTGCGAGTATGGCGTGGAACGTCTCATACCAGGTCCTTTAAAAGCTTCAACATGTCGGCTAGGATGGTTAAGACTTTCTGAACGGAATTTTACGTCAAAGATCTGCTCTCCGTAGCAATGTCAATTTCATTAGACGAAGCTACGGTGACGTGGTGACTGGCATGACAATCGCTGTCATCCTTCAGTTCACTAGTTTGTCGAAATTTTCTATCATCTGAGACAGACAGCCGTTGCCTAGCTGACTCCAGTTTCTCGCAGCTCAGATTTCGTGTGCTGATTTCGCTGCCTGCTGAGTGCTCGCTTCTAGACTCACAGCCGTTCCAACTAGCAACATGGCCTCCACCGCATATTGGAATTTTGGTTTTCCCATGCACTGCAGTTGTTGTTGCCTGCACAATCGCCCATTTTGCGTGCATGCCGGAAAACAGTGATAGTTGACTGTGTTCCTAACGCTTATAGCGCTCTGCTGGTTCTCTTCTGGTGATATCTATTGCCCATATCCTCTTGAGGTACGAGAGGTTTCTTTCTCGAGAGAGTGAGGGCCAGCGAGGAAATGAAGCGGCATGATTTTCTTCGTCTTTGGGTGTATTATTTGCTTTCAAATAACTAAGTCGACGCTCGTTTAGATCATCATGATAACCAGCTTCTTGTAGCGCTCGGCCGGCCGAAGTGGCCGTGCGGTTAAAGGCGCTGCAGTCTCGAACCGCAAGACCGCTACGGTCGCAGGTTCGAATCCTGCCTCGGGCATGGATGTTTGTGATGTCCTTAGGTTAGTTAGGTTTAACTAGTTCTAAGTTCTAGGGGACTAATGACCTCAGCAGTTGAGTCCGATAGTGCTCAGAGCCATTTGAACCATTTTGTAGCGCTCGTTATGGTGAACGTAGGTCGAATGTCGAATATGCAGCGCTGTGAGTGAGTTTTATGCTATACTGTAGTCTTCCAGAATCCTCAAAGGGATATTGTAGATGTCATTTCCAGCTTGGCGAACTTCCAGGTATGATTCATTGCCGAGAATGACAACCAGGTGTGTTCGAATAGGTCGACGGAGGCTTAAGCTTTTGCGGAGGTTGAATCACTGTTTCTGAGCGAGATCGCTTCGGTACCTTGTTGTGATGAGGATAAGACTATAGCATTGCTTCGATAGTCTTTTTACCACTGTTCCAGGGGCGGTGTCTTTTTGTTGGTTCCCGTGTTGCGGAGTCGGTCTCTGAGACGGCTTCGAAGCAGTTTCTTGTGCGTACCTCTGCACCTGTAACATATCTGGCTGATTATCTGCTGCGCCGATCTACGTCGTAACAGACTTGGTCTTTTACCAGCGGCTGCTTCTTCTCGTTACAGACTCTTTTTTCAGCTGAGATAAGAGTCAGCGCCATGTATCCCTATGATTGATAGTCTCAGTTTCCATGCCCTCAGACGTTGATATTGGTGCTTCTGCTAGAGGTGGATTTGCCGTGAGTGTTGAAACAGTGTTTAGTCGGAAGTGTGGTAGGTGCTGTCCGAGTATCTGGACTCTGTCCAATTTTGGTTGATCTTGTGGTGGCTCCTGTGTTATACTGTTTTCCAGTTTATCGTAGTCCATCTCGTCGTAAGTGGTGTAGGTCAGATTCGTCATAGTGGGTCAAGTGGTTGCGACGAGTGACAGCTCACTGTCTACCGACTGACCGTTGCCAGTTGTGCATTACATAAGGATACCTGTATACTTGTGATCAGACAATGTGCACATCTGAATACTTTACCCAATAACTCGTCAATGGGAGAGGTCCAGAAAGAAGAGCATAATGTAAACATATGATTGTTGAAACTGAAGGCTACACTTTACTACATCCATGCACATTATAAAAGTGGATGTATGTTGCTCATATCCTCCTACACCACTGGATCAATTTCAACCAAACTTGTTTCACATATTTCCTGCTATCTGGAACAAACACTGTGGAAGTAGGAGCCAGTGACCACGTATTGGGGTCGAGGTGATAACGTGGAGAGATAAGAGGCAGAAGGAGATGGGCAGAGGGGACAGTGGAAGGAGGAGACGGACACAGGTAGGGAGAGGAGGGGATGGAGAGAGGGAGGAGGGGAAATTGACAGAAATGGAACAGGAGAGGATGGACAGTGGGAGGGGAATGAGGAGCTGGACAGAGAGAAGGGGAGGAAATGGATGGAGAGCAGAAAGAGTAGGAGAGGGACAGAAAAGGGAGGGGGTTAGGAGAGTGGAGGAAGGGGGGATGGTGGGCATGGGCGTTGGGGGGGGGGGGGGTTCGGGGGCGGGAGGAGTAGAAACAGGGAGAGCGTGAAGAGGATATGCACGAGGTGAGGGATAGAGAGAGGAGAAGATGCGGATGAAGAAAAGGTGTGGCGAGAAGCAGATGTGCAGAGTGAGAGTGAGAGGCAATGTCAAGTGCTCAGCTAGTAATAGTACAAAACTGGCAATTTGTATATTGCAAATGGAAGATCTAAAAATATTCACTGTGGAGAAATGATTGAGAGAAAGCCTTCGAAAAGCGAAAGGTAGTGAAAAA